>NC_083325.1:3676774-4886774 GCF_963455315.2 Globicephala melas
CATCTCCCTTCCTGGAACACTTCTTTGGTCCTTTGTCATTGGCCCTTTTCTGAGTGGCACTGACCTGTCAGGCTGTCTTTACCGCCCGGATTGGGGCTGGAGCTATGCTCACAGGCTCTGATGATTTTCTTTGGGAACCGCCCTTGGATGCAGCGGGTTTGTTGATTGGCAAGATGGCTGGAGAGGAAAGACTCTGCTAACCCAGACCCCTCTTTTCTTTCTAGACTTGGCCCCAAAGCTCCCTTTTCCTGGAAGCTCCTGGGATGACTCCCCCTCCATTTCTCCATTCAATCCTTTGTATGCACATTTGACATCAGTGTGTTCGCATGGCACCCACGCCTTGATTTCTTTCTGAGTCCTTGGTGTCTGCTTCATCTTCTTGATCAGAACGTAAGCCTGCTCAGTGTGGGAACCATATCTTGCAATTCTTTTATTTTTTTTCTACAATACTTTCTCTCATACTCTGTGTGCTGAAAGCATTTATTAAGGTTTATTTACTGAACTACTGGGGGGAAAAGTAGCTGTTAGATGAAGCTGCCATTTCCTGAAAATCTTGGCCAAGTCGTGAAAATTCTCTGTGCCTCATTTTATCAATATTAAGAACACCCACAATGATGCATTTTCAAATGTTCTATGAAAATTAATGGATAATTAATGGCGACAGTGCAAGATAGTGATTAAGAGGGCTGGCTCTGGAGCCAGGATGCCTGGTTTGAATCCTGGATCTGTGCAGACTAACAGTTCAATAATTGTAACACTCTAAATTTACCATTCAGTTTTAGGCCTAACAGTTATTGAATGTTTACTTTGTGCCAGCCATGGTGACAAGCACTTCATCAGCATCACCACCACGGCACCCGCAGGAAACAGATACAGTTATTATTCCCATTTTACACATGAGTAAGGTCAAGGGGTTAACATCGTGCTTGATATATAGTAGGTACTCAATAATGGTAACGCTGAAGCCGTCTGATGAATTTGAAGTTCGCTGAGAGCTGAAATTAAAGGAGTGACCAGCTCACATCTCTTCTTTCCCATCTTCCTCAGCTGGTCCCCGGGGCTGTGCTCTAGGATGCAATGCAAGCCTGGGACAATGTATATTCAGCCTTGAGCACAGTTTACAGTGACGGCAGAAATAAACAGAGTGAAGCCTGCTCGTGTTCTCGCCAAGCCTGCTCTCCCACACGGCACATTCCTATCTGAATGTCCCAGCCAAGGGCCCATAAAAGGGTTTTACCACTGAGATTGGCTTCTCCTCAAACTGTCAGCGCTATTGCCAAGTGTTGCTGTCAAACAGTGGCACATCTTTTCCTTTTCAAATTCTGAGATTCTCTACGGCTAAAAAAAAAAAAAGTGCATTTGTCTATGTATGTGTTGTTTGTGTTTCTTTGTGTGTGTGTTCTCAGACACCAGGGGTGACTTATGTTTTGGTCTAATTTATAAATGATTATATCAGTAACTGAACTTGTCTGAACACTGAACACACACTATAGATGTGTCTAGAATTTAGTGAGCAGTTGGTGTGCTTCATAAATGCTAAAAAACGTATTTGCCATCGTTTAGTATTTTCATTGTGTGATCCTCTTTCAAAGATTGCAACGATTTTTTGTTTTAAACTTCGGTAATATACTTTTATTTTTATTATTAAAAATAGACATCGTGCCATCTTTATTTCTAATTCACTTGATTCAGTTTTCTAAAAATTTTAAGGTATCCATTATAGGACCTTTTAAGATCTAAACTCATTTTTTAAAGTGTTCCCAGTTTTATGAATTAAAAAAAAGTAACCAACATTCAAAGACAATTAGGATGGTCTCACAATAATTCAATCTGGCATTATTGATTATTTTTGATACTTTTAAACAAGAACACTTCCTGAAATAATTATATTCTCCACTTGCTAAGCACTTATTTCATTACATCCTAATAAAAGCCGGAGGGAGAGATGTCATCCCCATTCCACAGATGAGGACAGTGAGGCTGAGAGAAACAATTCCATTTTCCAGGCCATGTAACAGGGAAATGTCAGAGCTTACTTCAAGCTGGAGTCCATGACACCAGTCTGAGCCCTTTAACTGCTGTGCTGTCTCACATCCAAAGTTTCACAATGAAAGCATCAGGAACTCCTTTTGTGTACAGACTAGCATGGGAGCCGGATTACAGAGTCCAGATAATATGCAGACTCCAGGTGAATCTGAATTTCAGATAAACAACTCTTAATATTTTTAGTAGTATGTTGCATGGAACATACTTAACACTAAAACCAAAATTCATTGTTTACCTGATATTCAGATTTAACTGGGTGTCCTGTATTTTTATTTGCTGAACCTGGCCACCCTAGTCCGCATGCCCTCAGAAAGAGCTTGGAAAAGTAGATTATCTCTGGCTCCTCCTCTGGAAAATTCCCTCTTGTCGTCACGGAGGTCTGAGGGTCGTTGCTTTCTTCCCCACTTACCCTTCAGAGCCTGGCCCTTTCTTCCATTCCCGCTGTCATTTGCCGTGATGAAGCCTCTGGAAGCTCCAGATGTCAAACGGAGCATGTCCACAGCGGGGAGCCCCTGAGGGCCTGGCCCTGCTCTGCTGCTCTGCCCTCCGGGCTGCCTGCTTTGGTGGGTACAGTGCCTGGGCTGGGCCTGCGAATGGGTCTCCTGCCAAAGCTGCTGACGGTCAGTGACCTTGGAGACTTAGTGATGCTGAGCTTTTAGGTTCAGGCTCTGCAGCCCTGTACCCTGGGTCTGGGTCAGGAGTACTGAGCACCCTGCTCTGCTCAGATGACTGTCTTGCTTCCCCATCCCAGAGGACATTCCCTACTAGCTTCTCCAGCTCTGTGTCCATAGGTCGCAGCTCCCAACCCCACAGACGTGTGGGTATATCCGCACTCCACGGTTTGTGCTTCTTCTAGGCAGCCCTCAACTCATTGTCGGGTGCTGTTCTCTATGTCATTGAGCAAAGAGATGCCTGGCTGTGCGGCCCGCTTATGCTTCATCGGGATTATTTTTCTCCAGGTGAAAATTAGCGAGCATGAGATCCAGTTCCCCGAGGTGCAGATCAGAGTGGACATTTATAGGAGGTTGCCCGATGTAGTGCAAAAGTAGACAGGCCTGGCTGTCCATCCAGCTCTTCCAGTTATCATCTGGTTGACATCAGAAGTTAAATCACTGCATGTTCCACGTGTCCCCCAAGGGGTCAGGATCTATAGCGACTGCTGAGAGTTTGGGAAAAACGGCATTCTTGACTTGATCCAACCTTTCAGCAATTCCAACAGAGATGGTTCAAGTCCTGATAGAGGCCATAACATCACTTATTCTGCAACCATTATGAGAAATCCCAGGGTACCTGCGACACAAAGCCGAGCCCAGGCTTACTGGAAACCCTCACAGCGTATCCAAGTACCTGGCCGCCCAGCCTAGCCACCTCCTGGTCATGTCCTGGACCACATCGTGGGATGGGCACCAGTGTGGGGTGTTGGGGCCAGATCTGGGTTCAGTTCCCTTGCACGAGTTCTGAACCTCAGTTTTCTTAGTCTATAAACTACAGATAATAGTTACCTGATAAACAGTGTCGTGACAAACTGTCCCAGAGCTTCAGTCATAGCAGAGATTAGCTAGAGGTGCTCCAATACTATCCTTATTAGAGTCAGCATGGTTAGCACTGGCATTACACCAATGTGGGTGTGCAAGCTGCCTATGGACACATGATCAGATTCTTAGAATAGTTTCTTATACTCTTTTTTTTTTTGCAGTACGTGGGCCTCCCACTGCTGTGGCCTCTCCCGTTGCGGAGCATAGGCTCCGGACGCGCAGGCTCAGTGGCCATGGCTCACGGGCCCAGCCGCTCCGCGGCATGTGGGAGCTTCCCGGACCGGGGCACGAACCCGCGTCCCCTGCATCGGCAGGCGGACTCCCAACCACTGCGTCACCAGGGAAGCCCTCTTATACTCTTTAAAGCTGTGCTGGCTGCAGGTAGCCAGTAACCTCGTGTGGCCACTGAGCACTTTACTTTTATTTATTTTATTTTTCTTCTTGGCCGTGCCACGTGGCTTGCGGGATCTTAATTCCCCGACGAGGGATCAAACCCATGCCCCCTGCGCTGGGAGTGCGGAGTCTTAACCACTGGACCGCCAGGGAAGTCCCTCATTGAGCACTTGAAATGTGACGTGCTGTATATGGCAAATACACACGAGATTTTGAAGACTTAGTATGAAAATGAGAATTTAGAGCACCCCATGAATAAATGTTTGTATCATTACATGTTAAAATGATAATAACTTGAAAATATTGACTTAAAATATATTATTAAGGTTATTTTCACCTGTGTCTTTTTACTTATCTTGGATGTGGCTGCCAGAAAATTGAAAATTATAGATGTGGTTCATGTCTGTGCTGGTATTATATTTCTATTGGACAGAGCTGCTCTAGGGAATCCAAGTTATAAGCCTAAAAGGAAATGCAACTCAGCTGAACCCTTTCGTTTTTGTTCCATTTCTCCCTCTTTATCTCTGTGTTATAGGGAGACTTTGTCCTGAACAATATATTTAAAATATGCATATATGTTTTTAAAAGTAGATATATGTTTTGCCCTACTAAAGGGAAGAAAGGAGAGCGAGCAAGGCTGAAATGTGTAAGACACACCAAAGCAAATGTTGAGAACAGAATTTGATCCGTCAAGAGAAGATGACTGTTACTTTGAAACATCTTTAAAGCCTGTAACAAGGTTAAATATTTACATCTGGACTTATTTTTGCTTCTGACACAGCAAGAAAGCTTCAACGTAAAAGACAAATTGCCAAGTGTACCAAGTAGGATGACACCACCTGGACATTTGCTGGAATATTTGCAGCGTTTTAGTATTGGTTCAGCTACTGAAAATTCATGGAGAAATAATTGAATATAACATATGTATGATTGTGTGATTCTTAATTAAAAAATTCAAGGTCTGTATTTGTGAGCCAGGATCCTGTACTTTTCCCAAGTTTTATAGAAAAGTGGAGAAAACCTGGAAATATCTGCTACATATTATACAGCGTAAATAAATGCTAACATTTCCCTTTATTTACTAGGAATGTGAAATTCTGGTGAAGCATTTTTTTTTTTGATAAACAGAAATACTACAATTACTTTTCTGCTTCACCTCTTTGCTCCGTGCAACACTGTTGAACTTGCCCTTTTAAAGATTAATCAAACTCTGCATTTACAATCAGTTGAAGGCTGTCACTATAATTTTGAGCTCACGTAATGTGATAGGAGTTAATCTGATTAAAACAAAATTAAAACATGCGTAGTCCACAATAGCAGAACACATTTGCAGGCTTCTTAGTGCCATGGCTGGTGTTGAAAGACTTGCCAAGGGAACGGTTTTGAACTAGGAGGACCTTGTCTCTTAGTAGATGTGAAAGGTAAGTGGATGTGACTGGGTATTTTACTGTAACATTTGATACTCCCATAAGGATCACGTTTTATTAAGAATTGTGAAAAAAGGACAGGGGTAAAACAGTTTGGAGAAACCCTCTGCTTTTTCACTCCCCAGCACTGCAACGCTTGGAGGGGGTGCTGATCTGCCTTACTTCTCCCCCTCCCTCACTTCTCTGGGTTGGCTCGGCTGTGTAAGTTTGGGATTGAGTCGGGGAATGAGAGTGACACACGTGGTGTCCTTTGGGGCTGAGGAGGTGGTCCCATTTTCTCTCACTTGGTCTTAGTTCATCCGATGGTGTGGATTTTCTTCCCCTGTGGTGTCCCCTGTGTAGGTGGTGTGGGAGTTTCTATATGGTGGCACTCAGATGAGGACTCTTCCAAAGACAGGCAGTCCCTTGGGTCCCTCCAGTGGTCCATGCCCCCAATTCCCTCTCTGGGAAGGGAGTTCCCTCTTTTTATCTCTGAGCTCCTTCCATGGAGCCGTGACCTCTTTTCCTGCCTCTGGGGGCCCGGGGAACTAGGGAAGGATTTACATCAGGTTTACTCTGCTGCTACCCCAGTAGTCCTTTCCCTGCCACCCTTTTCCACCCCGAAATTACCAGACCAGTTGTATGCACCAGTCCTGCCATTCTCTATGCTGATTACAGCCAGGTTATACGTGTCAAGCTTCTCCGAGGATGCCCTCCTGTTCTCCTTCTAGTGGTGGCCCCTATATGGGCTGACATCTTCAATAACTCAGCAAGCTTCCAGCTGAGAAGTGAAGCCCTGGTGACCCCTCCTTGCAGGCACTCCTATCTCAACCTCTGATTCTCTGAAACACTCACTTATCTGGCTTTGGAGAGGGGAGGGACAAACTTCTTTATTTCTAACCCCTTGTGCCTGGAAGGCCACCCACTCCATTGGTCTGCCCACTCTTCTCTCCTTTGCATCCTTCTTATATAGTTGGAAAGGAAGGGATGCCATTGGAGTGGTAGCAGGATGAGTTCTTCCATCTCTTAATAGACAAAAGATGGTGTCCGGCCATAGAGATTGTATGATTTGTCACTCACTTGTCAGTTGGGGATCTTAGAGCACCTTCCAACTCAAAATGAAAAGTCCACCCATCATCCTATTGGTATACTTTTGAAAATCCTTCCATCAGATATTTCTAGTTCTCTTTTCAGGCACTTGATAAACTGCATTTCCCTACTTCATTAATTTATGTGTTACACAGGGTCCTCCAGAGAAACAGAACCAATAGGATGAATACACACACACACACACACACACACACACACACACACAGACATTTCTGTAGATTTATTGTAAGGAATTGGCTCACACAATTATGGAGGCTAACAAGGTCCATAGTGTGAGTCCCTCAGGTCTGGACCCAGGAGAGCAGTGGTGCAGTTCCCGTCCTAAGGCCAACAGCCTTGGCCTTCAGGCCTAGGAAAAGTTGATGTTTCCCTTTGCCTCTGAAGGTGGGAGAAACCATATGTCCCATTTCAGAGGCAGTCAGGCAGGAGAGTTCTCTCTGACTTAGGAGAAGTTCAGAGCCTCAGCAGATCAGATGAGGCCCACCCACCTGAGTGGAGGGGAGAAGGGGAGTCTGCTTCACTCAGTCTCCCGATTCCAATGTTAATCTCATCCCAAGCACCCTCACAGACACTCCCAGAATAATGTTTGACCAAACATCTGCATACCCTGTCACGTTGACACAGAATTAACCATCACAGGTGTGGCCATGCTTTAGCCTAGAATTATCTCGCTTTGGAAGGGAAGTTTATAGAGCTGGCATGTCACTTATTACCATCCCATTTTCACGTCCAGGTGATGGTGGAGGAACATATCTGCATGGAGCCTCCATCAGCCTGGGTCCTCAACTGTCTATGATAAGCCAAGCTTCCCTGCTGTCTTTACATTAAATACGTAATGTGTGTAAGAAATATATATATATATTTTTGGTATTAAGACACAGAGATTTTGCAGCTATTTGTCACTGCAGCAAAATATAGCTTATCCAGACTAATAAAATGTTGTATTAAACACAAGAAGCTGAATCAGAACTAGAAGATTCAGATCTTCTCCATGTGAGATGCTAAGAGATGCCTGAACATAGCATTGTTCTGGGAAGAGATACAACATTGTGCAAAGGAAAGAGGAGGCAGCTCCCGAGTCAAGTCCTACATGAGGTCAGTTGTTGTCTTTGTAAGTCACCTGCTTTGACTCTACGTGTCCTGCCTCACATTTCCTGCCCTTGTCACATTTTCTTTCATTCAAAGTTATTTCTACCATGAATATCAACTTACAAAATCAAATTGTTAGCTACTAACCATTGGTAACTTTTGTTTTCAGTTGATCTTTGTTGCCTTTAAAGAGCTGCAGTCATGATTACGGTTTCTTCACGGAGTTCTGATAGCAAGTAATAAACGGGTCCAGGTGCCTGGACAGAGCCTGTGGATTCTGATAGGATGAATGTGCTGTGATTCGACAGGCCTGAAAGGCAGTGGGAGACACCTCTTGGCAGAAGCATGTGCAAGTGAGGGTGCCTGCCGTAGGATGAGAACTCATAATGTCTTTTGCACAGCACCAAAGTGAATGCCCTGTACTCAGTACATCTCTGATTGATTACGTGTGGAGTTGCCTTGAGTCACAATCTCCTTCCTTTAAAAACCGATGAAAACAATTGCATGGATATATTTTTTAAAGCCCACTGGAGAGAGGGAAGTCGGACTCTGCTCATGTGTGTTCTACATTTTCACGTGGGGTACTTGAGGTCCGCTGTGCCCCAGGTCAGGGGCTTCCATACCCAAGGCCTGAGATCATCGCTTAATTTACCTGTTTGTTGAGGCAAATTTAAACAGGTTGGGACCTGGGAACTGGGATGCTTGGCTGCAGTGCTTGCACCTGGACAAACATCTCCTCCAGCAACGAAATACAAAGAAACTATAAGGGACTAAAAATAACTGTGTGCATGCACAGTTGGGGCAACTTATGAACTACAAGACGACCGAAAAATCCCAACTGCCGCTTCTGAAGAGCTGGAAGCAAAACCAGGGTACTACACGTGCCCTTGGGGTGGGCAGACCACCTAAGCCGTCCGTCATGCCCGACCTCTGGACCTACCCCTACCCTCACCCTGTATAAGGCACCAGCTCGCCCTTCCTTGGGGAGGAAGCAAGCAAGTGAACCTGTTACTTGTTTTCGCCCCCCCTCCTGCTGCAGCAGGGATCCTAGTAAAGCCTGGCCTGAATTTCTCGCCTGGCCTCTTATCGATTTCTTTTGATCAAGGAAGGCCAAGAACCCTGGTCGGTAATAGACTGTCTGGTAGAAGTCATTCAATTTTTCACTTTGCCAGGCTCCTGAGGGGAAACGTGTAGTAAAGCATTCTAGCTTTTTTGGTATGGGTGTTACTCTCTAACTATAAAATCATGAACCACATGCTTATGAAGTATTCTGAATGCTGGCAGTTTAAACGGAAGGTTGCTTTGAGTAAAAACTACCTACCACACAACAATTAGGGTCCAACGAGCACTGGCCATGTAGAACTAAATCTGGGAGAATCTCAGGTCTCAAACTGCTACTTAAGTGCCTACAGGCTAAAAGTTGCAAAACGGAATGGGCAAGTAAGTATGGTCATTAAAATTTAAGTAGATGAAAATTGGATAATTGCACACTGTTTTTTATCCTGACACACATTGTATTAAAAGTTACTGTGTAGAACCATCTTCTTGAGAAATAAACAGATGAGATGATTAAACAAGTGACTATTTCTAAATCATATCAGGGAGCGGGGAGCATTTGAGCCACAGTCTTACAGCTCATTCAATAGCTAACTCAGGGTTCCATATGTAACCGGCACTCAATAAATATTTGTGCAGTCTGTTAATGTACGAATGTAACAAAAAAATCTTATCTTTCCATTAAAATGGAAGTGAGCACAAAGGAGGAAGTTATTTAAAAATGTAGTCCAGAATCGAACATAAATCATGTCAATTTAGCTCTTAATTAGCACGAAGAGTACGTTGTTGGTATTAGTTTTCAAAATTTGTTTAGTGATCATGAGATAGTTAGGAGTCTTTGTGGTATGTTCTGTAGGTTGAGTTAATGGGACAAAAATATTCTTCTCCACTGCATTCTTGTACTTGGCATCCTTTCTCTGAAGTGCTTGAAATACCATTTTGGGGTGTGTTTTAGAGATGCTAAGGAAAATGTCTGGACTATGAAATCCAAATTAGGATTTCCTTTTCAGCTTCAAGTTGCAGAGAATAACTCCACATTGAATACACATGCCTCTCAAATCTTCCAGGGCCTGGGTGTGTCAGAGGTTGTTTATGTCATGTATATAGTTTTATGGTCAATCAATGCTTTCTGACCAACAGATTGATGAGGGAAATGGTACAAGGTGGTGTGTCTATTCATCTAATTGTCTAGATGACCCACAGGAGTAAGAAAACAATAAACCTCCCATTGCTGATTGGGGGAGAAGCTGGGTAATCACAGCTTTCAAATTATGAATTTCCAATTTTAAAAAACTTTTAATTTAATTTCCAATTAAAAAAAATTCCTCAGGGAGAAAAGACGACTAGCCAAGGGCATTTTTCAAAGGAGAACCTCTAGGGTGATCAAGGAATTGAGGCAAAAAGCCGAAGAAGACCTAGTGTCCACGCACTGTGATTCTTGCTTTTCCTGAAGCAATTTTTTTTCCGTATACCTATCATCTTTATTGAGATGTAATTCACGTAACATACGATTCATCCATTTAAAGGTCAGAAGTTCATCAGTTCAAAGTTTTCAGTGTATTCCCTGCTATTTGAAAAGGATAAATATTTAAAAAGGATTCCCCGCTATTTAAAATATTCCCTGTATTTAAAAAGGGTAACCAACAAGGACCTACTGTATACCACAGGGAACTCTGCTCAATATTATATGGCAGCCTGGACGGGAGGGGAGTCTGAGGGGAGAATGGATACATGTATATGGATGGCTGGGTTTCTTTGCTGTGCACCCGAAACTATCACAACATTGTTAATCGTTAATCGGATATACTCCAATATAAAATAAAAAGTTAAAAACAAACAAAGTCTTCAGTGCATTCACAAAGCTGTGTAATCCTCACCACAATCTGTGGAACAACTTTGCTTTTCCTTGCCCCAACAGAGGTCAAAGCAACCAATCACTCTGGCTAGGCTTCAATTTTGCTTTCCTGATGTGTAACCAGGGGTCCTCCTTTCCCCTAAACTGGTTCCTCTTAGCCCTCCAGGATTCGTCCTCTCTGGGAGACCTGACATTTTCCCCGGGAATAAAGTTCGGTCCCGGAGTGAATCTCATGCCTTTCTACTCTTCTCCGTGTGTCCCATCAAGAAGCTTGTCCTCACCTCGTCCTAATGACACGAAGTGGAGCTAAAGACAAGTTGTCTGATACGTTCAAAGTCATAGGCACCCTCCTGGTGGTGGGATTAGAAACTGGCGCTCAGGCTTCCTGATTCCCCATTCAGCTTCTTGCCAGGGCCAGCGGGCTAGGTGGGGATCTGCTTGCTCATCTCCCTCTGCTGGTGCCATGTCCACCACCCCCCTGATTTCAGGCCTGGCACAAAGGAAGCACCGACAGATGCTGGTCCTCCTTATTATAAATGACGTCATATGCCAGAGAGATTTTTCTTCCTTTCTCCCCAAATACTAAAGCTATCTACATGATGGGCCCTTCTGCTCTCGGTTTAGAAAATAGCACGTTTAACATATTTTGCAGCATGTACTTCGTGGCATCCTTGTTACCCACAGCACTTCACGAAGGCAGCTTTCCTCCATCCAAATGGAGCTTTGGATCTCAGCCATCACCCAAGATCATGGCTGGGTATTCACAATGACCCTGCAACTTCAGAGAGCTTAGGGTCACCAGGGAAATCCTGATACATGCTTCAAAATATATTAAAAGAGCTATTCCCTAAGCTGACAGCAGAAGGACATCATGAATCCAATTCATGATTTCATGCCCACCACTTACTCCTATATGTGAGCCCCTGAAGCTAATGTTCACAATTTTTCAGATGACATCAGACCCCACCTTGGGGAGGTGGGACAGCCAGGACTGGGTCCCGGATGGCAGGTGGCTTCAGCATAGCTACTCTGACCCATAGCTAAGCTTATATGTGGTCTTTTCCTTCATTCTTCTTTTCCCCTAGAATTTTGATTTTAAATGTAAGGTAAAAGGACCTTTCTTTTGTCTTCCTCTGTAAAATGACATGATAAGTTTTGAATGCCATTCTTAGATTTGGTGATTATTCCATTGTTTTTAGACACCTACTCCAAAACATTCAGCCTCTCCCACTCTGTCACTGGATTGCTCCTTGCGAGCAGTTGTCCGAGCTGCGAGTCCTGAAGCCTGGGTCCCGCCCAGGGCGTCCCTCGCTGGACCACTCCGACCTGCCCTTCGTGTCTCAGCTGGTGTCTCCTCCGTCCTGAGACCTTTCCTAAACCCAAACTAGGACCCCTTGTGACCCCTCTCAAAGTGCCCTTTACTTTCCTTTACAGTGTGGATTGGGGCTTAGACACTGTGCTGCGTCCAAAATCCACTGAAGATGTAGCCGTGCAGGGGCTGCGGTCGCTCTGTTCCCCGCTGCATCCCAGCGCCTGGCACCGCGCTGGTGTGGAAGATCCTAAGAACAGGAGGGCTGGTCTAGAGCCAGGGTCTGAGCGGGCTCCAGAGGTAGGGAGCGGGGAAGCTGAGTCTCCAAGGACCAGCCGCAGGCGGCTGCGAGGGGGCTTTGCAGGAGTGGGCAGTGGGGCACCCGTTGGTGCAGAAACCACACCCCAAACCAGGAGAGCTGCAGCACAGCAAGGGGGAAGGAGAGGGGCAGGACCGATGCGAAGACGATCAGGCTTCATCCCGAAGACGTGAGCAACCTGGAAGGGTTTTGGGCGGGGGAGCATCCTGACCTCCACCTGACAGAGGATGCTACTGGCAAGAGGAGAAGGAAAGGGAGGGGGCCATTTAGGGGCTGTGGCGACACCCCAGTGGGACAGGATGGTGGCCGTGACTGGAGGTAAGTCACCGTGTCCAGAGACTGGGAGGGACGCTTGGTGACACTGGTGGCCAAATTCCACTGAGCTTTTTTTTTTTTCTTTTTTAACTTTTGTTGGAGTAGAGTTGGTTTACAATGCTGTGTTAGTTTTAGGGGTACAGTAAAGTGAATCAGCCATACACATACATATATCCCCTGTTTTTTAGACTCTTTTCCCATGCAGGTCATTACAGAGTACTGCGTAGAGTTCCCTGTACTGTACAGCAGGTCCTTGTTAGGTACCTGTTTTATATACGGTAGTGTGTGTACGTCCCATTGAGCTTTTTACTCTGTGCCAGGCACTGCTCCTCTTGGATTGACTCCTACAGGCTCCTGCCGTCTTAGTTATAATCCCCATTTCTCAGCTGTGGACACTGAGGCAGAAGTGGCAGAACCAGCTTTGAAAACCGGGCTGTTTACTTGAGAGCCTGGGCTCTTCATTGCTGCCCTGAGAGCCCCTTGAACTGGAAACACAGGTGAGAGCTGTAGGCAGACAGATGTGAGTTAAAGCTGGGAGAGAAGGGGCAGATCTCCACAGAGGATGGAGGTAGGGAAGACAGTGGGGGGCAACACTGATTCCTCAGGAATTTCACATCTGGAGACGGGGTACTGCAGGAGGGGCCAGGAACTGAAGCCAGAAGGGGCTGTCAGAGAACAAGAAGGCCCAGGAGAAATGGATATAAAGAAGCAAGAGAAGAGAACACTTCTGGACAGGGTCATCCCACACACGTATCTACAGATAAGCAAGATGAACACCAAGAAGTGTCTGTCAGCTTTAGGGACATGAAGGTCACTGGAGGCCCCAGGCACCTGGTCCTTTCAAAATTCATCATACTGAGATAGTTGCAAACATTTTACCCCAAGAGTTTTGTTTTCTAGATTTAGAATTTCAGGGCATATCAAATTCCAAAGTGGTAATTACTTAATGTACACTGCTATTCTCTGTTTTCATTTTCTCATGCAATGCGCTTAGAAGCTGAAATATACTTATGCACTTAAATAAGATTTTCCTCTGACTCAGTTGCCAATCTCCTGAGAAAAATCTGATAAACTAAATTTTAATTAATCTCCGTTATACCCTTCTCATCTTCCCTCGAATGAATTAATTTTTCCCCATAGCAACTGAATACATAGTTCACTCAAACACCAAGTTTTACTTTAGAACCCTTACTGTTGCTTACATTTTTCTCTGTCTGAATTTTTTTCTCCCGAAGTTCACATTTTTTACACATAGGTGTTTTTTCCCTAAGATCCAGGGGATGTTCTATTTTATTGCCTATGTTTTACATTTAATTTATTCACTGAGAAAATATGTATTAAGCACCCTCTATGTGCTGAACAGTGTGTTGGCTCCTGGGGTGCAAAGATGGACAAGCACAGTTCCAGCCACTAAAGGTAGCAACCAAGTAAAGGCACAGATGCCTAAGTGGGTAGTTGAAATGTGATGCCTAAGATGCGGGCGGGGGAGTGGTGTTGGGACGCTGGGTCTTGGGGGAGTTCCTAATCCCACCGGAGAAGCTGATGCGAGGTGTAATGTAGTTGTTGCTGTTTCAATGCTGTCATAACTGAGTGAAGTAAGTCAGACAGAGAAAGACAAATCTTATGTGATACTGCTTATATGTGGAATCTAAAAAATGGTGCAAATGAACAGAAATAGAGTCACAGATGTAGAAAAAACTTATGGTCACGAGGGGGGAAAGCAGGGGTGGGGGGGAGGGATAATTGGGGAAACTGGGATTGACATACACACACTATTATACATAAAATAGATAACTAATAAGAAGCTACTGTAGAGCAAGGGAACTCTACTCAGTACTCTGTAATGACCTATATGGGAAAAGAATCTAAAAAAGAGTGGATATGTGTATGTATAACTGATATACTTTGCTGTACAGCAGAAACTAACACAACATTGTAAATTGACTCTAGTAAAAATTAAAAAAAAATGATGAGTGCTTAATAACAACAGAAAAAAAAATGCTGTTTTGACCCAGTTTTGAGGTTCTGGCTAGAGGTTGGTCAATTCCCCTTCCTGAGCAGATGATTAAGTCCATACTCTAAGCCCTTCATTCCAGGGCCACTCGACACCCACCCTAATCTCCCTGGGTCCAGGTACCGGACAACTAGGGACAGCCAGATGCCCAGAGCTCCAGAAAATATTCAAGGTGGTCAGTGTACAGGGAGCTATGCCACGTCTGCAGTGCATAGTTGCCCCTAAAGCCCCAGCCTCCTGTGACTCTGTCCCTGGGGGGAAGCTCCTGTGTGGCCCTGTCTGGTGACCTTCTCCCATGGGAGCTGTAAGAACAGAGAGCTCTGCCTCTCATTTCTCCGAGTGTCACCGTGCTATGTGGCTCATCATCAAAAGAGCCCTTAAATCTTATAAGACTGCAGGTTGATTCTTTTTTTCTTTTGTATGTGTCAAGCACTTTATAAATGTTATTGTTTTAAAAAATTTTTATTGGACTATAGTTGATTTGCAGTGTTTGTTAATTTCAGGGGTACATCAAAGTGAATCAGTTACACATATACATATACCCACTCTTTTTAAGATTCTTTTCCCATGTAGGTCATTGCAGAGTACTGAGCAGCGTTCCCTGTGCTCTACAGTAGGTCCTTATTAGTTATCTGTTTTATATATAGTAGTGTGTACATGTCAATCCCAATCTCCCAATGGATCCCTTCTCCCCCGCTTTCCCCCCAGTAACCATAAGTTTGTTTTCTACATCTGTGACTCTAGTTCTGTTTTGTAAATAAGTTCATTTGTATCATTTTTTTAGATTCCACATATAAGTGATATCATATGATATTTGTCTTCCTCTGACTAACTTACTTCACACAGTGTGACAATCTCTAGGTCCATCCATGTTGCTGCATATGACATTATTTCATTCTTTTTAATGGCTGAGTAATATTCCATTGTACACATGTTCCATACCTTCTTTATCCATTCATCTGTCGATGGACATTTAGGTCGTTTCCATGTCTGGGCTATTGTGAGTAGTGCTGCTATGAACATAGGGGTGTATGAATCTTTTCAAATTATAGTTTTCTCTGGATATATGCCCAGATTGCTGGGTCGTATGGTAGTTCTATTTTTAGTTTTTTAAGGAACCTCCATACTGTTGTCCATAATGGTTGTACCAATTTACATTGGTCCAGGTTGATTCTAAAATGTCATTTAGGAATTGGACAGGTGAGGAGCTGTTGGCCGGCAGAGAAAGCAGTCCAAGCAGAGAGGAGAGGATGACCACAGGTGTGGTGAGGAATCGGGGTGGGCTGAACTGCCGGTGCATGAATGAGCATTATCAGGACTTTGGAAGTCTAGAGGAATATTTACGCAGGAGGGGATGAGGCTGAGGTGGGAGGCCTGGGAGTGGTGGCATGAGAAAAATAGGAAGAGAAGCAGAATCCAGGAGGTGACAGTAAAGGGACACCTTTTGAGGTGTGAGAGGACAGTGTGGGGGGATCCTATGGAATGAATGGATTTCTAAAGTGGGGAGTGACCTGCAGGGTCAAATGCAGGACAGGAGCCCAGAAAGCTCAATGTAGGAAAGTGTCCATAGTTTGGCCATTCGGAGATGTGGGTGGTCCCAGGAAGAGCAGGTTCATGGCGGTGGTTGATGCACAAGCCAGATTGTGGAGGTTCGAAACACAGGTGGGAGGTGGAGGATCTGAGTCAGGGAGAGAGGACGAGTCTATGGAGACCCTTCAGTAGGAGGAGAGGAGAGAGATGGGACTGTTTGCTACAAGTGGAGGACAGCTCGAGGGGTGCAGGGCTCTGCTTTCTTTCTCTCTCTTTCTTCTTTTCCTTTTCTTTCCCTTCCTTTCCTCTTCCCCTTCTCTCCTTCCTTCCTTCCTTCCTTCCTTCCTACCTATGTTTGAGCATATTTACCAAAAGAAGGGATGGTGATAAAGGAAAGGGAATAGTGGACAGAACCAAGAGCTGAAGGAAGTGGTGAGGCCAAAGGTAGAGAGATTGTCTCTGAACCCAAACTGCAGAGACTTCTCGCCTCACAAATGGCTGGTAGTGTGTGCGTGCGTGCGTGCGTGTGTGTGTGTTTGTGTGTACGGCCAGATCTCCTTCTTGGCAGATTCCATATTTGTGAGTTGGCCTGCTATGACTGACTTGTAACCCCGCCTCCCCAGAATCAATGCTTACAGTGCCTGTACAGTCATTTGAGGACACGGGCAGAGTGATGGAAAATTTGAGTCCTCCAATGTGCATGTTCCCAGCCGAGGTGGAACAAAGGGTGCTCTGCCTTCATTTCAGCTCCCACACCTTAAACGAGTGTCCTTTTCACAGTCTCATTTAGTAACACGTTTTCTGCACATTTGTATTCTTTCCTAATGTGCTGTTTAAAATGACCCCCAAGTGTAGTGCTGTAGTGCTGGCTGGAGCGAGTTTCTAAGCACAGGAAAGCTGTGACGTGTCCTAAGAGAAAACCTATGTCTTAGATGAGCTTCGTTCGGGCGGGAGCTCTAGTGCCGTGGACTGTGAGTTCAGCGGTAATGAACCAATGATGTGTATATTAAGGAAGGTGTCTTTAAGCAAAAACAGCCACAACACAAGGTTAGGTATTGACCAGTTGATGGAAATGTTGTGACCAGAGGCCCATAGGAACCTAGCTCTGCATTCTCCCCTGAGAGCAATGGTTCATATTTGTTAATTCAGTGTTTTCAGCAACTTTGTAGAACAGAACTCTTGCAAATAATCAGAATTCTCTGCATATGTAAACACATAGATATGTGTCCATATATATACAATTTAATGACATTTCATGACATTGAATCTTCATGCCATCTCCGTGTGGCAAATCTTTTTATTTTGCCACTATATAAATGAGGATTTGGAGATTCTGCGAGGTTGATGAGTGACCCAGTGTCACTGACATGTAAGTAGCAGGGCTGAGATTTGAACCCAGGCCGCATGGTTGTAGGGTCTGTACTATTGTTTTACCACGTGTCTGTCTGTGTATGGATCTGGACTAGGAAAGGGGCATAAGTAAGGTGTTTTCTTAGCACCGTTTGCCATCTGGTAGTACAAGGAGAAAAGGCAAGTGGATTGGTGGTGTGAGGACAAAGGTGAGGCCCTTCTAGGGTGAGATCTTAGTGTTGAATGTCTGGTCCTCAGAGATTCTGAGTGGACAGGAAGACCATGAGCCAACGGCCAAGAAATAGTTGTTTAAAACAATCAAAACCAAAATGAAACCAAAACAAGCAGTTATTGATCTCCTACCAAGTACCAGATACTGTTAGCAGCCCCAAGGTTACAAGGGTTCATAAAACATGGTCCCATCCTCAGGAACGTGGAATGTCACTTGGAGTCCTGAGTCACACATAGATGACAGTCAAACAGTGACATGCGCATCCTTCCAAAGGCAGGTGGAGTGCCTACCTGGGCCTGCCAGCTCAGAAGAGGCTTCCTATAGGAAAAGCCACCTGAGCTCACTTGAGAAGAATAAGATGTGGAACTTTGAACCTCTTGAAATTCAGATGCCTCAACTTTGAAATGAGGACCAAAATACTCTAGCATTGTTTGAGAATCAAATGTGGTAATTCAGTGAGAGCATTCCATCTCCGGAATTTTTCATAGTTGTAAGAGACATTTCTTAAGATATTGAACATTTTCCAACCCCACCTGACCCAATAAGCATTGCCCTAATTCTTCAGCCTTCTTTCTAGAAGCCTATGGCTGCTACTTAGAGTTCAAAAGCAACAGTGATTATATTTACTAAGCAGTTCTGGAAAAGCAACTCAATATTAGGAAATTATAAAAATTATCAGAGTTTAATATGACACAAAATTATTAATTGCAGTGAGCTCAGGAACAAAGGAAATATTGGGTGCAGATATAGTTATCACAATAAAATTCGATGTGACTTTTATTTAAATTTAATATTTTTCCCCAATCTTGTTATTTCAGTGAGTAGCATCTTCAGACTCAAATATGTATTCGAATCTAAGACAGTATCTTTACTTAAGAAAGGAAAGTTATCTTCAGGAAGAAGCTCTGTCTTTGCAAGTAGAAATAATTGACTGAACAGGCATAATGTGATTCACTTTTAAAGTATGTTCTCCGCTATGACACTTCAGTAGTAATAGTAACAGTCTTTCTTATTTTATGCTCCACTAGGGCATATGTAGCCAATTGTATCGCCAGTGTAAGTCTGGATTACTTTCTATTGATAATTTTTAATAACTGAAGACATTTGGAACTAGAAGGCAGTCAGTGGTGCTTGCAGCAAAGCAGGGGCAATTAAGATGGGCAAGGGTTTTAAACTCTGCTTTGGTCTGTGCGCACCGGGAGAGGCAAAGTCAGCCATTAAAAAAATTAAACCATTTGGGGCTTGGGTTAAGGTCTGTGAACTGTTTAATGTCATAATTGCCTGCTGCCTCAATCATTAAACTGAATGAACTTCTAAGCTGAAATGTCATAAATGCTCAGCATAAAGATTTATATAACCCAGGTATCCGACCTACCACCATGCCATGTCTGTGGCAGGAAGTGTTTGTTATGTCTTACTCAACCTTTGGGGAAAAAAAATAAATCAATCCGGAAATGTGTTTGTTCTGGCAGTGATCAAAACATTAAGAACCAATTCTGTTATCTGTATGGTGGGTTCAGAATCTGTGATAAACATATCCATTTCCTATAAAAAATAATTTAGATCCAAATTCCTTTCGTGGATGTGTGTGTGTGTTTATTATAACAAATGAAAATGGTTAGTGTCATGTTTTCCCACTGTACATTTTGCTAAAATGTGAGAGGAACATTTCTATTTAAAGTAAATTCTGTTTTATGAAGAAGTACATTATTTGTGGTTGTCACTTACATTTTGATGTAAAAAAAAAGCCCCCAAATTTTATCATGTGTATATTATAAAATGTATGCTAAATGTAAAACAATATTTTGTAGTTAAATATTGTTGGAGTTTCCCTTTTCTATAAAATATAGGATTATTTTAAAGTCGGAGATTTATATAACTCAAAATAATGGCATATTTCTTATTTAAAAATTTAAACTCAACGAATTTCAGAGACATTGTGACAAAAGTTCTCTTGTGAAGTTCTATCAAATCTAATACAATACTAACCTATAGATTGCACTTCTCAAATTATCAAAATTGTTTGTATTAAACTCTTACAAATCAATAACAAAAATTAAAAAATAAATTAAAATGGGCAAAAGACCTGACTGAATACTTGACAAAAGAAAATATGTATGTGGTAAATAAGTATGTGGAAAGACATTCAACATCGTTCGTTTCCAGGGAAATGCAAATTAAAATGGCAATGGAATATTATGACAAATGTATTAGTATGGTTGAAATTTAAAGTGACTTAAAAAAGAGTTGGTAAGAATGTAGAATACTCAGAGCTCTTATGCACTGAGGGTAAGGGCATATATTAAATGTCTAATATCTACCAAGCCCAAAATTAGGCACTGACAAAAACAAGGAATTCTAAGAGGATGGCCCTGCCCATGAGATGGCTGGTCTTGTGGGGGAGCTGGTCAGGTGGGCAAATGATCACACCCTTAGGTCAGATGTAGGTTATGCAGGAGATGCTTCAGGAGCCCATGGGCTGGCACCTCAGCCAAATAGGGCGAGGGGTGGAAGAGACGGGGGATTTTAGGTGGTGTATCAGCTGAGCCTGAGCAGACTAGGAGGTAGAAGAATATTACAGCAGAAGAACAGCAGACACTAAAGTATAGACCTATGAAAGACTATGTCTGACTTAGGACACTTCTGGCAGCAGGGGAACAAGAGAAGGGCAGAAGTAGCAGGTGGATGACCACAGAGAAAGGTATAAACCACATACTTGGTTTCTACTAAAGGACCAGGTACAATTCCATGCTAAAATATTTGGTCTTCATCTTGAAAGCTATGAAAATCCAATAAAAATTTTAATTTTAAATGATCAAATTTGGTTTTTGCAGTGATCACTGTTTCAGCAGCAGTGAAAATGGGCTGGGTGTAGGTAAGACCGAAGACAAGGTGATTAATGGATGGAAAACCATTTGTAACTCACCACCAATGAGCAGTACAGAGTTACCTAGGACAGTGATCCAGATCTCGGTACCTGGAAGTTTCCCCCAAACACGTGTGTGTGTTCTTTTAGGATTTTTCTTTTTCTCCCTAAAAGTGCTGAGTACTCCTAAGTACCGCTGCTGAGGAAAGCTCAGGCAGATGATGGCAACACTATTTTTCCAAAAGATGATCACATTCAAAACAATATTTCATCACAGAGAGACTGCCTTCCAGAAGAGACCCTTGGAAGCTGACGGTCAGGCAGCCTGTTCTTGGCTCTGTTGCCCTCTAGCATGGCTCAGTGGAGACACCCTCGAACCCAGTGAGGCTGGAGAATCAAACCAATCCGAAGCTTTCCTCTGCCAGGATTAAAGGTGGTCTCTAAAGAGCTTGGAGCAAAGTAGCTGGTCCTCAAAGTGCACACTGAGAAGAGGTCCCCGTGTGGTCATGAAGACTGTGCAGGGGACTTTGGCTCTGTGAGTCAGTGTCTGTCGGGTAAACAGTTCCTGCCGAGGTGGTTTATTATGGGAGTCTAACACAGAAGCAAATTACAGAGGTGTTGGAAGATATGAAAATGGGGGAAGCGAAACAATCCAGAAGCCAACAACTGTAAGAAGTGGCTGCTACTCCAAGGAAGGGCGAGGTCAGAGGAAGAGGGTTTGCGGCCTTGGAGGACGAGTCTGCTTTGTGGACAGACTTCCAGGAGAGAGAAAGCCACTGTTGGAGGAGGCTTTGGAAACAGACGTGGGCTGGAAATATTACTATGGCTTCCTCACCCGCCCCCCCCACCCCAGCCCTCCTCCCCATTGACACACACTTCCAGACGCCTAATATCCTGCCATGGCTTCCATTGGCTGAAACAAGCAGGAATCCCGTGGGCAGGGCATTCAGGGAAGTCTAGTCTGCCGGTGTTAGCTCACTGTGCTACAGAGCAGAAGGATAGGGAGGCGGGTACATGAGGGCAGAGAGACAAATAACCTTCCCAATAAGGATGGTCTTCACAGTTGACCATGACACATCTTTCCTAAGGTCAAAAAAGAGCAGTCAACTTGTCTGTTTCCAATGAGAAGACAATAAAATTATTGCATCATGAGATCAGAGGGTCTCAGAAGTTTCCCATGGGTGTCCTGTTACATGATTCAAATTTATAAATACAGTTCAAACAAGTCACGCTTAGTTTATTTAACAGGGGGTATGGTTTTGTTTTCCTACCCACAGTAGGTGTACAATAAAGTTTGCTGAAAGAATAATCTAAGCATGATCAGGACACAGAGGCCCTCTTATCTTTGTCCCTTCTGAAGTCTGAAAGCAAATTTAGAGCTCAATTCTCAAAGTTCCTTTAACTAGAGAGATCTCTTCATTACTGAGGGAGAGACTTAATCTTTGAGGAGGCGGTGCTTAACAAAGATTTTAAGGAAGCAGAACTCTGGGTCCGTTTACAAAAAGGCAACATCAACCCTGAGACAGACTATGATAATTAATGCATGATGGTAAAATTTTGAAAAAATAAATGATTCAAATAATGATAGTGAAGAAAAGGGGCAAAGGAAAAGGTGGCTAGACCCTTCCTACCATCACCAGTCCATTGTTCTGCAGTCTGCTCTCCTGCGTACATCACGAGAAAAGTGTTCCTTCACTCAGAGACTCATAGGTCACTGGGTTCAGGACACTTTGCTGAGCTTCCTCCCCCACTGGATTTTATTACCCTTTGTGTTTATCTAATCCTCGCAAGTTTGAACTTGCCTACATATTATCTTTCTGATCTAGCATTCAACTACATGCATGGAATTCTTATTTTGAGTTTGACACTGCTGAGAATATGGACCCCCAAAAAACCAAACCAACAAGAAAATTCAAAAGAAACTCAAGGTATGATTCTTAGTCTCAGGGAGCTGATAGATCTTGACATCCTCTCATACTTTTTCTAATAATTTCTTCATTTAATAAGCACACATAGATCAGCTGATAACAGTTCACATTCCTTAAGCAGTCACTGTGTAGTAGGCACCGTGTTAAGCATTTGACATGCTATTGTTTTTTCTTTTCTTTTTTTAATCAATGCTTTTAGGTGTGTCATATTGTAGTTATCACTTGGCAGAAGATGCAACAGAAACAGAGAGAGGTTGTGCTGGCCTGTAGGTGGTGGAGCCAGGGTCAGAACTCCAAGAACAGAGGCTGACAAATAGGCTTGTGGCTCATAGGGTGTGGTGTCAGCTCATGACTAGTCAGCATGGCATCCTGATCCATATTACACTGGTCTACTAGGTGCCAGGCACTGTGCTAAGAAACAGAACACCAAGCATAGCCAGGAATGGCTCTGGATCAATAAGAGTTGCAGTCTAATTCATGAGACAGTGTACAAGATGTATCCAATGGTGCTACAGATGCTGAGAGATGGAAGATGGTAAGAGTTGCCAAAGGAGATATTTTTAAAAGGATGTTTAGGATGGTTCTACCTGAGCAGCAAGAGAGACTTCGGGCAAGTGATGTTTTTGCTGAGCCCTGGAGCTTAGCGTGCTGGGCAGGTGGCAGAGGATGATGAGGGAGAGAAAATGTCAAGAGAGCTTATAGTAAAGATGAGTGGGAATCAGAATGGTACTTAGGGACATAGGTTGTTCAGCACACCTGTATGTTGGGTGCCAAAGGAGAGATGGCAGAGACAAGCACCAAAGAGATGCAGGGGTCATGATCATTTCACCAAGAAGGGTGGACTTGATCTTGACAGTAATGAGGCATCAAAGGACTTGAAGGAGGTCTTGTTTTTAGAGAGGCAACCAAGAGCAGAAAGAAGGAGATTGGAGTGGCGCACGGCAGCCGTAGATTCGGTGTGAAATAGTGAGGACCTGGGATGGGTCAGGAGTACTGGGACTGCCTTGGAAGTGGAACTAGAGTATTGGCAATATAACTGTCCCTGGGCCTGAGAAAAAGAGGAAATAGGAAAAGAAAATGAGCTGAGAACAATGGATTTCAGAGCCAGCCTTCAAAATAAGAAAATAGGAGAAAAAGTTGGTTTGGGGTAATGCCTTTTTTCTTATCCTCCTGCCTTTTCTCCCTTTGCCATTTTGTTAAACTTGTATCTCATTTTTCGTTTTCTTATGTCTCTCAAAGTAGACCTGAGAGAAGGTGGTGGTTTGTGTTACGTGATTTGAAATTAGTGCGGCAAGAATCTTCAGTCAAGCATGGCTCCATATGTGAGAAAATTCTCACTCACTTCCAGAGAACCAAATATCCCCTAATTAATTTAAATATTGGTTATTTAAAAAAATATTAACAGAATGAATTGGACACATTTGAAAGATAATTCAAAGGTAGATTTGAAGGCTGTGAGCAAGTGGATAGTAATCTGTGTGAAAGAGATCCTAGGGCAATAGGTTTCTGACTTGGATGTCAGAGTGATATTAATTAGGCTGGACTCTTTAGAGAAAACAGTAATTTGAGGGTAAACATGGGTTTTTTTATACTGAATTTGTGTGTAGATTCTACTAGGCAGGTGGATCCTGGGTTCTTCAGCACAGGAGCAGGACTTGGATGGGAGACAGGATTCTGGGTAGCATCAGCAGATAGATAACCATAGAGTCAATATTACACCCAGACTATTATGAGTGAAGGTGAAAGAGGACCAAAGGCAGAACCTTACACATGACAATGTTTTCAAGTCAGGCAGAGAAAGAGGAAGGAGCAGAAAATATTGCGCAGGAAGTTCAGAGAAAGAGAAGCACCAAAAGAGCTTAGTTCGTGTGAGCCAAGAGAAGATAAATTTAAAAAGGAAGAGGTCAGGACTTCCCTGGTGGTCCAGTGGTTAAAACTGTGCTTCCAATGCAGGGGGCATGTGTTCGATCCCTGGTTGGGGAAGTTCCACGGGCTGTGTGGTGCAGCAAAATAAATAAATAAAAATATAAAAAGCTCACAAATAAAAAAGGGAGAGACATACAGACAAAAAAATAAAATAAAAAGGAAGAGGTCAGTGGAGTAGAGGCCAATGGATTGGGTTTGGCTACTGAGGGACCACTGGTGACTTCTGACAGCAAATCCAGTGGAATGAGGGGAATGGAAAGCCGACTGCCATGGGGAATAAGGACGTTTATGAAGTTTGTGATTGTGGAAAAGTGTTGCCACTGGGAAAACTTGCTTGAAAAATCAAGCAGAGTAAGGTGTGGAGGCATTCTGCTCTTCCTGAATGCAGGGGTTGCCATGATTGCTGGGGGTTTGGGTGAAGAGGTAGATGTGTCCACAAGGCGGTGGAATTTATGCAGTGAAGCTGGGGGCTGAGGATGGGGAACCACATCAAAGCTTAGATAGCAAAGCTGATTATAAATAATTCCATACACCACCCCACCAAGATCCCAAAGTATTTCAGTCTGTCCTAAGAGTTCCAATACCCAAACCACAAAATAGCCCAGGGACGTAATGGCAACCTGAGACAACGTACAAATGAGATTAGCCTATGTGCCACTCTATTTCTGCTCCTGCTTACTGACCCCAAGTCTCTCCAGTAACATCAAATCCCTGTAATATCAGTGAAGTATGTTGCATCTGGGAATGTTTAGATGTTTTAGTGATAGCCTTAGGCTGAGATAGATGGTAATATCTACCGAAATGAGATTCACCATTGCAGGAAATTCCAATGGCCATGCTTTCATGGGCCTCACCTTTTCAAGATGGAACAAGTATGTGATAACTACGTGAACAAATTAGGCATATCACCCCAATGATATCGAGACAGTCAAGATCATATTGGTCCTTGTCCAACCTGAACCTTCACTTTTCGGCATTGCGCTTGGTCAGACCCTCTGTGAATCATGGTTCATGGTCTACTGATCTGCTATTAATACAATTTCTGTTGCTCTTTGAGCTTTTAGCCCCACATGTGTAATTCCTCCAAGAAATTCAGTACGTTATCTGAAAGGTCTCTCAATGCCACTGCATCAATGCAAACCAGACCACACTGAGATGAACAAAGGGAATTTAACTTTCATAAGTTGGTTTTAAAAATGCATTTACTTTGACTGCACTGAAAGAATCTAAAAAAGATGAAAAGCATCTTTAGCATGCCAAAAACATCTGGTTTCATATTTTCAGACCAAAAGGAAATTGCATGAAGACTAAAATCTTATGTTTTGATTTATATGATTATTGGAGGGCTGAGAAGCTGCCAGTCACCAAGTAAAATTTTATGATGATAAATAAATAAGGAAAACAATCTGACAAAACATGTTGGGGAACAAAGCTGCATTTCAAGTTTAATTAACTGATAACAATGTTTATGATGGAAGAATTGTGCCACCAATTATACAGTTAGTAAATGTAGGCTCCCAATGAGAAGACAAGCCCATAAAACCAGACAAAGGGCTCTTCCTCAATTTGCTCTTCCTCTCAGCCTATCCAAGCAAAGTTTTGCTTCGAACAGTAAGTCCTGCATCAATTAAGACCCTCTCTGAACACGTGCATGAGCTGGTCTCTTAGAGGTGGCACCTCTTAGAGGTGGTATCTCTAAGTAGCACATTTTAAATTGAACAGTAGTGGGAGTGATGCTTTCCTAATAAGCTGAGTGATGGTGTCTCCTGCAAGTGACAGGTACTGGTAGAGCAGAAATGTAGCAGTCAGGGAAGAAAGAAAAAACAGCAAAAAAGAAAAAAAGACTGTTTTCATCTTTTTAGCACTATGCTCTTCTCTCCTCCCCCAAAACCTCAGACAAAATTCTAACAAAGTGTTCCTGTAAGAAGGCTTTCCTAGAGCCTGCCCATCAGCAGTGAGCTGGAGGTGGAAGTTTTCCTTAATCTTGTATGGGAGATCGGTCTCTCTGCTGCTCTGAATCTTGCATTTAAAAGCATTGCATACTCAGTTGCTGCAATTCAAAGAATTAGGATCACAGCCATTGTTTGTTCCCAGAATACAGTTTGCTTTCAGTTTACCACTGAGACTATTTCATGCCATGTTTCAGCATTTATCATATTTTTAGAGGGGGAACTTTTCTTAGCAGATTTTATAAGCTGATTTACTCAAAATACTGAAAGAGAGAAACCTAGGCCGATACGTACAAGATATTATGTCCGATTTTCCACAGCTTTTGGAACGCTGGACTATTACCAGATTGAGGAACTGTTTAACTCCCTTGACTCTTGGCCTATTAACCATTATGCTCATCCCCAACAGAATCCTTTCAACAGCAATAATTCTCTCTGTGTTTTTGGTCTCTCTGATGCTGAGACCCCGCGCAAATAAGTTAGCACACTAAGCAGTGCATTCCAAATATTAGGTACCTTCCCAATGAATGCCTAATGGAATTGAAAATACGTATATATATATCTGATATCAAGAGGTAGAGTATTCAGTCACATGCTTTTGTTGGTAAAACTCAATGTTCCGTAGTCAGACAGAAGGCCCACAGAATGCAGAACAGTTGTGGAAAATTCCTGGAACTTTAAGCTCAGATACAGTTGCCATCAAAAACATTCTGAAGTGCATTTGTTGATTCCAGAGGAAGTGCAAAGCATTTGGAACTTTTGTTTTCCTAGAATCCGTTCAAATTTCTGCATGGTCACTTTCTGTGTGATTTTTATTTTCTTTCCTCCAGTTGTGTTTTCCATGAGTTCATTTGGTGCTATTAGTCGCTTCTTATTAAAATTATTAGCAATCCATTCAATTGTTTGGTCAGTTATTTTTTTTTTGTTTGTTTTGTTTCTCTTTTTTAGGTGTATATAGTAATTGTTGCCCCTGTCCTTGATGAAATCAACTTTTTCCGCATGCGGGGAAGCCACGCTGGTTCATTTCGCGTCTGTCTGCCTGCGTCTATGTGCGTGGAAAAGTTAACATCCTGTCTTCATTGCTGTTGGGAATTACTACTGGCATGTTTTGACTCATTATCTTGAATCTTAATCAGCTGATGAAAAAAATTTAGTTTCGTCAGCTGATGAAGGCTCAGGGTAATGAGTCAAAACATCCGGATAGGGTTTCTCAGCAGCCAGAAATGGGACCCGAGTATTTCACCTGACACAGCTGTCTCTCAATGCTGCCCAGCAAATGATTTCTTCAGTCTATTTATCAGAATGTCACAGCCACAATATGGCACCAGACGGGATTGGCAGGCCATGAGCTCTGTCTTCTAAAAAGATGCATCGTACTTTTATTATGTTTTTTTCTTCTGGTGAGTACACAGAATCCAAGATGAGCATGTTAACCTTTTTTTTTTTTTTTTTTTTTGCGGTACACGGGCCTCTCACTGTTGTGGCCTCTCCCGCTGCGGAGCACAGACTCCGGACGCGCAGGCTCAGCGGCCATGGCTCACGGGCCCAGCCGCTCCGCGGCATGTGGGATCTTCCCGGACTGGGGCACGAACCCGCGTCCCCTGCATCGGCAGGTGGACTCTCAACCACTGCACCACCAGGGAAGCCCCACGTTAACCATTTTTAAGTGTGTAATTCAGCGGCATTAAGAACATTGCTGGGCAACCCTCACCCTTGTCCATCTCCAATATTTTTTCAACTTCCCAACTTGAAATTCTGTCTCACTGAACAATAGCTCCCCATTTTCCCCAGCCCCAGCTAACCACTTTTTGCTTTCTATGAATTTGACTATTTCAAGTTCCTCGCATAAGTAGAATCATAGAGCATTTGTCTTTTGGTGACTGGTTTATTTCACCGAGCACAACGTCTTCAGGGTCATCCATGTTGTAGCAGGTGTCAGACTTTCCTTCCTTTTTAAGGCTGCATCATATTCCATGATATGTACAGAACACACTTTGTTTATCCATTCGTCTGTCGATGGACACTGGGGTTGCTTCTAACTTTTGGCTATTGTGAATATGCTGCTATAAACGTGGGTGTACACATATTTGTTTGATACCCTGCTTTCAATTCTTTGGGGTGTATACTCAGAAGTGGCATTGCTGCATCATACTCTAGTTTTAATTTTTTAAAGAACTGTGTAATTTTATTTTTAAAGTAACCTAACCTGGAGACCATCTGACTGTGTTTGTGGAGCATGGCTTTTGATACCTCTGTGAGCCTCAGGCTTCCCGTTAGGAAGAAAGTGTGATCCTGGCCCGAAATCATAGTGTGTGATACTCCCTGCTGTTCATAATCAGAAAGTTTGGTGAAGAAAAACCAATTGGAAATGATGAGTTTTCAAGTAAAACAGAAAGGGAATATACCTTTACAAAAATATAAGCCAATGTTTAAAACAATGTTAAAACAGTATGGTTTTCCAGATATTTTCTTAAAGGATCCATAATCGACTATGTGTGTGTGTTTTAAAGTGATACACTGGAAAGTCTGATAGAAGGATGTTTCCCTAGTGGGCAGTTCAATTAGAGCAGAGACTGAATAACATCTTCTCCCCAGTACTGCCTTTGCTCACTATCATTTGTGACTGTCACCACTGCTCCCTTTTCCTCATGTTTCTTTTCCAAATTGGCACTTTATTTAGGTCAAATCTCCTTTGGTTCAGTAGCACAACCAGAAATCCACTCAAAAGAAAGATGAAATAAATGAGAACACAGAGGGACTTCACTTACACAGCAAGGGGAGTCACAGGAATAAGCACTATACGAACAATAAAAGCAGTCGTCAGTTTGAAGTAGAAAGGTTTCAGTCAGGTCTTAGAAAATTTGAAATGGTGAATGTCAGGCTGATGACGGGGGGATGGCTGTCTATAATTTTAAGTTACAAATACTACGTCTTGAAGTGTTGATGATAGAGTGACACTGGCATTTCAGGCTGAAAAATTTCTGAACCTAAGGAACTTTCAGGAACACCAGCCTCCACCATCCACAGTTGGGGACCTAGAGGCCCTGTGGTCACAGAGCTGTTAGGGGCAGAGCTGGAGATAGGAGGCAGTGAGGGTGTCAGAAAGCCCACCCAAAGGACAGATTGCTTTTCGGTCATCCGTACGTGACTAGAAATTATATTTTCAGGCTCCTCTCATATTTCGTTCGGCATCCTCCCGCCTAAGTAGGTCCCCAGGTAAGTCCTGATGTTTCCTCTGCTCTTACTACCCCTTCCAGGTGAGATGCCCACTCCACACCTAAGCCTTTCAGTATCATACCCATCACAGATGAACACCTCCAGGGTACCTTTTTGGTTCTTCCTAGTTGACCATTTTCTCTCTCTGGTGCATTTCTGTGACACTTTGCTTTATGTTATTACACTAATATTTCACTCAAATTATTTGAAGCCTTACCTTCTCCTGGGGGATCATGGTTTGAAACTCACTTACCTTTGCAGCTCCTAATAGGTATAGCAGTTGTTTAGTGGGCATTGGAAGAATGGAAGGATGTATTTTAAAAAGAAGCCAAGGAGAACTCCTATGAGAATCGTCTATCTCTCGATCGTCTAATATAGTGGGAGGGAAAAAAAAAAACTTCCCCCAGATTATTTGATTATATCACTCAATTAGATTTTATGAAGGAAATGTTTAATTTTTAAAACAAAGGTTATAAACTTGACTTGTATTTACATCATTTACTTTCTCTGCAAGTGTGACAGTCTCTCTCTCCTTCTGGAGCATAAATGACTTGAAAACCTCCTTCAAGTCTTCAATGCCATCTTCTCCGCAAAGGCTGTCCTGACCATCCCGCCTGAAGATCCAACCACTGGCCACAGTCCTTATGACTCTGCCCCATCCCACTGCAGCACCTCCCTTTCTGTCTCCAACTCCCCACATGTGTGTGTGTTTGTATGTCTGTCTGTCTGTTTTACATAGTCTAAGTTAAACACATCCTCACACACACCTTCCTTATTTGTGTATAAACACACATTCCTGGACCGCATTCTTGCTCACCTTTCCAGCTCCATACATACTTCTTAATTAACCATGTTATTATGAAGCAGAGTAGGACTCTAGGGTGGGGAGGGGCACATGTTGCTGGCCGGTCTCAGAGATGCATCTCTGCACGAGGAGGCATTCATTAAGCAAGTGAGCAGCTTCATAACATATTTCAGGTACCAGTTTTCCTGTGGCATTTCCCTCGGAATAACGTGAAGACATTTTCATAACTCATCAGACCATGCCAACAAGACTGCAAACTGTGTGGTCAACTCGAAACATTTTTTAGGCCCGGAATTAAAGTTTGAAAATGAAAAGTGTGATAGCATTCTGAGCAATGCGAAACGTTCTTAGCAGTAAGATTCAAGTAGTAAAGCATCATCTGTCTCTCTGAAGGTGAGCCAGGAGGTGTGGTGCGGTGGCAACATTTTCACAAGAGGGCGAGGTCCTTCAGGCCTGATCAGGGTGTGTGTGTGCACGTGTGCACACGCACGCACACAATCGCAAACCCATTCCTCTCCAGGGCCATCAATGCCCAGCTACTGAGTCTCTGCTCCTAGCGCTAAGTTTCTTTTTGAGAAGCACAGAATAGAAAATGTATTGTCTTAATTGGTCAATCCAATGCAATAGCTGGAAACTTGAAGGAAAGAAGAGCATGGTTGTGAAGGGCGTATTGAATAAACACATAGTTACAATCAACTGAATCAACAATCATAGATAAAGATGAGCTTTTCAAGTTGCAAGAAAAATCAGAGTTCTGGGATTGGCATCAAATTTGTTGGCCCGTTTGACCATTGCTTTATTTAATAGTTCATTCTAGTTACTAAATTAACTAGATTAATTAATTAATTAATTGTTCATTCTAGTTTTACTTTTTAAAAATTTATTTATTTTTTAAATTATTTATTTATTTATGGCTGTGCTGGGTCTTCGTTTCTGTGGGAGGGCTTTCTCTAGTTGCGGCAAGTGGGGGTCAGTCTTCATCGCAGTGCGTGGGCCTCTCACTATTGCAGCCTAGTTGCTCTGCGGCATGTGGGATCTTCCCAGACCAGGGCTCGAACCCGTGTCCCCTGCATTGGCAGGCAGATTCTTAACCACTGCACCACCAGGGAAGCCCCAGTTCATTCTATTTTTCAGAAGGAGTTCTAAAATTTGTTTCCTTTTGCTAAATTCATCCTTCAAAAGTCATGTATTTCAATTTAGTAACAGCCTTCAATCTTTGGCAAAGGACTTTAAATTTTCTGCTCTTTTTCTGATGGTGTAGGGGGAAAAAAGCACTACCTTAATTGCCACGGTGTATTTTTCTTTTAAAATCTTTCTTTTCCTTTGAAGGAAAAGTCTTAAGCTCTCTGAGATTATTTTAGCATAATTTCTATTCCCTACCCCAATTTATTTTTCTGTATTTATTATTCGTATCAGTATATAATAACGTAAAGTGAAATAATGAAAAACGATACATTCCTTCTCATTTTGAACATGAAAAAGAAAAAAAAAGAAAATCTGTCCATAGAGACTGGAATACTTGGGATGTGACCATAATCTCTGTTCGTTCAATTAAATTAATGAGGATGATGATTCTCAATAATATGCCGCCAGTGTCGTGTGTTTGAAGAATTACAGAACCACCTGTATGATATTTATTCTTTTTCCTTGAAAACATCTGATAATCCCTGGCAAACACACACAAAGTGGGGGATAGTAGTGCCGTTACAGGAGTTAGTAGGTTAAGAGCATTCTGGTGTTCTTTAGCTTACACATAAGGCTTCATTACTTTTAAGTATGAGAGGTATGATGGAAGCATGTGTAGGTACTTTTGACTCTGCCTCTTTTAGCTCATTACAAACCCATTAAAATTTCCACTCACACTTTTTATTAATGCAACCTGGCCACAATGTTAATAATACGAACTTTGATTAGTGACAGATAAGTCTTGTATTGTGTAAGATGTTGTTGGCCATATCTTCAGCACTGCTGAATCTGGTGCTTCTTTTTAATTAAAATAGTCTAGGATTCTTCAAACGTCTCAGACAATCTAATCTTAGTTTATTGAACACTTTGAGTAAAGATTGATCTCATTTGTAAGGTTCTGAGATTTCTAAATCTTTATTGTTTAAATAATTTGGTTTTGAATTTGCACAATTTGGTAAGATGATTTGGGAGTGCACATTGAAATATTTCTTCTGATTGTAAATCAGCTGTACTGTAATACTACTACTACTAAATACTTTAACTTCTTTAACTTTCATCATAATTTCTAACAACACCAAAGCCACTCTAACCTAGACAAAATTTTATTTATAATGCTTTCTTAACCAGAAATTTTGTTTCCTAAAAAATAAACAACTATTGATCTCAAGCTAAGTCTACTTTTCCGATCATGACTTAATTAAGCAGACAGTAATTTGTCTGAAATATTTATGTCATAAAAAGTAATGTTGGCTCCGAAATTATAATGTTTCAAAAGCATTTAACTTTCTATGTTTTCTGAAATTTTCCAGAGCTGTTTTCTCATCAGAAACTCCTTCTGCAGTAAGTAACCCTTCTCTACAAATGATTTTTTTGGGTTAATAATATGCCTGGTAATAGCACATACAACCTTTATAACACTCTAAACCAATCACTGAAAGTCAGAAATACAGGATTCTTTAAAACTTTACCAAACAAAATTTTTAAGAGATTTCTCTTAAACTTTTTTACTTCAAAATTACATTTTCCTTAACCTAAATTTTTATGAAATTTGATATGAATTTTTATAATTCCAATTATGCACAGGATCCTAGTTTGCATATACTCCATTCTCTAGTTATATTTTCATATCACATGTACTAGTTATGATGATGATAAAACGCTGTTGTTTCTACAGTATTTCCATTAACCCCATATCAAGACTCTCTTGGTGACCTATTAGAGATATTTGTGGAAAAATGAGACAACAGCCAATTATGTCTGAAATAGTTTTCAAATTATAGAAATAGGAAAAAAATAAACCTCAAATAAATCAAGCTGGAAATTTTGATTAAATGGAGGTGAGTACAAAATAAAGAGCTTTGCAAGTATCAACATGAACAGAAATGTGTGTGCATGAGGTTGAGCCTGAAATCGATTAAGAAGAGATGGTAAGGGCTTCCCTGGTGGTGCAGTGGTTAAGAATCCGCCTGCCAATGCAGGGGACATGGCTTCGAGCTCTCATCCAGGAAGATCCCACATCCTGCAGAGCAACTACTGAGCCTGTGCTCTAGAGCCCGCGAGCCACAACTACTGAGCCTGTGTGCCACAAGTATTAAAGCCTGTGTGCCTAGAGCCCGTGCTCCACAACAAGAGAAGCCAGTGCAATGGGAGGCCCATGCACTGCAAGGAAGAGTAGCCCCTGCTCGCTGCAGCCAGAGAAAAGCCTGCGTGCAGCAACGAAGACCCAATGCAGCCAAAAATAAAATAAATACATTTATAAAAAAAAAAAAAGAAGAGGGCTTCCCTGGTGGTGCAGTGGTTGAGAGTCCGCCTGCCGATGCAGGGGACATGGGTTCGTACCCTGGTCTGGGAAGATCCCACATGGTGCGGAGCAGCTGGGCCCATGAGCCATGGCCGCTGAGCCTGTGCATCCGGAGCCTGTGCTCCGCAACGGGAGAGGCCACAACAGTGAGAGGCCCGTGTACCATAAAAAAAAAAAAAAAAAAAAAAAAAGAAGAGATGGTAAAGTTGTAGTGTCATCATGAGCCCAGTTTTACTTAAGTTCTCACACTTTCCCTTTGCTTTCAATTTCTACTTTTATGAAAAAATGTGTATTTTTGTAGCTTCAGAAGGAAAAATAAATAGAACCATGATACATTTCAATATTTATATGGAAAACTTTGCATGGTTTTTACTATTTAAATATGTTTCTAGTCTCTGAGACATTGGCGATATACCTGTGTCTCCTATGTGAGGCCCACGTGGACCCTTCACTTCCGCCATATATGAAATAATGGACAGTTCTCAGAACATGGTGGGTTCTACCTCTGGACCTTGGCTCTCTGCCTTTCTTCACCTAGAGGTCAGGCGTCACCACCTCCAGGTACATTTCCTTGGGGATTCCCAAGGGGAAGCCTCCCGGTTGGGGCTGCCCAACCTGGAGGAGGACACACTCAGAAGAGTGGAAGGCAGAAGGGCACTGCTTTCCTCACAACTCTGTGCTCCTGGAACAAGTCTAGACTTTCATGGAACCACAGGGAGTGGGGATGCTTTGTACCAGATGATATATTCAGACTTTTAAACTGTCCTGTATTGGACTAGGGTTCAATATAATGACTAGAACACTGCAGAATCAAAAAGGAGAATTTGACAGAGTATGGTTGAAGCAAGACTGACAATCACAATAGTTTCCTATTTCTGTGTTGAGAATTCTCAAGGAACCAGATGCTTATCACATAGTTTATGCAAATTGTACTTGGTTCTGCATTGCATATGTGTGAGTTCTGTGGTGTGAGATTAGGCTGGAGGGGTTGATATTGAATTGTAACTTGAGGCCCTTTGCCCTTGAAGTTTTGGAGTGCTTTAAATACAGAATCCGTCAGTAGAGCTTATGAGATCTATCTCTATTTGCAAGGTATTGTCACTGGTGGTGGGACTGGGTGAGAAAGTGGAAAGTGCAGAAAACATACCAGCTTCTATAGCTACACTTTAGGGAATATGGGATAATTTTCAGGTCTAGTTTATTGTACTTTCCCAAGTAAAAAGGAGTGAAAACTCTCTGTTTTTAAGTTCCTTTTATTATCTCTCTGGAACCCTTTTAGATGAGATCTTTTTCGTTGATCTAGTTTGTCTAAGATGAAATTTCCAGAACCCAGGGAACCCCTTGACAGTTATGGGGCATCTGACAGAGCCCACCATGTTTAATTTCTAAATTATAACTTTGTTTTCCTTTATTTTCTCCCTGACAAAGATTTGGATTAGAAAATATGGCTTAAGTTCCATAAGTGAGGGGAAAAGGCAATAGATAATAACACAGTCCATTATACCGAATTTTTTTTTTTACTTTTAAAAAAACGTTTATTTTGGACTAATTATAGACTCACAGAAAGTTACAAAAAAAAAAGTACATTGTGGCCTGTGAACACTTCATCCGGCTTCTCCCAGTGGTGACATTCTACGACCGTAGTGCAATAGTAAAACGAAGAGATTGACATTGGTATCATACTGTTAAATAGAAGAGAGACCTTATCATTCAGTTTTAACTTGCCCTTATTTATGTGTGTGTTGGGGGGGGCATGCTATTCAATCCCCGAATTTTTGTTTTATTGACCAGGTCCCCAGTCTTTAGGATGACATGAATTTGAGTTCTCTCAACAGGTCAGATGGTCTGACCCCCGTCATAGTTTTTTGTTCCTCACCCTTGTTGAATTACCCCACCACAAGCCATCCAGGCACACACACAGACCTGTGCCCAGAGAAGAGATGTCCCCACAAATCACAGTTTCTAATGCTGAATCATGCCATAGTGATTTTTACAACCAGGATCTCAGAGAATGACTTAGTTTTGGTGAACATTTGTATTTACTAGAATCATTTTCCATTAAAAAAGTTATTACCTCAGTTACCAGTTTTGGTTGACTAATTCATAGATATATTTATCTCCTCCCACCCGACCCACAGAATAATTTCCATATGAGAAAACAAACATTGTATTTTTGGTACGATAATTGGTAATTGTATGGTTACTTTCTTCTGCTTCTCCACAAGCTTTCAACACAGCACTTGGGAACGAAGCAGTGAGTGTAGAGACAGGAGCTCAAAACTGTTGACTGACAGCCTTCCAAGAACAGATGCCTTTGGTTGACAATGATGGTGCCTTTACCTCTCCATCCAGACCCCAGATCTCCATGTTTTAACTTTCATAGGCTCTGCACATGGCAACATGTTCCTGACCATAAGACTTTTTAAAATTGAAGTATAGTTGATTTAGAATGTTGTATTAATTTTCTGTACAGCAAAGTGATTCAGTTAAACATATATATACATATATACATTCTTTTTCATATTCTTTTCCATTATGGTTTATCACAGGATGTTGAATATAGTTCCCTGTGCTGTACAGTAAGACCTTGTTTTTATCCATTCTATATACAATAGTTTGCATCTGCTAATCCCAAACTCTGAATCCATTCCTTCCCCACCCCTCCTCCACTTTGGCAACCACATGTTTGCTCTCTATTGTCTGTGAGTCTGTTCCTGTTTCACAGATAAGTCCACTTGTGTCACATTTTAGATTCCACAATAAGTGATATCATATAGTATTTGTCTTTCTCTTTCTGATTTACTTCACTTAGTGTGGTAATCCCTAGGTCCATCCATGTTTCTGCAAAAGGCATTATTTTGTTGTCTTTTTATGGCTGAGTAGTATTCCCTTGCATATATATATATACCACATCTTCTTTATGCATTCATATGTTGATGGACATTTGGGTTGTTTCCATGTCTTGGCTACTGTGAATAGTGCTGCTATGAACATAGGGGTGCATGTATCTTTTTGAATTATAGTTTTGTCTGGATATATTCCCAAGAGTGGGATTGCTGGATCATATGGCAAATCTAATTTTAGTTTTTTGAGGAACTTCCATACTGTTCTCCATAGTGGCTGCACCACCTTACATTCCCACCAACAGAGCAAGAGGGTTCCCTTTTCTCCACACCCTCTCCAGCATTTGTTATTTGTAGACTTTTTGATGATGGCCATTCTAACTGGTGTGAGGTGATACCTCATTGTAGTTCTGATTGGCATTTCTCTAATAATTAGTGATGTTGAGCATCTTTTCATGTGCCTGTTGACCATTTGTATCTGGCCATAAGACTTTATCATCAGACTGTCCTCTCCTTAACTGCGGGGCACATGGCTTGAGTTTATTTTGCAGTGAATATTGAAGGTCAGCAGGTAACTAAATAGGGGTGGGGATTGTAGGTTTGGGGAGCTGTTGCCTGAGCTTCAGTGACTCAGAGAAGCTTCATCAGAAGGTTCTGATGGATCCAGGGTCAGACTAGGGTTTGAGGAGGGTCTCAGACAAGCCAAGTTGTGGTCCATTGACCTGTCCCTTCTTTTCCAACAAGAAAGCTCAACCCTGGGGCACAGAGATGCTCCTGCCTGGATGCTGTTCCATCCACCCTTTGGTGGATTTGCCCTTCTGGCTGCACCTTCTGCTCGATTCCCTTCCCGACCTCCTTCCCCTTGTTGCTTCAGCAGTGTTTCACTTGGTCAAATCCAGCACCACAAAGAGCAGCCACTCGGTCACTCTGTTACAAAATGCCTCTCCTTCCTACAGAAGGGACACAATCACCCCAAGTTATTCTGCTTGCTCAGCCCTGCAGAATGACCCTTGTATCTTAGAGAGGTTGCAACTGTACACCGGTCCAAAGGGGACTGGCCTCAATTCCAGGTGATCTGTGTCTGGGTAACGGGAGGTTGGGGAGAGGGGTAGACACTTCTAGTGGCTCTGGAATAGGAGGCTTCTCTACCCCACCGAGCCTGATCTAGCAATTCAGAAGGACACTGTGTGGAGAGAAGACAGAAAATAGCTGCTAGGAAACAAAGGTCAATATCTGATTCTTGGGCTTTGACAGAATAAGTCGGGGAAAGAGATTTCAGATGTGGAGCCTCTCCTGGAGCACAGCTGTTGCCCCTGACCCCAGAGGAAGCTGTGCTGTGTCCAATGCTGCTCGGTGCTAGGCCGCTGAGACAGGCCGCCTGAATGCTCACCACACTATCCTGGAAAGAAGATTTCTTAGGTCCTTCCACGTTTCTGTGACTCAGCGTTTCCGAAGGTGGTCTACTCTAATGGACCTCTCCTAGGCTACAGGTCCAGACAACTGGGTTTAGTTCTCCTGCTTTTCATTGAATTAGGGTAATCCCTCTAGACTTCAACTGCCTAATCCCTAAAATGTCAATACTACTAGTATCTGCCCAACTACGCGTACGTGGGCTGCGGGAGAGCTAAGTAAGTTATTAAAAAGGAGAGTTGCTATGAAGCTGCTTGCATTCAGGTTGTATTTCAAAAATTATGTTTGGGGATTGACGTTCGTACAGGATAAAAAGGAATTTGAAAATTGGTTTAACTGCAGAATGAAGACAAATCATCTGAGAAGAAACAGGAGTTGAGGTTGAACTATTTATATTTTGCCATGACTCTTTATTATATTTTGCTGACCTTATGAATTAAACTAAGCGTTTAAGACAAGCAGTGACGGGGAGCTCTTTTCTTTTTTTCCTATTATTTTGTTCAGAGGAGCAAACTGGAAATTTCTGAAATGATCAGTTAGATACTTTTTGGTGACAAAATCTCTATGATTTATGATGATTATAAGATTTTTTAATCACCAGGGATGTTTTTACATTTCAGTTTTCATTTTAAGAAAAAGTTTCCATATGTCACAGATAGCTGAAAAGTTTACCTATTAGAGAAGTTAAGATTTTAATTCAGGCTAAAAAGCAAACATGTTTCAGTTGTAGATAAGACAATTTATATGCAAAATTTCATTGATAAAGCTTTTGTTTTACAAACTATCATTGACTTCAGAGAGTTTTAGGGCATAAAACAAAAAGATTTCTTAGAGAAATACAATAATCACTAGTTTCCAATACACATATAATTTATCTGAAGAGGATTCTACCCGAACTAAAACTACTGATGATAAAACACCTGGACGGATATTATAATAACTAAATTATGGTTTCATTGAAATCATTGTCAACAAAATTTAAAACCACATACCTCGTAGGAATTAAATCGACAACAATTATAAGAAGTTTCACATTTTGTTAAATGCAAGTTGATTTCTGTGTTTTCCTAAATTAGGATAATTATGGCTACTTTTCTCTGAAGAATATGTTTTCATGTATGTCCTCTCATTTGTTACTATGATATCCCTGCAACGGACAGATGTAACAGCCTTCAATTTACATATGTGGAAAGCGAGGCAGAGATGGCCAACTTTACCTAAAGTAAAGTTGGGTCACCATACTGGCTTCCACTGAAACTTTTATGATTTTGGTTAAATTCTTTGTTCAATGGGAGGGTAGGGTGTGTAGAATATACAGAAAATGGTAATTGTTGCTCAACCTACACCTCCCTTCCTTCCTTCCTTCCTTCTTCCCTCATTCCCTCCCTCCCTTCCTCCCTCCCTTCCTTCTTTCCTTCCTTCCTTCCTTCCTTCCTTCCTTCCTTCCTTCCTTCCTTCCAAAACTGAGAGCAGTAGGTCACCATTTACCAGTCCATCTGTAATATGAAGGCAAATCTGATCTATCTTAAAGTACAATTTTGGATTGGTGAGTTTGGAACAGAACTCCCTTGATTGTAAAACATAATCCAAATCAGACTAAATTTTGATAGTATCTGACACAGGTTTGAAATCTTCCACAAAAGCTTGTCTCAATTTGCCCCATTAGAGAAGAGATAGAGTCACAGATGTAGAAAACAAACTTATGGTTACCAGGGGGGAAAGGCTGGGGACGGATAAATTGGGAGATTGGGATTGACATATACACATTATATACATAATAGATAATGAATAAGGACCTACTGTATAGCATAGGGAACTTTACTCAATACTCTGTAATGACCTATATGGGAAAAGAATCTAAAAGAGTGGATATATGTATAAGGAAAAAGAGAAAATATCATCTTGTTTAGGAATTACAAAGAATTTTAAATTTATACTACAGCTCCTATGGCTGGAAGGAGTAGATCAGAGCCCTGGTTGAGAAGGATTCTGAAATCCAGTTAGGAACCCATGTGACAAGAGGGCTGTGACAGGTCAGGAACCCTCTGTGGGGGAACCAGGTCTACCTGGGCAGCAGGCAGGGACAGGAGGTGGTGATAGTCTTTACATACAACTATTTATTTGCCTCTGATCTGTACTTCATTGTGGGTTAGGTGGGTAGTTCTGTCCTTGGCCTGGGGCTACTTAATCAACTGCTCTCAGCCGGTGGGTGTCTTGCCCCGGGCTGGTTGATTCAAGATAGCCTCACTCACATGCCGGCCGTTAATCGTAGTTATTGGGTGGAACAACTTGATTGTCTTCTTGTGGCCTCTTCAGCTGGATAGCGGGGATTTCCTTTTCTTTAAAGGATGCTGGCATGCTCCAAGAAGGCAAGCCTCATTGTACAAGCACTCATGAAGCCTTCACTGGCACCCCATTTTCTGATGTCCTATTGGCCAGGGCAACTCATGTGGCCAAGCTCAGTGTCAATGTCCATGGGGGGACTGTACAAAGGCATGGCGACTGGGAGACAGGAGTCACTGGGTGCCACTAATGTAACAATGCCCCTGTTCCCCAGCACACAAGGCAGCTGCTATTTCTGATACACTGGGGAAGAATGAGGTCTAGAGGTTTGTAAAGCTGGGTCCAGTCTTGGCTGACTTCACTTACCTTGGGGTTCCATTTCCCTCCCAGGTGAAAGGCCATTATCGCCTTTGCGCCTCTTGCATTTGTAAAGATTCTTTGTCCCGTAATATTTCAGAAAGCTTTATGAAAAGATAAAACCTCACTATAATGGTTCAGTTTCCTGAACACATCTCAATCCTTAAGTATTTTATTGAAAATAATAAAACACAAGTATCAGGTTCTGGCCTTTTAGGAGCTGATGGTATAGTGAGGAAGATGGGCCATGTACAGAGAACAGTAACAACACAACAAAACCTACGACACAGGCGGGCTTCTGTAAATACTTTATGTTTTATAGACAATGAACAAAGAATTCTTATGAATTCTTCATAGGAAGGAATGCCCACTTGGGGGAAATCAGAGAACATTTTGCAAAGATCATATGTAAGGAGGGCCTGGAAAGATGCATCACATAAAGGCTTTAAAAATTTTTTTTTGATTACAAAAGTAATTCATTTCAATTATAGAAAATTTAGAGAAAAGGGAAAAACATGCAAAAGACCTTCATTTTAACTGTGTTTATATGCACACACATTTTTAAAAAATGTATTTGTGGACACTATTTTGTTAATAACAACATATTATGAACGTTTTCTACAAAAGTAAATAGTTTTATTACTTTCCACTTAAATGGTTGCATTACATTCCAACTAATGTTGTGTACCATAAATAACTTAACTGTCTATTGATGGATATTTAGGTAAGTTATTTTCCTGTCTTAATGGTGCAATAAAAAATTTCTGCAAGCAAATCTTTGCTAATAATTTTTTAAGGATAAATTCTTAGAAGTGAAATAATTAAATCACAAGGTATACAGATCTACATTTAAAAGCTTTTAGTATAATGACTATAATGACAAATTGCATACTTGGAAAAGCTGAACCAATTTACGGTCTTCTTACTTTAAGGGTCACATTGTCTTGAACACTTACCAACATAGCTATTGCAATTGTGAGTTTTACTTTTCAGTTTGAGGTTAAAAAGCTCATACCTAATTTTAACTGGTGCTTCTTTAATTACAAAAAGTACTGACCTTTTTTTCTATATATTTATTTTCTGTGAATGAGTTTTTCTGAAGCCTTGGTCCCTTTTCCTTATTGCTGCTAATCTTTTCTAAGACATGTAAGAGCTCTTTAAATATCAAAACGAATAGCCATTTATCTGATATATGTCACAATATTTTTAGTTTTTTTCATTTTATAATAATTTTTTACATGTTTAATTTTTATGTTTCTCTATAACCCTTCTTTTTATGGTTCCTGTTTTTGGTATCATGTACCAAATTTATTCCAAAAAATATTATCTAAACTTTACTTTTATTTCTTTCTAGAAGTTTTATTGCTTTATTTGTTTAAAGTGCATCCGAAAGTCTAACCTCACTGTGTGAGTGTCTGTATAGGATATGCCCACACATGCAGATGGTTAGCTGGTTGAACAAGTGACCGCCATTGAATATTTTCATGGATAAATAGAATTATTATAAGCAGAGAGGCAGCGTAGACCTGCTTGTCATGGAAAGTCCAGTAAGAAACACAAATGGGTAGATAATAAGTAAAATATGTTTAGGGGCTACTCATGTGAACTGGTCCATTCTTAGAAGTGAATTGTAGAAAACAAGTTGAGGAAGGGGATGAGATGATAAAAGGTCTTAAATGACTAAGGAGCATAAGATCAATTTGGCAGGTGTGCTCTGGGCTTTTCTTCTCTAGAGATTAGAGATTGTGAAGGGACAGAGCATCACACAGGAATGGGACGGAGCAGGTGCTGGCATGGGGCAGGGTCTCCACCAGGGTTGAGACTGTGGCGTAAGCTCTCCAAGAGTCACTATAACCCTATGGACTCTACTTCCACTCCCACCCCCACCTCACTGCTCCCAGGGCCACACCAAGAGCTCTGGAGACCCTCTCCCAGCCCAGGGTTCCCTCTTTCCCCAGGAATTGCAGGGAGGTCCTCTCCCAATCCTGCTCTTCTGACTACTGGCTTCACTCTCCAGAGGTGCTCCTTCATTTCCCTGATACCAAGGGATGATGTAAGGACCTCATGCCATGCTGTTCTCTTTCTGGAATTCTGCCCTTCAGTGACAACATAGAATATTTCTTATGGAGGATTAGAAATAAAAAGCAATGGTTTTCTCTGTTTCCCAGAGGATAATCTGGAAATGCTTCACACTAATTGAGAACTAGCACAGCTTACTTGATGAGAGTTTGGACTCTGAAATCACTTGAATGAGACTGGGTTCAAGTCTCATCTCTGCCATATGCTTGCTGTGTGACCTTGAGCTGGTTATTTAACTTCCCTTAGCCTCAGTTTCCTCATCAATTCGATGAGAATACTAATAGGATCTACCCGGGGCAGACAGGATCTGCCTGTAATGCCGAGAACTTCCTGCCATTATCCCTAGCTAAGGCAATCAGATTTTAAATCTGATTTTGAATAATAATGACAATCAGGTTTTGAATAATAAGGTGCTCATGGTAGGTGGGTTCCTTCCCTAATACCAGGGTGTGAGACTTTTTAGGGACTAAGTCACTCGTAGCAATCCCTTTACCTTTTGCTGGGAATTGGTTAAGAGATAGGCACATGATTACATTCTGCCTGACGGTACCTGGGAGAAGACTGTCAGAGGGCTTATGTATGGGAAAAATGTTCCTTTTTTTTTTTAAATAAAGAAATAAGATGTATCTAGAAAAAGAAAGCTCTCTTTCTTCCTTTCTGTTGTTGGAGGCATTGTGTGACGAGTAGATGCTTGGGGCTGCAGCAGCCACCTTGCAAGCATGAGGGGAAAGTCAAAACCTGCACAGAGAAATAGATCCAAAAGCCTGATATTATTGCACAAGTGAATTATTAACCTTTGACCCTCCTCATTCAGCATTTTGTTTTTAAGATAATAAAAATCCTTATGTGTCTGAAAGTTCTCAGTAGGTGTTAACTGGTATTATGGTTATTGCTATTACTATAATTATTACAATGTGTTGAATATTTAATGACCACCAGGCACTATGCTCAATGTTCAAGAACACCAGGAACTCAGATAGGATAGACCTGAACAGAACTGTTTGTAATTCTGGGAATTGCAATTTCCAGGCAAGGCTATTGCTTAGTTAAGGATGCAGCCCCATCTTTAATGTCAAAGAGTGAAGATGAAGCATTGAAGGTATAAGGAGAGTTATTTTGGATTAATTCATGGTTCCGGTCAGAGTCAGTGTCATCACTGCATTCAGACCTGAGCTCACTGGAAAGATGGGAGTTAACAGAGAGTAGAATAAAATCTAACACAGGGTTCAAGGTTAGCACCAGTTAACCATGTCCAATCTGACAATTTACCAAGTTTTTAAGAAATGTATTTTTCAAGAGTCTGGACTACTCAGCTATTATGGGATCAAAAGGTTAGGATTACCCATCACTATTTTTCAGGAAAAATGTTAATGTATTTTTCTATGGAGAGATATTAATGACCCACAAACTTCTGCAGAAAATTGGCTATTGGTGGTGAGGAGGTGAGTGTCAGCAGAGCTAATTAATTTCTGAATTATTTTGAATCAGGGCCAGATTGTAAATATTTTATATTCAAATTCTTGAAAAAATGGAGAAAAAAATGAGAAGAAAAATAAATAAAGCTTAAAATAATCTTGGTAAGTGTATTTTAATTGCTGTTATCACTAAGTGTTAAGCATTCATTGAGTCTGCAGGTGGTGTGTGTGCCCAGCTGTAGAAATGAGTGACCTGGGTCCTAGCAAAGATCCTCCAACTGCATCCTTGACTCTGTCCTGAAGAGACACTACTGAACTGCTCACATCCCATTATGTATTCACCAAATTACACTGTTGTGTTTCTCACTGCCTTTCTTAGATTTATCTATATCACCAATTCTTGTGTTTTCAGTGTCACTAAATTTTTTTTTTCTATTTGGATTACCGTTGCCAGCTTCCTGTCCAGCCTACTTCTTTAGCACATCTATACCCACCTCAAATGACCACATATTACTTCAATTCATTTTGACGCTTAGTTCTGTCAGTGGTTTTCCCTAAGTATCAAGTCCATATCATCTCAAAGAAGCCTGCTTAGTCCTATTTTTTAGGCTATTTCTACGGAACGACTTTCCCATTCATATCAGAGCTCCTATCTTCAGGAGGTTAGAGACACAGATGGGTTGCTTCCTATTAATTTTGTATTAGAACTCTTCTTTTTTCTTTTCTTTCTGTCCTTCTCTGTGAAACTTTCACAAAGGCCATTGATGAGTTATAAGCAGGATTTGTTGATTTCTGTTTCTGAAATATTATTCTGGCTTCTTTGAAGAGACTGTTTTGGGAAGAGTGAGCATGGAGACAAGAGAATTCAGTTAGTAAACAATGCAAGAAAGAAGGATGATTTGGAAAATAGACATGGATGAACTGAGATATAGTTTGGAGGTAGAATAAGCAGAGCTTGTAGACGGATTAGATGTGGATGTAAGAGAAAGAGAGGAAAGGCAGCTTGGGGAGCTGGATCTTCACTGTGTCAGGTAATGAAGTGGGAACCAGGAGAAGAGGGTCAGGTTTCAGGTGTGGCTAGTCAAGAGCTCTGTGTGAGAGAGTGTTTAGACATTTCACTGGAGGTGTAAGAAAGGGAGTGGCAGTGATGGGTGCTGACTCAGAGGACAGAAATGAGCTAGAGACCTCGTGAAGCAGAGATTATTATAGCCAAACATTCAGATGAGAAAACTGAGCCCCCAAAATGTTACCTGTGTCTTGGGCCACACACCTGTTGGGTAGTAGAATTGGGATAAACCCACGTCCATCTGAAGCGGTTCTCTTTCACTGGTTCCTTTGTCAGTAAGAGCCTGCATTTTCTTAGGCAGAGATGAAGGCAAGGAAGAAGAGGAAATGGTCTCATTCTCAAGGTGTTTTTATTCCACAACACCCCACTCCTAGGGCTAGGGCTGCAGAAAGAGGAAAAAAAAGCTAAATGGCAAAAGGTGAGTAGTGTTATCAGCATTTTATGGAACATGCATGGAAATTATCTAGTTTATAGTCTATGTGGAATATTTGGGATCGATAAAAGAGTTAGAGTGGTTACTTACTTTACAAAGTATTTTCTCAGCATGAAAACCCAACAACAGCCAGGATTCTTGTAATACTGAAAACGTTTTAGACAATTTCTGATTCACTATAAATCAGCATAGTGAGGGTATGTGGTGCTATCTTAATAAATATTAGCCAACATTTCTAAGAAAAAACTTGTATTTTTACCTTATAGGGGAAACTCATATCTCCTTCCTTGCTGTCTTGGGACTAGGATAAAATGTTAATCAAGTTCAAACGAAAAAGGAGGAAGAGGTAGCTTAAGAGAAGTTCACGTGAAAAATGATATGGGTATTTTGTGATCACAGTCAGGATAGGATAGCATAAGCAGAAAAAAATATTTAAAAAATATATAAATAAATGATTCCTCCAGACATCAGTAGCTTTTATAAGATAGTTAGTTGCTCAGGTGAGTTAGGTGGCCTGTCTCCATTTTGGACTTGAGATCTCCAAGGTGGCCACGAGCGTGGAAGAGAAGGAAAAAGAGAGAATGGTGGCTTTTATCAGCCTCTGCCAGGAAGTAGTTGCTAGGCTCAATCTAACTGAAGGAGACGCTACAGGGACCCCATGGAATATTTGGACAGTTTGGTTTTACTGGAGGAGCTGATCATGATAATGTAGCACATTCACATGGAAGGCTGAAGTAGTGGATACAGAGACAGGATCAAGGTGAGAAGCAGGCTGGCTGAACCTGCCTTCATCACTGGGGTAGGTTGCCCACCCCCTGGCCACATGGAGATGTGACTGACTTGAGTGCACAAGAGAAAATACTGGGTTAGGGAGTGAAGGTTCTCTCACTATGAGGACTTGAAGCCGAATCCGGCCTCTGGACCCTGACACCGAATTGAATCTCAGAGACAGAGTTTTGGGTGAAGTAGAAAAGAATAGCTTTATTGCTTTGCCAGGCATAGGGGGACATAGCGGGCTAATGCCCTCAAAACTGTGTATCTCAACCTGTGGGGGGGGGGACTGTGAGAAGTCTTATATTCCAGGTGTGGGGTCGTTGGTAAGGATCAGGGTGCAGGGCCCGCATTCCTTCCATCCAGAGATCCTCTGGCCTCAGGTGATGACGGGCAACTGTGACCTTCTCTGGAATGTGCTTCATCAGGTAGTTAACATCTCCCATTTGGTAAGGGTTTCAGTATCTGCAAAACAGCCCTAAGATATTGTTGTGTGCATCCCTTGAAGGGGAACAAGGACCCTGCCACAAGGCTGCACTATTGTTTCTTGACTGTTCCTCCCTTGTCTCTGCATCCCCTCGCTTCCCTGATTAGCAACTATTTGAACCTGCCCATTGGAACTCAGGGAAGGTCCTGGAGGCTGAACAAAGCCTATTTCCTGTAATCAAGAAATGGAGGACACAGAAAGGCTTTTGTGCCCAGGACCCCCACAGGGTCCTGCTCAGTTTCAGACCCCGTAGAGGTAGAGGGGTAGTTAGTTTGAACACTTGGGGATGTGACCCAACTATCTTCTTCAGCTAGCTACAGATTTATCCTTCCTTATACTAGATGTGGCTGGCAGATTCTGCTTCATGGGAAAAGGAAGCCTCTACCTCCAAATAGAATGGTGCTTTCAGAAATACAGTGAGCTTACATATGTGAAATCATTCGCACAGCAGCTGCACAGCTGTTTGTTGGGAATATTATGAGTGAATTTCTGCACTGAGTGAAGTAAATGACCTCTGAATATTTCGAACTGAAGGAGTCTCTGAGTCTATTATTTATGGTGGTCTCTGTTAACACATGTACTTTCTTGGAAAATATGAAGATAAGGAAGTTTGAAGATGGAAAAGGATGATAACGCAAATCTTTTCTTATAACTTTTTTTCCCTCAAAATTGCAGTTAGTTCACTTCACAATTGGAAGTTTACACACTTTCATTTGTGTCTGCTGTAGATCTTGACTTGTGATGGAGCAGAGCTCTGTTCATTTACCTTCCTTGACTCCACACTGACACTGACATTTTTTGGTTTGTGCAAAAAGTCCTTCGGAATGTGTTTTAACTTTTCAGGAAAGGACAAAGGAAACTGCCAGACGAGGACATAGTTTTCCTTATTATTATTTTTTTAAATTAGAAATTCTATTTCCTTTTGGTCTCTTTTTCTTTCTTGATCCTGCAAATTTATAGTTATTGCCTTAAGTTAGAAGAGTTCAGTTATTTCATTCATTAAACGCCAATCATTTAAATGCCTACCATCCATCTTTGCTCATATCTCCTCTCTCTTCTGTCTTAGAGAAGGAAACATCCTACTTGTTTCCAAGTCTATGCCTATCAGCTGGATTTTGATCTTATTTCTTCTTGCCTCCTGTATGATTATCCCCTTCCTTCCTTTCCTTCCTTCCTTCCTGCACCATCTTTTAATTGGCTCCTTCCCCTCTGTGTGGCAAAAGGCCAACTTTCACCACCATGTTAAGAGTAAAAGCTTAACATCTTCCTTCAACTCTGCTCATCCCTGGAGGATTCTCTCTCCCTGCATCCCTCTGTCCCTCCAATAAAGCTCATGTCAATGCCCTAGCTTTCCCTTTAATTGCATAGGCTCAAAATTTCTCTCTTTAATTCCTCCTTCCCTCTTGATCCACCAGGAAGTCATCACCCTGTCCACCTGACTTGCCTTGCCATCATTAATCCAGGTCCCAGTTAGGTAACTTCTACACCATTGCAGCATCCTTCCTTCTGGTCTGGTTAGTAGCCTTCCGACTATTCTGTTCTGTTCGAAAACACACATTCGTCAGATTCATTACCTCCCAGGTTACATCTGATCCTATCATTCTCCTGACCAGAAACCTCTACTGTCTTCCTATGAAACTATTTCAAAAAGTTGTAAGCAGCATGCTTTGTGAAGGTTTTAATCCCTTCTCTAGCCTCATCGTTAACCATTATCCAAAATGGGTTTAATATAGCATCCATCCCCAAAATTCACCTGTCCTTCCTCTTCCTGCCATTACTTCTCCTTAGCCTACCCTCTACCCGCTCAAGTTCCTTTGTCCAAATGCTACTGACCTCATGAGGCCTTTTCCTGAAACAATCACAGCTCTCTCTGACCACCCATGTCACCTGTTTGCGCTCAAACACCTTGTGCATCTTGTGTATTGTTGATGCTTCACACTCCTTGAGGGCAGAAATTGTATTTATGTGGTTTAATCACTTAGAGCTCCTGGTGCAGGACATTGCAATTGCTAAACCAACAAAACAATTGCTGGGGGAAGCAGAGACCCTGCCCCTTCTTTGTTTAATATAACTGGTCTATAAAACTGGGATAAATCTAGATCCTTAAACTTGATTTTATTCGTGCTCTTTTGTTGTTCAGGATATAGTCTCTGATTTTTGAATCTGGTAAATTTGTATGCTTTTCTTTTCTCCTGCAGTAAGTTAGTTGTTATTGTTGTTGGTAAGGGTGTTATGGTCATTATTCTATAGGAGTGTTACCATCTCCTGTGTTTGTTGGTGAAGGAGAACAGTTTCAGTATGAATCTGGGATTCTCAGATATCATCTGAAGTGCTTTTGTCATTATTAACGCTTCCTACTCCTTTCATTTCTCTAAATGCCGATGCTTCTTCCTTTAGTCTTTAAACCTGTAATCCTGCAGGATACTTCTTTTCTTATAGCAATAAACAGTGCTAAGTTGACTTTTATTTTGCGGTTTTAATATTTAAAAGTTGCATCAAAGCTATGATTCTTATACCGCCCTGGTAATCTAATGGCAGTTGGATTTTTAAGGTTACCTAGATGAATCCAAAGGAATGTTCCAAAATTTGTTCAAAATGGGTAAAAGCCCCAAACAGCAAAGCATCAGACTTCTATTTTCAACTAATCCAGGTTATTCTGATACTAAATACTTCATTTTTTCCCCTCAGCTGGATTAACCCTGTTTTCCAACTCATATCAATGTTCAGCATTGTCTTCCTCCAAAGAGATTTCTAAGAGTTTAAGCATACATCATAACCATTCCTTTAATTAACTCTTCTACATCTCTGAGAAGATGTTTGTCAATAAGCATTTATATTGTTTCTCTTCGAAATATGAGGAACAATTGGATCACATTTTTGTTGCAACAGCACAAGAAGTTAAGTAACATAACTAAGTAGCATAGACTTCTGCACATAGTCAGTCCAAAGTAATATTTGTTAAATTCAGTCACTGGGCTAATAATAATTTTCCAGTCACAATGTTCAAGAAGACACCTTCTCTCCTCCCACCCTTGTGGATTTTCTGTTTACTGGGTGGAGACAGAGAGGTAAACAGGAATCATTTATAATAGACTCTGCAGTAAAGCTTCTACTATTAGTACACGATGGAGGGGATGTCTAACCTCACTACCTACATTATAGAGAAGAAGTAAAAAACAAACAAACAAATTGAACTTTAAATATGAAATAGGGGTTTACAAGTTGGGAAATGTAGGGAGAAAAGGTAGTCGTAGGGGAAAGCATGCACCAAAGCCTAAAGTTGTGAGAATACATGGCACATATATTTACTAATTCATTCTAATTAAATACTGAATTACATACTGTGACTAAGAGCCTTGAGAATTCATTTAATTCCTTTTTAGAGGAACAGGAGGCTGTGGCAGAGACAGAAAAGGAGTGGCCTGAGAGGTAGAGGAAGGGAGGAGGGGGACCCCCCTTGGGACTTCAGTTTAGAGAAAGTGGGGTTCATTTCACCAGGTGGGAAATTGACTTGCATACAAGGCAGTGATCGAGGAAGCTAGAGACGGTTCATGTCTTGAGATACATGTCAAAGCCATTTAGATTTTAGAGTCTAACATCAATGGTTCTCAAACAGCATGAGCACTGTAGTTGTCTGTGAAGCTTTTAAACAATGTCCTCTGACTTAGATTTGATTTGGTAGCTCCAGAGTAGAGCACCTGCACTTTTAAAAATCCCCAGAAAGGAGTCTGTCATATATTCCAGGCTAGGAACCAGGGAGGTGCTGAGAAGTCATTGCCTGTGTTATGCAAGTGAGAAATAGGATCGCAGTTGCATTTGGGGAAGGTCATTCTTCCCTAGAGACCACTGATTCTCAAACCTGGCTGCACAGTGGAACCTCCTGTAGTCTTTTAAACACACAGATGCCCCAGACTCACCCAGGCTAACTAAATGGGAACTGCCTTTGGTGGAGGCTGCGTGTCTGTATACTTTGAAAGCTCCTCTAGTGATTTTTGTACAAAGCATCATGGGTATAGAATAGAATGGGGTTGAAACTTGAAGCAGTTAGGATTAGTTATTGAGAGGAACATCCAGGCGTCCTAATAAATTCAGACCTGTGAACATACAGTTCAAGGAGTGCTCTCCGTGTTTACAAACGTGTGAGATACGGTTTTGTTTGTAGAGTCCTCCTAAAGGAAAATCCTGTCACCCTCCCATAATTTCCTAGAGTGACACCTGTGTTTTGTGTCCCTTTTCCCCACTTTCTTATGTTAATGTGTGATGGTCTCCCTCCCAAGCACAACCACTAGAGAAAGGTCAAAAGAGTCTGACATAAATTCAAAGAAATCTGACCAATTAACACGTGAAAACCAGATTAAAATAATACATTTCTCTGTATTTCAAAGTTAGAAAAACCGGGGAGGGGAAAGTAATTTAGACAAATTAGCAATTGTTGCATTCTCCCATTGTTGCAGCCACTAAAGGTGAAAGAACTTCGGGGGATCAGAAAACAAAGTGTGAGATCAGGGACATACAACGAGGTTTCTTTCAAAAGACTTCCCGCTTATTTTTCTGGGGCTGGTGGCCTTTTAAAGAGGCTGGCTCTCACATCTGTGAACCCTCCCATACCCTATTTCCAATCCCCAGTCCTCTGGTTGGAAGAGGTGGGCTTGTCCAGGGGAGAAGGTCAGAGATGCTTAAAAAATATACGGTGTGAAAAGTGGGTTTCCTAGCAGGCTCCTCTTTTCCATGGCTCTCACAAAGAGCCAGTTTCAGGAGGAGCTGAACTCGTTGGTGCTGAGAGAACAGTCATCTGTCAAGTTTTCTTCTCCTCCTACTTTGGGATAAAAGAAAATAATCAAAGAAGAATCCAAGATGTCCTAAAGAATTAACAGTGGTGAAATTTAAGGGCATAGGGCAGGCTAGAGAAAGCAGCAGAATTTGATGACAGTTTTGCTAAAAGAAAGTCACAAGTTCCTGCCAGGACAATCATTTTCCTCCGAGTGGTGTTGCTCCAAAAAATGGACAGCAATCTTTGGCCGGTCAGTTCTTTTTTTTTTTTTAATGTTTTTTTATTGTGGTAAAAGTCACATAATATAAAACATACTATTTTAACCATATTTAACTGTACAGTTCAGTGGCACTAAGTACATTCACATTGTTGTGCAACTCTCACCATCATCCGTCGCCCGAGTTTTTCACCTTCCTAAACTGAAAATCTGTCCCCATTAAATAGTAACTCCCCATTCCTCACCCCTGCCCCTGGCCCTGGCCCCTGGCATCTACCAACATACTTTCTAACTCTATGAATTCAGTTCTTACTGGACAGTATGGTCGATAGTGTTTTCAGTGGTGGCTGCAACATCACCCATTCCTATGTTCTTTTTTTGAAAAAATAAATTTATTTATTTATTTTTGGCTTTGTTGGGTCTTCATTGCTGTGTGCGGGTTTTCTCTAGTTGCGGCGAGCAGAGGCTACTCTTCGTTGCGGTGTGCGGGCTTCTCATTGCAGTGGCTTCTCTTGTTGCGGAGCACGGGCTCTAGGCACGCGGGCTTCAGTAGTTGTGGCACATGGGCTCAGTAGTTGTGGCTCGCGGGCTCTAGAGCACAGGCTCAGTCATTGTGGTGCACGGGTTTATTTGCCCCGCAGCATATGAGATCTTCCCGGATGAGAGATCAAACCCCTGTCCCCTGCACTGGCAGGTGGATTGTTAACCACTGTGCCACCAGGGAAGTCCCCCTATGTTCTTTTTTATTTAAATTATGCTATTTGGAGATAATTGTAGTTATCAATAGCTATTGTCTTGTAGTGTTTTTGTTTTTTCCTTAGACAGTAGTTTAATTAAGAAGTTAAATAAGTTGGGATAAACACGCAGCTGTAAAAAGCATTACAGAGAAATCCAGGTAACAGTTACCCAGTTTCCCTGAATAAACACATCTTGCAAAATTATCCTATAAGATCACAATCAGGATACTGACATGGATAGTCAAGATGCTGAACAGTTCTGTCATCACAGGATCCCTTATGTTACTGTCTTAGGGACACACCGACCACCCTCACTCTACCCCCATCCTGACTCCAGAGACCACTAATCTGTTCACCTTTTATATAATTGTGTTGTTTCAAGAATGTTATCTAAATAGAATCACAGTATGCAGCCTTTCAAATTGACTTTTTTAGTAAGTATAATTCCCTGGAGAGTCATCCATGTAGGTGGATGGATCAATAGCTAGTTTGCTATGGTATTTATGTGTCTCCTGAAAATGCATGTGTTGAATCCTAACCCCTGAAAGTGATGGTATTAAGAGGGTTAGGGGCTTTGAGAAGTGCTTAGGTCATGAGGATGGGACCCTCAGCCATGGGATTGGTGCCCTCATAAAAGGCTTCAAGCTGATTACCAGAGTGACTGCACCATTTTTCATTTCTACCTGCAATATGAGTGATTCCATTTCTCTGCAACCTTGTCAGTATTTGGTGTGTTTCTAGTTTTTATTTTAGCTATGTTGATAGGTATATAGTGATGTCTCATTGTGGTTTTATTTTGCATTTCCCTAAAGCCTAATGAAATTGAACCTATTTTTACATGATTATTTGTCATCTACATATCCTTTTTTGGTGAAATATCTGGTCATACCCTTTTTCCATTTGCTAATAGGATATTTTTTCTTATAGAATTTATCAATTTCCTAATTTTCTGAGTTTTTCATGATCTTCTTGAGGGTTGAGTCTATATAATGGAATGTTGTGAGATTTAGGGACTGGGATAAAAATCTGCTGTGGCCAATGACTTTTCACCCAAAGAGAATGACAGAGTCCCCCCATCTTAATGGACTTGCCACCCATGACTGCAGGTCTCAATTTTGAGTTTGAAGGGGCATTTTCCATGAGGCAATATGCCTCAACCATTATGTCACTGTCTTTCACAACAAAACTATTGATTTTTTAGCATTAAAAAATTTAGCATTTTAGCATTTATCATTTTTAGCATTTTTTAGCACTTTTCAAGTGGCTAAGACATATACCATTTCATGAATAAGGCAGGGATAAATATTTCAGTTACAAATAAAGAAGTCACCAAAGACTTTGCTTATTCAATAGCATATCAAATTACAGAACCTGGTTCTTTCATTTTGAACATCTCCTGTCTTTGGTTGAAACATAGATTGATTTATTCAGATGAATAAAGGATAAAAAAGATACACATTAGGACATAATTTGGAAAAATATCCTGAATGATTTTGCTTAATTTTGAGCCATAGCAATTCAATAGGCTGTGCTTCTAAAGTGCTAAAGTGATGTGTAAGATGCCAGGCACACTGGTGACTTCAAAGAGAAAGATAAAATCTCACTTTCAAGTCTAAGTCCAAGTTATAGAGATTTTATTAGTACTCATGAAAAACTGCCTGTAAGAAAGGACAGCTTATAACTAAGTGGAATGACTGAGGAAAAAAATGACCACAGGGATTTAGAATTGAGAGTGATACCATGGATTGTGTTAATCAGAGAAAGTTTCTGGAAGGTTGTAGATTCAGGAAGGGCCCATTGGATGAGTGGGAGGTGGACCCTGTAAAGAAAAGCATGAGGGTTAAAGTAGGCAAATGACGTGCAGAGGCCAGGCTGTCAGCCACTCTTGTTGGAGAAGTGGATTTGTTTCAGATGGTACTTTGGCTGAGGACAGAGTCCGAAAGACTTGAAAATTAGGCTGAGGAAATCTCTATTTTCTGAGAACCTGGGGACTTTGCAGTGTTTTGAACTGAGGATCGGTGCAAATAAGGGGAGGGTTTGTGTACACTAGTTTGCAAGAGGCTGATGTCTGGGGTATGGCCAGGACTAGATGAGGATGATGATGGTTACATATGTATGTGTGTCAGGGAAGGACCTGGAAGGGACCACCGTGAAACTGTGAGTAATACATTTTTAAAGAATAAATGTACTTTGTAAATGAAAGACTATTGTAAAAAGTAAAACACGCATGCATACATACGCACACGCACATGAGTTAATCTTTTAAAATTATGTTAATTCTGTGGTTCGGTATCACACTGCTCTCTCCAATATTGCTCTAAGTACGGTTTCAATTTACCCATGTAGAGTTGAAAGTAAATAATATTAAGTCCAGAATTGTAAAATCAGTAGTTTGACTGTGGCCTTGTTATCCGGCCCTGTGTGATATCAACACTTACAAGGCTTGACCGAATATATGGGATGAGAGAGAGAAAAGAATCAGAGATAACACCAAAGGGTCTGCTCTTGTTGACTGGGAGAACAATGACAAATGCATTTATTTTAATTTAAAATTTTTGCATTATTTTTATATTCATAAGAAGTTTGTGTCTTATACATGATATCCAAAATAATATTGTAAGTAATATGCATTATAAGTCAAAAAGCATAGAAAAAAATCCTGGTCAAGCATATACTGGCAGTGTGAGAGAAAGCAGATAAGTGGTGGATTTTGGGAAGACCTGAAAGGAGGAATTATAACCCAACAGTGAGATCATCATAAGCATAAATGTGGTTTTTGATTGAAGTAATTGTTACCTTAATGCAATTCCCAAACACCAACAATGTTGTCTGGTTGCACATAAGTTATGACTCAAGTCTAACCTAATAGAGTTAGATAAGTGTGTTACATTCTGGAAGAAACTCATATTGAATAAAATTCAATATAATTTAATAATTATATTTCTTATCATATCATTGTTCTAGTGATAATTTTAATCCAATGATATAGCCAATATCAACTGTTTTGTGAATTCATATGTAGTGACAGTGATATAAAATGGGAAGAGAGACATTAATAAATGTTTCTTAAGTGGAAATACATGAATGCATGCATAAAGGGATATCTGCCATCGATTTCTCCTTCAGAGAACCTGACATAGGAAGAGAAGTGAAGCCACGTTGACAACCCATGGAAATGGCCTTGGAAAGTCAGCTCATCTTCAGCCTGGGCTTACATCAGGTCATCATGTCAGTTTTGCTTATTCCCTGAAATAATCTTTCATTCTAGTACATAGCTGACGTGGAGAAAACAAGATCAAAGGATAGGAGAATAAAATGATAAACCTTGCCTTCTGGATATTATGTGTATATCTCATTTAAACTCATTGGAACACTATTAAACTTATTAGACAAAGAGCAGTATGCATGAGATTTAAAAGATGAAGCTCTAAGTAAACACTTTGCAATCCCCATGAACAGTAAAATCGTGAGTGTGCATTTATTTAAATAAGTAGATAATGAGATGTGATATCATTATAATAATGTCTAAGTAAAAACAGCCAACTTGCTGACATCCAAATCGTGCCATCCATAGTTTAAATAGAGTTAATGCATTTCCTAAAGCCCATCACTGCTGTCACATTCATTTGCCTCTATTAAAGGAAGGGTTTATTACACCTCTTAAAAATAATTATAGGCTGAGAAGTCTCCGCTGTGGTCTCCTACCTACTTTGCCTCTAAAACTCTGGTTCCCCACGGCTTTCCTGGCAGAGACCCATCCACTGATGTGGAGGACATGGGCTCAAAGGACGAAAGCCCAGCTGAGATGGTGGCTTTCTGGGCAGGAAGGGCCCTGAGTGACTCAGCAGTTATGGTAGCATCCTCTTGTGCTTAAATTTTGGGCAGAATTTTAGGTCCAGTTATACTCAGTGCTCAAAGCATGTGTGATCCTTGGTTTACCAACCCATGACTTTTTTTTTTTTCTTTCTGTAAAGCTTGAGGTTTAAGTACAAGAAAACAAACTGAGAGGAGAAGATGAAGGAAGGTCCCAAGTGAAACCCCTTCCATCATTGTCATTCCCAAACCAACCACAAATACCCACTCAGCGCAGAAAAATCATTGCTAACCAGCTGGTTAAACCTATGCTCTAGTTCTATAGCGACTCCTGACCTAAGGCAGCCCTGAACTTTCCCAGTCCTTGTTCACCAACCATCCACCGAGCACCACTCCTCTAGCTGGAAATAAAGATATTATTTTAAAACCTAGAGCTCCCGCTTTCAAGGAATTAGCTGCCTAGTTACAGAGCGGAGATGGTGTTAAAATAGGAGATACTGTTACAGAATCAAGACAGATAATGTCAGATCACAGAGGTTATGAAGTACAAACTCCCTGGAGGGGCAGAGGAGGTCACCCACTCTTCAAACACTCCATGAGGAAGGTTAAATTTCTGCTGGTCCATGACTGGAAAATGTGGTTTCAATAAAGGGAATGGAAAGAGAAAGGGCAGAATAATTAGTCCAGGGATAAATGGGCCTGGTGATACCATGTTATGCATTTTGGACTGGAAGAAATTGGTGCCTATAGCAGGCATTGCTGTTGCCTTGCCTCATAGGTTCTTAGCCTACTTCTGAGTTCAATTGCAACCTGGGGGCACAGTTGCATTCCTTGAGGATAGCATCCCACCTAAGCACTCCTGTCTCTTTGCTTCTCTGCCTGAAGCTTGTTTTCTCATAGGAGCTTTCTCAGTCCACGGACAGGGCAGTCAGGAAATGCCTGAGTTTTGATGCCCCCAGGATAACCCTCAGTCAACCAGGAATGGAAATCAATGGATAAATACTCCTGCTTCCCCAACCCTCTTTCTACACAGCAGTTCCTCAGAAGGTTGGCAGAAGGGAAAATGATGGTAGAATAGACAGAACAATGACACCTAAAGATATCCACATCTTAATTCTCCAGAGCCTGTGACTATGTCACCTCATGAGGCGTAAGGGACTTAGTCAGATGTGATTAAACTAAGGATCTTGAGATGGAAAGGTTATCCTGGATTATCTGGGTGGGCCAATGCTATTTTGCAAGGGTTCTTGTAAGGGAAAGAGGGAGACCGGAAGGTAGGTCAGAGTCAGTGATTTGAAGATGTGGCAGTGCTGGCTTTGAAGACAGAGAAAGGGACCCCAAGCCAAAGGATGCAGGCTGCCTTGAGAATTTGCAAGGAAACGGATTCTCCTGCAGAGACCCTGGAAAGGAATGCAGCCTGGCTGACACCTTGACTTTCCAGGGCCTTGTCACTTCTCACCTGAGTCACTAAAATCCCCTAGCTGGTCTCCTTGTTCGCCGTGTCTCTCTGCTCTAATCCAGCCCTCATAGAGCTAACAGGCCACTCCTCCCAAAAACACACTGATGAAACCCACAACGGCTCTTGTGACATGGATACCACTTAGAGTTGATTTTCTGAGATACAGGCTCTGGAGTCTGGTTACTTCTTTGTACATTCTGAGATCCCTAAACTTTGCTGTGTAAAGGATTCTCTTACACCCTCAAGAGTACCTTAAAAAATGTGTATTTTAATGTTTATTTATTTGTTGACTTTGGCCATGCCACGTGGCTTGTGGGATCTTATTTCCCTGACCAGGAACTGAACCTGAGCTCCTGACAGTGAAAGATCACCAGGGAATTCCCCAAAATATGTATTTTTAAGCTCTACCCCTCTGGTAGACTGACCACATTGCCAGCCTCAATGAATGACCTTCCGATATCCAAGCCTTTTGCATGGTGACTTCATCCTTACTCCTATCAGGAGGTAGAGTCTATTTCCCACTTTTGAATAGCTAATTGTTCCAACCCCCAAAGATTCTGATGAGTTCAGAAACCTAAGTTGAACAGCATTTGGAGTATGACTGGCCAGGGTGACCAAAGTGAGCGTCAGGTGAAAGGGGCAGTATGTTAGGGTAGCACAGGCCTGATCACGAGCCTGCAGAGCAAAGATGTTATTCTCTGGACCCGTAACTGGGCCAGGCCTCAGAGTGGAGACTATGCAGATGCAGGTGCACCAGGCCTGGAGGACCTGGTGAGCAACTGCACCAGCTCGGTGTGCATGAGAAGCTATTCTGTAGTAGAAACATGGCTTTACAAAGCCATAGCTTTATAATTTATAGACAGGAAAAAATCTCTCTATTCTATTATTTTTGATATCATACCTCCTTTTTGCTTTAATATTTTTTAAATTGAACTTTTATTTTATATTGGGGTACAGTTGATTTACAATGTTGTGTTAGTTTCAGGGGTACAAAGCAAAGTGATTCAGTTAGACATATACATATATCCATTCTTTTTCAGATGCTTTTCCCATATAGGTTATTACAGAGTATTGCATAGAGTTCCCTGTGCTATACGGTAGGTCCTTGCTGATTATCTATTTTATATTTTAGTGGTATGTATATGTTAATCCCAAACTCTTAATTTATCCCTCCCTTGCACACTTCCCCTTTGGTAACCATACATTTGTTTTCTATGTCTGTGAGTCTGTTTCTGTTTTGTAAATAAGTTCATTTGTACCATTTCGTTGTTTGATTCCACATATAAGTGATATATTATATTCGTCTGTAGAAAGGTATCACATAGCTCTTAAGCAAAGGCTTACTTGGAAGGCACATAAATGGGATAGAAGTGGATGGCTGAGCTCTGTCTTTTCTTCCCAGCCCCGCCCTCCTCGAGGCCACCGAGAGGTCTCTATGGACCAGAGTTAGAAAATCATTGACCTGCACGATGAAATTTACATTCCTCAGTCTGGTATGCAAAGCTTCCACAATTTGATTTTATGGTCCCTGTTGTTCACTGCTGCATAAAAACTGCTCCAAACTTAGTGGCATAAAAAGACCACTTCTTAATTACGCCCTTGGGACCTGTGGGTCAGGAATTCAGACTCGGTACAGCAGCAATGCCGTGTCTCTGCCATTTTGGGTCTGGAGTCTCAGCTGGGAAGACTCAAAGGTTCCTGGCTGGAATCTTCTGGAGGCTTTTTCACTCACATGTCTGGTGGCTCTTTGTGATATGGGAGGTACCGTGACCAGATATGGAGGGGATATTACAGAGGGTGCATACCTTCAGGATGGCAGAGATGAGAGGAATCCCAGAATTGTCCTCTGTCCTTAGGAGATTCAGGTAGTAAAGCATCAACCTGGAGGGGTGATCCCTGGGTGTTGTTAGCTACTCACCTTCTGGAAACACCAGAATCCTCAGGGAAGACTTCAGAATCATGGTGGAGACATTAGATGTCCAATTGCAATGCCTCCGATTATAATTAATAGTTAGTATACTCGGACATTATTCAGTCAGACAGTGGACCCTTCCCTGCTCAGAGAGCACCACACTGTACCATGTGGGGTACAATGGCCCTTAATGCTCACATAGTGGGAGAGACATTGAACCCAGGTACAGCCAACTCAAGACAAATTGCACCAATGCAGCACTTGTCCCAAACTGGTGTACTGGCTGGACCACTTGCCTGAAATGATGCATCCCTGAATATACCTATGGCTGGAAGAGTCCATCTTCCCCTTTTTCTCTTCTGTCTCTTAGTGACCCCAGAGTTAGGAGTGGGGAATGGTTTGCATCAACACAGGTGCAGAGAACACTTTTTCCCCACGACTCTGATTTTCTCAAGCAGGTGGGATATCTGGACTGCCATCTGTGTCAAAAGCTGGGTGGGCACCACTCTGTAGACATTGTTATCTGTTGCCTGGGTGTCCTGTGAACAGGTTTGCTTTTCTTCAGGATGACAGAGGTTCCCAAGCCACTGGAAAACATTTGGAAGTAGTGTTTCCAAAAAGGCCACAGATGATGGCCTTGTGACACTTTCTGGGATAATGTATAATTCCCAGCTTGTTCTTACAAATGACCATCTCCTATCTGCCATCATGGTTAGAAATAGTCACCAGCCATTTCTAACCATGCTTCAGTGCCCGCAATGGCTGTGTCAGTAGGAAGCCTTATGCACCTGAGGTGTTTAAATGATAAGAGTTGTCCATAGGCTGCGGTATTATATTTAGGGACATCCTTTGGGTTTGCAGCACAGACAGAGGGGTAAAATGTATCTAACCTAAGACTGATCTCAGAAGAGTTGGCCTCTTGCAAATCTCTAGGCAAACTGGCTCCAGCGCTTATGGTAAAACCAACCCTAGTCCACTGCAAGGTTTGGACTTCAGCTCTTCCCTCCATGCACAACCCCTGCATGCAATGCCAGAGGAGGAATTAACGCTGGTCCTCACACCAGCCACAGAGCTGGCAGTGGACGGCAGGAGCCAAGAATCTGTCATTTTGTATTATTTTTGCAGCCTGGTCCCTAACATATCAGGAAAGGGGTGGCATTTTCCCGATCACACATCATAAAACCTGCACAGTCCAAGGGTGAAGTGCCTTTCTCAGTGATGACATTAGTCCTTCTAGACCTCAGGGCTGTCCTTGCATGAATGGGTGATGAGAAATCCCACCTGCTACTGGTCATGTCCACGTGAGTTTCCCCAGCTTTTGCTGCCCCTGCAGGCCTGGACTTCCTGCATCTGGGTGATGTGCAAGCCACCACGGGCTGAAGAAGCATTTGGTTTCCTAACCACTGCCACTGCAGGCAGGTTTACAGAGACAAGTAGCTATTAACACGGAAATCAAGCCCGGCTTTGAAACTTGGCGAAGCTTCTTGTCTCAGGCCACCAGGAGCCCAGTGGTGCTGTCCAGACTCTAAGACAGGCCAGAAACCCAGCTGGGGATGTCTACAGCCACTGAATATGTAGCCCTCTGGATCCAGCCTAAGCATTGGCCCCCATCTTTGCTTAATCAACATAAAAGACTCTTTGAAGTAGCCTAATTGTTCTTTGTGCCACATTCTTAATGTTTCGGAACCTGCCCATGAAACAGCAAAAATGATTTCAAAATTTTCCTCTTTGGAGGCCTGGTCAATTGATATGTAATGGGCATCAAGGAAGTAGTGTGCCTTGTCAACTATACTTTCAAACATTACAAGACAACCCAGGAGTTGTGTATCACTGCAGATACCTCAACTTTCTGGCTGTGTGGGATGAGGAACATCATACTCAGTATTAGATGCTCATTTCTGCTGTCTTAGCATCTGATAGCACTGAATCCTTGCTGGGTCTGGAAAGCATCCTGAGATGCAATGACTTCCTAAGTCACCCCTGGGGCACTGCGTGTTGGAAGACTTGTCCAGCCACAGAAATGGTTCCATTTGCAATGATGAAGAGCTAGCTATGCTTGGAACAAAGAGTGAAACCACAGAGACACTAACTTAGTCCTAGGTTTACAGGGGCTTACCAGTGGATTGAAGAGGTAAGACTTATACGCAAAAGAGAATCAAAGAATGATATGCATATATCTAATCCAATGTTAGAGTGAGAATAAGCACATCACAGCCATCAGAGCTGCTCTCTCTTGGAAAGAAAAAATGATTCGCTGTCCCTTCGATGGGAAGACGTGCACTAGCCAGTGTGACATTGAAGCCTGTAATCAAACTATTACAGATTTCCATGTATACTATTAAACAGATATTGACTTTCATGAGGTTATATCAAGATTTATTGGCCTGAGAGGTAAATATTGACTGATAAGATGCTGAGGTCAATAATTACCTCCAGGGACAATAAATCTTCATATTCACAGACACACAAATTCAATAGTCAGTGTGGTTTGTTAGATTAAACAGAAATTCCAAGTCATTAGAAATATCTGGAAATCCCTTTTTATAACCATGAATCCTGACAGTTTATAATTCATCTTAAGACAGCATATTTTAAACCAGATCTGATATAACTCTAGAAGAGAATGTTAGTTTACTTTTACTCATAGCCCTATGGAAAAAAATCATTTTATATATGCCTTCAGGTTGACTAATTCTATTCCAGCAGCTGAGCCAAGCAATTGCTGCTTGGTAGGTACTCAATATACATTTCACAAAATGAAATTCACTTCGTGAAATTTGACATTTAAATTCTTACTCAACAACAAAAGCTGATTAAAGAGTATATGCTATATAATCATCATCAATATTTTAAATTCACTCACTCTTTCACTGCAAAAATATTTATTCAGAATTTATTTTAGAGTAAAGGCATATCAGGCAAAAGATTTATGTCACTGATGACATTAAAAGAATTTGGATGGTTCCTATGAGGTCTCCATCTGAAATTTATTCAGAATTTTATTTTAGTCATAAGTTAAAATTTCAGTACTTTTAAGTTTGCTGTAATTGAGAAGTTAAGTTTATAAAGCATGAAGATACACTACACACTATCATTTCAAAGGGCTAATTTTTATGTAGGCAACACATTACTTTGACATTGTGTCTGGGTTGAGACATATTGCCAGGTACCAGGGAGATGGCAAAGGGGACCAGCCAACAGTTCAGGGTTGGTGTCTGGGACTGCGAGAAATGAAGAGCTGGTGATCCAAATGAGTGCTCTTGCTTTGCTGCAAAACTGCAGTGCAAGAGCCCTACGTTCGGTGTGTGTCGTGGGCTGACCTTTGTCCACGCCCGCCACTGCCCAAACTGCTGGCCACTCACATCGCTGTCTCCTGGCCCACACGACCACTCCACAGACCCCTGCTCTCAGCTGGCTTTCATTCTCCTGTAGCAAGAGCCAAAAATCCGTTCTGAGGTTGGCTGTGCTGCCCTGGGCTTTGGTGACCTTGTGGGAGATTTATGATCAAACTATACCCATGTGCTGACCATCCTGGATTAACAACTGTTAACAACGTGTCATGTTTCTGCTGTCTTCCTGTACAGGAATCAGGATTCTTGATACTGCAACTGTTTAGTTTACTTTTATCATTCTCTGTCTCCCTCATTAAGGAGTTTGGAGCCGCTCCTTCTAGTATATTTTGTTTACTTTAAAGCATATGCACATATACATATGTGTCTATAAACAGGTACAATATTGTTTTACTTGGGCATTCAAAAATTACTTAAATGTCTCGTATATATCATCTGTATTGTCTTATATCTTTTCTTTCTTCACACACTGTGTGTTAGATATCTAGTCAATAAACTTTTACAGTAATTGGTGCATACGCTGAATCCCTTAAGATGGGAATGGATAAGGGAAATAATCACATTTTGATATTTTCCCTGGTATATCACGTATCGGTCTTCAGATCAGTATTTCTTAAACTGACATCCATGTGTACTGTGGAAGTAGAAATGGGCTTTGTTCGGGGGATGTGTGGATGAACGTGTGTGTGTGTGTGTGTGTGTGTTTATACATGTGTATTTACATACAACTGTATTATTTCTGGGAACGTGCTCCACAGCTTTCATCAGATTCCAAGAGGACTTCCTAAGTTCCAATTTCTGGAACTACCTTTTTTTTTTTTTTTTTTTTTGCGGTACGCGGGCCTCTCACTGTTGTGGCCTCTCCTGTTGCGGAGCACAGGCTCCGGACATGTAGGCTTAGTGGCCATGGCTCATGGGCCCAGCCGCTCCACGGCATGTGGGATCTTCCCAGACAGGGGTACGAACCCGTGTCCTCTGCATCGGCAGGCGGACTCTCAACCACTGTGCCACCTGGGAAGCCCTGGAACTACCTTTTAAGAGCTCTAATTAATTTCAGTGCCACAATTGAGGTAAAAGTTCGTTGGTACTAAAATAATGTAAAGAGGAAGCTATGTGTCTTAGTCCGTTCGGTCTGTTATAACAAATGCCACAGACTGAGTGGTTTATAAACAACTGAAATTTATTTCTCACAGTTTTGGAGGCTAGGACGTCCAAGGTCAAGGTGACAGCATGGACACCTTCTGATGAGAGCTCTCCTCTTGGTTCATGACCAATGCCTCTTGTTGTGTCCTCACATGGAAGGGGCTAGGAGTCTCTCCAGAGCCTCTTTTATAAGGGCACTAATCCCATTCATGAGGGCTCCACCTTATGACCTAAGCATGTCCCAAAGACCCACCTCCACTACTATCATCTTTGGGAGTTAGGATTTTAACATACAAATTTGGGGGGGGGGCACAAACATTCAGACCACAGCACTGTGATGAAATCTCCTATGTGGAAAATGTAGAGATGAGTTTTTGAAATCATAAATATCTGTTTATTTTAATCTATCTAGATATTTTATGTCACGTGGGAATATTTAACCCCAAAAATATAATAATTAAATCAATTATTACATCTTTGAATTTTAGAAATAAGCATCAGTTACCAAGGATCTTATACAGGGAATTCAATGAACAAAGAGGTGCTTGGTCTAGTGACCTTTTAATTATTCCTATGAATAATCTAATCCAACCTCTCTATTTTATAGATGGGGAACCTGAGACCCAGACAACTGGAGGGGTTTATATACAATTACCTTTTTTAGATTCAAGATGATTGCAGTGTCATGGAGAATTTCAAAGGTCAGTTTGGTGTGGGGAGAAAAACAGACGTGGTCATTTTTTTCAAATCCTTGTCAGACACTGGGAAGTGGGTTAAGAGTAAAAACTGACTTTCTTGTTATTCTCTAGAAGTAGCTGGCTTAGGAAAACCCAAAGCTGTGAATCAGGAAGCATGATGCAAAGTAATTTACACAAATGTTGGACACTTGATAAGTTCAATTTTCTAGCCATAGATACAAATGCAAACATCTAACAAGTGTGCTTTCAGAATGTGTTTAGTGGAAATATTGGAGGAGAGTACCGATGGATCTGTCCTCGTGGAGCCATTAACGCCTTGAGTTCTGAAGCAGTGGGATGTTAGTAAGACACTGACCTTGTATTTTTGTTTCTTAGTTGCTGAAAAAGAGCTTTGGGAAAGAGCTTCTTCTCTCACTCACATCAATCATTTAGCTACTTTTGGAAAAAGAATTTTAGAGGTAGAAAGGGTAGAAGTTAATCTTGCTCTATAATTTTGCAGGTGAAAAATGAGGTAAAAAGAAGTTGAAAAATTCAGCTAGAGTCATGGGTTAATCGCGGCAGGAGACCCTTTGTTCTTGCTTCTCCTCTCTGCAGAGGTTGCCAGAGAGTGGTGTGTATTTGCTGGTTCAGGATGCAGTTCTGTGTAAGTGTCACATTTCAGTGGGTGAAGGAAGATCTGTGCATGCAGTTAAAATGTGTTTGAGAGGACAGAATTTTTATCTAACGCTTCCAAATCCCTACAAGTGGACTCAAAATCCTGATTATTTTTAGAGCAACTATAGTGCTAACATCTGTGATGAGTAATGAAGGGACCGCAGTTTTCAAAACTGTAAATGAACAGAACTAACAGCAAAGGACACCCACTTTATTACAGCACTCGTCGTAGCCACTCACTCTTGGTTTATCTATCTTCCTTTCTTTTCTTTATTTTCACCAACTCACTTTTTTTAACTTTATTTTTTAGAGCAGTTTTAGATTTACAGAATATTTGCAAAGATGGTAAGAGAGTTCTCGTTTACCCTACACCAAGATCCCCCTATTATGAAGCATCTTGGATTTAGCGTGGTGCATTCGTTACACTTAATGAGCCTATACTGATGCATTACTATTAACAAGAGTCAATATTTCATTTCCATTCCTTTAGTTTTCACCTTATATTCTTTTCTGTCTGAGGATCCCATCCAGGAACCACATTTCATTTGGTTGTTATGTCTCCTTAGCTCCATTTGGCACTGATAGTTTCTCAGACGTTCTTTCTTTCTTTTTTAAGACCTTGACAGTTTTGATGGATACTGGTAAGTTATTTTGCAGAATGTCCTTCAGTTGGGATTTGTCTGATGTTTTGCTCATGATTAGACTGGAGTTATGGGTTTGGGGGAGGAAGACCACAGGGGCTAAGCACCACTCCCATCACATCTTATCAAGGGCACCTACCATCAACTGTCCATGTTGGCCTTGACAACCTGGCAGAGGTTTTGATTCCTCCACTGTAAGTTACTCTCCTCTTGACCCCCTTTCCATTCTGTCCTCTCTGGAAGGAAGTCCCCATGTGCAGTCCGCACTGGGGAGGTAGGGGAGTCACATTCCACCTTTTTCAAGGTGGGGAATCTACAAAATGGTATGAAATTTTCTACAGAGGAAATTTGTCTCTTCTCCCTTATTTATGTATCTATTATTTATTCAATCATTTTTATATCTGTACGGACTCGATATTTATTTTGTACTTTGGGTTATAATCCAATAATACTTTATTTTGTCACACATATGGTCCCAGCTTTGGTCCTGGGGTGTTTTTGCTGTTGGCTCCCACTGTTCCTTGGACATACTCCCCATTGTAGGTTTTTGTCGTAGTTGTTGTTTTGAGCACTTCCTGACTTCCTGGAACTACAACTTGCTCCAGGCTCACCTTGTATATTTCCTGTCCCAGTCCTAGAATACTGACCCATCTTTCATAATTATTTTAAATGTATTTTAGAGTGTAATATTGTGTGTGTGTGTGTGTGTGTGTGTGTGTGTGTGTGTGATTAAAACCACTGGCTGGATGACCTCCACGTATCCTTCAGGTTTAATCTCCACCCTTGTCCCCCTGCTCTGTGTCCAGAGAGGCTGACCTCTCTGGAATAATAAAGAGGCCCTTGCTACCTGGGCCCTGGCAGTGGGACGCCCCAGGTGGAGACAAAGGGGAGCTGGTAATGAGTCTGGCTATTTGTCTGTTGGTTCTTCCTCTGCAGTGGGGACTCCTTGGGCCTCATGCCCTGCTGAGGGTCTCAGATTACTTAAGCCAGTCCTCTCTGCATGGGCTCCTCTGTCTCCAGTACCCCTGCCCCATGACCCCTTCACCTCCCCCTTCCAACTCCCCACTTTGGCCCCTTTACTGGCCCAGGGCACTGCCCTAAATCTTGTACTTTTCTTCCACCTTGCCCATGTTTTTGTAGACAGGCCTTTAATTGAGCTCCTCAAATGTCCTAATTTGATTGTATCAGCTCTTTCCTGCTGGGACTGTCTCTAATAAATTTTTGGAATAAGGTGTATTTGAGGAAGAACTGAAGAAGAAAAGGAGTGAGTGAGAGTCAGAGAAATAGCAAGAGAGATCAAAAGAGAGAAGAGATTAAGAAACGGTTTGGGGGCTTCCCTGGTGGCGCAGTGGTTGAGAGTCCGCCTGCTGATGCAGGGGACGCGGGTTCGTGCCCCGGTCCGGGAGGATCCCACATGCCGCGGAGTGGCTAGGCCCGTGAACCATGGCCGCTGAGCCTGCGCGTCCGGAACCTGTGCTCCGCAACGGGAGAGGCCACAACAGTGAGAAGCCCGCGTACCGCAAAAAAAAAAAAAAAAAAAAAAAAAAAGGTTTGGGATTGACGTGTACACACTGCTATTTAATATGGAAAACCAACAAGGACCTACTGTACAGCAGAGGAAACGCTGCTCAATATTCTGTGATAACCTAAATGGGAAAAGAATTTGAAAAAGGATAGATCCATGTACGTGTATAACTGAATCACTCTGCTTCATAATTGAAACTCATGCAACATTGTTAGTCTACTATACTCCAACATAAAATAAAAATTAAAAAAAAGAAAATGTGATCAGAACATACAAATATGTCTTACACCAGCTTGAAGGAAGATGCTTGGATCAATGGCAGAGGACAGGTTTCTAACTTTCATCCAATCTGTACATTCTTATTCCTCTCACAGTAAAGAATAATTTTAGGTCTACATGGGGATAGACAATTTTGTTTTAGAATTTAACTTTAGAGCTAATACTTTTAATATGTGGAGTTATTATTCATGTCTTACAGCATCCTGACAGTGTGTTAGATACTGAATTCTCAAGTAGGTTCAGTAAACATTTCTTATTCGTAGAAAACAACTGGGAAAGTTCCAAATTTATGCGTTTATGAGGTTTCATATTTCCATTTGATTACATTGGCTATCTTCTTAATGAAGGGAAAAATCTTATCATAGACAGTCCTTTAGATTTTGCAGTAAATATGGTGAAAGCGTGTTCTCAGGTAAAAGAATCTTGAATCTCCAGGTTGCTTAGCATGCTGTCTGCATTATAAAATTTCCAATGAATACTGAAATATAAACATAGTTAACTACTTACAACAATCTAAAGATGCATCTTTTATTGTATACTGTGTAGGTAGGCACTTAATATGTATCACTTAATTTAACTCTCAAAGCGATCCGTTCTGTTAGAATTGTGAGTTTTATAGATGAGAAAATTAGATGGAGAGACTAAGGCACTTGCCAAAAAACACAGAAAGACCACAAAAAACAGAAATCACACCACTGGGACTGGAAAACGAGTCTTCCTAACTATAAACCCTGTACTTTTACAATTATACTATTAGTTAATGTTGCCATTTACTCTTAGGGGGCAATTAATTTATAAGTATACAGACACTAAAATATGAAAATACATTCCCGGGAACATCTCATTTTACACAGTGCACTAAATTTTTGGTTAATGTTGAAAAGGCTTTTACTCTATGTCCTGTGTTTTAAATAAACTTCAACTTTTTCTTTTCTCGAAAATGCTTAAAATAGTCTATTACCGATGCTCACATACGACTGAATAAGACAGAACAACTGGCTCAAACATGCTTTCATGGTTTTGATTACCATTTGGTGTCAAGGTATTTAATTGTGGTTTTATTTCAGAGAAACAAACAGTCAAAGTTATATTTGTGGGAACAAGAAATAAAAGTGACTTCTTTTTCTCCTTCTGAAGTTTTGAACTGAGGTCGTTTACTTAGTCTGATCAGACTTTTGCTTGGTGTGAAAGAGAATGGAGACACATTGTTTTAATCCAAGGAAAAGTAGCTGATTTGCATACATTCAGTGTGAGTTCACACAGCCCTGTTAACATCAGTGTTTAAGGAGACAGGGTCTTGGACAACTCTTTTGACTGTAATTTAAATAATGATTTATTCACCGAGCTGTAATGCAGTTCTTTCTTTTTCTCATCCATTCCACAAATTACTTTTTTATTGAAGTATAGTTGATTTACAATATTGTGTTAGTTTCAGTGTACAGCAAAGAGATTCAGTTATTCATATATATATATATATATATATATATATATTCCCTTTCAGTTCTTTTCTCTTATAGGTTATTACAGGATATTGAATATAGTTCCCTGTGCTATACAGTAGGTCCTTGTTGTTTATCTGTTATATATATAGTAGTGTGTATCTGTTAATCCCAAACTCCTAATTTATCCCTCATCCCCTCTTTCCCCTATGGTAACCATAAGTTTGGTTTCTATCAACAAATGGATGGATAAAGAAGATATGGTTTATGGATATATTAATATATATATATATATATATGATGGAATATTACTCAGCCACAAAAAAGAATGAAACAATGTCATTTGCAGCAACATGGATGGAACTAGAGATTATCACACTAAGTGAAGTAAGCCAGACAAAGACAAATATGATATCACTTATATGTCAAATCTAAAAAAAATGATACAAATGAAGGTATTTTCCACAAATAATTTTTGAAGACTATATTTCAACAGATAGTTTCACGTGTTAGGTGTCCTACCAGGCACTGCAATGACCATGCTCTACATAAACCCAACCTTTTCTTAGTATTGGTTGTTATCATGTCTAAACACACTCTGCAACTATGTTACAAATTTAAAATGGGACTGGAAATTGTGAAGGGCTCCCAGAGCCCCAGAGGATCAGGCTGAGGAGGTTCTTGGAGACATGAGACCTTCCAGAATGATGCCATCTCTACCTGTTTCTGGAGGCTGGAAGTTGGGGAGCTGGGGATTTTCTCAAAGTCAAGGAGCAAAAGCAAGGACCCTTGTCCCCTGACTCCCGGGTCTGTTCTCAAACAGAATGCAGGCTTGCATAGGAATACTGAGGGAGTCGTTTATTCATTCATTCGTTCATCTGTTGGCTCAGTCAGTTAGCACATATTTATTGAGCATCTTCTCCAGGCAGGTGAGGCACTGGGCTAGAGGTTGGGTGCTCATTGTGGACGGAACAGAGCATGTAGGGCCCTCATGTGACAGCGCTTCTGTCCAGTTAAGGTAAGACACTCACTTCCTTCACTCAGTGAGAGGATATTAAGTAAGTCTAATATAATTTATTAAATGAGTGGATTCAACTCTGAGTACAGGAGAAACTGTAGAAAGCTGATAATTAGAGAACAGAATAGGGAGGAAGAAGAGAGAATATGGAAGCTTGTCTAAGGTTGTTTTGGGAAGGGATAGGCTGGGCTAGGATTCCTTGATGATGTGAAGCTCAGTTGTAAACTGAAGGTGGGGGGGTTTGCAAAGTGGGCATTGAGACGGGGGTAGGTGAGCCTGTTTCCTGCCCCAGCAACGGAATATGCAGAGAAGGGATTTTCTAACAGAAATTCATAAGTTTATGAAGAAATATATAATGATCATCTTTATGCTGTGCTGACTTGGTGCCACCACGTTCTCAAAGCTTTACATCTGCTGATTTATTAATCCTCATACCAGCACTCTGAGACAGAGGAGTATTATTCCCACATTATGGCAGAGGAGGACACTGAAAATTACAGAAGTTAAAAACCTCATGCAAAATCATACGGGAGGGATGGATGAGATGGAATTCCAACTACGATGTGTGGGTCAGTGTCCCTGCCTTCAGCCACGATCTTACTTCTTTCAGAACGTAAAACAGGTAGTATTTTATGCCTTCCTAGTCCTCTATAGTTGGAGTTCAATTTCTACAGTTGGGAAAAATTACTGAAACCCCCAAGTAATTTGAATTTATGCCTTGTCATACTGTATTTGCTTAATGAATGCAAGCTTCTATATTTCCTTTCATTTGTGGGTTTATGAACATTGGCCTTATACTTTATAGGTGGTTTGATTTTTTTTTTTAAGATGTCTAACTTGCCATAATTAAAGGGACTGACTTGGGACAAAAACACTTCTCTCCTACTTGTAACAATCCAGCACCAAACATACAAAAAAAAAAAAAAAAATACACAACCCACCAGCTCAGACAAGCAGTACTTTATACTTGTAACTCTCCTGCTATTTAATATACGTACCTTGCCCAGTTTCTGGTCTGGTTCTCTTCCCCTAGGTTTTCCTCTGTATCATTTTTGTGGCTGCTTCATTTCTGTTTAATATTTGCTTATTTTTGTTGAAATCCCCAGTGCAGAAACCCACAAACCAAACAAATACTAACGGAAAACACTGAGCAGCTCATATGTCCTTGGAGACACTCAATTTTTTTTTTGTTGTTGTTTGTTTGCTCCCATATGTCATATCCTCTGCTGAGAGAGATCAACAGTTTTTAGCACACAGATCAATATTTTCTTAACCCAGACCTAATCTGAGGAGAGTCTCCCTGTGTTTCACCTTGGCCTACTCCTCTCTTCTGAAGTTGCCTCTTTTTTTTTTTTCCCCCAGCAATAATTTTGTCTGAGTAAGACAGCAATTTTTCATCCTTTGGTCAAAACTGGTGACAAAAGAGGGAATAATGATTGCTGACATACGAAATGATAGATTTGACACATGGCGTGCTGAGCTGGGAGCTTTCACGTGCCAGCGTAGTAAGACTGATAAGCAGACTGATGGTACTCCTGACACAGCTGATGCTTCCCGCCCCCGCCTCTAGTACCAAAACAACCTCCCTGATCTTTCCTTCCCTTTTTTTTTTTTTTTTGGTCTTTTTCTTGAAGAAGTTTTGTCTCTGACTCTGGACAGGAATTAAGTCAATGCACTGCTGTCCCAGTTCAAGTCCACATTTGCCTGTCACGCAAAAATGATCAATGTGGCTTGTCGCAACCAAAGAATATATCTTTACCCACTGAACTGAAGTGCTGTTTTTATTGAATGTTAACTTTCTGCATATATATAAAAAAAAGATCAATCTGTGCCCTTTTCTCTAGCACGGCAAGGGCAATACAGCACGCTACTTGAGGAAATATTAACAAATATAGCCAGTGAGAGGGAAACAGATGGGGCGAAGAAACTGAACCAGCAGATTTCTGGATGGTATTCAATGAGTGGAGTTTTCTAATACTGAAACAGAACTGCTCTTTAATTTTTCTGAGCATCCACAGAGAAGAAACACCTCTCCCCAGCCTCCTGGTCTCCCTGTGAAAGACCTCCACCAAGGGACACAAAAGGGTCCCTTTCTTAATCCTTCTGGCAGAAGCGAATTAGCGCTTACAAAAGCGAGTGCCAGGAGGGAGGGCAGAGACGTGCTCCCGGCCCTAGATCTGGTTCCCTGGGACAGACACAGTGACCTAGATGCCACAGAGCAGGGCTCCAGCCTGGGATCCCGTTACATCTTTACACACAAAAGCTTCTTTCAGAATCTAAACTAACCAAACAGGAACAATTTTTATTCCTGCCTGGGCTCCTCCAGAGCATGTGTTCACATTTAAAACCCTGCCCCATGTGCCATTTGCCTGCGTCCAGACTTATTTGTATTCTTTGATTTGCAAACCACGGCTGCTCTCGTCACCGGTAGCCCATAAACAACAGTACATACAATTTACCTTGTAAAATAAACCCAGCTCCAGATTCCTGCTCTCTCCTTTTCCTGGCCCACTGTAGTATTTGCCTGGGGAGCTATGGCTTTTTCACCATTGCAAATTTGCCAGGAACAGCTCAATATCACCCTTTTACCCTACAGGATAAAATGTATAAATATTCTAAAGAAATGTATAAACAGTCTAAGGTGATGCTATTTACAAAGCCACAAGATGGCTACTTTGAACTTTCATTTAAAAGACAGTTTCAGAAAGAATTTTTCAAACTACCTCAAAAAAGTGATCCTGTTTTTTTAAAACTGCCAAGCATCCCAAGTCCATACATGCTAAATGCATAAGGAAAAAATTATAGATACATGATCGAATGCATGTTTCAATCCTCAGAGCCAGTTTTCTTTCTTTTTCCATTTTTTTTTCTTTTTTGGTGTGTGTGTGTGTGTGTGTGTGTGTGTGTGTTGATGAAAAACATTTTTCTTGTGATACATTAATCGGCACATCCTATGGTATTTTTCACAGTTTCTACATGTTTGACATTTTAGCCAAACCTGTTAGGAGGGGGAGTCAAATTGGAGAACTACAATATTTAGCTTTCAATAACCACCGCCAATATAATAGCTGAAGGAATGTAAAGTTCCAGGGGGATGATTTTTAATATAATTTTTAAGCACACAGAGATTTACTACAAAATAGTTCATGAGAGATAATCAAGTGACTTTTAAAAGATGTATACAAATATTTTGAGATGTGTATCTTGTGAGGAGAAAAAGAGGAGGGGAAGTTAAATAGGGGGAAAATCTGGCAGAAATCACGTTTCCCATAATGAGAAATACTCTGTAGAAAACAGGTCTAGAATAAGTTGCTATTTTTTATTCTTTTCCTTATGAACTAGATTTCTCACAAAATCTTGAATTACCTGAAATTTGTTTGTTGGCGTGTGTGTTTACAATGAATCTTTAGGTCATGAGTTAGGGTGCGCGTCCTTAGCCTAGCAGCTCCTAAGTGAGAAGTGTGCGTAGTCTTCTGGCATTTTCTTTTTAATAGCAATTCCAAGTACAGTATTGCTGAAATGTAGAATCATTTTTGAACATGCACCCTGAGGCCACAGGACAATCAGGAACATTTCTAGGGAGTCGATAAAATAAAACTAAAAGCAGCAGCTGCGTGCTTTGGAAAGCAGTGCTATTGCTCTTGGTGGCCTCGCCCTTCACCTTGGTCTGTTTTCTCATCAACCAGTAACTCCTCTTGAAGCTGGAGGGACTCAGAACCCAGCCCAGAGCCCAGACCTGCCTCTGCCTCACTTGGAGTCTTTTCTGCAGGAAAAAGGTCCTTCTGTATAAGAGACTTTGTGGACACTTCCTGCCAAGGGGGTATTTACATTATCATTTCATCCCCAAAGCATCCTCTGATAGACATGATTCGGTCAAGTGTCCTGCCTTTCTTCTCAGAGTCCTACTCATTGTAGGACACAAAGAGTTAAGATGATGTTTCTTGTTGTAAAATTAATCAGATTCATATTAGCGGTAGTAAATGTCATGCTGGCACCTTTTCCTTCTCACACATTACAGTTTCGAGTCTTTGCTATGAGGGAATAATGAAGGCAGGATATGCAGTGCCATATACCGTGCATCTTCTTGTCAGTCTGCATAAGAAGTGAATTGTATCTGCTACTAAGGGGGTCATAGAGCAGTGAGTTAAGAAGACTGCTTAAAGAAATGATGTGTCAAAGGAAACAGAAACTTATTTTTTTAGCATTTTCTAGGTGGATTGTCTTTTTGGAAATAAAATGTCCCCAGATACCCCTAGGCGATAAAGTCTGGTTACTTTTAATGGCTACTGACCAAGGAACTTTCAAGTTCTCTGAACTTACTTACCAAGATCAATAAAACAAAAATAACCTCTTCCAAGGCAAATCTGAACACCACCAGGAGAGGGACAGCCTGCTGCCTGTCCTACATTGGGGACAGGGTGGCTACCAGTTCAGCGCTGGCATCACATTGCCTGGAGGAGAATCACTCAGTTCTGCCTGAGGGCAAGAGTTATCTGGACCAAGTGATTCAACCTCATCCAGCCCCTTCCATCATAAATGAGGAGGATAACAGTACTTATCTCACAGAATTCTCGCAAAGATTAAGGTTGTTAAATCACATAAAACTTTTGAAATATGCTGCCTCATAGACTGAATGCCTCTATAACTGTTAGCTCTTAATATAGATTCATTAATTCTTTAATTTACTTAAAGAATATTTATCCATTACTCGCTAGGTTGAATATTTGGGAGATTCAGGAAAAAGAATTGACTTGGGTCAGATAGATTGAGATGGGTAATATTCTAAGAGGTGGTACTACATAAAATCACTCTATGTAGTAGAGAAAAGAGAGTACAGTAGCTCGTGACTTAGTAAAAGAGGCAAAATAATCCTCACATATAAACTCCTGCAGGGGTGGGTGGTAGCATCAGAAGTGATCCATGAGAAAACTGAATAACTACACAAAGAATGCAATTGGACCCCTCTCTCACACTCTCACAAAAATTAACTCGAAATGGATTAAAAATGTAAATGTAAGATCCAAAACTGTAAAGCTAGTAGAAGAAAACACTGGGAAACAGCTCCTTGACCCTGGTCTTGGTAAAGCTTCTTTGGATGTGACACCAAACGTGCAAGCAGCAAAAGCAAACATCAAACTAAAGAGCTTCTGCATAGAAAAAGAAACCATCAACAAAATGAAAAGGCAACCTACAGAATGGGAGAAAATATTTGTAAACCCTATATCTGATAAGGGGTTAATATCCAAAATATAAGGAACTCCTACAACTCAATAGCAAAAAGTAAAAAAATAAAAACAAACAAACCAAAAATCCAAACGACTCAATTAAAAAAATGGGCAAAGGACTTAAATAGACATTTTTCGAAAAAAGACATACCAATAGCCAACAGGTACAGGAAAAGATGCTCAGCATCACTAATCATCAGGGAAATGCAAACCAAAACCACAATGAAGTATCACCTCATCCCTGTTGGAATGACCGTCACCAAAAAGACAAGAACTAACAAATGCTGGCAAAGGTGTTGTAAAAAGGAAACCCTCCTACACACTGTTGGTGGGAATGTAAATTGGTGCAGCCACTATGGAAAACAGTATGGAGGCTTCTCAAAAAATTAAAAATAAAACTAGCATAAGATCCAACAGTTCTGCTTCTGGGTATATACCCGAAGGAAATGAAAACAGTCTTGAAGTGATATCTGCACCCCCATGTTCACTGCAGCATTATTCACAATAGCCAAGACGTGGAAACAACCTAAGTGTCCATGGATGGATGAATGGATAAAGAAGATGTGAAATGGAATATCATTCAACCATAAAAAAGAAGGAAATACTACCCTTTGGACATTGACCTTGAGGGCATTATATTAAGTGAAATAAGTCAGACGTAGAAAAAAACAAATCTTGTACATTCTCACTTACATGTGGAATCTAAAACGGTCAAACTCATAAAAATAGAGAATAAAATGGTGGTTGGCAGGGGCTGAGGGTAGGTGGGAGAAATGGGGAGATGTTGGTCAAAGGGTACAAACTTCCAGTTATAAGATGAATAATTTCTGGGGACCTAGTGTACGGCATGGTGACTAGAGTCAGCAACACTGTATTATATACTTGAAAGTTGTCAATAAAGTAGATCTTAAATGTTATCACCCTCTAAAAATGGTAATTGTGTGAGGGGATGGAAGTGTTAACTAACCATACTATGTTACTATTTTGCATGATATATGTGTATCAAATCATCACTTTATACATCTTAAACTTGCATGTGTCATATGTTAATAATATCTCAATAAAGCTGGAAAAAAAAGAAGTCGTCCAGGAGTCTTTTTCAGTATTTCTCTAGCAGTTTTCACTTTATGTAAGTGATTTCTTTCCTCCTTTTCTCTCTGGACCTCTGGCACTTTTTATATTATTTAGTTTTCCATTCTCTCTCTCTCTCTCTTTCTCCTTCCCCCTCCCAGAAACATCCAAAGTCTGTATTTAAATCTCATTGTAATCCTTTAAGTTAAAGCAGTTGCTGCATTTCAGATGAAAACATCATTTTGTAACTTTTCCCAGTATCACATCATTTGGGAGCATATGGGAAAGCAAGTGCAACTTGGGGTAATAAAGGTTTCTGTCAAAAAGGTATAAAACTATGTTATCCTCTAAAGCACACCATTTGAGACCTCCTAATGCCAGAGTCTATTGCTATAGTTTTAAACCAGCTTTATTGATTTATAATTTATATATAATAAAATTTACCCCTCATAAGTGTACAATTTTATGAGTTTTGACAACAATATATGTCATGAAACCTTCTCTCCAATATACAGAACATTCTCGTCACCCCAGAAAGTTCCCTTGTGCTACTTTGAAGTTACTCTCCTCCCTGACTTCCGGCCCCCAGCAACCCCTGATCTATAGTTTTTGTTTTGTTTTGTTTTGTTTTGTTTTATATGAATGGACTCATAAAGTGTGTGGTCTTTTGTATCTGGCTTCTTTGACTTAGCGTAATGCTTTGGAATTCATCTATGTTGTTTGTGTATCAATGGTTCTTTTAATTGCTGGAATTCCTTAGGATGGAAATATCAAAATTTATTTATGTATTCACCGGTAAATGGAAATTTGGGTTATTTTTAGTGCTTGGTAATTATGAAAAAACTTCAATTTCATTCTAGCCTTTTTGTGGTATTTACTGGGTAAATACCTAGGAATGGGATTGCTGGGTCATTTGGTAAGTGTATGCGTAACTTTTTAAGGAACTGTCAAATTGTTTTCCAAAGTGGTAAGCCAATTTGTGTTCCCATCAGCAGTATATGAATAAATAACTTTTTGACTTTATAGCTGACTTGATTCAATCCCAATTTTGAGATCATCAACTATGACTGAGCAATGTGTCAGGTACCGTCAGGGAGCATCAGATCCTCCACGAGGACTGGTCAACATTCATAAACAATGTTAACACAAGGTAGGTTGTGATAATCACTATAATAAAGATAGAAGCAAATTCCTATGGGAATTTATGAGAAGAAAGAAAGGATGAACTTCCATAAACTATTACTTAAAACTAAATAAGGTGATCATTTCTACAGTCAGCGTTGTTCAATTCACTTTACTTTGGCCAGACAATTAAACCTTTAAAGCTGTTTTCCCATGGGATTGTTATGAGGTTCAAGTGAGCAAATATAGGTGAAAATTCTGTGAAAAACACCAAGAGCTACCAACACATAAAGAGTTATGCTTGTACTTATCACCATCTTTGTAATCACCAGTTTTACACACCATGTTTACTAGTCCTGGAATACAAAGATCCTTATAGAGCAGACCATCTCACATTTCATGTGTTCAAATCACTTGGGCATCTTTTTAAAATCAGATTCTGAATTGGTAGGTCTGGAATGTGGCCTGAGGTTATGCATTTCTAGCAACACCCAGGAGAAGAAGATGTGGCTAGAGCCAGGCTGGGGGCTGTCTTTTTGGTAGGGCCCCTATTTTTTTCAGGTTTTGCCGACAGCCTTGGCTCTCTTCTTATTCAGTTTTGACCACCAGGACTATGGATTCTTCCCAATAAACCACTGTGTCCCTGAGTAACCCAATCTCCCATGTCGTTTGGTCCAGCAACAAGTACCCTGGCTCACTGATTCTCGGATTGGAGTGGATTTTTAATTTCCCCTCAACCACCAGAATTAACTCATTAGATTCTTGGACACCTAAGATCTCATGCAACAGTCTCCTTTTGATTGAATCTCACCTACAACACTGCATCCTCTATTCATTTACTGCGTCTGACTCATAATTGCAGTAAAAATGCTCGGTATGTTTTAGGACCATGTGCTTGTCCAATATACTTCCTTTCCCAAAAACCATGAAGCTGAAGAAATTAACATTGGACATGAAACGTATTCAACTCTTCAAATCAAAAGGTGAAAGGTTAAGACAATATGCTTTCAACATACATGACGGACCAAAAACTAAGTTTTCAAATATACAAATAATTATAAATTATTAACCAAAATAAAACTTCTAATGGGGAGGAATTAAAAAGAAGAAATTATATATCAGGAAATTGCAGATGAAGAGGAAGCAGGTGTAGTGTTATTGATATCAGATAAAGTAGAGTGCAGAGAAAAAGGTATTGGAAGAGTTATGGATATTTTATCCACCAGATAACACCACAAAAGACTATTTAATTTTTTTTAATTTAAAAATTAAAGGAACATTTTGATACTCCTTTCTCTATCTTCAGCAGATAAAGTAGATAAAAAGAAATACAGATTTAATAGGCTTGCATCAAACTTTGCACTCTACACATAAAAAATATACATTGCCTTCAGAAGTATTTGATACAATTATTGTAGACTCAGTTAAACATTGGTTGAGCCCATTCAATGAACCAAGAGAGTTTACATATTTATTTATTCCTCAAAATAATCCTGTGATGTAGCTCTTGCTGAGGATTTATTGACAAGGTCACAAAATCTCACAGAGTATGAAATTATTAGATTACATAGTCTGAAAGTGATAGATATAGCCAGACTTGACATTTTCTTAACCTTTTTGGGGGACACTTTTTAGACTTACAAAAAGCTGCAAAAATAATGCAGACACTTCCCTGTACCTCTCACCAAGCATCCCCTAAAGCTGACATCTTAACCCACAGTTAACATTGATGTAATACTGTTAACAAAAGACCTTATTCACATTTCACTCACCTTTCCACTAATGTCCTTTCTCTATTCCAAGATCCAATCCTGTGTCACACATTGTATTCCTCCTTGGTGTTCTTCAATCTGTCATAATCCTTCCTTCTTACCTTGTCTTCCATGATCTTGATACTTCTGGAGAGTACTTGGTTGTTGTTTTATAAGAATGTCTCTTATTGTGGGTTTGTCTGATGTTTTCTCAGATTCAACTGAAGTTACACAATTTTGGCAGGAACATCACAAATTCGTCTCAGTGCTTCATATGAGTTTCACAAAGTGGTTAAGTCAAATGACTTCTGACACTGACTTTGATCAGTTGGTTAAGGTGTTTTCTGCTGAGTTTCTCCAACTTAAAGTTCCTGTTTTTCTCTTTGTTGCTAAGAAGTATCCTGGGAGACATAGGTAAAGACTTTGCAAATTCTCGTTCTCCCCAACTTTTGGACAATTTTAAAAAATTCATCATTTGCCAGGCAACAAAGTAAATTAAGATAATCTATGGTTTTATTTTGTTAAAATTGAAGTTGTATCTGTCATATTATCTGAGAAAAAAACCTCAACAATGTAATTGTCATTCCACATTGAAACTTATAGAAAAGATACACTAATTATTTTAGGGCAAGTAAGTAATCAATCTGTAATGTCAGATTATTTAGAAAATAATAGAATTGGGAATGATATGTCTTTAAATTTAATTACAGAAATTACTAAACTTAGAGGAAAATTTCATATTGTTAAATTTCCATAATTGATTTAATAAAGCCTTTTTTTTTTTGCTCACTGTATGCCAAACACTACATTATTGTGAGCAAAACAGACGTGATTCCTCTAATAGTGATTACAATGAGAATAAATAAACTTTTCGTCTTAAAAATCTTTAGAGGAAACCATAAAATAAGTCTAAGGAAAATAGGAGAAAAACATAATTAATCAAACAGTAGAATTAATAAGCAGCTTGAAAAGCCAAGTCCTGCCCTCTCGGAAATGCAGACAATGCATGTCAAGGCTAATCAAAGGGACTTCCCTGGCGGTCCAGGGGTTAAGACTCGATGCCTCCACTGCAGGGGACTCGGGTTCGATCCCTGGTCAGGGAACTAAGATCCCATGTGCCACGTGGTGCAGCCAAAGGAAAAAAGCTAATCAGAAAATTCACAAACAGCTTCAAAATCCACAAGCTCCATTAGGAAAGGACAAACTTTTCTCCTACTCTAGGAGGAAGAATTAACAAAGGGGACAGATAGGGAATTCATAAAGAATATATAAAAATAGTCAAGAAACACATTTAACTTCACTAGTAATTAAAACAGTGAGATCCTGTTTTTTCCCAACAAACTTCCACTGAAGACAGAATGGAGAGACCCGGTTGGTGTGGTTGTGTTCAGAACATCTTCACACATGGTGAGTGACAGGGTTATTGGGTCAAGGCCCTTGATGGAAATTTATTTTCTTAAATTTTATTTTTAATTTTTAAAATTATTTATTTATTTATTTAGGTTGCGCTGGGTCTTAGTTGTGGTAGGGGGCTCCTTAGTGTGGCTCATGGGCTCCTTAGTTGAGGGTTACCAGCTCCTTTAGTTGCGGCCAGTGGGCTCCTTAGTTGTGGCATGGGAACTCTTAGTTGTGGCTTGCATGTGGGATCTAATTCCCTGACCAGGGATCAAACCCTTGTTCCCTGCATTGGAAGGCGGATTCTTAACCACTATACCACCAGGGAAGTCCCGGAAATTTGTTTTTTGTATTACATCAATCACTCTATGATGGTTGTATATTTGATCCATCTCTAAGAAATCTAAGATTATATCCTAAGGATATTCATTCATAGCTTTAGACACAATAATACTCATAATATTATTATGTTGATAATAGTGGGAAAAATAGAAAAAATCTAAATATCAGATAGGGAACTGATTAAATAAACTGTGATAAGTTCATGACACAGGGTATCATGTGAACATTACAAATAATACTGCAGATAAATATTAGTGATGTAGAAGGGTATTCACAAAAGATTTCAAGTTATTAGAGCTTTTCCCCCAAATACTATGTTTAGTATTTTTTTTTTTTTTGGTACGCGGGCCTCTCACCGTTGTGGCCTTTCCCATTGCGGAGCACAGGCTCCGGACGCGCAGGCTCAGCGGCCATGGCTCACGGGCCCAGCTGCTCCACGACATGTGGGATCTTCCCAGACCGGGGCACGAACCCGCATCCCCTGCATCGGCAGGCGGACTCCCAACCACTGTGCCACCAGGGAAGCCCCTAGTGTGATTTTTATGATAGTCGTATACAGTATGAATCTATATATCTAGAAACATATTCATAAGTTATTAATAGTGGTTATCAGTGTGAAGCAGGATTATAGATGATTATTACTCTCAGCACCTCCTTCCAATTCAAACAGAATTGAGCTGCCAATGGAAATGTGTATATATATATATATTTTTTTTTTAAATGTATGTACTATTATTGTATATATTTTAAAATCTAGTGTTAAAGACACTTAACCAAGCTGTACCAAACTGGCTTTACTTCACATTTTGAACATCATTTTAACTTGTCCTCTTAGTTTTCAACTAGGCTCGTTAATTTCTTTGCTGTTTTATTTTTCCCTAAAGTGAGTGGACTAGAGCAGTACCTTTAAAAATTCATTCACAAATTGTTAATGTAGGTTTTTTCTAAAAAAAATATTTATTTTATTTTATTTAATTATTTTTTTGGTTGTGTTGGGTCTTCGTTGCTGCGCACGGGTTTTCTCTAGCTGCGGCGAGCAGGGGCTATTCTGCGTTGCGGTGCGCGGGCTTCTCATTGCCGTGGCTTCTCTTGTTGTGGAGCAGGGGCTCTAGGTGCATGGGCTCAGTAGTTGTGGCTCGTGGACTCTAGAGCGCAGGCTCAGTAGTTGTGGCGCACGGGCTTAATTGCTCCGCAGCATGTGGGACCTTTCCAGACCAGGGTTCGAACCCGTGTCCCCTGCACTGGCAGGAGGATTCTTAACCACTGCACCACCAGGGAAGTCCCAATATAGGTTTTAAAACATGGGACTGCTTACTGTTTCTCGTGTATTGTACACTTGTACATATTTGTCCTCTATTTTTGATTACTTGGGCTTTGACTTTTCCCTCAGTGATTATCTTAAAAAGGGGTACTTTGACCCCTTTCCACATTCTTAGATACAAACAAGCAAACAAACAAACAAAAACTTAAAGCTTAGTGACTCTCCTCCCTGCTTCCAGCAAGTTTGGGAACTTGGTGATTTGCACAATTCAATGCCCAGTGGCTCTTGATTTATATTTTACATTGCGTTTTGAATTTTTTCCGTCTATCTTTTTCCTTATTTACATTTGAGTCATTTAATTATTATTAGCACGTCTTTCCACTGGCAACTGCAGCTGCTTTGGCTGCGACACCTTGCGCAATTACATCTGCTCCCTTTCCATGGTCATAGAGCCACACGTGACTAGCTGGGACAGTCAGAGAGATGGCACTATTCCCATTTTAAAGATTTTTAAGTTTTGGTTTTTCTCCAAAACATTAATAATGGATTCTTAGCACTTTCTTGGTGTTGTACCTCTGTGCCACCAGTCATGGAAATCTCCTCCATGCTGCTAATTACCACAGGGGTGCAGCAGGCAGGGCGCTGGGTGGGGAGCGTCTCCTGGGGAATTCAGAAAACTGAACATTTGATAGGTCCTGGTAGAGAGGAAATATGGGTATCCAGTAATAATTTCATTAGTGAATAACATCTGAGAATCTTTATATATAATCAGCCCAGTGTAACATGAATTGGAGGGGCCGACAAACATCTGCATACTCCTTCTCAGATCCCAAACCCTCCAGCCTGATCTCAGAAAGAGAAATACCTACTCAAGACAGCTTTCCCCTGTTAGATGGGTAATTCACATCATTGACAGGTTTGCTTAAACTGTTTTTCACTAAATGGGTAATTATGACAGGAAATCTCAGCATTCAAGGGCATTTGTTATTACACTCCTTGAAAATAAATGTTATTCTAAGTCGTGTTGGAATACCTGACAATTACACATGACGTGTGTGTATGTGTATCTGTGTGTAGTAAGTCCTGATTCAGCCAGAATCCCTATGCCAAGGACATCTGGATTCTTTTCTTTTTTTTTCTAGATATTTTAATTTTTATTGGAGTATAGTTGATTTACAATGTTGTGTTACTTTCTGCTGTTCAGCAAAGTGAATCAGTTATACGTGAACATATATCCACTTTTTTTAAGATTTTTTTCCCCATATGAGTCTTTACAGAGTATTGAGTAGAGTTCCCTGTGCTATACAGTAGGTCCTTATTAGTTATCTATTTTATATATAATAGTGTGTATATGTCATATTTTCTTTATGAAGAAACCTGAACTTAAATTCACTTGCTTTATAACTAAGATTTCAACGAGTTTAAATTTCCTGAGGCTTTAGCTCGAGTTATATTCCAGAAACTACTTATGAAAACTGAAATCAGATATTGTCAAATTCCTTCATAAGAAATTTACTTCTTATTTCTTGATTCAGGGTATATTGAGTGCCTGCTTGGTACCTGGGACTTGGGTAGTAGCTACCTGCTATTTGCTAGGTGTCCCATTGTAACTCCTAGGCATTGAGGGTGGGAGAAACATGAGAAAAGCTTTTGAAAAGCACACATTCTGGTTATTCCTTTCACTACAGTTGTTTCTATTCCCCTTTCACCTCAGTTTCCTCTTTTGTAAAGTAACAAAAGTTGAACCACACTGTGCTATTACCTCTTTGCTGCCATCCTAGGGAGGTGATTTTCTATGTCTTTGCAGTTGTCAAACTATAGCCCACCCAGGTCCCCCCATAAAGAATGTGTAGCATTGTGGTTAAAGGCAGGAACTTCAGAATCTGACAGAACTGGGTGTAGATCTCAGCTCTGCCTATTGCTGCCATGAGACCCTCAACAAGAGTCTTGACCTCTCTGTGCCTCAGTTTCCCCTTGTGTAAAGTAGTGATGGAGGATATCTTTGTGATCTGGAGGATTAAAGGCTGAGCACAACACCTTTCACAAGGCAAGTGTTCAATTAATAGTAACTGCTATGGAATCATCAATGGTAGACATTGACAAATACCACTGGAATAAATTCCTCCATAATTACGTGACATCCTTTGACACATGTATTTCAAGGTCTGGGATAGAAAATCAGTGTGATCATTTGTTTTGGCACATTCTCCTGATTACTGTAGCTTTATGTTGTCTTCAAGTCAGGTAGTGGCAGTCCTCCAACTTTGTTCTTCTACTTAAAACTGCGTTGGCTATTGTGGGTCTTTTGCCTCTTCATCCAGACTTCAGAATCTGTTTGTCGATATCCACAGAACAACTTGCTGAGATTTTGATTGGCATTGCGTTGAATTTATAGATCATGTTGGGAAGTACTGACATTTTGACAGTATTGAGTCTTCCTATCTATGAACATGGAATATTTCTCTCATAGTTTTTCTTTGATTTCTTTCAGCAGAGTTTTGTAGTTTTCCTCATATACATCTTGTATATATTTTGTTAGATTTATACCAAATTATTTCATTTGGGGGGGTGATGATGTAAATGGTATTGTGTTTTTAGTTTCAAATTTCACTGTTTGATTGTTGGTATATGGGAAGGTGGTTGACTTTTGTATATTAACCTTGTCTCCTGAAACCTTTCTATCATTGTTTATTAATTGCAGGATTTTTTTGTCAGTTCTTTTTGATTTTCTACATATGAGATGATGCCATCTGTGAACAAAGAGAGTTTTGTTTTTTCCTCCCCAATTTGTATACCTTTTATTCCTTTTTTGTCATAATGCATTAACTAAAACTCAGTATGATGTTGAAAAACAGTGGTGAGAGGGGGCACCCTTGCCTTGTCCTTAATCTTAGAGGACAAGCATCTCATTTCTTACCATTAAGTCTGATGTTCCTTGTAGGTTTTGTATAGCTATTTCTTATCAAGGTGAGGAAGTTCCCCTCTAATCCTCGTGAGAATTTTTATCATGAATGGATGCCGGATTTTGTCCACTGTTTTTCCTGCGCCTATTGATATGATCAAATGATTTTTCTTCTTTAGCTCGTTCATGTATTGGATTATATCAATTGATTTTCAAATGTGGAACCAGACTTGCCTACCTGGGATAAACCCTACTTGTCACGGTGCATAATTCTTTTTATACATTGTTGGATTCAACTGGCTAATAGTTTGTTCAGGATTTTTACATCTATGTTCGTGAGAGATATTGGTCTGTAGTTTTCCTCCTTGGAATGTCTTTGTCTGGTTTTGGTATTAGGGTGATGCTGGCCTCGTAGAACGGGTTAGGAAGTATTCCCTCTGCTTCTGCCTCCTGAAAGAGATTATAGAGAATTGACATGATTTCCTTTTTAAATGTTTGGTAGTGCTCACCAGCGAATCCATCTGGGTCTGGTGTTTACGTTTTAAAAGGTTATTAATGGTTCAGTTCCTTTAATGGATACAGGCATATCCAGATTGTCTGTTTTTTCTTGTGTGAGTATTGGCAGATGACTTTTATGGACCTTTCAAGCTGCAACACTCAAGGAACTCTCATTGTCCCATCAGGTGGAAATGTATGCACAGGAACTCTGTCTCAGTTCTGCATCCTCAATCCTAAACTCAGGAGTTGGCACATCATGAATGTTCTTCACTTCAGGCTTATTCGATGAATCAAAACTCTGTGAGTAGGGAAGGGTCCTGACAGCATCTAGGGCAGATGGTGGGTGGATGAGCATACTTTCTGAATGACAAGGGGGCTTTTTATTACTCAAAAAACCTGGGAACCCCTTGTACATAGCACCAACAGACCCTCAATCTCCTGTCAAACAAGGGCTTTGTGCTTCATGGGCAAGTCCCTCTGCTTGACACGTTTTTCAGTTCTTACCCTACTAGGAGTGACAATTTCACAACAGGACTCAAGGGCATTCCTTAGATAAACATTTTCCAAAGAGAGTTCTGTAGGATACCAGTTCTGTGCACTATTCCTAGTTGTCCTGTAGAGAAAAGGTTCCTTAATCAGATATGTTGATGGCCACCAGGCTCATTAGAATTCAACAGCCCCTTTAGGCTTGTCAGAGCCTTTCTTGTGCTCACATTCACTAGGTAATTGCCAATCTTTGACCTATGAGCCTCAGGAGCATCCCCGGGACTAGTATTCTATGGCATAAATTTTTGACATGCTGCCGTCAACATTCTTGCATTCACTTCCTCATTCTGCATTCGTACTTGAATGATCTAGGCAGGGCCGTGCTAAGCTCAGGTGTCATGGCTTTATTAGCCCAGGTTTGGCTGAAAGCAGATATGCAGGTACAGGTGTATGGTCAGGTCATTCAAGATGACTGTTCTCTTCTTCTCTGTACATCACCTGACTGACCAGTGTCTGCTTCACCTACGCCCTACGCACATGACTCACTTTCCTACAAACAGGCCCCAGCTGGTGATTGTTCTCATCAAAGGGGCGGTGAACTGGTTTCCCTGGTAACTAATGAGCCCACCTGACTTCAATTCCCCTTTAACTGGCAGTCTCCCCTTCCTCCTCGGAGCGAAGACTGCAACTACGTCCTGCCTGCTGTCCGCCCCATGAGGTGGGCTGTCGCTCCAGGACCTTGCTTCAAACAGGTAAGCTCCCCGATCCGTGAAACCATTGATGTCTCTGTTGCTGACTCCGGCCTCTTTCTTCGGTCTTGAGGCTGGGCAAGCTCAGGCCTTGTAGGCCTGTGGGGCGGTTGGGGGCGGGGGGCAGCCCAACAACAGGGATCCGGTCTCTTCAGGGAACAGCAAACACATTCTTCCCTCATGGGGATGCTCATTAGTTCATCATATGAGGGTGTTACGGACTGAATGTTTGTGTCCCTGAAGCCAAATCTGGCCTCTGTGCCCTGACACTGAATGAAATCTCGGAGACAGAGTTTTGGGTGAAGTAGAAAACAATAGCTTTATTGCTTTGCCAGGCAAAGGGGGCCACAGTGGGCTAATGCCCTCAAGACTGTGTGCCCCACCCTGGAGGGGGTCGTGAGGAGTTTTATAGTAATGGTTCAAAGAGAGCGTGGTCAGTTCGTGGATACTCTTCTGATTGGCTAGTGGTGAGGTAATTGGGAGTCGGCATCACCAACCTTCTGGTTCCAACCGGTCTGGGGTCTCCGTGCTTGTGGGCAGCAGACAGTTAACTTCTCCCGCCTGGAGGGGGTTTCAGTACCTGCAAAACAGCTAAAGGATATTGTTGTGTGTATCCCTTGAGGGGAACCAGGACCCTGCCCCCAAGGCTGCACTGTTGTGTCCTGACTGCTCCTTGCTGGTCTCTGCATCCCCTCCCTTCCCTGATTAGCATGTGTGTGAACCTGCCCTTGGAACTCAGGGAAGGTCCTGGAGGCTGAATGAAGCCTATTTCCTGTAATCAAGAGATGGGGTACACGGAAAGGCTTTTGTGCCCAGGAGCCCACAGGGCCCTGCTCGGTATCATCCCTCAGAATATGTATGTGAAGCCCTAATCCCTGGTGCGATGGTATTTGGAGATGTACTCTTTGGGACATTATGAGTATGGGGCCCTTATGACAGGATTAATGTCCTTATAAGAAGAGTCGCTCTCTCTCTCTCTCTCTCTCTCTCTCACACACACACACACTCACTCTCACCCTTACCGTGCGTGAGGAGAGAGTGAGAAGGTGGCCATCTGCAAGCTAAAAAGCCAGCTGGTATCAGGAACCAAATCAGCTGTCACCTTAATCTTGGACTTCCAGCCTCTGGATCTGTGAGAAAATACATTTGGGTTGTCTTAAGCTCCCACCCCCGGCCCACCACATCTCCGGTATTTTGGTACCACAGGTGTTCTGGAAGCCTGAGCCGATTAAGGCACTTACTTTCCATTTCTACTCTGTCCACTTCCCCTGTATGTTGGAGGCATATAGATGAAGGTTCCTTTCTAGAAATTACCTGTGGCAGAAGAATTCAATCTCACCCTCCAGAATCAAGTGAAAAGGAGAGATATTTTTCTGTAAAGTTTTCCGGCATGTATTGCATCTGCTGAGCAAGAATGGAACTCTCTCTCTGTGTTAATATTTCAAAGACACTTACAAGGCATCGTGCACTGGGTCTTCCTCCCTGTGTTGAAGGCTCTGCTCATCTCAGTGGGATGGCTGAGGGCAAAGGGAGTGTCGCCTGTGTATACAAATATAGTAATAATGGAGTCATTTATTTTCTCCTGATCCTGTATTTGTGAAAAAACAGGAAAGGATTAAATGTCCCTGTCTTGCTGAGAAGATCACCTGTACATTCTGGATAGGCAAATTCAAATGTAAACAAGATTACATAGACATTTCAAAATACTTTTGGGAACGTGTTTCCGCCGAAGCTTAAGAATGTGTACGTCATCTACTCATTCGAAGAAGAGGTAGTATTGTTACCTAACCACCACATACTTCAGCCCACTATTTTTTTTTGAAGTATCGTGGATTTACAGTGTTGTGTTAGTTTCAGGTGTACAGCAAAGTGACTCAGATATATATTCTTTTTCAGATTCTTTTCCCTTATAGGTTATTACAAAATATTGAGTATGGTTCTCTGTGCTGTACAGTAGGTCCTTGTTGGTTATCTATTTTATATATAGTACTGTGTATAGATTAATCCCAAACTTCTAATTTTTCCCTTCCCCCCTTTCCCCTTTCGTAACCATAAGTTTGTTTTCTATGTCTCTGGGCCACTATTGGTTCTTAATGAGAATTCCACTACATTTATTAAGAACCTACTACGTGTAGACAGTGTATGGGACTCTGGATACACAGAAATACTCAAATGTGATCTGTAGCCTTAAGGGTCTCTGAGCCTAAAGGGGGTAACATACAAGGACACGGGAGAATTATAACTCAGCAAAGTATCACACCCTCCACAGTGCAGAGAGCGGGGGGACATATGAACTATGGTTTGAAAGTGAGATGGAAACTGTTGAAAAGAAATGGAACTTTCTATGAAGACTTTTCGTTAATTCAGACTCCCTCTTGGAAAGTAATAAAGGAACCCAAGTTTGCCTGTGGTTTCTTCTTCTTTCTTTCTTTGCTTGCCTCTCCCCACACTACCATTTCCCACTGCCAGCTGGTTCAGGGTCCTGGATATCTTTGTCTCATACTGACCCTGAGACACTGGGACTTTTCCCCCAGGACAATTGTGTTGAGGCTGCCTTCCTTGGCCTGATTCCTGTACTCACCATCATCATTCCTGCAAAGTTCACTTAGAAAAATTACCTGCCAGGTGCTCATTTCCTCAGGGTCAGGCTTACTGGATTTTAGGAAGATTCTGCTTGACGTCTGCCTTGCCTAGACACATACATGAGTAAAGAGAGATGGAAAAACAAAGTCTTCTCTCTCAAATTCCTGGAGGAAATATGCTTGCCTGTGATCAGGGATAATATTAAAACATTTAACAGCCATTAAGACAAGGTAACTGAACATTAAGGAAAGCAGCCAGCCATTGGGTTCAAGCAGGATCCCAAAGGAAGGTATATAGGATTCTGGGAGCTGTCGTTTGCAGCCAAAGCAGGGGTGGTAGAGGCCATGATGCCTTGGGGAGGGGCTCTTTCAAATGTATACAGTAAGCCCCTTACATACGAACGAGTTCTGTTATGAGAGCATGTTTGTAAGTCCAATTTGTTCGTAAGTCCAACAAAGTTAGCCTAGGTACCCAGTTAACACAATCGGCTATATAGCACTGTACTTAATAGATTTATAATACTTTTCACACAAATAATACATAAAAAACAAAGAAACACAAAAAATAAAGAAAACTTCTTTTGCGGTACGCGGGCCTCTCACTGCTGTGGCCTCTCCCGTTGCGGAGCACAAGCTCCGGACGCGCAGGCTCAGCAGCCATGGCTCACGGGCCCAGCCGCTCTGCGGCATGGGGGATTTTCCCAGACCGGGGCACGAACTCGTGTCCCCTGTATTGGCAGGCGGACTCTCAACCACTGTGCCACCAGGGAAGCCCAAGAAGACATCTTTAATCTTACAGTACAGTACCTTGAAAAGTACAGTAGTACCGGCTACATCACCACTGCTTTCACGCTTGCTTCTGTACATCCTTGTCTTGAAATAAAGATACTGTACTACTGTACTCTATAAAGTACCGTACAGTAAAGTACACAAAAGCACATCCACTTGTAGAGGATGCATGCATGTGACAATGTACGCAGACATGTGAACTAACTTACGTGATTGGACACGTGAATGCATGTTCACATCTTTGAAAGTTCGCAACTTGAAGGTTCATATGTAGGGGACTTAACGGTACTATTAACTATTGGGATGCCTATGTTGATGTGTACCAGCTGAGTAGCAACCGTGTCTTTATGGTAAATTAATGATATGAAGTCTTTACTTAATAAGAGAATAGAGAACTTGCCATTTGGCTCCAATGATGGGGATTTTAGGGGAGTTAGAAAGGGAAGGTAATGTCATAAAAGGCTGCTCCAGGCAACATGCTGGAGCCTGTTCTCTACTTCTCCTCCCCCTGCTTCTTCTCTCTGTCCTCATGCTCAGACCCAGAAGACAGCATGTAGGCAGAAGCTATTACCCACATCCCTGCAGAAGTAACCTTGCTTTTAGCTATTAAGTCAATGACGCTGCTCTGTTATGAAAATACTGTTCAAGTTACAAAGATGCCTTGAATTGGCCCCTTGGTACTTTGCTCAGGCTTTATTTACTTTGATTTCAAACCATACGTTTGTTTTACCTTTTATTCTATCTAAGCTGGGAACGCCAAAGGTAAAATTAAGTATTTCTTTTGGAAAGATATTTCTGTATGAACTTCTGCAGATTTCTGATTTACGAGTTACCTGCCATTACATGGACATTTTATGAACAGAATCTTCCATATCAGTAGGAAATACAGAAAGATGAGAACTTTTTAAAGGAACATTTAAAATGTTAGCCTCTGTAAACAGTACAAAAGAGTAGAAAAATATACTTCAGTTTGCAAATAAAAAGTTTATATTGAACTGTGTTTGGTTGAATGCAAGCCAAGTAAATGACTCTTTAATGCCCTTTAGGAAAGGCAAGTTGGATATGAACCACTGCCTTGCTTCTTCAGTGACTAATCTGAAATAAATGGTAATATAATGCAAAGCAGCTTTAGCAACTAATAAAACTTTTTGTGACTTAGCAATGACTAGAGAGTTCCTGAATGCATTTGTTTATTTTTGACAGCACTGGATTTTGCGTTCTCTACACTTGTTTATAAACAAGCAGGAAATTAGCTCCAGAAGGCAGGTGATAGGAAAGATTTTCCAACCAGTGAGAGTTTGTTCCACGTCCACTCGCGGGATGTGGTTGTTTTGGTTTGTTTCATCCCTCATGTTCCTGGACCATCAGTGCCTCCTGGTACTTGGGACGGCTGTGCAAATGGAGGCTTTAACAAACGGCTGGAGAGTGATATCTTACCAGGCCTATGATGGTGTGTTTTCCTTTCAGACAAAGTTCGAAATAGGCCTTTCAGGCTCAGGGAAAAAAGATTAAAAAGTAGCTTTCTCTCTTGATTTGAAGAAACTATGATTTCTTTTTTTCTATTGTCTTGGCGCAGACTTTTAATCGGTAACGTGAGCTTGCCTCCAGCAAATAATGTCTATAGGATGTTTTCCAAACTGAACTATTCTAGGGGGATTTTGAAATGTCTTTACCCCAGTCGCACAGAAAAATTGTGTCACTAGAGAAAATTCAGACGGACATAGAAGCAATAAAAATTCTCAACACGTTTTAAGTAAAAAAGCCCTCTGGAAAAGAAAAAAGTGGAAATTAAAGAAAAACTGCTCAACTAAATACTTTCTGACTAACTAAAAATATGTACACTGGGGAAAAAGCAGACTGTTAACAATGCCAAATTAACAGACACCATCAGCAAAGCTGGTCCATATGTCTGTACTCCCAAAGTTTTACATACCTTTCCAATTAGAACAATGAAATGATTCCTTTAATCAAATACAAATCAGGACCACAATTTCCATTATTTTATGATAAGGAAAAAAAATCACAAAAACCTATAAATCTCAGTATTCCTTTTTTCCAGATGTACCAATTTAATTTGTAATTGTAAGACACTGCCTGGTTTTAATGAATGTGTAACATATGGATTTGTTCATTTCGCTGCCTTTGCATGTAGGGTCCCCAAGAGCAGGCATCAATCTTGTTAATGACAAACAACATTCTGGAGATTAAATATTTTTAGGGATAACAGTTTCTATTACTCTGTTGAGCTGCACCATATCTGTGCCTACACTGAGGCTCCTGGTCTATAATTTGGACATTTCCGATAGTTGGTTACCGTTGTAGTTGGTCTTGCCCATGTGATTATTTTAAAAGTCATTAATCCAACTGTATGTTTAGGTCAAAACAAATAGAACAAACTTTCTCCAAGGCAATGAGATTATAATAATTGCCACTCTAGGCCACTGTGAGCCATGCTGATTAGTTTTACCAAAATTTAGAGTTTTATAATGATTCTGCTACCAAAAAATAGGCATGGGTTTAGAGCAAATTAAAGTATAATTCAATTGCTTCCCTTAATGAGAGCACAGCATCACCTTCAGCATTAAGTCAAAATCAAGTATTGGCACGGGCGCTGGAAGGATTTGTACCTTCTGTTGTTGAGTGGCTCACCTTTTCTGGGATGAAGGATGGGAATTTACCCACAGATAGGGTCCAGGTGAGTCTCTGCCCTGCATGAATTCCCAGGGGAAGTAGGACATTGAAGAAAAGGTGTGGGAAGGGGGTAAAAGCTGGCGGATGGAGAAGCTGACCATGCAAGGACTGTTCAAGATGGGACAGGTTTCCTATTTCTGAGGTCACCTGTTGCTTGTACTTAAGAGATGCACTGTGTCCAGCCACATATTTTCTACTTAGGATGATGCTAGTTGGCCAAGAAATGGGACTTTTCACACCTGTAGTTTTCTCTGAGTGTATCTTTTTCTTTTATTTTAGAAAATAGTGTTTAGTGACAGGAAGCTGAATCTTGTTGATATCCTGTTAGTTAGATTTATTTATAAACAGTATCTCCCTGGGCACTACTTAGCCGCTACCGATAGGGACCATAACTCTATCTTGTCCTACTAGTGACTCTCCCATAAAATTCCACACTCACTACATCCTAATGTAAGGATTTTATTCAGTGAACACTTACACCACCCTGAGGAATTAGTAACTCTACCATAAATGCTCATTTGTACATTACTAGGTAGAAAGGCTTTAAGGTGAAGCTTTGATGAGCATTTGCAGGTAGAGCGTGAATACAGTACAGTAGTGCCTGCCCTGAGCTGGGCAAGGAGGGAAGGAAGAACTTAGGGATGTCAGGGACTTGGAAACAAACTATTTCTACTCCCGAGTTTGGATGGAAGCCTTCTCTTGTCTGATGTGTTAGCACACATGTGGGTATTCAGGGGTTTACCACCTCTACCCTTACTAATCTTCTGATTCCTGGGTTGATGGTCCTTTCTTATGGTGGCAGAATTAAGTCACTTCTCTGAATAGAATTTAAATGCTGTCAGTCAGTTATATGCTTATTTACTTGCCTTTCCCACTGGGCTAGAAGCTCCGTGAAGATACAGAACTTGTCTGTCTTGTTCGCAGGAATTCTGGGCACCCAGTGCACTGCCTGACACGTAGTAGGTGCTCAGTAAGTGTTCTGTTTAATTCAAGGATGAATGCAGTTTACCAAACATGCCCCATTTATCTCCTTTGTAGTTTTCCTTTGCATATGACAAAATATGTCTTTTGTCCTAATTTCAGTCAGTTTGCTGACTTGCCTTTCCATCAATGGGTCAGTATAAATATCTCTTGATTTCTTTAGCCCGTGAATGTCAATGTCAAGTTCGACAGCGTAATAAAAATTTCTGTGAAAAGTCATTTGATGAAGGTGTCTTCTACTATTAAAAAATGCCTCCCCAGTCTTTTGGGTGTGAAAAATCAACATCTCACAGTTTTTTTTTTTTCTGCTAAAGGATAATCCCTGAATAATTTAATGTATCTCCACACTCTGGAGTCCATAGGCCCGTTTGTCAGTGCTTACCAAGAGCAGCTCTCTTATTTTCCTTGCGGAAAGCTAAGTGAAAAATTAATCTTTTTTACTTTAATAACCAACGTTATTCCTACACCTGCTTCGAATACTGAAATTATTCTTAAAATTAGGCAAAACGATTGGAAAGTTAACAGTTTATCCTGTGTCCCGTATATTATTTGCACATAACTCATCAGTTAGGCTCTACTACTCTCCAGCATCTGACATTTTGTGTTGCCAACACATGCTCCTAAATTAGTTGTTAAAACTCAAAATCTGTTTTCCCATGGAAACAAAATTATTATTTTTGTGGTACGCGGGCCTCTCACTGTTGTGGCCTCTCCCGTTGCGGAGCACAGGCTCCGGATGCGCAGGCTCAGCGGCCATGGCTCACGGGCCCAGCCGCTCTGCGGCATGTGGGATCTTCCCGGACCGGGTCACGAACCCGTGTCCCCTGCATCGGCAGGTGGACTCTCAACCACTGCGCCACCAGGGAAGCCCGAAACAAAGGTGATTTGTTTTCCAGGCTAGATTATTGCAGTTCATCTCAGTCCTGTGCTGCCTAACACAACCTAGTGCTCCTAACACCCTCCGTGACGGGGTCCCCTGGTTGGGATTCGCACTTTCATCCCCGTTTTCCAGATGAATAGATTCATTACACAGACACCCAATAGGGAAGGCTAAAGAGATAAAGCAAGCACAGAGCAGAGCTTAATTTTGCCCCAGGTCTGCTTGAGCCGAAAGCCCCTAGTCTTCCCATCCTACATCCTTGACTCCACGGAACCTGAATGGAGGTGAGGACACCAAAGGACTAAAGGATGCAATCTCTCAATAGATACATTGACTCTGCCAATTAGTCATCGTTGGCTTCCCACAGAATAATTTAAACTGCTTTTGGTTAACACTGGAAGTGTTTGAAACAAAACATTTTTCATAAAAGTGGCCCTAAGTAGATGTTGGACGTTCTAATAAGAAGTCAGATTATTTGATTATGGCCACCATTTTGAATGAAAGCAGAGAAAGGAGTGGATAGACGGAAAGAAACTAAGCATAACGAGACAGAGATAGGAAAGGGGATGCTGTGAAAGGGGAAAAAGGGAGCATCTTAAAAGTTGTCCCACTGATTAATGACCTACAAGGTATTAGAGAAACATCATACAATAATCATGGGTAACAGACACACGTATCGTCTTAGAAGCTCTCTGTGTCATCAGCTACTGGTCTTATTAACAGTAGCTGAGGTTAGGTAGATGATCCTACAGAATATGTAGGATATTTACAGGAGAAGAATATTATTAGCTGGAGGAAAAAATAGTTTTTTAATACGTGATGCCCTAGACTGTTAGGAAGATGAGTGGTCTACGTGACAACGCCCCAAATGTGATCTACTTTTAAGGGAAGATTTTATATATAAGGAGTCTGAAGTGAATGTAAGCACAGTGTTAGCTCTATAATTTTACTGTCAATATAAGCATGATAAACCGTGCCTTTGGTAATGTAAAAATCCAAACACAATAAAGTGAAAATAAAAAAGGGTTACAACGGAGCCTATAAGAAAAATATTATTATTACAACTATCTTTGTCTCTCTTTTATTAGATTCCTTCTATGCACCAAACATGTTATAGAAGTCTTATGTCATCCTGACAATAATCTTGCATGGTAGATGATATTACCTTATTTTACACATGAAGAAACAGAGTGGGTGAAGTTATGTAACACTCAAGTTCAGCGAGCTGCCAGTGGTAAAGACAGGATTCAAACTATGTTTTTCAGACTTCTTTCCTGTACCCTTTCACTCTGCTGTCCTATAAAGCAAAAAGATGCTATCTTCGTGGTCTTTGACAAAAAGGAAAGGGAAATCTGAGCCTAACAACACTAACTGACAAATGAGGACCCTTGACTGAGTTAAATTGAGCTTCATTATTTGGTGCTTAGAAACTTATTTGGCATAAAAGTGTGCATTTTCTGTTTTAGTGAACACGAAAATATTTTCCTTCATTGATTCAAACTGTACTTCTGAACACCAAGTACTTTAAAAGCATGTATCAGACACAATGAATTTACAAAGCAATAAAGAGCACATCCCGCCTTACTCACTGAGTTTAAAATTTAGGGAAAATAAAATGTGACCAAAATGTGACATTCTTATCACTTAATCCTTCAGTCTCATAGGACGCTAACAAGGAGGGATAAGATTTACAAGGACATAGATGGTCTCGGACGGGGATGATCAGGGAGTGGATTTCAGAGAGAAGTGGCACTTGAATTGGGGCTTGAAGGATGTGTGGGCAGAGACCACGGCTGGCATTTCAGCCTGAAGGACAGCATGGAACCTATCGCATGGAAGAAAGAAGTGATCAGGTCCCCTGGGTGAGATGAGTGATTTAGTAGCCTTTGGAGTATTGGGATATAATGCTGGAAAGACTGATTGCCTTCTGAAAAATAAAGAACTTCAGTTTCAGTTTTGATGAAATAGTATTTTATTCCATAGTCAAAAATTAACCACAGAAGTTGTTTAGCCAGAGAAGTATACATATTTATTTAATAATATCAAATATGTATAGCCTGCTCCATGTCTATATGGTACTATTTTCTTAAGCCCTTAAGAGATACTAATTTATTTAATTTTTATAAGCCCCTTGTGAGTTAGTACAACTACCAGCCAGAGTTAACCTGTGAGGAAACCAAGGCACAGGGAGGTTAAGTAACTTGTTCAAGGTTACAGAGATGGTTAAAAATGAAACTTGGATTTGAACTCAAGCATCTGACTTGAGAGCATTAATCACAACCATTGGGTTGTGGTGCCTTTAAGGGGAGAGGTCATTTTGCAGGACATTTCCTGTCTTGACTATATAATGTTGCATTGGGGATGGGGGAATGGAGTCAGGAGTGAGGGTAGTTAAAACATCTCAGCCAATTGCCCACTCATGAAGTCACAGGTGAGACGGAGGACAGTCTGCAGAGGGCGTACACTTTATCATCATCATCAAGGATTAGACACTTTCTTTTTTTAAAACATATTTTATTGAAGTATAGTTGATTTACAATGTTGTGTTAATTTCTGCCATACAGCAAAGTGATTCAATTTTATATATATATATATATATATATTCTTTTTCATATTCTTTTCCATTATGATTTATCCCAGGATATTGAATAGGGTTCCCTGTGCTCTACAGTAGGATCTTGTGGTTTATCCATCCTGTACATAATAGTTTGCATCTGCTAATCCCAAACTCTCAATCCACCTTTTTTATTGTGAAGTATGCTTTTTGTTTTATCTCATGCTCTTGCCTTGAATAAATAATCCCTGCTTTCTTTTCATTTGTAATTGTCTGGTATATTTTTTGGTACTCTTTTATTTTTAGTCTTTCTAAGATATTTTACTTTAGATATAGCTTTCATACACACACACACACACACACACACACACACACACTTTGATTTTGTTTTCTGATATGATTTGAAAGTTTTTCTCTTTCAGTTGTTAACTTTATTCCAACTACATTTATTGATATGAAAGATAGCTCTTACCAGTACTTACGTGTGGCTTCTTAATCTTAAAAATGCTTTGCTAGGTTTTTTGTTTTGTTTGTTTTTTGTTTGTTTTTGCTATTGTATGTATGTCTGTGTAAACATATTTGTGTGTTTCTTGGTGCGTATGTGTGTGTCCCTTGAATCTTGGTAAATTTGTGGATGTGGGTGACAGAAAGGAAGAAAAACCAGAGATAAAGACTGGTGTTTTGAACATGAATGACAAGGATGACAGCATTGGCATTGAAATAAGTAGAGAAATCAGAGAAAATAGTTTAGAGGCAGAGCATTTGTCTTCCTAAATGTTTTGTTTAAGGTCCTGGTGTGTCCTTCTCATGGAAAGGGCTAACAGATATTTGGATAAGATGGGAAGAATGAGGGGAGAGGTGACCAGAGAGGCCAGGTCAATTTGGGAGTAAACAGAGGGGCAATAGGCAAGGGCACAGCCCAGCAGTTAAGAACAGGGGCTCAGCATAGCACAGGGAGATCAGCTTGGTAGTTTGTGACCACCTAGAGGGGTGGGATAGGGAGGGTGGGAGGGAAACGCAAGAGGGAGGGGATATGGGAACATATGTATATGTATAACTGATTCACTTTGTTATAAAGCAGAAACTAACACACCATTGTAAAGCAATTATACTCCAATAAAGATGTTAAAAAAAAGAAGTGATTTCCAAGAGGGTGGTAAATAAGACAGCTACGTTTATGCTCCAAAATTAGCAATAAATCATAATACAATTGTAAAAAAAAAAAAAGAACAGGGGCTCTGCACTCAGACACAGGTGGGGCTGGAGCATGGTTTCTCCATTCACAGCAGTGTCCTTCTAGGAGAATATCTTGATCCTTTAAAGCTCAGAATTTTCTCCTTAAGAAAAGAAAAAGACAGTAAGAATTTCTATTTTTCGTGGTCGTTCTAAAGATCTAATGAAATCATGGAAACAGCGTCTGCAGTTATTAGTATAGAACCAGGTATATAATGAGCTCTCAACACAATTTAGTTGTTAAAATTACAGTTGACTCTTGAACAACGTGGGATTAGGGACACTAACTTCTTACACGGTTGAACATCCACGTATAACTATTGACGCCCCTAAAACTTAACTACTAATAACTACTGTTGATTGAAAGCCTTACTGATAACATAAACAATCAACCCATGTTTTGTATATTGTATGTATATCCATGTATATTTTATGCATTCAAGACATACCTAACATTTTCTTAATTTTTTTTTGGTATTTTCTTAATTTTTTTTGAAATTTCTAGGCTACATGGTTCATCTGCAAGGTTTTCAAATAGTCGCAAATCTCCAAAAACTTCTCCAGTATAGTTATTAAAAAATCTGCATACAAGTGGACACATGCAGTTCAAACGTGTGTTGTTCAAAGGTCAACTGTATAATTGAATGATTATTGCAAGCGTCATCCCAGTGGATAAAAGCACTGAGAGAGGTTGGAGAGAGTGAGACAAAAAATGAAGAATTTTGAGGAACGGGGAATTCAAAAGTAGGATATAGTAAAGGAAAAAGAGGGGATAAAGAAATAAGGGTGGTGATCATTCAAATGAGAGAGAAGTAGATTTTTGAGGGGCAGAAGGAATGAAGAAGTGTAAAAAGAAGAATTGGCTGAATCTTAAATGTCCTGCTGTAATGACAAATGATGGGAGATGAGAAAATGTCACCAAACTTGAAAAGCAGATTATTTGGGGGGAGCAAAGAGGACTGTGTTGTGTGGTTTGCCAAAGGTGGGAAGACAGAGGTTACAGATTACTTTTGATCACATGAACCTGATGTAAAGGTTGTATAAGATCTGGTCGAGATGGAGATGAATCTAGAATAATCATCAGACATGGAATCCCTGGTGCACTTCCTGTGAGTCAGCAGAGGGCGAAGATTTGAGGGGAAACTCAACTGACGTGACACCTCATGGTGGCCACTGCCTCCAGATGACCTGGAATATTTTAGGTGCACAACACACTTCAGTTGAATGAAAAACTGAACGAATTCGCAGTAAGAGGAATGGATAGGGAAGCTAGGAGCAGGGGCTTCTGAAAGTAGAAAAAACGGATTTAATTTTAAAATCACCTAATATATTTTCAAGCTGACAGCAATTGTATTTGTCAGTGGGGAAACTTAAAAAATATATTATTGTAAAACAATAACAGAATATTACATAAAATTTAAACGGTATGTGTGTAGGAAAACTCCTGTAATTTCCATCATACTTATATAATTAAAGTAGTTTCTGTATATTCCCTTCTAGTCCTTTATTCACATGCAGTCATAGTTTTACATAATTGCAACCACAATATACAGGCAATTTGCATCATGCTTTTTAATTTAGTTCAAGGGAAGTTTAGCTACAATTATTTGAAAGAAAAAAATGTAAAAAATATTGGGTATAAATATTCAGTTACCAACATAGGAAAGTTTCATTCGTCAGTTCTTACATATGGAAAGGAAAAGCAATACAAATGGGATAAAGTGATTCAACTACACTTTCCAGTTCTTAATGGAAAAAAAAATCTTTCAAATTTATGGAACTGAATAAAATATTATAGCTAAAGGCACTGGTAACTTTTATAATATTTTGCTAAGCATTGCTTCATGCTAAATCTTTTTTTTTTTTTTCTGTATGCGGGCCTCTCACTGTTGTGGCCTCTCCTGTTGCGGAGCACAGGCTCCGGACGCACAGGCTCAGTAGCCATGGCTCACGGGCCCATTTGCTCCGCGGCATGTGGGATCTTCCCGGACCGGGGCACGAACCTGTGTCCCCTGCATCGGCAGGCAGACTCTTAACCACTGCGCCACCAGGGAAGCCCCATGCTAAATCTTGATGCTTTCTGTTAAGTTGCTGTTAATGCCTTCCTGAAAATATATGCTTTGTAATAGAACATTATTATTATTATTAATTTATATTAATAAGATGACACCATGTAAACATTCTTTACCTTTGAAAAACCCCATTTGATCTTTGTGTGAAAGACACAACACAAATTAGTAGAATACAATGCAGGAAAAATGATGGTGACATAACCTGGTTTCAGCAGTCCTATGGATTTCAGGCTAAAATCACCCTGCAAAGGAAACACTGTTGATGTGATGTCTAAAAATCATGGACATTTCTACTCTGAATACATTTTGCCTGTGATTCATGAGTCTTGTGAAGTTTATACCTTTTTTTTTTTCCTGAGGCACCCCTTCACAAGTTCTATAATTTCCATAATACTCCTAAATTTTAAGAGCTCTGGATCTGCACCTACAGGCAGCTGCAGAAGATGCAAAAGAAGACAGACCGGCTCTCTCCTCTCTAGTCAGGATTTTCTATTAACATGTCTGCAACCTCTGCCCCACTCCCCCGCAAATTGGCAGTTGAAGGTAGTCCAAATAAAGAGAAAGAGGGGATTCATTAGTTGATTGACTTAAAATTTATTTTTGAGTTGAAAAAGCAAGCTTCAAAACTATTAAACTATTTTAAAGTAATTTTGAATAGTTCTCAAGTAGCTGTAACGTTGACTCTTGAAGTAAAAAGAAGATGGCAGAAAGTCCTGTGGCCAGATGCAAGGAAGTAAGCCTGCACTTTTGATTAAAGAATACGTGGCTCCTTCCCCTAAATAAATAAGGTGCCATGTGTACATGTCCCCAGAGTACAGCTTAGTCAACCAGCCACGAAACACAATTGCCAGAGGGGGAGGACTTCAAGAAATTTTAACAATTCTTTTCTAGGTAGCCAAAATTCAGTCATTGCCCCAAGGCAGGTGTCCCTAAGCACATTTATGTGTTTACAAGTTTTCTTTAATCCTGCAAAGGGAGGTTGTAACTTGGGAATGGTACAAGATTTGATTACAAAAATGGCCAGTGAAAGGTCTTTGTGAGTCTTAGTGGCTTGAGTTCCAGAGGTAGAGATTATGTAATCCATACTTTAATAAAGGGATGTTAATTACATTAACCATAGCCAACATTCAAATATCTATGATGTGTATCAGTCACTGTCCTAACCACTTTGCAGATAGTAGCTTATTCAGTGCCCAGAGACAATCCTATGAAATTGGTTCTATTATTACTATTCGCATTTTGTAAATGAGAAACAAAGAGATCACGCAGTTAGCAAAAGAGTTAATATTTGAACCCAAGGAGTCTGATTCTGTTTATAACCACCGAGGAATATACCTCAACTATCATAAGGATTAAAATATAAAATAACAGAAGACGAAAGTTAATTTTAAAATGGTTCTACTTCATGTCATAGTCGAGTAGTTCTTACCAAACAAATTCTTCCTTAGAAAACAACTACAAATTGGGGAGTGACCAAAACTAGGCTGAAATTGAAGGGCACTCTACACTAGGAAGAGGGAATACCATTGAGTTTCCCCAACTTCACAACATTTGGCTTCAGGGTAAGCCCCAGCCTTCCACTTGAGGCTGGCCTAAACTGAGATGAACACAATCAACCTTACTGTCTTAAAGAGCCCAAGAACAAAGCTTACAGGTCTCACAATATCTGGAAAGCGAAGGGTGGGAGGAACGTTGGAAAGAGAAAATCACAGATGCGGTGCGCAGAATTCTGCACGTAAACTTCTAAACCTTGGGCTACCCAGGCATGGGGCAGATTTCAAGCAGTGCAGCCAAAGCAAACAGCCTATTTCAGCTTCTACCTACCACACAGTTCAAAGTTTCCATTCAGCTGAGTGAAACAACCAACACTTTCTGGAGGAATATGGCAGAACCCAGAATCTCCACAATATAGCATTCAAAATCTTCAGCGGATAATCCAGAACTACTTGATCTACAAAGAAACAGTAACACATGATCCAAACTCAGAAGAAAAGGTTATCAATGAAGCCCAACTCAGAGATGAGACAGATACTGAATTTGTCGGAGAAGGATTTTTAATTCAATTAATGTAATTATTGAAAATATGCTTGCAACCAACATAATAGATAGGAACTCTCAGAAAAGAAGGCAAATGATTTAAAAAAAGGTCAAATGACAGTCCTAGCACTGTAAAACACAAAATATGAAATCTTTTAAATTTAGAAAATGTGATTCAGAGGAGATTTAAGAAGACAGAAAGAAGGCTACTGAAACTGAGGATGGATTGATAGAAATGACTGAACTGAAGAACAGGTAGAAAACAAACAAAAGGAGCAGTGCCTTAAGGCCTGGGCAAGAATTCCAACATGTCTTACATAAGTGTGATTAGGATCCCAGAATGAAAAGATAGAGAGAATAGGACAGAAACAAAGATTTGAATAAGAATTTCCAAAATGTTTCCAAATTTGTTAAAAAACATAACTTTATAGATTTAGGAGGCTCAGCAAAATAAAGAGAAAACATTGAAAGCAGCCAGAAAAAGACACCACATGTCATGTAGGAAAACAATCATATGATTGATAACTAAGGGTAAATGTAACAAAGCACCAAGCTAAATTTTGGTCTATAGATCTAGAGTCCATCTCAATGACCTTGAGCTTGACATTTAGTCTCTCTAAGAATCAGTTTCCTTGCCTGTAAAATGAGGCATTTTAAAAAATAAGTCTAAGTCCTGTCTAAGAACTGATAAGTCCCAATAACTTTTCATGAATGTTTTAGCTTTCAAGAGTTTGAGGAAAAAACAAGTGAATGTCATTATAATATCCCTACCTTTCTCAACTTACAGCTGAAAATATGTTAAATTATTAGAAAAAAAGCTTAATTGCTGTTGCCTTTTACTCATTCTTCATAACTCAGAAAATTGAATTTGGGTATCAATTATCTTTTCATTATATAATTTCTTTATATCTTGAAAAGTTTTAATCTCAAATATATGGGCAAGTTAATAGCATCAGTCTATGACTTGAACATATAGGAAGAATAAATTTATCAAGCTTTCCAACCTCTACTTCTGGAAATTGGGTGAAAATGCAAATCTTCAAAATATATATGAGGACTTCCCTGGCGGTCCGGTGGCTAAGACTTCACCTTCCAATGCAGGGGGCGCGGGTTCGATCCCTAGTCGGGGAGCTAAGGTCCCACATGCCTCGGGGCCAAAACCCAAAACATAAAACAGAAGCAATATTATAACAAATTCAGTAAGAGACTTAAAAAAAAAACTATATATATATATTTATATATATATAAAAATGAAATTAAATGCCTCTTTGTTCTTAACTTCCTCATCAGGAAGATAATTCTTTCACAGCAGTGTAAGGATCAACATGTGAAATATGGTCAAATTCTAAGTATAAAGCACATACGTTAATATTTATTTAGCATCATTATAAAAGTAATGTGTTTATTGTGAAATATTAAGAACACATAGAAGAGAAAATAAAAATAACTTTAATTTTTGCAAACTGTGGTGATATTTTGGTGTATCCCTTATTAAAATTTTTCTTAGTTCACCAGTACATAATCTTTTCTTGTTTTAGATAAAAGTAGCAGAATGTGTATGTGAATTTATGACTATTGATGACGTTTGGATCATGGAAGAGTGTTGATTTAGTTTTAGATTCTGCTTTTTTTTTTAATGTTCATACCCAAAGTCAAATTTGTCCAGTACAATAAGCACTTCCTCTAATTTCCAAAGCATGTTTACTACAATCAACGCTTGACCTCTTCTCTTGCTTCTTAGGACAGACTTGAAGGATTCATCACTTAAGGAATCCTGTAAAGATAAATATTGGATTTGGAATTTAAAATAGGACACAAATCTCCTGTCTTCTGACGACAGTAATATCTTGCCTGCAGTCATTAAGCAAATCATTTTAAACGCAGAGTTTTCCAGGTGGGTTGGAGAAAACACGGTGTCAGTGTCCTTCTGGGACAAAGTGCATTTTACAGCCCCAGGAGCAGGTGAGTTTTTGACATTCATTCCAATTTTGACTGTGTGAAGGCAGAACCTAGTGGCTTTCCACCTGTGGGCAGGCTGTAAGAGATCTCCATGCTATTAGCTTTTTTGCTTCCATTGGGTGACTTCCAAGGGGGAAAAAGAAATCATGGATTTCCAAGAAAAAAGAAAAAGCCCTTCAAAATATAGCAGGAAGAATAAGTGGACTATGGGGACAGCCTTTAACTGGCCAATGAAACACTTAGGCTGTTTCTATGTGAGCCCTGAGCACAGTAGGAATTAATGTTACCAGCCAGAAAAAATACATTTAAAAATTTTACACCCTCAGATGCTATGAAAATCCTGGATTGTGTGATACTGAGACTCTTACCTGCAGTGGTGCCTGAGGTTCTGGTGTATGATGCACCTGATGTGTCTTGCAGGGAGATTCTACAAGCTCCAAGGAGGACAGCAGATGCGTGGAGGTTTGCATGGAAGCCCATTCCTTTCACGGGAGGAGAAAATTGGTTATTAGGAAGGAAGTGAGGTTCTTCCTACAGGGCTCCAGGCAGCGGCTGTTCCTACAAGCCCACATGTTGCATTGAGGGTTTGGTGTTCAAAGGGAAATGCCCTCAAGGCAATATACATGGAAATCTACAATCCAGGGTCTCTCCTAGGTTACTTACTGGAGGAGAGTTCTCCTGCAATATTGCAGGGATTATTTTTCTTGTTTGTTTTTTATGTTTCTTTTACTACCTATCAGTTTTACTATTTTCAGGGAACTCAGTCTTAACACTATGGCCTAGCTTTTAAGTAACCAAAACTTCAGTGAGAAGTGGTTTGAGCATCAGAAGAAAATAATACAGAGCAATTTTTAGGAAAAAAAAATTACATATGCATAGATGCTTTGTTTTATTTTATCTGTCTATCTACACGTCCATCTATTTATTCCTGCTTCTTTGAAGTGGTCCTAAACTTTTTTCTGCATAAAGAGCAGAGTGGGCATCAAGTCATAGTAAAGTGATATTTCTGTTGGACAATGTGTGATGGCCTAGGTCATGGCTTGCTTTTTCATTAATAAGGATGATTAGGCATCTGGTTTCTTAAAATTGAAACCCCCAAAAATACAGAATGTAAAATTGTAATATTATTAACAAAATCCTGACAAAGCATAACCAATATTAATCACAGGTGAGCAATTCTTTTTAGTCGTTTGAAATCTAGAAGATACGATACGCCAACATATGTTGGTATACCAACATATTTCATATATATATATATACATATATATGCATACACAGATATGTGTATATATATATATATATATGTATATATACACATACACACACACACATATATATGTAGACAGACAGACATTAAACGTTAAGCCCGATGTCACCATCTAGGCAGGGTCTTCAAGTCTGCTCTAAATTACAATCAACAGAGGAAAGAGTAAAAAAAATACCCAAACAAATGCCCACTTCCAAAGACTTGTGGCTTAGTTGGTCCCCTGGGGCTCAGCCATCAGAATTTTCAAAGCCTCCTGGTGATGCTCTCCTGCAGCCGGGGCTGTGAGACACAGCACCCTGACAGCTCATTTTCTCCTTGAATGACCTTGTTGCTTCCTCCTTTTCTTTCTTTTTTTTTTTTTTAACATCTTTATTGGAGTATAATTGCTTTACAATGGTGTGTTAGTTTCTGCTTTATAACAAAGTGAATCAGTTATACATATACATATGTTCCCATATCTCTTCCCTCTTACGTCTCCCTCCCTCCCACCCTCTCTATCCCGCCCCTCCAGGTGGTCACAAAGCACCAAGCTGATCTCCCTGTGCTATGCGGCTGCTTCCCACTAGCTATCTACCTTACATTTGGTAGTGTACATATGTCCATGCCACTCTCTCGCTTTGTCACAGCTTACCCTTCCCCCTCCCCATATCCTCAAGTCCATTCTCCAGTAGGTCTGTGTCTTTATTCCCATCTTACCCCTAGGTACTTCATTACCTTTGTTTTTTTCTTAGATTCCATATATATGTGTTAGCATACGGTATTTGTTTTTCTCTTTCTGACTTACTTCACTCTGTATGACAGACTCTAGGTCCATCCACCTCACTACAAATAACTCAATTTCATTTCTTTTTATGGCTGAGTAATACTCCATTGTATATATGTGCCACATCTTCTTTATCCATTCATCTGTTGGTGAACACTTAGGTTGCATAAATCACAGCAAGACCCTTTTTGACCCGCCTCCTAGAGAAATGGAAATAAAAACAAAAATAAACAAATGGGACCTAATGAAACTTAAAAGCTTTTGCACAGCAAAGGAAACCATAAACAAAACCAAAAGACAGCCCTCGGAATGGGAGAAAATATTTGCAAATGAAGCAACTGACAAAGGATTAATCTCCAAAATATATAAGCTTCCTCCTTTTCTTATCTCCTCCCTCCCCACCTCCCCCGCCTTGTCTGGCCCTGTATTTACTTATTTTTCTATTTATATAGGCCTTTTCTTTTCTTTCTTTTAAAAAAGGTATTTAATTTTACATTTTTGTCATTGGGCCCCATAGGGTGAGGGCAGCTGGGGAGCTGGGGGGATCGTGATGTCAGACCCGGACCATCTCTGCTTTGATCAGACCCTTTGCCGTCGATTTATCTTGTCAGTTCAAAGATTTTGCATGAATAATGTTTACACCTCGATCTAGAAGGTTGTGAGTTTAACTGTTTTGATTGCCACAGGGAGAGCAGTCATCTCTCATCAGGAACTGTGGGGATGAAGAGCCACATTTTTCCTGAAACAGGTGTGTGGTGACTCTTGGGGTCCAGACAGACCGGCTGCAGACCATCACTCTCCCACCACGGGAGCTGTGACACAGAGTCCCTGGAGCCACACGGGGTGAGAGCATCTTGGGGAGGGTTGTGTCTAATTGGAGGGAGGTTTGAGAACCCCAAGCCCGCGTGGTTAAACAGCTTATTCTTCAGATGGTCACCACACTGGCTGAGAATAGGAACAATTCCCAGTGTTATCACAGCCGTGAAACTGGCTAACTGTCTGCCTGCAGGAATATATTTATTTAAAAAATTATCTAAAATAGGCCTCATTTACTTCAAAAGATCTACACATTCAATTCCCTCAGCCTGGAATATTAGTTGTATATTGTCTCAGAAATGGCTGGAAGAAGCCCACCTATTGTTAATAGGATTTAAAGCATAGGGGCAAGTTTATTCTCCTTGTTTAAAGATACCTGTAAAATATACAGATGTTTTCTGATAAGGGAGTTTGACTCAAAATCTTTCAATTTCTCCCTTCAGAGCTCTTACCAGCCTCTTTTCTTATCTTCCTGCCAAATAATGGAATCTATTCTCCTGATCAGCATGGTTATAATTTGTACATAATGATTTATGTGCGTGTGTGTGTGTAAAAATCCTGACCAACTGCTAGTGTCAGAGAATGGTGTTGTCAGAAGGTTGGAAACCCTTGGTTTCAAATCTGGCAAGAGTGGCTTTTTCTTTCCCAGTACCTTGAAGGTATCGTGTATTTAAATAGTCAGCAAAGGGCTGGTGTCTTGTGAAGAGAAGGTTCTTATTCAGCCTGTCCAATACATTCTTGGAAATGTCACATCCTGAAACGATACCTGCTCCCAGAAAGTTTTCCTTGGGCTTAAAGAGACTAATCTTTAAGCCACTGACCTTCCAATGTATTCAAAGAAGGAAAACAATGCAACAAAATATATGAATGGAGTATGTTTACATAATACACGTGCTGGAAACATCAAAGTAGTATTTGTAGGATCAAAATTTAAACATTTTCCTATTAAGTTTGCCATTCTCTCAAGAATTCATGTCCTTAACTGAATGAGAGAATAATTTGCACTTGAAAAAGAGGGCTGAATTTTTCCATTTTTCTTTCCAAATCTGCTCTGTCCTATTCTAACGTGCTCTGTGACTCTGTGGACCACACCAGACAGGCTCCTTGGCCCTCTGTCCTGGAGTTGACTTTAGGTGTATGGAAGCACCAACAGGGGTAGAAGACCAGGGGATGGGAGGAAAGAATGGTCAAGGAATTGAGTCCCTTTTCCTCACTGCGGGGTTGTGGGTTGGCTGAATCCCTCTCAGAAGCCTGGGACCCCTGTCAGGCAGCCTCTCTTATAGCTACAATCTCTTCAGGTTCCAGGACCTTCTCCCTCCTGTGTACCTGCATGCCTAGGAGTAGTAACAGATTGGATGTTTCCCCACCTGTGGTTTGGTTTCCTTTAACCAAGATTCCTTTACCTTGTTCCTTTACCAAGCCCTCTTCCACACCACCCCTCCCTTTGTGGTTTTTTTTTTTTTTTTTTGGTTGCACCACACGGCATGTGGGATATTAGTTCCCTGATCAGGGATGGAAGCCGTGCCCCCTGCAGTGGAAGCGCAGAGTCTTAACCACTGAACCACCAGGGAAGTTCCTGCCCCTCCTTTTGGGGTGGGCACCCACATGATTGGAGATCGATGGCTAAAAACATTTTTCAATAAGGAATGCGTCAACAATGACTTTCTGAGCACCTTTTACGTACCTGGCATTGGAGGTTAATGAGGAAGGTATTAAAGAAGAGTCCTTGTCAACCAATAATATTTAACTTTGTTAAGGAGTGTGATATTTGCTACTCGCAGAATAAGCTGGACTAACAGGTGCTTGTGCTTTAATGCTGGATTCTGGGAGCTGGCCCAATGTGGACCAGGATTGCTATCGACTGTGACCTTCTAAAATTTCATATGTTGCAACCACTGTGAGTCCCCAGTCATGGAGGTGGGGCCACTGGGAAGTGATAAGGACATGAGGGCAAAACACTCATGAATGGGATTAGTGTTCTTATAAAAGAGACCCCAGAGAGCACCCTTGCCCTTTCCGCCATGTGAGGACACAGTGAGAAGACCGTGGTTTAGGAACCAGAAAGCAGGTTGGCACTAGACACTGAATCTGCCAGCACCTTGATCTTGGATTTCCAGCTTCCAGAATTTCGAGAAATAAGTTTTGTTGTTCAAGCCACCAAGTACAGGCTATTTTGTTATTAGAGCCTGAATGACTAAGACAGTGATGTTGCCAGCTCAGCAGAGGTGACAAAAGTTATGTCTTATTCAAGACTCAAGGTAATAGAGAGATGTTAGAAAATTAAAGATAAAATCCAGTCTATTTATTATTAAAATGCTGGAGCAAGTATTAATCTTTGTTTACTTTTACATTCTAATTTTAAAGGATAAAACCTGCCTTCATAAATAATGGGTCTAAACGCTCATCACAGAGAAGAAATGGTGTTTTGAACTCACTTTTCACTCTGTTGTAACTGCCTCATTAGCGACTTAGTATCTATTTAGGGTTAGTGAGAAATATTCTCTCTCTCCTTTTATTTCTTTTTTTCCTTTTTTTTTACGTTGTTTGCAAGTAGACAAAAATGTCTTCCCCAATGCTAGCATTTACTCATATTCATTCTGTTCAGTTTGAAGAAAACATTTTTTTCTTCTGTATATTTTTAATCTATATCGATCAGGACTCTTTGAGCTGCACATTACGAAACTGAACTCATTCTAGCTTAGGCAGACCAGAGAATGGCTGGTTCTTATAAAGGAAAACTCTAGGGTTCCCTTTGACTTCAGGCAGAGTGAAAATCTGGAGCTCAGGTCGCTTCATCCTGGTCTCTCTATTTGGATTTTTTGTGTGTTGTCTTCATTCTTTTCTGAAGATGACGAGCAAAGCCAGTTCTGCCCTGCATTTTTCCTGTGACATATGATGCTGGAGGATGAAAGTATCTCTTCTGATTCCTGTGTTGGAGATGATCTGGGAGGACCCTCATTGTCTTCTTGGGCCCTGTGTCCAGCCCATCCCAACCACTGTGTCCAGGTCAACAGATGTCTCCGATTATCCAGGCTTGGGTCCCACAGACACTGCCAGGGAGAATGAAAGAGGGACATGAGAAGAATTGGTAGAGGGTGGGGGACAGGAAAGGTTAGCTGTAGCTGGACCAGAACCGGCAAGGGTGATTCCAAGAAAATTCCACTCATGTGGCAGCCTTTGGGTCAATGGTGCTGCCATAGGTGTAGGAGGTGGAGTCCAAGCTGTGAGATATTCTCGTGACAGCAGCTGAAGTGACAGCCTAACAAATCTGAGTCTAGATGCCCACACAGATGAACCCAAAGGCTCGCAGGAGAACAAATGAAACAAACTCTTCAGTTTACACTCATAAACCCTCAGTGGGGCAGTTGGGTAAGAAGATCATATGGCCTAGCCCACCCTCTCTGCTGTAGGAAGAACTTTTTCATTAATATCAAGACCTGGGTGTTGGTCTTTGACAACCAGTCCACAGCCTCTCTCCTTCTCTTTGGGAGGCTTTGATTAAGACCTTCTCAGTGCAAAAGAGAGGTGTTAATACCTTTTAGATCTCAAAAGGGAAGGGGCAGGTATCTTCGTGCTTTTACTTCCAGAGCCCTCTTTAGCCCATGAGCACATTGACCCAATTTCTTCCTTAACTGAAAGGAAAACATTGGGAGAGACAAACTTAATTGACCCACAAATACCAGTTATAGCAAACTCAAGAGTCAAATTACTCACTAGTCTCATATTTATTAACCTAAGAGATACCTCTACATAATTGTTTATAGGGAAAAGAGATAATAACATATTTCAGAGCATCTTTTTATTGTCAATGTGCCACCAACAAGTTTACCATGCTATCTTTATAATAAAACCACTTAACAGCATTAATAGAAAAATATTAATTACTGTATGCTAGGCATTATGCCAAGGATTTGGAAATAAATCGGACCCAAAGAGGGAAGGTTCTTTCCTTTAAAGATGCTGTATTTTTGTGTAGGAAATGAGTAATAAGAAAATACAGCAATAAGTAATTAAAATAATTTCAGACTATGGGAAAGACCAGGATGAATATAAAAAGAATCATGTGATAGAAAAACAAAAAACAAAAAAACACAAAAACCAGACATGTAGGGAGGACTCCTTTAGAAAGAATAATTAGGAAAGGCATCTAAATAAAATGATTTTTATGTTGAGACCTGAGGTTTAGAAGGTGAGAGCCTTTGGAAAGAACAAGCAGAGAGAATTCCAGGGGGCATGAACAACAGTGTGGATATAGAGTGAGGAAGGGGCTTGGTTTGTGGATCTAGAAGAATGATGTGTCAATGGAACAAAGTGTGTGAGATGAAGAGTAGTACATGACTCACCAGACAATCCTGTGTTAATTGAATGGAAAACTTATTGTTAAAATGTCCATACTAGCCAAAGAGATCTATAAGTTCAATGCAATTCTTATCAAAAATCTTAATAGCATTTTTTACAGAAATAGAAAGAAAAGAATTCTAATATTCATGAGGAACAACAAAAGACTCCAAATAGCTAAATCCATCTTAAGAAAGAAAGCTGGAGGCATCAAATGCCCTGATTTCAAAATATATTATAAAGCTACAGAAATTGAAACAGTATTGTACAGACATGTAAAACTGAAGAACAAGATAGAAAGTTTAGAAATAAATCCATGCATTGATCTTTGATAAGAGTGCCCAGACTACACATGGGGGAAAGTAATCTCTTTAATAAATGGTGTTGGGAAATTTGGATATCTACATGCAAAAGAATGAAATTAGTCTCTTATCTTATACCATATACACATATTAACTCAAACATAAGAAACTGTAAAACTCCTGGAAGAAAACCTGGACAAGTGGGAATCCATCAAACTAAAAAAGCTTCTTATTTTTTAGTTTGATGGAGCAAAGGAAACAGTCAATAGAGTGAAAAGCCAACCTACAGAATGGGAGAAAATATTTGCAGCCCCTATATCCAATAAAAGATTAATATCCAAAATATATAAGAAACTCCTACAACTCAATAGCAAAAAAACTAGTAAACCTATTAAAAAATGGGTCAAGTTCTGGAATAGATATTTCTCCCAAGAAGACCTAAAAATGGCCAAGATGTATATGAAAAGATGGTCAGTGTTATAATCACCAGGGAAATGCAAATCAAAACCACAATGAGATATCACCTTATACCTGTCAGGATGGCTACTATCAAAAAAGCAAGAGAAAACAAGTGTTAGCGAGAAAGTGGAGAAATTGGAGCTCTTGTACATTGTTGGTGAGAATGCAGAATGGTATACTGCTATGGAAAACAGCATGGAGTATCCTCAAAAAATTAAAAACAGAACTACCATATGATTCAGTGGTCCCGCTTCTGGGTATTTATCTGAAAGAATGGAAAGAAGGATCTTGAAGAGATAGTAGCACTCCCACATTCATCACAGCACCAGTCATAACACTCAGGATGTGGAAACAAATGAAATATCCATAGATGGATGAATGGATAAAGAAAATGTGGTATATACGTACAGTGGAATAGTTTTCATCCTCAAAAAAGAAGGAAATTCTGCAATATGTGATAAAGTGGATAAACCTGAAGAACATTATGCCAAATGAAATAAGCCAGTAACAGAGGGAAAATAAGGCATGGTTCCACTTAAGAGGTATTGAAAATAGGGCAAATTCTTAAAAGCAAAGAGTGGGATGGCTATTGTGGGAGTTTGCACAAGAGGGGGAAGTGGGGAATTGCCAGTCAAAGGGCATAGAGTTTTATTTAAATAAGATGAATAAGTTCAGGAGATCTTCTGTACAACAATGTCCCTACAGTTAACAAAATTGTACTGTACACTTAAAAAATTTGTTAGGAGAGTAGATTTCATGTTAAGCATTCTTACCACAATAAAATAAAATTAAATTTGAAAAAATCATTAGAAGACAGACGAGGCAGCATAATATAGGCCATTGTAAGGAGTTTGATTTTATTCTCTGAGTCGCTTTCCTGTTTCAGGCAACCAGACATTCTCAATTTAGAGAACTATCAGGTGTGAAACAAGTCCTTCCCTGAGAGAAGGAAATCCATGAAAAACTGAAAATTCCCAGGGTTCTATGTGCCCCAAACTGAATCCATCTATCACCAGACCACCAACCTCCAGGTACTGCTTTCCACCCCCCACTCCCATTTTCTATCCTGGTTCAGACTATTATTCAGGTTGATTGTATCATTGTCCTCAAGAGTTTACTGGTCCTTTCCGTGACCCATCCCATGGATGTCACACTTGGCCATGTGATTTGCTTCATCCAATAAAACGACAGAAGAACCAACACGTGGTACTTCCAAGAGAGGCACTGAGAGCCCAGCGGCTTTACCATTGCTTCTTTCCTTCTGCTCCAAGAGTGGCACGTCCCATGTAGGAATTGCTTCTTCACCTTCAGTCCCAGAATGAAGATATATTGGAAGAAAGCTGGAGCTTTCCCAACAGCTGACATTGAACATGAAGGAGAAATCATCTTTTGCTGTTGTTAAGCCATGGACACTTGTGGGTTATTTATTAGATGGTATAATGTAGCAGAAACTGACAAAGAATTGGCACCTAGAGGTCAGGTGTTACCATGAGAGCAATGACCACCACAAAACACTAAAGTGTGTGGCGTTAGATCTTGACAGAGTGTTGAGCAATGAGGAAAATGTTATCAGATGCTGAACCATATTGCCCTGCTTTAGACAGTGGCAAAACTCAGGTAAACCTGTCTTCTCTACCTCCAGATGCATTGCTCAGTGGGGACCTCCCCACCCCTGACTGAAAATACGTGATTGGAAACTAATCGTGAAAAAACCTCAGAAAAACCCATAGTGAGGAACATTCTATTAAAAGAAGTGGGAGGAGGGTGGGGCTGTGGTCTTAAAAATGGTCAATGTCATAAAAGACAAAGAGAAGCTGTGGCATGTTTCAGATGAAAGGAAGTGAAAGATATATGGAAGTAAACACAGTACCTGCCCTTAGCCTGGATGCCGTGCTGGAGAAAAACACTGTAAAGGGCGTTAATCGGTCAACTGACAAACTAGGAATAAGGGTTAATAAGGTTAATGTTTGTATCAGTGAGGAGATGACTGGAGAGTTAGGGCCTGATTGATGGTAGTTTCTGTGCCTCAAAGAGCACTCAGGTATTAGAAAGATCACTGCCAAGTTTTCTGGTTGATCAAATCCTTGACTTTGTTTTATGGGCACAGGAAGTGAGTGTTGGAGTGGGAAGGGATGAAAGAAGAAACAGAAACTTCTAATTATTTTGAGGCCTGAGGAAGGATGAAGGTTTCCTCTTTTTCTAGCAATAGAGCCTATATTGAGCAAAATGTTTATTTTACAGCAGCTGTATCAGCTAAGAGCAATTGCTCAAAGACTCTTTTCATAGATTAACTAGCTGTCCTAGGATAATGTGGCAAGCATTATCTTCTTTTGCTTCATCGTGTTTATTTCAGTGAATCTTGAAAGAAGCTATCTCAGGGGATTTCTATATGTGTCTTACTTTTAACAGGACCTAAAACCATACATTTGCAGTTGTTATATTGAACTAGTTAATTCCTTTCCTTACCTACCTATCCAAATACTGCTCATAGTTTGTTTAAATAAACTTGAATACTATATTGTTAGGAAATGACATTAGTGTCTACCACAGCTTATACTAATCCTTTTCCTTCCCCTTCTCTTTCTTTTTTTTTTTGAGAATTATCTGCAATATTAATTAGGTTCATATTCACTAAATGAATATACTAATTCATATTTACACTGCTTTTTGGGGGCTACTATGTGAAAGAAACTTTGATAGTCATTTGAAATAGGTATACACACCTTATCATCAAGGAGCTTATGGATTCGTGAATAGAGACTTGAAGAAAGAGCAGATAATTTATATATATATATATATATATAATTCCAGGGTGCTGAGAAGATGTACAAGGAAATAAAAATAATGATAGTCCAGAAGATTAATATGGAAGACAGACAAAGAAGATCAAACCTAAGATTTTTTTACAGTATGAAAACCATTTTATTACATGAAATTTAAATAATGAGTGGATAGTGCTAAATATTTCTCAAAGAAAATATGTTATTTTTGATGCAATTATGCTTAAAATAACTATAGTTATAAAAAGAGTCAAAACAATGCAAATAACATGTGCACTGGGTTAAAATGGCAGGAAAAAAGAGCCAAAAGTTCTACAGTGATAATTGTCTTTAAACTATACATTTTTCAAGTGACTGTAGAATAAGGAAACACTTTATAAATTAGAAAATAACAAATAAATATAAAGAAAAGATTTTGGAACTTTAAAAAAACTGCTTACAGATGGTTTTAAGGACAATTTCTTTCAACCCATCAAGGAAATACATATACTATATTCAGAACTCTTCCAGAAAATGGAAATGAAGGAAAATACTTCACTGCTTTAGTAAACTAGCATAGCCGCAACACAATATTGTTTTGAAAAAATAATGTAAATCTAAGTCTACTTTACATATTGGTATAGATGAAAAATACTTGAAAATAACAGAAATAAATCATTTAAGAAGAATATTCTTAATTAAAAAGTACTGTTTCTGCCAGTAATATAAGATTGATGTAATATTAAAGTGAAACATAAAGTGGTAAACATAATTTTCATTTCTGACAGGAAAATCAATAGAGGCAGGAACTGTATTGCTCTTATTCACCATTGCAGGCCCAGTGTTATAACAAAATAAGTGGCAATAAATATTTAATAAATAAATTAATTAGATAATTAAGCTCAGCTGTAAATGGGCCTTTGCGAGTATTAAAATCCATTCTTGATATATTTTGAAGATCACATCCTCGTATTATAAATACCATTGGGCTGGCCAAGTATTTAAGATGTTACGGAAAAACCCAAACGCACTTTTTAGCCAACCCAATACTTATATAAATCCAACAGTCAACCTCATATTTAAAGATGAAACCTTGGAGGTACAAAAATCAAGGATAAAATGTAGTTGTTACTGTCACAATATCTTTTAACATCGGCATAGAGATATTAGTCAATATAATGAGAGTGAAAACACAAGTAATTTTTTTTGTAAGTTAAATTATTATCTAGAAAATCTACAAGTAAAATAAAAACCTATTAGACATAGTAGAAGATTAGCCTAATAGACATTCGAGTATGGATATAAAAAACTTTTCCATATGTTAGAGTTTGAAAATCCTACAGAACAAAATTGACCATATGCTGAGGATGTATGAGAAAACCGTATGTAGCTCTACAGATGGGTATAATTTGAGAATATAAAAAAGAGCCATAAAATAACATGTGAATTGGTGCTAAACATGGAGTTGTACAAAACCCTAAAATATCTGGCATTGGCTTACTACTGTATGGTGGGTGGTAAAGAAAATGATATGGCCTGTTGGAAAGACGATGAAGCATTATAAAATATTTGGGAGGCTGATCTTTAGATTACCTAAGATATTTGTGATCAAGGGGAAAAGACTGGAAAATAAACACTAATGGTGGGTTTTGGTTGCTATTAGCAGTCTTTGGCAAGGTATTACGAGAAAGAGATGAGCTCTAGAAAGAACAGGCCAGTTTGCAAGAGGGATGAAAAAGGGAGAGAAAAATGCCAGAAATCTGGGGCCTTGCAATGTTGAAAAAACTGACGACTTATAAGCTCCAGATAGTAAGAAATACTGTTGTAAGATGTGTCTTTGAAATATAAAGGCTGCTTATAATTCGGCTTTATGTTAAAGGTACGTGTCTAATCATGGGTAAGGGTTTACGTAGATTCAACACACCTTCTGTTAAGTTCAGAGAGGAAAAAATGTGGGCAAGAACGCAGAGAAATGCTGTATGGAAAATGTATTGTCATGAAAAGAAGTGAGGGGCTCATTAACTTTGCCACATAGTATGTTATAACTATGATGTGAAGAAAAGGTCCAATATTCAAAGGAGTAGGACACCGGTGATTTAAACACTATTTAACATATTTTTCAGAATTCACATGCTAATGAGCCTCGTGAGTCTCCAAGAAGGGACTATGAGAGACGGTGTTTCTCAAAATCCGTGTACCTAAAATGTTCTGTATCTCTGTTCCATTCACAAAACAGCCATCAACATCCCTAAGAATATTCTTTCATAGACCATAGTTTGGGAAACGTTAGAAGAAGCTAATTAGATTAGCTAATTAGCACTGATTAGATTAAAAATTGATATTTCCGCAAGTAGAAAGGTATTAAAAAGAGAATGTAAAAATAAATGAGGCAAGATCCACTTTCATATGGCTGAGAAAGCTCTTACTAAGTCAGCCCTTCCATAGACAACCACTATAAACTCTGAGCAAAATACAAACAGCTCTCTGAAGGCACTGGAGAATGATTTAAAATGTCAGTAAACAGCCATAAAAAAGGACAAAATAATGCCATTTGCAGCAGCATGGCTGGACCTAGATAGTGTCATACTGAGTGAAGTAAGTCAGACAGAGAAAGACAAATATATGATATTGCTTATATGTGGAATCTAAAAAAGGCTACAAATGAATTTATCTACAAAAGAAATGGAGTTACAGATGTAGAAAATAAACTTATGGTTACTGCGGGGTAAGGAGGAGGGGAGGGATAAATTGGGAGATGGGGATTGACATATACACACTACCAAAATAAAATAGATAACTAATAAGGACCTACTGTATAGCACAGGAAACCCTACGCAATACTCTAATGGTCTATATGGGAAAAGAATCTAAAAAAGAGTGAATATATGTATATGTATAACTGATTCACTTAGCTGTACACCTGAAACTAACACAACATTGTAAATCAACTATACCCCAATAAAAATTTTAAAAAATATGTAAGGTTACAGATGATCTGAAGGACACTATCAACCGCTTTGACCAAGTTGACATTTATAATACCCTAACTCTCCACAACCTCAGAATACACATTTCTCCACACACATATGACCATTCACCACAATAGCCATAAAATAAATGTCAAAAAAATTAAAACGGTTGAAATCAGTCAGTCTATTCTTTGACTACAGTGGACCTAAACTAGAGATCAGTTGCAATAAAATATTTAGAAAAACCTCAAATATCTGCAATTTAAGAAATTTAGAAAATATTTTAGAGTGAATGACAATGAAAGTCCACTGTCAAATTTTCACAAATGATAGTCTAAAACCCTTCTGAATGATCCCCTGCTGCAGAAAACCTGGACATAACACTAAAGAACAGCAACTAAAGTTGTAGGGTGTGAGAAGCAAACAGACTTTTGGTGGGGAATTCACATTTGGAAGAGGAGAGATGGAGAATGAAATGATACAAGTGAACTCCTGTCTCCCCAACTCTTAGCATGAAACTAAGTTCAACTGTCAGGGCATGAATAGCAGCCCCAGAAGACACACTTGGAAAAACCCAGTCTTTCTTCCCTGGAGAACCAGAAAATGAAGTTGCCAAACTACGAACCCTGAAGAGAGTGGAAGACCCTCCAAAGAAAAGAGCCAATTAAGATGAGCAAAGGATTTCAACCGACACTTCTCAAAAGAAGATGTACAAATGGCCTTTAAGTACATCAAAAGATTCTTATCACTTATTATCAGATAAATGCAAATTAAAGCTACAATGAAATATCATTATTCACCTATTAAAACAACTAAAGTTGAAAGGCCCAACAACACCAAGTCTGGGTAAAGATATAGAGCAACTGGAACTCTCATGCATTGTTGGGGACAATGCAAAATGGTAAAACCACTTTGGAAAATGGAGTTATGATACCTTGACATAATTCTAATTGGTCGGTATTTAGCCAACACAAGTAAAAATGTGTATCCAAAAAAAGTGTATTTGTGAATGTTCATCGCAGCATTATTTATAGTAGCCCAAACCCAAATGATTGGCAACTGATAAAAAGATAAATAAATTGTAATATATCTATACTTTGGAATGCCATTCAGCAATAAACAGGAACAAAATAAATTCTGCATAAAACAACGTGATGCATCTTAAAAATATAATAGTATGTGATGTTTAAAAAGTCAATCACAATAAATCGTACCTACAGTATGATTCCACTTATATGAAATTCTAGAAACAGCAAAACTGCAGAGACAGAAAGCAGATCGCTTGTCCCCCGAGGCTGTGATTGCAAAGCATGGGGACTGAGTGCAAGGGGCCACAGGGAAACTTCAGAGTGGAGAACATTCTCTCTTGACTGTGGTAGTCCATTGCCTTGCTTGGGTGCAAAGAACCCCTCACCTTCCCTTGAACACAAGCTCCTGTGCCTTTTTGGATGCCTCTTCCTCAGTCTAAATTCTCTTCTTTACATGATGAAATCCCTCTCATCTTCCAGGCTCAGCTCAGATGTGATTTCTGCTGTACCCACATCTGATCAATCAGAAGCTCCTTCATTCGTTCTCCTTTCTGTAACTCCTTGCACCAAATCCTAATCACATTATATTTTAACTGTCTGGGTTTTTTTTTTTTCAGTCTCTTTTAATAAACTGCTGCTCCTTAAGAAACTGGACTGTGCCTTATTTTTGAACCTTTGCAAGCATCCAGCTAAAATCCCCAACAAATAGAACATAATCAATACATTTATTTTATGTTGCAATTTCTGATTTCCTAAAGAACAATTTTTACTAGAGTCTTCTGGATTTTAAAATTTCCCTTTCTTTTTAAGGAGATACCATTAAATTGTCCTTTGTAGCCTTCACTTTTACCATGTTTTTTTTGTTGTTGTTGTTGTTAACGGACTCTTAAAGCCTTCTTTCGAAATGGGAATAAATAATTCTCATCCATGAGAATAAGCATTATTTAATATCCTAAGAGAATCTTTTTGTTCGATAACCTCATATATTTTGTATAGAGAGTTGTAAATGAGAAACATGATTTGTCTGTACTATTTGACTTCATCTTAGTCTGTGTCCTACAGTAGAGCCCATTGCTTGAAATTACCATATATAATTTTGCATAGTATCATTACATTTCTCAACAAGCAATGCCTTGTCTCCATTTCCCTAAAACTTTCTTATAATATTCACATTTCCTTTATGTTAATCCTTTCTAGTCCTTCTCCAGCCTCTTCTTACCAGTAGGCATACATGACTGAACAGCTACAATTCACTTTAGCCGCTGTTGATATGGTGAAGTAATTACACACCACAATTTTGTTAACGTATCACAGTATCCTGCTAGCTGCCTTAATAACGGCACTATTTCTAAGAAATCCTCAGTAGGAGAGTTTCTTGTTAATGATAATTAGACTAGCAATGCATAGGAGTGGTATATTTTATAAAATCTTCATAGGTTAAGGAAGACTTAGCAACTCCTTTGAGATTAAAATGTGATTTACACATGGTGAGAGCAGTCAGAAACTTTCTGACTAATCCTCGTTAGTGAACCATTGTTAAGAGGAGAGTCTTTTCCACGTTTTCCAGTTATCCTCTTAGAAAATCTACTGCCTATTTTATAGATGAAGCAATGGAGGTTAGTAGAAATTGCCTGATGGAAATAACTCTCTCCTAGCCAAAAATTAAATGGTAGAGCTAGATTTGAATTCACGTCTGTCTGATATCAAACTTAATGGTTTCTCTGAGATACCAGGCTGCATCTCAGCGACAATCTTCACCAAAAAATATATTTATTACAAACCTTTCCAAACACACACAAAAGCACAGAGAACAGTATAACAAACAGCATGAACATCAATCAGATTATACATCTTATCAAAGTTCTGCCTCATTTTCCTCATCTATTTCTTGGTCTCTCCTCCTTTTTCTTTTCTTTTGTTGTAGTATTTTGAAACAAATCTTAGATGTCACGTCTTTTCACTCATATATTTTCCCATGCATTTTTTAAAAATAAAATTTTTCTTTATGACAATGCCTTTATGGGCTTCCCTGGTGGCACAGTGGTTAAGAATCTGCCTGCCAATGCAGGGGACATGGGTTCGAGCCCTGGTCTGGGAAGATTCCGCCTGCCACGGAGCAAGTAAGTCCGTGAGCAGCAACTACTGAGCCTGCGCTCTAGAGCCCGCAAGCCACACTACTGAGCCCGCGTGCCACAACTACTGAAGCCCAGGTGCCTAGAGCCCGTGCTCCACAATAAGAGAAGCCACCGCAATGAGAAGCCTGCGCAACGCAGTGAAGAGTAGCCCCCACTCAACGGAACTAGAGAAATCCTGCAAGCAGCAGCGAAGACCCAACACAGCCAAAAATAGATAAAAAATAAATAAAACAATGCCTTTATTATACCGAACAAAGTTAACAATGATGCTGTGGTATGAGATATCTCAAAAATATCTACAAAATTCTTTTGTCCATGTCAGTATCCGAAGAGTCCACACATCATATTTACTTGCCTTGACACGGAAGAGTTTTAAAATATAGAGCAGCGCCATCTCCCACCCCCTCCCGCCCTTCATTCTGTTTATACATGTAAACATTCCTATCAGCTCTAAAGCCTTGATTAGATTCAGGTTCAGGTTCAAAACATTTTTTTCTTCCAAAAATCCATCATAAGCAGTTGCACAGTTGTCCCATTTTTAGAGATACTTAGGCTGACCATCTTCAGGTGCTGAAACCCTGATCTTTTCATTGTCAAATTTCTCATCCATCTTTCAACCCACTGAGGATCTCTTCACAACTGAATTGATTCATTAGGTGTTGCAGAATGGTGATTTTCTGGTTTTGCCATTCCTTACACATTTATTAGCTACCTTTCTTCTGTAAAGAAGAAATTCATCATATCAAATAGCCTTATGTGACTTAGAGTGTACATGAGAAAGTCAGAATAAATGCTTAACTTTTCCCTTTCATTGACAATTTTCAATTTTCAGTGCACAGAGTTGGTGTCCTAGATATTTCATATCTACCCCCGCCCCCTCTCATATCATTGTGAAGTTATAAGTTTTTACATATTCAATATATTTAAATAAATTATTCTTTTTGATGCTAAAGTTGATCCATCTTTGACTCTTGGATGATGAGAGATCTTTATGTTGCCTTCTTTGTCCTTCAGGTTCAACTCATCTGTCTTTGATCACACTCTTGTTTTCTGGCACAAGACATTTCTAAGCTCATCATGTTTATTTCCTGCTTTACATCTGGAATTAGCCATTACTCTAAGAAATCCTAATTCATTTTAGTGGAGAATGGCATTTGGAAAACACTATCTGGGCACTAGGGCTGCTCACTGCTATCAAGTTATCATTGGTTATGGACATTTTTAGGGGACAGAGCTAGTACGTAGATATTTAAAATAAAACAGCAATTTATATGGATATTTCTAGCATCCAGAAGTTTACCTGACTCTTTGATTTTATACTTCTATGTTTTTAACTTACACTAAAAATATTTTTTCTTAACAATATTAATATAATTTTTTATTTGTGTCATCTGGAAATATATATACATATAAAATGGTTCTAAAAATAACAAATATTGCTACTAACAAATAGAGTACTGAATATTTTAAGATATGTTTACAGTTTTTATGTGTTCTTAGAATATCTTCCTCTGTGTACATCTGTGGATGTTCAGTTCACATACCATATTCTAGAGTCACTTGAAACAAGTGTTCACAGATAAACTGTATAATACGATATATTCAGAGAAGTCTGTCTTCCTTTGCTAGCTCCTGTAACCTACACCCTCCTTCACAGTAGGTTACTATTTTTATTAGGTGACCATTTTATTGCTCTGTTCACCTATTCATTAACCAATGCCAAATTACTATTCTTTTTTTTTAGGATTTTTCTGTCTATTCCTGCTGGCTTAATCTCCCATATAAATGCTATATTCTACCTCTGTAACTAAAAAGAAAAGAAAAGAAAAGAAAAAAAGCTGTTATTTTTGTTGGGAATCATAATAAAGTTATATTAACTCAGCAAAATTGAGATCTTTAGGATTAGTCTTCCTGTGCCATATTTTTATACTTATCAAGTCCACATTTGTGCCTTTCAGAAATATTTTAATGTTTTCTTCATATAAATTTTGTACCTGTATTTTAAATTATATGCTTAGGAATTTTATCCTTTTGTGTTATTAAGTGAATTTCCTTCTGTTATATCTTCTATTTGATATTTTATAGCTATGATAACTATTTCAGTATCTTCAATTTTACATATGGCTGTACTTAAATTCTCTTATTTTTTTTGTAATGGGTTTCCACTTCATTCCTTGATTTTTATAATAGACAATTATATCATCTGTGAATAGAGATAACAGTACCTCTTCCTTTACAGCGTTTATGCTTTTAATTACTACTCTTATCTAAATCCTCCATGGTTCTGTTAAAGAGTAAACAGTGGACAATTTTGTCTTGGTCAAGACTTCATAGAGAGGGCTTTAAACACCAGTGAGATATTACCTCACACTTGTTAGAACAGCTATCATTAAAGTCTACAAATAACAAATATTGGCGAAGATGTGGTAAAAAGAGAACACTTGTGCCCTGCTGGTGGGAAGGCAAGTCGGTGCAGTCACTATGGAAATGAGTAAGGAGTTTCCTCAAAAAATTAAAAATAGAACCACTATATAATCCAGCATTTTGACTCCTGAGTATACACCCAGAAAAAAAGAAAACACTAATTTGAGAAGAAAAGATACATGCACCCCAATGTTCATAGCAGCACTGTCTACAATAGCCAAGACATGGAAGTAACCCAAGTGTCCATCAGCAGAGGAATGGATAAAGAAGATATGTGTGTGTATATATATATATATATATATATGTAGTATTAGCTATAAAAAAGAATGAAATTCTGTCTTTTGCAGCAACATGGATAGACCCAGAGAATATTATGCTTAGTGAAGTAAGACAGAGAAAAACAAATACTGTATGATATCACTTATATGTGGAATCTAAAAATAATAAAACAAATTGATGTATATAGCAAAACAGAAACAGACTCAGATATATAGAAAACAAACCAGTGGCTACCAGTGGGGAAAGGAAAGGGGGGAGGGGTAAGATAGGGGCCTTGGATTAAGAGATACAAGCTACTATGTATAAAATAGGTAAGCAACAAGGACATACTCTACAGTACTGGGAATTACAACCATTATTTTATAATAACTTTTAATGGAGTATAATCTATAAAAATACTGAATCACTATGCTGTACACCTGAAACTAATACAATATTATAAGTCAACTTTACTTCAATAAAAAATTTTTTAAAAGGCAGAAAATTTTTAAAAATAACAATTTTTAAATTGTTTTAAATTTAAATTGTTTAAATTTAAATTTAATTGTTTAAATTTAAATTGTTTTAAATTTAAATTGTTTAAATTTAAATTGTTTAAATTTAAATTGTTTTAAATTTAAATTGTTTAAATTTAAATTGTTTAAATTTAAATTGTTTTAAATTTAAATTGTTTAAATTTAAATTGTTTTAAATTATTTTAAATTTAACAATTTCCAATTGAGATGTTGTTTTAGGAACTGTTCAGGAAATATTCAGTTATTTCTATTTTATTGAGTTTTTAAAAAACATAAGGATGATTTTTTTTTAAGCGAATTGGTCCTCATTTTTTGCATTTTCCCTCTGTGTGTGTGGAGGAGGCTCCTCCTCCAGTCTGGGCAGTAAACCAGAATCTTGTGAAGGTGTGTGTGCTTCACATTTCTTCTTTGAGTTGACTTTGGGAAAGAGTATTTTTGGGTTGATTTGCAAAATACAATCACTCTTAAGTTCTTAATGTTAATTTTAGAGCACCTCCTAGTTCTCAGAAGCCATTCTTCTTGGATACGGATACACTTTTTAATGAAAATACTAAACAGCCTTACAAACCTTGTGTGTGTGTGTGCGCACACGCTCACGTGTATGTGTATTTATGTTTATATATTACAAAATACTCTTTCTAAATGATTAGCGCTTTGTTAGGGAGATAATTTCTGAGAGCATCTTCCAAAATATAATTATTGTAAAAAATTATATGCTTATATAGAAAATTCATATTAAGTGGGTGGTTCTTAAACATAGATTCTTTGGCAAGTTTCACAGTAAGGTCACTGACTTTATTAGACAGCTAAGTTTACTTTTACAATATAGTATTATCTAGTTATTCCGTGGAATAACTAGTTATTCCACAGAATAACTAGACATTCCGTGGAATAACTAGACAATACAAATGGCAAGCAGAAGGAAATTAAAATGATTAGATACAAGACAAATTTTTTTGAAAAAGTGTTCGAATTGCATAGTCTCCGAAATCTGCCAAGAAATTATTAGAACTTTCATTGTCATGAAGCTTAATTTGAAGGAGGTATATTTTCTTTTCTTAAAAAAATAGCTTTTGTTTTTCATGGCAGAAAATCCTGGTTTGTTGGGAAGGTTTTGAAGGAGCCTTTAGAAGAGGATGACAAAATAAAAGCCTTTTCAGTGGCCTGTGGGAAGGCAGGGCCTGTCCTGAGATGGAATTTGGAACACAATAGTTCCCTGGGCAAACTGTCACTCAGTTTTCAAGGTGGAATTTAAATAACCCCATTGTTTTCAAAGAACTCCTACTTTGACCAGCTATTCCGCAGAATTAGAACTGCATTGATCCCCTTCCAAAGCATTTACTTTCAAGATTCCTTCTTGAGTATTATGTTGTCCTATTTGAGACTTGTCTTCATCAAAATAATGGATCCTATAAATAAGAATTCTGCGTCAAGGAATTTAATTTGACTTTCCAGAGGCCAAACTCCGAAACTGAAGTCCTGCAACGTGAATATAACATGTAATTTCAAAACAGAAATAAGACTTCTCGACAGGGGAAAAGAGAGAAATCCTCCTCATTTAAGCAAAGGATTAGCTTTTAGAAGTTAGTTACTGTGACCCCAAGAAGAGAATGATTGTATGTTTTTTTTCCCAGTATTTCAGAGATAATGAATAGTTAAAAATGAAAGACGAATCAAAAGTCAATATTCAGTTAGCTAAGATCTTTAGGACAAAATAGTTGAATCTAAATAGCTGATAATTTTGAACATTTAAAGAGGGCTCTAGAAATGGTGCAGAGGTGGGGAGAGAAAGTGGCAGGAGAAAAAAAGAGAACTTTCATTTATGGAGTGCTTGTTATGTACCCTTCTGTGCATATGTTTTTATGTCACTTAATTTAATCTTCAAAACAGCACTGTGAAATGTGTACTATTGCTATAACTATTTTATGGGTGGAAAATGTGTCTCTAAAGACTAAATAACTTGTCCAATTCACACCATTAGTAAGCATGGTAGGCAGAATAGTCAATAGTATGATGATAATAGGGTGACAAGAGAGGATTTTATACCTGCAGGCCATATTCCTCTCTGGAAGTTCACAGCATCAAAAGCTACAGGGATCCTATAAATTTCAATTTCAGGTGTTTATTTTAAAGTAATATTTGCAATAGTCATCTTACAGGAAAACTTGTGTTCACGATATAATATCCTGCATGGTATTTATTTATCATGTTGACTTGATATCGATATAAACAGGTAATAGGTCACTTTTGGCCTCGGGGCCACAGTTTGCTGACCCGGGTGTAAAGACGTACAATATGTTTTGGGATCACACAACAACCCATCTTTTGTGTGGTTTTTAAAAAGTACATTTTCAGATATCTCAAAAGACAGCTCACTTAGCTCCTTTTTATTTTAAGATTAAAAATAATCTTGATGTGAAAAATGATTTGGTAAACCCGCCTATCTGCGCTTGCCTGAATGACTAGAAACAATCTGAGTGTCTGGGGATTGGGGGTTTCGGATGAGCCTGCATCAGGAAATATCGGAGAGCAGTGGCTTTGCAGAAACAAGGTACAGAGAGATGCAAGCTTGGTTTTGGATATACATTTACAGACCGTGAAACGCACAGATCTTAAGTGTATAGTTCCAAAATCTCCATCACCCCAAAAGTTTACCTCAGGCCTCTTCCCAGTCAATCCCCTCCTCCAGAAGAGACAGCCGTTGTTTTGAATCTTTCCCCATATATCCTTGTTCCAGAACTTTATATGATATCTTTCAGTATTCTTTAAGTCTGATTTTCTATCCCTTATCTATTGCAGTGCAGCAACTTTCCACAAATGTAGTGGCTTAACAAACTCATTTATTATCTCAAAATGTCCAGGTGTCAGGAATCCAAGCACGGTTTACCTCGGTCCTCCGTTCAGGGGGTCACAGGCCTGCAGCTCAGGGTCTTCTTCCAAGCTCGTGTAGGTGGTTGACTGAGTCCAGACTGAGGCTGTCCGCATCGGCAATTCACAACACGGTCCTTCACAGCTTCAAGGCTAACAAGGGGAGAGATTTCATTGGATAAGTCAGACCTACACAGTATAATTTCTCATTCCATTAACTCAAAACCAACTGATTGGGGAACTTAAATATTGCCATATTATGCAGCCTAATCCTAAGAGTCATATCCTTCCTATTCACAGCTCCCACTCACCCTCAGAGGGAGGAGAGCATACAGGGTTACAAGGGCTGGGGCTGTTCCCATCATGAGGATCTATCACAGAATTCTTTCACATTTACAATATCCATCTGTATTATTGATGTCACTGCACATATCTGTTGTTATTCATTGTATGAATATACCATCATTTCTTAACTGGCTCTCCTACTGATGCATTTATTTTTGTTTTTTCCAATTTTTGGCTATCATGTATAAAGCTACTATGAATACTCCTATGCAATTTTTGGTGGGATTTTTTGTTTTTCATTTATCCTCGATAAATACCTAGAGGTAAATTGGTGGGCTGTAGGAAGACTATAACTTCTTTATAAAAAAAACAGCCAACCCATTTGGCAAAAATGATTTTACGATTTCGAGTTCTCAGTTTTAGTTCTTTATTCATTTATTTTAATTTGAGCCATTCAAGTGTGTGGAATGGTATCACACTGTGGTTTCAATCTGCATCTTCTTTATGACTAACAATCTTCAGTGATGCACTTTTTTGTGACGTTTGTGGCCATGCCCTTGAAAAGTGTCCGTTGAAGTTTTTGGCCCATTTTTTTTAATGCAATCATGGGGCTTTTCATTACAGAATTTAGGAATTCTTCATACATTATGGGTACAATTTCTTTGACCGATATATATTTTATGAAATTTTTCTCCCAGTCTGTGGCTTCCCTGTTCACATTTTTGAGAGTATCTTTTGATAATCAAATATATTTAATTTTGAGGTGTCAACGTTATTGATTTTTAAATTTAATATCTGGTATTTCTGTGGTTCTTTTAAGAAATCTTTGTCTACTGAAAGGTTCAAAAGATATTTTCCTACATTTTTTTCTGGTACCTTATGATTGGAAAATATTAAAGACTTTGTTCCTCTTTTTGTTGTTGTTTGTATTGTCTCTGTTGAGAAGTCAGTAGTATTTTTATTACTGTTTTTGTGTATGATAACGCTTCTTCTTGCTCTGCAGTTGTGTTTTTCAGGCCTAGAATTTCCATCTGTTTCCTCTCCTCTTTTTTCTTTTCTTTTTTGTTTCCCTTTTTGTACTGAGATTTCTGATCCATTCACTCTTTGTATAAAATTTTTCCTTTGAGTATTGGAACACATTTATAATAACTTTTCCAAAGTCTTATCTGCTAATTGAAACATCCCTATTATTTGTAGGGCACATTTTTCTGCTTCTTTGCTTATCGATAATTTTTTTAAACAGGTTTTCTTTTTTTTTTTTAAAGCAGTTTTAAATTCACGGCAAAATTGAGCAGAAAATATAAAGCTTCTCTATTCTCTGCCCCTACACAATCACAGTCTCTTCGCCAAAAAATCCCAGGCCAAAGTGGTCACTTCTTAAAAATCGATGAACCTACATCATAATCTCCCAAACTCCATAGTGTACATTAGGTTTGTTCTTAGCGTTGTACATTCTGCGGGTTTTGACAGCTGCATGATGACATAAATCCACCATTACAGTATTATTATACAGAATAGTTTCACTGCTCTAAAGATCCTCTGGGCTCTATTTATCCCTCTCCCAACCCCAACCCTTGGCAACCACTGATCTTTTTATTATCTCCAAAGCTTTGCTTTTTTTCCAGAATGTCATACAATTAGAATCAGGTAGCATGTAGCTTTTTCAGATCGACTTCTTTCACTTAGTAAAATGCCTTGACATTCCTCTATGTCTTTTCATGATTTGTTAGCACAGTTCTTTTTAGCACTGAATAATATTCCTTTGTCTGGATGTACCACAGTTTATTTATCTACTTTCCTACTGAAGGATATCTTGATTTCTTCCAACTCTTGGTAATTATGAACAAAAGTGCTGTTAAATTGGTATGTGGGTTTTTTGTGTGGGCATAAGTTTTTAACTCATTTGGGTAAGTATCAAGGAGTGCTACTGCTGGATTGTATGACAAATGTAGGTTTTGTTTTGTAAGAAACTGCCGTATTACCTTCCAAAGTGGCTGTACCATTTTGCATTTCCACCAGCAACGAATGAGCGTTCCTGTTGCTCCACATCCTTGCCAGCCTGTGGTGCAGTCAGTGTTTTGAATTTTAGCCATTCTAATGGGTATTTAGTGGTATCTCATTGTTGTTTAAACTTTCAATTCTATAACGCTGTGTGATGTTGAGCATCTTCTTATGTGCTTATTTGCTATCTGTATATCTTCTTTGGTATCTGTTAATGTCTTTTGCCCATTTTTAAAAATTCAGGGGACTTCTCTGGTGGTACAGTGGTTAAGAATCCGCCTACCAATGCAGGGGACACTGGTTCTATCCCTGGTCTGGGAAGATACCACATGCCGTGGAGCAACTAATCCTGTGCACCACAACTACGGAACTTGAGCTCTAGAGACTCTGAGCCACAACTACTGAGCCCACATGCCACAACTACTGAAGCCCATGAGCCTAGAGCCCGTGCTCTACAACAAGAGAAGCCACTGCAATGAGAAGCCCACACATTGCAACAAAGAGTAGCCCCCACTCGCTGCAACTAGAGAAAGCCCGCATGCAGCAACAAAGACCCAACGCAGCCAAAAAAAAAAAAATTAAAGAAAAAAATCAAGTTCATTTTCTTGTCATTAAGTTTTAAGAGTTCTTTGGATATTTTAGATAACAGTCCTTTATCAAGTGTGCTAGTTGCAAATATTTTATCCCAGTCTGTGTCTTGTCTTCTCATTGTCTTGGCAGTGTCTTTAACAGATGGAAACATTTTAATTTTAATGAAGTTCAACTTATCAATTTTTTTTTCATGGATCATGCCTTTGGTGTTGTATCTAAAAAATCATTATCAAACTCAAGGTCATATAGATTTTTTCCTCTGTTATCTTCTAGGAGTTTTATAGTTTTTCATTGTACATTTGATCTATGATCTATTTTGAGTTAATTTTTGTGAAGGGTGTAAGGTTTGTGTCTAGATTCCTTCCATGCATGTGGATGACCAGTTGTTCTAGTGCCTTTGGTAGAAAGACTGCCTTTGCTCCCTTGTCAAAAATAGATTGACTGTATTTGCATGGGTCTATTTCTGGCCTCTCTATTCTGTTCCGTTGATCTATCATTCTTTCACCAATATCACATTGTCTAGATTATTGTAGCTTTATAGTAAGTCTTTGAGTCACAGGTAGTATTAGTTCTTTGACTGTTTCTCTCATTCAATATAGTGTTGGCTATTCTGGATATTTGCTTTTAAACTTTAGAATCAGTTTGTTGATGTCCACAAAATAATTTACTGGAATTTCTACTGGGATTGCATTAAATCTATAAATCAAGTTGAGAGGAAGTGACAACTTAAAAATACTGAGTCTTCTTATCCATTACTGTGGAATTTATTTACCTTGTTCTTCTTTGTGATTTCTTTCATCAGTTTTGTTGTTTCCTCATATAGATCTTATACATATTTTGTAGATTTATACCTAAGTATTTATTTTGGTGGGGTGCTAATGTAAACAGTATTGTGTTTTTAATTTCAAATCCTGAGATAATTGTTTTTATATAGGAAAGCTATTGGCTCTTGTATATTAAGCTTACACTCTTCAATCTTACTATAATTGATTAATACTTCCAGGTTTTCTGTTTTCTTTGTTGTTAATTCGTTGGAGTTCTCTATGTAGACAATCATGTCATGTGCTAACAAAGACAGTTTTATGTCTTCCTTCCCAATCTCCGTATATTTTATTTCCTTCTCTTGTCTTATTATATTAGGAAAGTTTTCATGTAGGGTGTTGAAAAGGGGTGGTAAGGAGGGGCATTCTTGCTTTGTTCTTGATCTTAATGCACAAGCTTCTGGTTTCTCACCATTAAGTATTATGTTGGCTGTAGGGTTTTGTTCTGTTTGTTTGTTTGCTTGATCTTTTTGTTTGTTTCTTTGTGTTTTTGGTAGATGTTCTTTATCAAGTTGAGAAAGTTCCCTTCTGTTCCTAATTTGTTGAGTTTTGGTTTGTTTTTTACAATGAATAGGTATTAAGCTTTGTCAAATGCTTTTTAATACATCTAACTGATACAATAATTTTATTTTTTATTTATCCCATTTCATTTTTTATTTATTTAATGTTACTTATTATATGAATTAATTTTTGAAATTTTTTTTTTTTGGGCCATGCCACACAGCATGTGGGATCTTAGTTCCCTGACCAGGGATCAAACCCTCACCCCTTGCAGGGGAAGTGTGGAGTCTTAACCACTGGATCACCAGGGAAATTCCAGTTTTGAATGTTGAACCAGCTTTACATACTTTTTTTCTTTTTTTTAAGATGTTGGGGGTAGGAGTTTATTAATTAATTAATTTATTTTTGCTGTGCTGGGTCTTCGTTTCTCTGTGAGGGCTTTCTCTAGTTGTGGCAAGCGGGGGCCACTCTTCATCGCGGTGCACGGGCCTCTCACTATCACAGCCTCTCTTGTTGCGGAGCATAGGCTTCAGACGCACAGGCTCAGTAATTGTGGCTCATGGGCCTAGTCGCTCTGCGGCATGTGGGATCCTCCCAGACCAGGGCTCGAACCTGTGTCCCCTGCATTAGCAGGCAGATTCTCAACCACTGCGCCACCAGGGAAACCCCTAGCTTTACATACTTTTAATGAATCCCATTTGATTGTGGGATTTGGTGGTTAATATTGAGTATACATTGTTGGATCTGATTTTCTAATGCTTAGATGAGGAGTTTTGAATCTATGTTCTTGAGAAATATTGGTCTGTAGTTTTCCTGTAATGTCTTTGTCTGGTTTGCGTATACAGTTTTTATTTTACACTGGATATTGCAGTTGATGCTACGAGGTTCAGCAAATGGAAATTTTTTATACAGATTTATACTGTGATCTCTGACTTGCCCTCTTAGAGTGACCACACTGCTTTGTTTGGGCAAGTTCTTCCAGGCAGAAATGTGTGGGTAGTGTAGTAACCACATAGTGTGTCTTCCTCCACTCTGCTGCCTAGTTTTCAGCTTCTGAAAATAGTTGTTTTATATATTTTGTCCAGTGTTAAAGTTGTTTATAAAGAGAAGTTATTTCAATATCTGTTACTCTGTCATGGTCAGAATCAGGAGTCCGAGGCTTTATTTTAAGTCTTTTCTTGGCATTAAGTCTTGAACCTTTGAACTACATTTCTTAAGACCAAATTAAAAATGCAAAATTTTTTTTTAAAAAGTCAAAACACTGCATGCTCATTTACTTAAATGTTTTGTAACACCTGGATCTTCAGCCCTTCCTTTTCTCCAAATCTGCAAATGCTAATTTAATCTGAGCTCTTCAGCTCCAACGAAAAAATTTTAAAAGCCAATCTAATGTTCAATATTAGTAAAACTGGATAAAACTATGTATGTATTTTTGCTGAAGTAGAAATAGCTACAAAATCTGGGAGTTCTTTTCAAAGATCAAGAAATCTCTAGTTATGGAAACACAAAACAAAACAAACCATCTTTACAAGGATATGATGCTTGATCACTGGTACTTTACTACTTAGATGTGCTTTTCTATGCTTACAGCCCACTTTATAATATGTTCATACAAGTATAATTTTAGGGAAAGATACAAATGTCATTTCAACTTTTTATCAGTGTTGGTAAAGAAGTTTCCAGAATGATATGAAAATGGATCCAGGTGACAAGGTCTAGCCTCTCTTGTACGACATCATGATATGGCTGTGCTCATAATCTCTTCCCCTGAGTACAATTTCTGATATGGGACAGGAGAGGCACCTCCATTACATGGAAAATTACAGGCTTGGGTGAAAGCTGCACTTTGTATCATTCTTCGAGGAGACCTGGGTGAAGAACTTGTAGTTTTATTACTAATAAAAACCCCCCCACCCCCCCAAATTGCATGACTTGCTTGAACTCTATTTCAAATTTGTTTTTAAAACTGTACGCTGCTCCCCAATCCTTATGGCAATAATTCAAAATAATGTGGTAATATACAATAAATAAAACCATTGTATGTTTACAGATCATTTTTTTTTTTTTTTTTAGTGGAGAAAGTCTTGCCTGTGCAGATAGCCAAGGGCCACCACTAGGAAGGCAATGAGTAAAGTGGAAATCCTGTGCTTACCTGCCCTGTGGCTCAGGCCAGCAAGGGTCAGTGAACTCCCCTTCATTTCCTCTTCTGTTCTCTGACCCCATCTGTTTGAAGAGCACCTTAGGGACGGTATCAATTTCCTTATGCTAGCAAAAACCACCCGGAAGGATCCATTTTCTCAAGCTGTAATTCCCCACTGTCCTCTATGTGTAAGTCTATATGTTCACATGATTGTCATGTATACATCATAATTTCATTGGAACAAAAATCTCAATTTGTAAATATAAGTAAAGCAAAAATTCTGCTACTGCCACCCAGACAGTGGGCAGACACCTTTATAAGATGGTTTGTTCTGACAATCAGTATCTCCTTCATATCAATCTAGAATTATGACACTCTTGGGAGAAAATTGGTTATCACTAATGTTGTTGCTGAAATGCATCCTTGGTTTACCAGTGTGAAATAGAAATGCAGAGACAAGAGCTTGGGGTGAAGTAGAAAATAATAGTTTCATTGCTTTACCAGGCAAAGGGGGCCACAGCGAGCTAATGCCCACAAGACTATGTGTCCTGACCTGAAGGAGGTAGTGAGGAGTTTTATAACGTTTAAGGAACAGGGCGTGGTCAGCTCGTGGACACTCTTCTGATTGGTCAGTGGTGGGGTAATCAGGAGTCAGCATCATCAACCTTCTGGTTCCAACAGGTCTGGGGTCTCAGTGCTCATGAGCAGCAGACAGTTAACTTCTCCCACCTGGAGGGGGTTTCAGTATCTGCAAAACAGTTCAAAGGACATGGCTCTGAATATTCTCTAGAGTCCTTGAGGAGGAACTAAAGGTCCTTGATTTTGTTTAATGGCTAAAGTATTATTATTTTGTCTTGCTTGACTGTTTTCCTTTCTTTCTGCATTTTCTCACTTCTCTGATTAAATTTATTCTTTGACTAAAATTTTTCTACAGACAAAAGGCAGGTGGAGGACACAGGGTACGGGGGTCTGTTCTGAGAAGGCCTCATAGGGTCCTGCTCAGTACAAGGTAAATGCAGAATCAGTGGGAGAACTGTCAGCAAAAATATTCACTACTTTCCAGGTCACAGGAAAATTTAAGGAAATCTTTCTTATGTAGAAGAAAGCTTATGCACACATTTCTATGCTATAGCTTTTGAATACTTTAATTTTTTGGATGTGTCATGAACACATGGGCTCGACTTTTTGAACCCATTCCTCTCATTCATTTTAGCTCTCCAATTGCGCTTCTGTTGGAATATATTATACTCTATGTCAGGACCTTTGCACTTACTATGGGTGAAGAAGATGTGGCACATATATACAATGGAATATTACTCAGCCATAAAAAGAAACAAAATTGAGTTATTCGTAGTGAGGTGGATGGACCTAGATTCTGTCATACAGAGTGAAGTAAGTCAGAAAGAGAAAAACAAGTACTATATGCTAACACATATATATGGAATCTAAAAAAAAAAAAAGGTCTGATGAACCTAGGGGCAGGACAAGAATAAAGACGCAGATGTAGAGAATGGACTTGAGGACATGGGGAAGGGGAAGGGTAAGCTGGGATGAAGTGAGAGAGTAGCATGGACATATATACACTACCAAACATAAAATAGATAGCTAGTGGGAAGCAGCCGCATAGCACGGGGAGATCAGCTCGGTGCTTTGCAACCACCTAGAGGAGTGGAATAGGGAGGGTGGGAAGGAGATGCAAGAAGGAGGGGATATGGGAATATACGTATATATATAGCTGATTCACTTTGTTATACAGCAGAAACTAACACAGCACTGTAAAGCAGTTATACTCCAATAAAGATGTTTAAAAAAAAGAAGTGTCAACTTCTCTCTTTTTTATCCTTGAAAGCTTAGTTCAAATGTCATTTCTGCAGGAAAGTGTCTCCTGACCAGTCTCTCCCTTTACATATCTTTAAAAACATGGTTTGCATTTTCTATTTATAGATTTGTGTTTTTATGTGATGAATTCGTTTCTACCACGGATTGTACGCTTCATGAGGGCTGAGACTTTGTTTCTTTTGCTCACTATTTTATTCTTGGGAACTAGTGCAATGCGTCACACAGAGTAGGTCCTCCATAGATGAATGCATTTCTAAGGTTACAAATATTTAAAAGTGAAGTTTCTCTTGCATTCATAATTCCTTAAGTAAACTGGGTCTTTATTTCCTCTTTCTTTCTTTTTTCCCCCCGTCTTGGTTCCTCCTGTTATTCTTTTCTTCCATTCTCTGACTTCCATAGAAGACTCTGAGTTGGACTTCTCAAAAGGTAGGAGATGGGGATATCTTAAAAAGTAGGTCTTGTCTATAGAGACAAAAAATTTATTAGGTTTAATTCCACCTTAAACTACTCCAACAGAAAACTTCAAGAACTAGAATCTAAGATCTAGAATGCAGATTCATATTGCTTCACAAATGTATAGCCATTTTCTAGGACAGTGCCTGACAGGTAATACTAGGGGTTCACCACGTATTTGTTAAATGAATAAAACAATGAAATAGGCAGAAGAATGTTAACATTGAACCACTGTGCTCTCACTGGCTTATAAAATTTACTCTTTTAGTTAACTCCTTTAATAAAAATTAGTTGGAACCTTTTGCCAGAAATCTTTGAATTGTACTAGTGAGTGTAAAAAATCAGATGACTTCCTGCAACTTCAGCAGCTGCCATGCCCAGAAACTTACTGCTCTGAGAAGTTTCCAATAAGGTATATGAAAATATTTGACACTAAATGCTTCTAACACAGCTAAGTTTCTAATAGTTAGCTGTTTCATCATATTAGAAGACAAGGCATCTTAAAGGCTCAAAGTTGTATCAATGCTCCCCAATCTATTTAATCTCTGGGTAGTTCATGCAGTTATCATGATGGGAGGAAACTACATTTCTATGTTATTTTCCATCTTCCTTTATTTGTATAAAGAACTTCTAAAGGGTAGAACTTATGTTTTAAAAATGAGTAATGGGGGCTTCCCTGGTGGCGCAGTGGTTGAGAGTCTGCCTGCTGATGCAGGGGACACGGGTTCGTGCCCCGGTCCGGGAGGATCCCACATGCCGCAGAGCGGCTGGGCCCATGAGCCATGGACGCTGAGCCTGCACGTCCGGAGTCTGTGCTCCGCAATGGGAGAGGCCACAACAGTGAGAGGCCCACGTACTGCAAAAAGAAAAAAAAAAAAATGAGTAATGAACATATGCATCCCTAATGCTATTACTTATTTAGTAATTTCTTCACCACCTTAGATTGAAATGTTAAGCTTTAGTAATGTAGCAGCAGTAATTATTTGTGTTGGCCAGGAAGTGCACAGTTCATGGGGAATACTGAATCACTTGAAAAGTTGGATTGGCCAATCTTTCTAGAAATCTGCTTCAACGGAGATACCAAGTCATTCTTTGCAGTTGACATATATTTGTTGAGGATGTTGTAGCAGGTGATAATCACTTGAATAGGGCACCTAGTCACAAAATCCTTCTTCTCCAGTAAGAAGAAATGTGGACACTTCGTTAGAAAACAATAGGCAATCTTTGTCTTGTAAAGTAATTAAAAATTTTTTTTCATTTTCTTCAATATGGACTTTATTGTTTTTAATTAATAATCTTTGTTATTTCAGAGCGGTTCCATGATTACAGAAAGAGCAGAAAGTACAGAGGTCCCATAACCTTCTCCTATCTTCCCACCTTTGGTTTCCCTTATTATCATTTTGCATTGGTGTGAAACATTTGTTACAAGTGATGAGCCAATATTGATACACTATTATTAGCTAAAATCCATAGATGGCATTAAGGCTCATTTTTTGTGTTATATAGATCTACCGGTTTTGACAAATGTATGATGACATGTAGCCACCATTATGGTATCATACAAAATAGTTTCACTGCCCTAAAACCCTCTGTGCTCTACCGATTCATCCCTACCTCCCTCTAACCCCTGGCTACCACTGATCTTTTTACTATTTCCATAGTTTCACCTTTTCTAGAATGTCGTGTAGTCAGAATCTTACAGTATGTAGGTTTTTTAGATTGGCTTCTTTCTCTTAGTAATATGCGTTTATGACTCTTCCATGTCTTTTTGTGGCTTCATAGCTCATTTCTTCTTAGCACTGAATAATATTCGATGGTATGGATGCATACTTGTTTATCCATTCACCTACTGAAGGACATCTTGGTTACTTCAATTATGAATAAAACTGCTATAAATATCTGTGTGCAGGTTTTTGTGTGTTCATAAGTTTTCAACTCTTTTGGAAATCCCAAGGAGCTCAACTGCTAGATCAAATGGTAAACACACGTTTATTTTCCCAAGAAACAGCCAAACTGTCTTCCATTTTGAATTCCCACCCACAGTGAATGAGAGTTCCTTTTGCTTCACATTCTGCATTTGGAGTTGTCAGTGTTTTAGATTTTAGCCATTGTAATAAGTGTATAATGTATAAGTATATAATGGTGTCTCATTAGTGTTTTAATTTGCAACTCTCTAATGGTATATGATATTGAGTAACTTTTCATATGCTTATTTGCTGCATAGTTTTAATGATTATAAAGTACTTGTAATATTTTTTGAGAGGGGACAGTATAAGACCTCGAATGATTGAGAAGACTCAGTATAGATTTTGGGGTCAAACTTCTTAGTCACTTCCTATTGAAAACTGTTGTATTTAGCAACTGTGTCACTAATTTGACAGGTACAATACAGTTTTTAAAATGTCAGACTCGATTGTGTGTCACCAGTCTCAGCTTTCAGTCTGTGCTTTTTCCTGTGAAAAATGCAAGAGCTGCATTGCCGCCCATGATAATATGATGATTACCTCTCAGAGTAATAAAGGGGTTTTAAAATGAATGGCACCCTTTATGGGTTGATAATTCACATTGGATAGCTTGTGAGTGACCTGTCTGCTCATTTCCTTACTACTGTCCAGCTTATGTAGGCCTATCAGGCCTGGAAATGCTGCATGACTTTGACCTCAGTGATGAAAGAGGTATATTCTCAGAGAACTGAACCCCAGCATGCCTGGTCCATAACCTCTGTATCCAGCTACCTACACTGATCTCAAAATGTTATAAATGAGATTGTCACTGAGAAGCATTCAATTTTTGTATTAAAGTTTCATTTGGACATCTTGCTTCCCTGAGGAAAGGTGTGACACATTTGAGTAGGTTTCTCTGTGAAACTGTATAATTTTATTTCCTAGTGATTTTAGGAATGAGGTTAAACTATGCTGGCAGAGTTTAAATGCTCTATGACTTGGATTAAAAGCACACCCAGGTCACTTCCTGCCTTGTGATTCTTTCAAAGTAGCTTTTATATTTGAATGTCACTCCTGTGCACTGTGTTTAAATAGCAGAGTTCATAACTTCTTGATTATCTTAAGAATTATTTAAAAAAAGTTATAGGATAAACAAGAGTAAAAGGGATTGAAGCTCATCTTTCAGTCCCAAGAAACACCTGACATGGTTTATTCTTCTAGCAGAGCTAAAGGCTCTTAAAATATTCCTGGCAGACCGTTGTTCTTAAAAAAACATTTACCATCCCTTGTCAAAAATAAATCAAATCATGCTAATCTTTACATGCACTTAAAAAGGGACCCAAATTACGAGATGGTTTTATATACCAGATTACTCCAAATATTGCCTTTCTCTTGAAAGAGAGGATAAAAATGAATCAAATATCAAAAAAGTAAATTGTTCGCTTTTATTGCAATCATTTTCTCTTCTATAGAGATAATTAAATATAGCTTAAGAGACAAAAGTGTGAGAGTCAGAGATAGACAGTGATTTCAAAGACCAGAATTTAATGTTTGCTTGCAAGATAGACCTATTAAAGACACACTATCAATAACATGTCAACTTTAGTTTATATTATGACTGCCAAGATGACCTAAAACAGATACTAAATGTGAAAACAGACAATTCTCTCTTAGGACTGACTATAACCTAGTGCTTTTTTAATAAATTAAACTTTATTGAAGCAATTGTATTGTTAGTGATAATTCAATTTCCTTTTCCCCACGTTCCATTTTTGTCTTTGGAAAAGCGGTCATCTGTTTTATATATATATATTTTAAGGATGTGGAGTGGAAGATGGGCTTAAGCTAAAAATAGTAATATTAATACAGATTTGATGCAGTCAGAACAGTTAACCAAATAGTTTAAAATATAGCTGGGAAATTTAAAGAAAACATTTAAGAGAAAGGACTACAGAAGACCCACAAATATAAGCTATGTACTGACATGTTTTCAACTTTCTCAAGCATAAATAAGGTGGCATTTGCACCCAAGATCTTGAAGAAAAACACACACATGTACAAGCACAAACACACACACACAGAAGAAAAAAATAAGCAAGGAAATTCTTTCCAATCGTTGGCTTCATGAATACAACTGCTCTCCTGTTCCTGAAGCTGTTACTCGCCAAATAAAACATCACAATTCCACTAGGAAATGGCCAGCTAAACAGAAAATGCCATGAATCTGCTGCTGATGAATATACGGGCTTCTGCATGAAGTGCCCTGTGTCGAAAATTGTTATAGAGGCTTTTTTGTTGTTTTGGACATTCCCAGTACTGGTTGCTCAGTGTTATGTAAATGACAAATGACTCGAAAAAATACTGGCATAGGAAATCAGTTTTCTCGTGAAAGGATCCAAACAGGTTCAACTGCCATCTGAATGCAGCTTCTTAATATCTAAGAGATGTTTGTAATCTTTGGTGAATTTGGATATTGTTTTATTAAAGCAGCATGAATTTACCTAGATGGATCGTCAAGGGGAAAAAAATCCAGAAACATGGGTTAGAGCCTTTTTGTTTATTCTTCACATGGACCAGATTTAGTTTTATTTGTACCTACAAATAAAAGGTTGAGAATTTTGTGACCAGGTGAATCAACATGACAGATAGGTTGTATATTTATCTTTTTTCTGTTGATAGGTCCTATAATTGATTCTGTAAAGTATTCCTCATGGTGAAAAGATTCATTAGTACCTTTTCTCTTTTTGCAAAAGTTGTCCATCCTCCTTTTCGTAAGAGTTTAAAATGTATTTTAATGTGTTATATCGAATAATTTTATTTATCATTGTCAAATATTCCAGATTTGCACAAAATACTGAAAATAACAGACTCATATGCAACCACTGCCTGTATCAAACAAATGTTAACAAAAAATAAATATTGTATTTTTTAAATGGTTGAAAAATAAAGTTAAAAAATACTTGAACAAAGTAGCCACTGTTTTTTAATACCCTAGTCCCACATCCAGGAAAGAAGGTGAAATTAAAAACATAGACACCTTCCAATGAGAATGACATTTAACCACACAAAAATGAATTACTACAAACCTTAAAATAATATGAACTGTAAGGGGAGGATGGAAAACTTTATATTGGAAGTTCTTTCAGTTGAAAATATCTAATATGTAGGTGAGGAACTCAACTATTTAACTTGAAGATTTGTTTTGCAAATCTAAAAAGTAGGCATTTTTAAAAAGTTTCCCTATATCATATCTTCTAAGTAGAACTACATCAGAACATATTTTTCTTGTCCAGATTTTGTATTTGTTGCTTTGATTAAGTGAATTTTAAATACAAAGCTGTCAAAGCAAGGGAAGTCTCCATATTTAAGAGATTGTTAGTTGAGAGAGGTTACTAGCTTGGTAAAGATTTGACAACTGAGACCAGGCAATTATTCTTCATGTTTCTTGGTCCACCCCTGAGGAGTATCTTCAATGTCACACATTTTTGACATGTCCAAACCACACAAGGACACCCACCTCATTTTGTTAGTGCTGCTTCTTGATGACTTAAATATAGATTATCCAGCTTATCTGCTCTTTATTACGTTTGACTGTGAATGACTTGAACTTTTTACCAATTTCCAGTCTATCCTCAAAGCTGAAACACATGACTTATGACTGGGATTATTTGAAAGAATACAGTTACACAAAAAAGATTTTAGAATGCTTGAAGCGATAGTAGCATATTTGAAATATATATATTTGATATATATATATATATATAAAGTATATATATATATCAGATATGTACATATTACCTTACAATGACTAATTGGAAGAGGGCAACGATCATTTATATATTTGTTCATTTATTCAATGGACATGTAGGGAAATGAAGACGAAGATGCAATTCCCAGCAGAATTCTACAGTCACATGGCTGGACAAATGAAGTGTCATGAGTTCATGAAGAAACTTACTCGATACTACAATCATCTGTGGGACTCCGCTGACCCTGCCTTAGCCTGCCCTCTGTCCGGCAAGTTTCTTTGCTGACCTTCACATGCTGTTCTCCCCCCAGTCCGTCTGCCTTTGATTGCCCTCTGCCTTGCTGGACAGTCTTTCCAACATGCTTTCTAATTATCCCAGTGCTTCCTAATCCCCTTACCAACATTAGGTCACACTTGGTCCACAAAACCTTCCCCAGTTTCTCTGACTCCTATTTTCTTTGCTATCTAAATTCCTTCAGGACATTCTGCTCAGCACTGGTGGATTCAGTGTCTGGAATCCTTGTCTGTGCAGGTGTGACATAGCCTTCTCCCCCAGAAAACAAAACAAAACAAACAAACAAAACACCCAAACAAAACTACTTAATTACTCGGAACTTAGAATTTAATATTAACTTTTGTTTAAATAAAATGACAACCTAATCAAGTTATACTTTTTAAAAAAATATTGTCAGAACCTACTGTATAGCATAGGGAACTATATTCAATATCTTGTAATAACCTATAATGGAAAAGAATAAAAAAAGGAATATAGGGCTTCCCTGGTGGCGCAGTGGTTGAGAGTCCGCCTGCCGATGCAGGGGATGTGGGTTCATGCCCCGGTCCGGGAAGATCCCACCAAGGAATCTATTTGGTGATGGAACAACATATGACTTATATCGGTGTCATAGTGAAGAAACAAAGAAGAATTCATAAAGAAGTTCTTTATTAAAAACCTGTTTGTGTCAGGTACTATGCTAGATTCTGGGATAGATAAAATGGGGGTACGATAAGATGACACTCATGGAAAAATGAGGGTCAGGGACTAGCAGAATTTTGTAACTCATTTACTGACTATGAGGTTGTGATAACATCCAGAACCAATACACCTTCACTCTCTTTCAACCCAAGTCTTTCTTTCTCCATAGAGCCTGACCCTGCACCACAGACCCCACTGAATTGCTCTTTTCTTTGACCTCCATTTAAACTGATGTGTTTTACCTCTCCTGGTCCCTTCTTGAATATCAGCCCTCTTTGGTTGTTATTTGTTAAGTCTGAGTTTGCAGGATTAGACCTTAAATCATATAACTGTGATTCTTACGTGCCATTCCTAAGGAATAACGAGGTTTGAAGAGATTGTTTTTGCCACTGCCTGTGTTCACGGGAAAAGTAAAGAAAAATGCAGTCAGATGTGGATTTTAGCCACACTGTATGCTGGCTTTAGGCTGGTGTGTTCTCCTGTAGTGAGCTGTAAATTTGGCAACTTCAGGGAGGGGGAGAATTCTTACTGGAAGCACAGAAATATGAGAACTTTGTGGCAAATGAGCCTCCAATGTGGAAAGGTGGCAGGGCTGCCACAATTAGGCAGTGCACAACCTGCACAACCTTCCCTAGGGACCCTGCTGGCAGGCATTGTGGTGGAAAGGGCTTTCACCAGGAGCACTTGGTGATGACAATGAGACCTATGTGTGGGCTATGGGTGATAAGATAGGGTTGACATTTAGACAAATTGGATAGATAACAGGTAGAGAAGAAGAAAGAGACTGATGGAACCAATGGTGAGATAGGAGATAAACCAGAAAGTGTGAAGTCACAGATCCAAGAAAAGAGAAGACCTCAACAAGGAGGAAGAAATACTGCTGCAGATCAAGGAAGATATGGCCAGTAAGTGTTAAGAGGTAGAAACGATCTTCGAATTGTACCTGCTACATTTTCAATCACATTTCATAAATCCACATGCCAATCTTGGTAATCGTGATCTGGGGCGATCATCAACATTTTTCAGTCCTGCATGTTGCAATTTTTAACTTATTCTCAAGCAGAGAGATGATCCTACTAAGTCACTATTATTAAGACAAACTTCAAGGTGACCTTTTTCCCAAGGTACAATAGCAGGAGATTGGTGTCTATGCATCCACACTCTCTCCCCATCATCGTGTGGGGAAATTTTGCCAACATTTTCACGACTGCTGAAGGTTTAACCTGGAATCACAAAGCAGAATAGAACTGACTGCTCCCTGGTAGGCAGGGAGTCAGGGGCCCTGGCACTGTCCTCTTCTTGCCTAACTGGGACCAATGGGATCAAAGAAGCTATCAGATTACATAGGGTGTCTCACGGGACAGAGAGTTAATGCAGGTATCTCCAATGTCAAATTTGCTCTTAGGGAGTTTGACTCATTCTGTAAAAGATGCAACCAATTCCAGGACAAATAACTTTGATCTCCAACATATTTTTGCAAAAGTTTATCCCTGGTGCTAGGAGTTGGCCATGAGCCTGCTTAGTTCCTCTCCACCTCCCTACCCTGCTTTTCACCCTGGGGAAGAGATATTTATGGGCTTGTACTCATGGCTCCCTTGCCCTTTGGCTCTGCTTGCTTTGTCCAGTGGGAAGAGCTGGCAGAAGATCAGAGGGAAGGAAGCTGGCGCCTCGGCCATCAGCCCTCTTCTGCCTTCTTCTGGGCTCAATTTGACAGTCACTATTTTCTCTCTGGAGGTCATGGATTCTCTTGTGAGATTCCGATGGCTCCGCTCCAACCTTGCCCTGGGTGTGGGACTGTCTCCCTGCTGTGACCAGCCACACACAGATGCTTCACTCTGCCTCATTTCTTGGCTTGATCCTCTCACGCCTTTGGAAAACAGTTCTTCACTCAGCCTGCCTCAGGTTGCCGTGTGTGTGTGTGTGTGTGTGTGTGTGTGTGTGTGTGTGTGTGTGTGTGTGTGTGTGTGTGTGTGTGTGTGTGTGTGTGTGTGTGTGTGTGTGTGTGTGTGTGTGTGTGTGTGTGTGTGTGTGTGTGTGTGTGTGTGTGATCCATCTCCACGTTGCCAGGACCCTGACTGACAGCCCCGCGTTGCTGGATGGATCACGTCCTCTGGCTCATGGCGAGATGGTTGAAAACTCTCTGTGATCCACCTTTTGCTCCTTACAATTAATCGAAGTCATCTGTGCTTCGTTATCAGAAGAGTTACAAAAAATAATGTGTATCTCACAACTAACTCTCTCAATTTCATTTAATTAAGAAAAAAAAGAACAGTCATGAAGGTGTTTTTTAAACTAATGGTTCTACAAAGCTTCAATTCTCTTCTTTAAATCTCCTGATCTTCCCATCTTAACTTAGACTTAATTGTTAATGTAATTCTACAGAATTTAGGATTTCATTTATGTGCACAGGCAGTTAGGCTTCCTCCCTTTTAAAATCGCTTTTAAAATGTAAGATCTTAATATGTCTATGCTCTACCTTCTGCCCTACAGCCTATGGTGTTTCCTTAACATCTTTTCTCTTTTCTTCCTCCTGAGTGCTGCATTTGCTATCTCTCTCTCTGCTTTTTTCCCGTCGTGACTTCTATCTGTCCCTTTTCCGACCTCTCTTCTGCTCTGCTTCGGTCACAGATATTCTGAGTCCTAGTTAGCTTATCTCTTTCGTTCTGTTTTCACTCTTTGAAGAAATCACATCAAGAAATCTCTACTGACTGGCCTACTGTGGCAGATCTTACTGGCTGTGTCCTGGGCTGAGGGAGGGTTAAAAAGTCACGCATCCTGCTACACTAAATTCATTTATTTTGATTTCGTTTCTTCCAGTGGTTGCTTAAGTTAGATATCCACCTTTTATTTCCACGCATGTAAGTGCTCTAATTTTAGGTTTCTCTCAATTTCGACCTGTTGTTTGTTCTATAAACAGTTATGTGCATGTTGCTCATACGCCCTGCATTGCCCTTGACAAGGCGAGCTTCCAGAAAAGAGAGCCCTGAATGCATAACTGCCTTCTCTGGAGCCCAGATCTGAGCCATGAGATCTCAGAGAAAGTGTTTTCATGATTATATGAGTTATTAGGACCCGATGTAAAATTTCACTTAGAGGCTCCCATGAATTGCTCTATATGTCAAAAACCATCTCACACAATATTATCTTGGTGTCTGTGGCTGCTATAATCACAGCCCAGGATGTACTAGCTCCTCATGTGATAGAGATAAATCACTTTTGGGGAACCCTAATCATTCTTACTTTTAACAGGCAATTTGGGTTTTATTAATACCCTTTGTGTATCAGAAAGCACAGAGGAAATAGGGGATGAAGTATTTTATCAAATGCAAATCTGTTTTCCTTCCTAAGGAACCCGTGAAAACTGAGGGTTATAAAAATACATAACTATTGCCAAGTGAATACTATTTAAACACAACTGATATATGAAAAGTATTTATATTAGCGGCCCATGAAAAGGATAGTAAGGGAAGCTGTTGTAGTTGAGTATTATTTTAAGTGAGACTCTCGGTTTCTGAAACTTGATTTGCTCTTTCAGTAAATTAAAATGCCATTTGTCATTATCATCAACATCAAATAACTTTTCTCAAGCACCACACACGCTGGTTCTCTGCTGGGAGTCTTCTAAAGCAAGGTCAAGGGAAACGACATCTCCTGTCAGGAGTTCACCATAGATGCTAATGACATGGACAAATACCCAGAGTCTAGTCACAGGACTGTGTAAGGACTTAGTGCTAAGCAGGGTGGTAAAATATTATTTAGAAACATAAGAAATGTCATATTTCATTGGTATAAATAATTATACCATCATGAAAGGCAATTTGGGACCATTTACTACAACTAAAAAGTTACATATTATTTTGACTCAGTAATTCTGCTTTCAGGAAAATTTTATCCTATGGATATCCTCACACAGGAGAATTTATTCATTGCAGCATTGATTGTAACAAAAGAAAAGTTAGGTCTAACCTAATGTTCATCACTAGGGTCTTGTTGAATGCAACGTGCTGTGTCCATAGAGTGGAGTATTATACAGCTTTACAAAAGAGTGAGGGAATTCTTTATGCACAAATACAGAAAAATCTTCAAGGGAAAATAAGCGAGATACAGAGTTGGCAGGATGTGCTGTGTTTTTGTGGGGAAGGTAAAAGGATGTGTCTATCTGTATATGTGTTGCAGTTGGGGACAGAGGTGGAAGAGAGACTTTCCCTGTACACCTTCTAGCCTTAAAACTTTTTTCTAACTCATGTGAAAACATTATATATTAAGACAAATTTTCACGTTTGAAATAATATTTTTAGAGAAAAGAAGAGATTCTGTATAAATCAGAATATGCATCTCTTTAACTTAGTGTGTGTGTGTGTGTGTGTGTGTGTGTGTTCTTTAAGAGTGAAATGTTCACTACATCAACCATCAAGTGTTGCTATGGTTACAACACATCTCTTCCCTGCCCCTTTCCCTGCAAATTCTTTACTTCTCTCACCCAAGCAAACTTTTTCCTGCAATAAATTATGCAAATTACTTCATGGAGCCCAGTTTTGAGTCTATTTCTGTGGTCAGATTATTTCACCTCTATGATAACAAGTTCCTTAAATTTACTACCAGCTTGATGAAGCAGCTCTTCTTTTATTTGCTCTGTGGTATTTTTCAATTAATAATCAACCTCTATATACAAATTGCACATGTGCTATGTATGTATGCATAAGTAGAACACACCTTCAATAACCTGCAAAGGGAGCATTTTAGTTTTAAGATTTCATGGAATAATCAGTAATGACCATCCACATCCTTTAAGTATGTATAACCCAGATGATGTGTTTTATATTTTTGCATAGAATATTATTTACTCTCTCCTCATATGGCAGACCTCCATGTCTTTGCATCCTTTACTCAATGAACGTTTCCTGGCCATGAAGAGGCAAATTTAATCCATTTATGCCAGTAGGAGTGCAAAAGCTGTTTAATGGTTTAGTTCTGTTTTTGTTTCCCATTACTTTCTTAAGCACGTCCTAAATTCTGGAATTATTTCTGAGAGATGAACTGTGAGCTGGATAGGCATGAACTTCAGATTATAGACTTAGAATCACTTCTGGATGGTTGGAAGAAAAGATAACTGAGAAAAAGTCACTGGAAACAGAGTTTGGCTGATTCCTTGTCACCCTTGGACACTCTCCCTTGTCCTTGCTTTGACTGAAGTTCGTTGGCCACTTTTCTACTCTTTCCTGGGTTTCATTGTTGTCAGTTTAGCATTTTGCTACTTGGAGCAGCTTATGAGCAACAGCAACTTTCCAAATAGTTTCAGAAACTAATTTTGGTTGCAGAATTTGTTCTTTGAGAATTTCTAGTTGACAGTTTCTCAGAGTGAAAAGAATGTATTCATTTCCAATCTTTGGTTCCCTTTTCTGAGCTGCTTGTTTATCCAGAACCACACTTCACTCTGACACCAAACCTCCTCCATTTTGAATATTTATCTTGCCTGGAATTTTTGCAGGCTGCTTTTTAATCTCATGCATCAGGGCCACCAGCTGTCACTTGTTTCTTTGCTTATTTATAAACACCTCCTGCCCTCATCAATGAGCTCTGGTAAGATTAGAACAGAAGATCCCCGAGGGAAAGGATTCATCTCCAGGACTTATGACAGGGCCTGGCACAGAGCACACATTCAGTAAATATTTGTTCAATGGCTAAATATTTGTTGAATGAATTAGTCAGACATGATTCCTCTGTATTGAAAACATGCTCCAAATCCCATCATAAATCACACTAGATTTTCTCTTGTTTGGTAGGGAATTATTGAAGGAGGTTGATCTCCAAAAAGTATTTGAAAGAGTGTGTCCTTGCAGGATGTATTAGTTTCCTAGGTTTGCCATAACCAATTGCCATGAACTGGGTGGCTTACAAAAACAGAAATCTGTTCTTTCACAGTTCTGAACTTTGAAAGTTTAGCTCTAGGGGAGAATCCTTCTGTGTCTTTTCCAGCTTCTGGTGGCTGTCGGCAATCCTTGGCTTCCTGGGCTTGTGGTCATGTCACTCCAGTCTCTGCTCCGTCTTTATATCAACCTGTCTTCCGTGTGTTTTTATCTCTTCCTTTATAAGGATGTGTCCCTGGATCTCGGATGACATGGGTAACCCAGGATGATCTCATCACAAGATCCTTAATCTAATTACATCTGCAAAGACCAAAGGCCTCTTTTCCAAAGAAGGTAGCATCATAGGTTCTGGGGATTTGGATATGAACATATTCCACCTCACAAGGATTATTAGGAAACTGCATTCATACTCAAATGAGCTACAAGGAGAATATAGAAATTATCTATGGAGCAGTTAATTGGTTTTCTGATAAACTCTGAAAGGTGCAGATCTGGGGACTACTCCACAAATGGCAGAGGCCTTGGGAACCCCCACCCTGACACAGACACACACACACACACACACACACACACACACACGGAGCTGCTATACAAGGGGGACAAATGTGCTGTCTCTAGACGTTTTGATTCAAGAATAAATTGCACCATGCAATGCCTTACATTTGCCTCCCATGGCCCTCTCCATTTCAGTGAAAAGCGGTCCTTTCTGCTCTTCATTCAGACCCACTGGAACGGCAGAGCCCTGGAGGAGGCTGGCAGTGCTAGCCCCAAGCTCCATTTGTAGGCAGGTGAATGCACAAAGCATTTCAGTCTCTGGGGTTGTTAAATTTGGCATTTTACCCAAGTTCTGAATTTCCTAAACTAACAAATAAATATTTTTCAGCCTATTTATATTTTGTACCCAAATATGAAGCACATTGCTGGCAAAGAATATGTAAATGCTTTTGAAGACCCTCCTCAGCTCTAAACCCGTAAATGGAAATCTTTGTCCTTGTTGGGCTTGGTCAACGTCTCCAACTGTATATCTTCTTTGGAAAAATGCCTATTCAGGTATTCTGCCCATTTTTAAATTTGATTCTTTGTCTTTTTGATATTGGGTTGTATGAGCTGTTTATAAATTCTGGATATTAACCCCTCATAAGTCACATCGTTTGCAAATATTTTCTCCCATCTGGTAGGTCTTTTGGTTTCGTTGATGGTTTACTTTGCTGTGCAAAAGCTTTTAAGTTTAATTAGGTCCCCTTTGTTTATTTTCACTTCTATTTCTTTTGCCTTGGGAGACAGAGCCAAAAAAAAATATTGCTACCATTTATGTCAAAGAATGTTCTGCCTATGTTCTCTTCTAGGAGTTTTATGGTTTCAGCATTCTACTTAGGTCTTTAACACGTTTTGGGTTTATTTTTGTACATGATGTGAGAAGATATTCTAATATTATTATTTTATCATGTAGCTGTCCAGTTTTCGCAGCACCATTTATTGAAGAGACTGTCTTTTCTCCACTGTATACTCTTGCCTCCTTTGTCATAGATTAATTGACCATAAGTGTTTAGATATATTTCTGGGCTGTCTATTCTGTTCCATTGAACTATGTGTCTCTTTTGTGCCAGTACCATGCTATTTTGACTATTGTAGCTTTGTAGTATAGTCTGAAGTCAGGGAATGTGACACCTCCAGCTGTATTCATTTTTAACAAGATTGCTTTGGCAATTTAGGGTCTTTTGTGGTTCTGTATAAATTTTAGTATTATTTGTTCTAGTTCTGTGAAAAAGTCATGGGAATTTTGATAATGATTTTATTAAATCTGAAGATTGTTTTGGGTAATATGGACATTTTAACAATATTAATTCTTCCAATTCAAGAACAAAGGATATCTTTCCATTTCTTTGTATCATTTTCAACTTCCTTCATCAATATTTTATGGTTTTCAGAGTATAGGTATTTCACCTCCTTAGTTAAGATTATTCCTATGTATTTTATTCTTTTTAACGTGATTATAAATGGGATTGTTTCCTTAATTTTTCTTTCTGATAGTTCATTATTAGTGTATAAAAAAGTGACCAGTTTCTGTATATTAGTCTTGTATCTTACAGCTACTGAATTTTTTATTAGTTCTAATAGATTTTTGTGTGGGGAGACTTTAGGATTTTCTATGTGTAGTGTCATTTCATCTGCAAGCTGTGACTGTTTTACTTTTTTCCTTCCAATCTGGGTGCATTTTATTTCTTCTTCCTATCTTATTGCCATGGCTAAGACTTCCAATACTATATTAAATAGAAGTAACTAGAGTGGGCATACTTGTCTTGTTCCTTATTTTAGAGAAAAGACTTCAGCTTTTCACCATTGAGTATGATGTTAGCTGTGGTTTCTCATAAATGGGCTTTATTATTTTGAGATATGGTCCCTCTATATCAACTTTGATGAGAGTTTTTATTATGAATGGATGTTGAATTTTATCAAATGTTTTTTCTGCATCTATTGAGATGATCGTGTAAATTTTATCTTTCCTTTTGTTAATGTGATGTATCACATTGTTTGATTTATGAATATTGAAACATCCTTGTTTCCCTGGGATAAATCCCACTTGATCATGGTGTATGATCCTTTTTATATACTGTTGAATTCAATTTGCTAATATTTTTTGAGGATTTTGCAGCTATATTCATCAGAGATATTGGCCTGTAATTTTCTTTTTTGTACCATATTTGTCTGGTTTTGGTATCAGTGTAATGGTGGTCTCATAGAATGAATTTGGAAGTATAGCGTCCTCTTCATTTTGGGGGGATAATTTGAGAAGGATAGGTATTAACTCTTTATTTTTTTGGTAGAATGTCCCTGTGAAGCCATCTGATCCTGGACTTTTGTTTGTTGGGAGGTTTTTTTTTTTTTTAATACAAATTCAATTTCCCTACTAGTTATCAGTCTTTTCAGATTGTCTGTTTCTTCCTGATACAGTCTTTGAGTGTTTGTATACTTCTAGAAATGTGTCCATTTCTCCTAGATTGTTCCATTTGTTGTCACAAAACTGTTTCTAGTATTCTGTTATGATTTTTTGTATCCCCAGGGTATTGGTTGTTATTTCTCTTCATTCATGTCTTCTTTTTTTGTTGTTGTTTATTTAGGTCCTCTCAGTGTCTTTTGTTGAGGGCTAAATGGATCTCAATTTTCTTTATTTTTTCAAAGAACCATCTCTTGGCTTCATTGTTCTTTTCTATTTTTTTTTTTTTAGTTCCATTTTATTATTTTCTCTCTGGTCTTTATTATTTCCTTCCTTCTGCTGACCTTGGGCTTTGTTTTTCTTTTTCTAATTCCTTTAGATGGGAGTTTATGAACTGTGGATAAAGAAAAAATATATATGAGAAATATATTTTGTTCATCTGAATGATTTCTTAAAAATCACAATCTCACACAGGTAGATTAAAAATGCAAGTGAAAAACCTAGGAGACAATTGGATATATGTATCTGGAGTTTAGAGGAGAGGTCTGAACTAGGTGTGTAGTGTGAAAAGTAAAAGGGAGAGACTCCAACTTTGAAACATTGGAGAAATGAAGAGGAGCCAGCAAAGAAAATTCAGAAGCAGCAGTCGGTGAGATGAGAACAAAATAAGGAGAGTGGTGTTCTGGAAGACAAGAGAAGATAATGTTTTAAGGCAGAGCATTTAACTGAATCAGATCCTGCTAGTAGATCTAGTTCAATGAGGGCCGAGGAATAACAATTGAATTTTTTAATATAGAGGTCACTTGATGACCTTGATAAAACAGTTTTACTGGTACTGGTGTAAATATCTAATGGAAGCAAATTCAAGAGAAAATAGGGAGAAAGAAGCTAGAGACACCAATATAGATGATCCTCATCAGGAACTTTGCTTCAAAGAGAAAGCAGACAAGGGACAGAATGATTAAACCAGGTCAGCGGTTAGCAATACACAGACGTTACCATGGTAGAGACAGAGCTGTGTGTTCTCTGAACTCCATGTCCTTGCCCTGCCAAGCACACATTTAGAGATTAGCTTCACAGGCTCACTAGGCATGACTGGATTTCAGTTCATGAAATGTGGATGGAAATGCTATATTCCCTTACTGGGCCTCAACTTTAAAAATATGTCCTACCCCATCCTTCAGCTTTTTCTCTTTCCTTCACTTATGACTGGTTGCCTTGGATCTGGCAAGGATTCAGGGATCTTGGGGACGGCGGGGTCTTGAGTGTCTACATGGAGCAGAGTCCTGCCACCAAGCCACTTTGGATTTTATTATGTTGACATGTGACATTGGGAGTATGGAGGCTCTCTTCTATAATTACTAGTTTACCATGACTAATTAACTTGAATTTAACCCTCTCAATGAAAGGACTCTACAATCTCTGGCTAAGATTGATATTTCCCAATCTGTTTAGTATTTTGCTAAGATTTCAGTATTGAAGTACAATGCTTAAAATTTACCTACATGACCTAATGAGTCATAGCAAGAGTTGTAAAGCTGCATCAGCGGATGGATTTTGAAGTGTTCCTGAATTTTAAAAATACTTGGCCTGTGGTTGATTGGGTGAATTTCCTCACGGAAAACACATGAAGGCTCCCTCACTGTCCACTAACCATGGGCTATACCTTCTGAAATGACATTCAGGGCCTTCTACAATCTGTGCATAGATTCAGTTTCCTGCTCTGAGTTTCAAAGTGTGGTTGCCTTCTCCCACCTGCACCACCCAACAAACACTGAGAGTCCTGAGTAGAATCAAGTAACTTCTTTGATCAAGTTATAAACTATGGATCCAGCAGTCAGTCAAAAGAAATAACTTTTATTCCTCTTATAACTCTCCATAAACCTTTGCTAAGATTTCATCAATTTAAATTACTATAATAACCCAATATTTCAGGTAGTCTGGTTTTGAAAGAAGGCATTTTACATAATATACATCGATTACTTGAAAAGATATTTCTGTGTGAAGATCAGATACAATCTGTAACTTTCAAATGCAGATTTTATAATGTCCATCTCAACCCTGGAGAAGCAATTGTGCAGGATTTCAGCAGGAAGAAGACCACAGAATAATAGGTATCATTTTTTAAGTATGAGCTTTAATATCAGGCTTTGTGCTTTTCACTTTATAAATACTAAATTTCTTTAATTCAAAGATGCTGTGAATTGAAACATGCAACTTTCTGGGGAAGAGGACAAAAGAAATGCACTTATTACCTTCAGTGAAAACTGTGATGTCAAGAAGCATCAAGATTTTAAAAACGATTATAAATGCATGGAAAACATGTATTTCTCAGACAAGGAAATAGATTATTATCTCAAGTCTACACAGTACAGTATCTACAGGTACTGAGGTTCAGGCATAACCTGTCTGAAGTCACACACCTTGAGAGGGGCTGAGGCGTGGGTCACACACAGGACTGGGGACACTCTGGACTGTACTCTTTTCACCTCCCCAAGCTGGCTTTCCCCGACGTTTGTGCTTCAAACTCTAGAGCATGACTGACTAATTAGAATGTTACACTACCCCCAAATATAGTTAAGTCTAGTGAGCGAATCTGTTTTAAAAAGTGAAAAAAAAATACATTTTACGCCATTGATAATTTTCTAAATTTTCTTTCCCCAATTCATACATCTAGTGGTTTTTGAGCCAAGCATTTAAGGCTTGGTTGAATCTGAAGATAATGTCAACACTTTGTCAAGCATTTGAATTGCTTCCAGCATATTGTAGTATAATCCTCTGTCCACAAACATCCCTTCATTATTGCCTAATTACATGCAAATTTCATAAAATGAATGAGTTTTAAGGACTTGTCAATCTGTCATCCTAGGAACCACTGAAACATTTTGACTGCTAGATAAATAATCAGCAATAATCACACTATGCAAATTTGATATTTTCTGTACAATTATCTGAAACCATAAATAACTGGACACAAAGACATTTGGCATTCTCTCCGAGAGACTTGACCTACGGGGCTTTTTCCCTTTTCTAACAAACGTGCTAGTGGGAAATTTGCTTTTCTTTCTTCCTTTTTTTTTTTTCCCTTAATTCCAACTGTGCAAATGTACTGGTGGAAAAATTATGAGTACATAAATGCAAAGAGAATTTTGTTTATTTTTAATGTGTTTCCCCTTGGCAAACCTTTTTGTGTTTCCATTTTAATTTTTGCTTTTTGTAATTTTCATTTCCTCTCTCTTGAAGTTGTTGTTTTTCTTTTTTATTTCTCACTAGTAAAGAGAATATAGGTGGGGAGGATTCAGTGTAAGTTTATTTATTTTCTTTAAATTTATTTTCTCCATATTCCGCTTCTTATTTAATTTTTCCTCTATAATTCATTTCTAGACTGTCTGCTACACATCAGGCACTTGGGAGCATCCAAAATTGAAAGGCTAATTATCACTCTACGGCCAAACTTGGAGACATAGAAATAGTATATTCCAGTGAATTCACCAGGTCTGCAACTGACATTTTTTTCTTTTCTGGGGTTGATGCCACCTATGTTCGTGTAAGAATGTGAGCACCATCTTGTCGCCTGTACTTTTTCGTAAAAGCAAGCTGAAGAGTTTTAATTACTAACATAAAGCTCTTTGATAATGTATCTGCTATAAAGTCCTCCAAATTGAAATGGTGCTGAAGCATTCAGTACCCATATTTACCTTTGCTTTGTGAATATCTTCAAATTTATAGAGCTCAGACATCCCACAAGTTTTTTCAGAGTTTAAAGTTCAATTAAAGCCATCACAATTACTTAATAAAAGCTTCGATTGACTGATTGACTGATTATAGGAAGAGAGACTTGTTGGTTATCGTTGGCAATAAGCTACCAGCTATGAGTAGAAATGAATCCTCACTTCTATGGTTAATGGCTGGGCTCATTAATGGAAATAAATCCAGCATGCCACTCATTTTTAAACCACTGAAGAATCGTCTGATGTGAATGTAGGGCATTAGTTTTTTTTTTTTAATTTTAAGATATATAGGCAAATAAAGTACTTTAGTTGATTTCACTTAGGAGGATAATGAAAGAGTGCCATTCAGAAACTTGGAATTTAAAAATGATTAATAAAGTGCTTTTCACCACATCTACTCATTTTCTTCTCTAAGTGAGGCCATCAATCAATAGAGAGCCAAGCCTGACTCATTGATACTATTATTTCTAAGTCTCTGCTAAACGTGAAAGCATGTATTGTGTTTTTCCGCCCCTAAAAAGGAGAAAGTTAACTAAGTAGTTTTTCATGCTCAAAACAGATAGCCAGGAAAGAGGAGGTAGCTGAGGTCCTGGCTACACTCTGCCCGAATCAAACATAAGCTGGCAACTTGGGAAGAAAAAAATGATGTTTCCTTCCAGTGTAACTGACAAGTTCAAAACTAGCTCATGGAAGCCCTCTTCCTTCAGGGATTCTACTGGAAGTATTGCCTTTCCCTTTCATTCCAGTTTTCAGTATTCCAATAGAAGCACCCAAAGCAGACATACTGTAATGTGCAATTGCAAATTACTTCAAGACCTGAGATGGTAACATTCTCATCTGATAAAGGAAGATGAAATATGTTTCATCAAAGCCATCTTAACAAAACATACAAAACTCTCCATATGGGTGAGGTACAGAAATGAATGTTCAGAGGTTACAGCCGACCAAGGTTATTTAATTCTAGAACAATGGCTTTGAGGATTCCTACAGATGCATCTATTTATGATCGTGCATGTTCTGTGAAGTATAATTGTGATTTGCACCTTGTACTATTTTAGAATGTAGTGATATTCTTAAAAAATTAAGGTATTAGTACAATAGTTGTATACAGTGTACATTTTGTTAGGCAAATTACAATGCCTATTTCATATGCACCATTAAGTAATACTGTTGGGCTTCCCTGGTGGCGCAGTGGTTGAGAGTCCGCCTGCCAATACAGGGGACATGGGTTCGTGCCCCGGTCCGGGAAGATCCCACATGCCGCAGAGCGGCTGGGCCCGTGAGCCATGGCCGCTGAGCCTGCGCATCTGGAGCCTGTGCTCCGCAGCGGGAGGGGCCACAACGGTGAGAGGCCCGCGTACCGCAAAAAAAAAAAAAAAAGTGGGGGAAAAAAGTAATACTGTTAAATAACATTAAAATATTATGCTTTGGGTTAACATTGGAATTTAGAATATGCACCTTTCTAAGCCTGTTTCGATTATACATTAGGGAGTATAAATTGTCCATAGGTGCCCACAGACTTCTTATCATATAGAACTCTTCCTGGAGGTTTGCTCTCATTAAGGACTGATGCTCTATAATGTTAATGTATGAATCTCTGGCTGAAGCTTCAGCTGTAGTGTGTGTGTGTGTGTGTGTGTGTGTGTGTGTGTGTGTGTGTGTGTGTGTGTGTGTAATTCCTTGGATTCTAGGTATGAATAAAAGCTTAAGCAATTTGAATCAGACAATTTCAACTGGTGAATCATCTATTCACATTGGCACACACCTAGATATTATTTATATGAAAAAGTCAAGCCCCGGCTTTGGTATTTCGATTCACAGGCTAGGCTTTGGATGTACATGGCTATAATTGCAGAGTTCTAGAAAGTGTCAAAATTTTGAGAAAACATGGACATGTAGATAGGGTATGTTTCCCTTGCAATTGACTTGGAAAAGTGATGGTTTATTGTTGTTCATGCTATTTAAAGCACACTCATTATTCCTCTAGAGACGATAAAATAATACTAATCATTATTTTTAAAATAAGGCCTATCAATTTTATTTTTTTTATCCTGTTCTTGAGTATATGTTATTGAATTCTCAAACATGATTACTGCCATTGTAGTCACTGAAAAATGGTTGTTTTTTTTCCAGAGCATTCTTTCTGAATTTCATAAATTTTTGCTTTCTTAATTGATATTCTGAATAGAGAAACAGGTCATGACAATGTCAACATGCCCGAGCTGCCTCTGTGCTTGCATCCTCGAGAACAGAGGTGGGACTTTGTTAAGCTACTCAGTGACATAACCCTTCTGAGAGCCAGGATGCTTGGGTGACACTCATGTGAGAACTCCAGCTGAATGGCCTATAGGTTTCAGGTGCCATTATTAGCGCCATCATTAGAGATGTGGCTTGGAGTAAAAAAAAAATCTTCTTATAGCACAAATAAGGAGAACAAAGATAAAGTTTTTTCCTTCTGTGTGTTTAGATCACAACTTCATCTTGAGAACATGGTAGCTTGTTTAGATGAATCATACTTAACTTATTTGCAGTCATTATAGTTGTGACTATGACCTATCTTCCTCTCTTTGTTTCTAAAGAAATAGAAATATCCCACTTATTTTTACGTACACCACTGATAATAGTTATAATTTTTCTTTATGAAGCATCAGAGCAAGTTCTTTTTTCCCTGTGAAATAGAGCATACAACTAGAAAAGTGCAAAATATATCTAATAATGATTATAAAACAAACACCACCACACTGAATATTGCTGTCAACATCTCAGAAACATCCTTTTGCCTCTTCAGTCTTCTTTCCAAAGGCGTAAGAGTACCTTGATTTTATAATTATTTCCTGGCTTTTCTAAAAAAAAATTTTTTACCATATTGATGCACTGAATGATATAACTTAGATGGATAATGCATTAAAAAAATCGATCCATGGCCCTGTTGATTCAGTGAAATCCAGTGGTTACATCTGCCTTACCCCAAACGCCCCCCATCCTTCCAGACTTGAAGACAGAGACATGCATGCATGGCCCCTACTTGCTGGGTAACCTTATCTAATCTCACTGGTCCCTGGTGCCCTCAGCAAAGGGCATAATACTTTAGGCAAGGGTCTTGTGAATATCAAACAAGACAGTATGTGAAAGCAATTAGCAAATCACCGGGCATAATAAAGATACGTACAGTCCTCCAAGATAGAATTTAAAGGTCATTGATCAGTGAGCGTAAATCCAGAGAGAAATGACCAGGCTGGTTGACATCCGGAGTGAAAAAAAACCAGTTTGAACATAGATAACATTAGGTTCCAATATCTGAAAATTTACCACGTCAGAGGGCCTGCCTGGTGTGGTTTTAGATGGTGGAACCATGAGAGCAGTCCAAATTTTTTAGGCAGTGGATTGTAGATCAGTGTAAGCTTTCAGAATTCTGAGCGATTACAACTCTCCAAAAAAAAAAAAAGAACAAGGTGAAGAAAGCATGAGTTTTGAAGTCAGATGGACCTGCATTTGGATCTTGTTCCTAGCCATTGCTGGCTGCATACATATGGGCAGGTACGTTTCCAAAAGTATGTACATAATATGCTAATAAGGATAAATACATCTGTATAGACTATGAAATAAATTAGATAGTATATGCAAAGTGCTTAGGATAGTGTCTGACATGGAATTTATATTAAAATTGAATGAGTTCCCCAGCCTGCAGAGGACTCAAGATGTACTGAGATGCCATAGGCAAGGAAGCTTATATGAGCAGAAGCTACATCCGACTTGGTCATTATTGTATCCCCAATCCTAGTACCTAGCAGATTCACACTTAATGTTTGTATAATATGTGAACCAATAGAAAGGATATCTACTTTGAGTTGATCTTAAAATAGATCATCTGTATGTGATTCTTTTTTTTTTTTTTTTTTGCTGTACGCGGGCCTCTCACTGTTGTGGCCTCTCCCGTTGCGGAGCACAGGCTCCGGATGTGCAGGCTCAGCAGCCATGGCTCACAGGCCCAGCCGCTCCGCGGCATGCGGGATCCTCCTGGACCGGGGCATGAACCCGTGTCCCCTGCATCGGGGCACGAACCCGTGTCCCCTGCATCGGGGCACGAACCCGTGTCCCCTGCATCGGCAGGCGGACTCTCAACCACTGCGCCACCAGGGAAGCCCTGTAATTCTTTACTTTGGAAAAATATTTAATTCTTGCCAATAGGCACATGAAAAGGTGCTCAACATCGTTAATCATCAGGGAAATGCAAATCAAAACCACAATCAGGTATCCCCTCTCATCTGTCAGAATGGCCGTCATCAAAAAGTCTAAGAATAACAAATATTAGGGACGACGTGGGGAAAACAGAACCCTTGTGCACTGTTGGTGGAAACGTAGACTGGTATAGTCACTGTGGAGAACAGTATGGAGGTTTCCCAAAAAAGTAAAAACAGAACTACTATATGATCCAGCAATCCCACTGATGGGTAAATATCTGAAAGAAACGAAAACACTAATTCGAAAAGCTAAACGTACCCCAGTGTTCATAGCATAACTATTTACAACAGGCAAGATATGGAAGTAACCTAAGTGTCCATCAACAGATGAATGGATAAAGAAGATGTGATATATATGTGATATATATATATATATATATATATATATATACACACACACAACAGAATACTACTCAGCCATAAAAATGAAATTCTGTCATATGCAGCAACATGGATGAACTTGGGGGACATTATGTTTAGTGAAATAAGTCAGACAGAGAAAGACACATACTGCATGCTATCACTTATATGTTCAATCGAAAAAAATAAAACAAATGAATATATATAGCAAAACAGAAACAGACTCAGAGATGTAGAAAACAAAGCAGTGGTTACCAGTGGGGAAAGGAAAGGGAGGAGGGGCAATATAGGGGTATGGGATTAAGAGGTATGAACTGTTAGGTATAGAGTAAGCTACAAGGAATCAAGATATGATGGGAGAGTTAGTATCTGGCAAAGGGGAATGTAATAGTCCTGATTGACTTAGACCAATATTAATCCCCCTGGTCTGGGCCCACTGGTGCCAAATTTTGGGTTCTATTAGCAACAGAAGAGGGTCTAAGCTGTTAGTTAGGCAACAGTATAGTGCCTGCTACATTTTCCCAGTATTAAATCCACAGACTTACGTGATTCTGTAACCACTTCCTTGTTTTTTCCTTTCTGTAACAACAGGAGGCAATCCCTTTACCTGCACTCTGAATCCTGTGCCCCTTGCTCAGTTCTCAAGGACTCCATTTTTTCACTTGGTTATCCACTTTCTTCCCTATATCAGAAATCTTCCCTAGCTATTGAATCACGCTCTAGGCATACAAACATGCTCTAGGAGTGTTTTTCATCTTTAAAAATCCCTTCCCTACGGATAGATAAAAAGATATGATAAAACAAACATAGTAAAATGTTAATTATAGAACTTAGTGAGATTTACTGCAACTTTTCTGTATGTTTAAAACTTTGATAATAAAACATTCGAAATAAAATCCTTCCCCTCCAAAAATAAATAAAATAAAATAAGCTACAAGGTTATATTAATTGTACAATACCGGGAATATAGCAAGAATTTTATAACTATAAATGGAGTATAACCTTTAAAAATTGTGAATCACTATATTGTACCCCTATCATTTATGTCATATTATACATCAACCATACTTCAATAAAAAAAAGAGAAAAAATTTAAATCTTGGATTAGCTGGACCTGACTGGGAAGGTGGAAAACAAACCCAACATGCAGAGCTTCATCAACGGGATATGCCATCATTTGTTAAAAAGGAGCTGCAAAATTCACCTCTACCCCTACTCTGAACTTCAAACTTAGGAGCCCTTAGTGGACAAACTGTGCTTTGGGAGAGTACTTTGCAAATTTCACTGCACACTGAAATCCTCAGAGGAGATTTTAGAAATCCCTGTGCCAGGTGACATCCTAGACCAGTTAAATCAGAATTCCTGAGGGAAGGACTCAGGCATCCTCTGTGTCTTTACAAGCTCTCCAGGTGATTTCACGGTGCCTCCAAAATTCCAAATGGGGACCTTAGGATTTATCCTATGCCAGGCCGTGTTGCAGGTGTTGGGCAAGATGCCACAAAGATCCTCGCTTAAAGAGTTGTCAGTTCTCTGAAATTTTCCACCCCTGGTATGAGCTACAGGTGGTGTCCAATACCATCCACCCATGGCCAGTCCTGTGGGTGATTTCCTCTGCCACTCCTGGAATGGGGAGATGCAAAGTGGATGTTCACAGAAGTGGGAGCTGAACTTGACTCAAATAGAAATTAAAAGATCTTTGTTGAACAAATATTTTAATGCTATTTGACCTGAGGTTCCTACAAAAACATCTAATTGCCTAATACCCAGCACCCACAGCCATTATAAGCAGCTACCTATATGGAATTAGTTGAGTGTTGGAAAAGTCCCCTCGATCCCAGCATCTGTCCTATAAAAATTGTGTAATGGCTAAACATTTTAACATCGATCATTATTTGTCACTTCGACGTGTGTGGTCATTTAAGACATCAGCCATTTCTAAGTGACTCTTTTTTTTTAAAGATTTTTTTTAACGTGGACCATTTTTAAAGTCTTTATTGAATTTGTTACAATATTGTTTCTGTTTTCTGTTTTGGTTTTTTGGCCACGAGCCATGTGGGATCTTAGCTTCCTGACCAGGGATCGAACCCGCACCCTCTGCATTGGAAGGCAAAGAAGTCTTAACCACTGGACCGCCAGGGAAGTCCCTCTAAGTGACTTTTATTCAAAACAATTATGTGACATTTTGGTAGGAAGTCTCAAATGAAATAATAAATGAGAGAAGATATATACATTGTGAAGATTTATTGACATGTAAGCCATTGTTATTGTAGTTGATCATGTCTACAATGGCAAAGACTGGACAATGGAATATTAGTTGGGTGGATTTCAGGGAACAGCAGTGGCAAGTTTGAAGCCTGGAGTTCTGAACTACTTTGGAGAGGAACCTCCAGGAGGAGTTGCCAGTTCACAGTGAGGTTGGGAGGTGAGGCTCAAGAGAAGGAAAAGGGTGGTGATGTGACAATGCCAAAATCTGAATGTGCTTGTCCTGGTTTCTACTGGGTGTGTGAATACCTCTGCAAAAGGGAGCTCCCTTTCATGCGATTGAGGACGCTCTGCTCCTCCTTGGATAATCACAGGCCCTAATCCCCTCTTAAGTCCTAACAGACTCTTTTGTTGTTGGGAGGTACTGCCCGAAGTCAGCTGCCTCTGCCTCTCTCTCTCCCAGGAGTAGGCTGTCTCATTGGTTCTCAAGTTGGACTGAGACTCACATTTGGGTTTTATAAAAAATTCAGAAGCGTGACCTCTCTCCCAGGTCTACCAAAGAAGAATTGCATATTAACGGGGCCTGGCAATCTGCATTTTAACAAGCTCTCCGCCTATATCTGATGAATAGAAATGTCTCAGAAGCACAGGTTTATGAGAATAATCACTTTAAAGAATATATTATTTAGTTTTTATAAGTAATAAAACACATGCTACTAATCTTAAAATATCCAAAATGAAATGTAGTGCCTCTTAATCACTTAACCTACAATTATTATCCCTCTCCCGGGGACAGACACTGTTACCAGTTTCTGGTAACACTTCATCCAACAGTATTAAGATTATGAACTGTACTTTCATTTTGTGTACACTTGCCAGACATTCCTTTGCACATTTTCATATTTTTTTTTTTTTTTAGTATTTTAAGTCATTTTTTAGGGAGTGGTGGTCAGGGAGCATCTTGTATATAGTATGTAATTGGGTTTTGGTTGAAACCCAGTGAGAGCCTTTTTACATTGCACAGACTAGCTTAGCACACTTATGTTTATTTATGTGATAGATTTGTCTATTGATATATTTTATTCCATGATTTCTGTTTTTAATTTTTAAAACATTTCTTCACATAGTCCATTTTGTTTGGTTTTGTGTTGGCATGCAGTTTCTTTTTGAGAATATGAAAGTCTTGTTTAATACTTTGTAGCCATGGTGTGGTGGTACACGCTTAACAACCAGCTCTCCAGAGAAAAGCCCTGGATTATAGGATTTGCCAGTTTCTGCGAGATAAATATTACCACCATGACTAAACATGTACAGGTATGTATGTACATGTACATATATCTATATTCTAACTTTATATGGTTTCTTCTCTAGACAATATCTAATGAGTAATGGCAACATTAGTTTATTTTCACTTCATCAGCCACTTAAATATTTCTTCTGTTGACTTCTTCTGATATATGATATTTCACGATCAAAAATTACATATTTCGGGAGTTAGTAAAATAAACATGTTCGGAGGGGGATGTTCTTAAGAGCTGCTAAGTTGACACCCTAGTGGCTCAACGATTGGGTCTTTTCGGTCATTAAATGAAAACCCAATGGGAATGAACCTGTCAGGCTACACACACGATTTGATGGAAATAGAAAGGTCTTTGGAGTCACACAGACTAGGATATGACCAATTACAAGCTGGCTGCCTTGGGGGAATTAAACCATCTCTCTAAACCTTTGGTTCCTTTTCTGTAAAATGAACATAAACTAACCACTTCACAAGGTGTCAGTGAAATAATACATGTAAAACACTGAGCACAGGCCTGGCAAACATCATGTGCCGTAAAGGTTGATGGTTGAAAAAATAGAAGGAAGACACCGATGTATAATCCTCCTTCACAACCGTTAGAGGCTGGGTCGTGTTCCCTCGAAACTCGTGTTTCGGTCCTAACTCCCAATGCATCAGAATGTATTTATTTGTTGGTAGCATCTTTAAAGAGGTAATTAAGGGAAAATGAGGTCATGAGGGGGACTCCTAATCTAATAGGACTTCTGTCCTTATAAGAAGAGGAGATTAGGACATAGACACACACAGAGGGAAGACTACATAAAGACACAGGGAGAACTGATTCACTTTGTTATAAAGCAGAAACTAACACAGCATTGTAAAGCAATTATACTCCAATAAAGATTTTTAAAAAAAAAAAGACACAAGGAGAAGACAAACGTGCACAGACAAGGAGTAAAGCCTTAGAAGAAACCGATGCTGCAGATACCTTGATCTCCAGCTTCTGGTCTCCTGGACTGTGGGAAAATAAGTTTCTGTTCTTTAAACCACTTGGTCCCTGGTACTTTGTTATGGCAGACTTAGGAAACAAATACAATAATTTTGCCACTCTTGAATTATATTGTGTACTTTATTAAAGTGTATCTGTTAAATGTACAACTAATTGTAACTTAATGTATATTTTATGTAGTCCCTGTCTTTATTAGACCACGCGTGTTAATTTTTAGCTTCAAAATGTGGCCACACATCTAATATGAAGAGCACAACACAACCAGGAGCTCAGGGGCCTCGCTGAGGTGAGTGTAATGATCACAGGTCGCTAACACCCTGGTGAATATCTGCACCAACGTTCAACAGTTAGGGTAGCAGGGCAGGAGGGTCGTCCTTGTGCCTGAAGAATGCCCAGGGCTGTACTAAATAGAATATACAATGGGAAAGGAACAAACAATGTATCTTTCCCATTGGATTTTTACCATGTGAAACCTATACAGGAATTATTCTTATTCTTCAAAATGGGAGCTCCCAGAAGCTCCAGTGCTGATGGGAAATACATTATTATACTATGTATAAAATAAATAAGCTGTAAGGATATATTGTAGAACACATGGAATATAGCCAATATGTTTCAATTATAATAGTTATAAGTAGAATATTACCTTTAAAAATTGTGAATCACGATGTTGTACACCTGAAACTTATACAGTATTGTATATCAACTATCCCTCGATTAAAAAAAAAAACAAGAAAAGAAAATGCATTATTATAGACAAGTAAGGGATTATTGTTATAGGCAAAATATTTATTTTGTGGAGGAGACATTAGTTCTACTGACTGTTCCCTTGAACTATTTCTAAGTAGCAAATCATCCCAAATCTCAGTGGCTTAAAATAACAACAATGACCCATTTTACTCACCAAATCTGAAATTGGGGCAGGGCTCCTGGTGACAGCTTATCTCTGGTCCCGTGGGATTTAGCTGGAATAGCTCAAAGGCAGCTCGCTGACTCTGGATACTTCCTATCAGCTGGAATTCAGCTCTGCCTGTGGCTAGAACACCTACACATCACCTTCTCATGTGGCTGCTGGGCCTCGTTACCACATGCTGGTTCATTCCAAGGGACCCGTGTCCCAAGAGGGAACGCTGGGCAGAACTCTTTCTAACCTAACCTCTGAAGTGGTGACATGTTACTTCTGATGTATTATATTAAAACGAGTCACTAAGGTTGGCCATATTCAAGAGAGAGGACTTAGACTTCACCTTTTGATGGAGGAAGTGTCAAAGACTTTGAGGAAATGCTTTAAAACCACCATATTGACCTGTTTTCAGTTGGCTACATGCTTTGGAATGTTTTCATTGTGGTGTCCATGGGATCGTGCATTCAGCAAATCTTCTTGATCTTCCTGTGACCAGATGATTCATATCTACAAAAAGACAGGCTAGGATTTTAGGGGTATATCAGTTTGAGATCAATGAGAGGGATATCTATTTTTCTAAGAGAAACAAAGAGGCTCATGCAGAAATTACATTTTCTACTTTGGGATTATTAGCTCATGCCCTCACCCCTTCATGTCCAGAATGGCGAATATGTAAAATACATTTTGAACTATTTAAAATGTGTGGTTGGTGAATAGTTAATGAAATTAATTTTTCTGCTCAATTTGGCTGAGTTTCTAAGGTGGGATTTAGATTTTTATTGAAATTAATAGGGATTAATGTTCTTTGGAGTATTTCTGTAGTGGTGGGCTTGGTACTATTTATTGTGTATCTCTGTGCTATGTAGACGACACCAGGGGCTAATTTATTGGGGAAGATAAAAATAACAATTGCACAATTTAATTTTTTAATTGAAAAGAAAAAAATCTAAGGACAATAGGAGATTGTAAAAAGGACGAAGCAGATGAGAACAAAGTTTTAAAAACATGGAGATGATTTGCCTCGAAAGAAGAAAGCTGTTTAGAATTGTCTTACCGATGTTTTGTTTTGCTCAGACAAATGAACCAAAGAAACTGAAGCATAGGACATGCCCAGTTAACCAGAGGCTCTGGGCTCTGGAAAAGAAAAAGAAATAGACACATTCAGTTCAACACCTAGTTTAAATTTCTCTTCCTTAGCTTTCTGGGAAGATTTCTATAGAGCCTTCTTATTATAGACTCTCCTTTTTTTGAGGACAGTTATTTAATCATCTGTCTCCAACAGCCATCTGTTCTCCAGGACACATTGTCCCAACACATTCCATCTTTTATATTTTCCATATTTGTACTCACATTTTTTCCTTTTTCAGGCTTAAGTAAATTCTATGTCTCCCTCCCCAAATCTACAGGCTTTTCTATAAGAAAAACTATAGGTAGAGAATATGTACAAACTATCGTCAGCTGCCAGGAATTGTTGTGATGTTTCCTGCTGTCAAATTAAAAGTGAAAGGAAGAACATGTCTATTAAAAGAAAGGCAGAGTTGCCCTTTCTGCCACAGATCAGTCCTCTGGTGTCCTCTGTACCCTGGCATCTATAGCGGTCGACATACTTGACATCCCTTTGAAATTCACTTGTCTATAACTTTTTAATTTAATTTAATTTTGTGCTGTTTTATTTTAATGTTCATATAGTTTCATATACATATGGGGTATAGTTGATTTACAATGTTGTGTCAGTTTCAGGTGCACAGCAAAGCGAATCAGTTACACAGATATAGATATCCAATCTTTTTCAGATTCTTCCTGTAGGGGAAAAGTATCTATAACATTTAAATACTGTTTATAAACGCTATTGCTCACTAAGAAGATTTAATTTTGAGAGTTGGTTCAAATTGCACCTACGATACTAGAAAAAGGGACAATCTGTAAAATGAGGCCACATTTCCAACCTGGGAGGCTAGGGTCATGACCCTGCCATCCCCTGTGAGGGCGACCATGGGAGGTGAGTGAGTTTGGGAGCCGAAGGGGGAGAGGAGGTCAGCTTGGTGAGAAGCTGATGTTCTTGTGCAATATCCAGGTGGAAATGTGCACTACGCTATTGGACATGATTCTGAAACTCAGGGAAGTGTTTGGAGCTGGGACTGTAGCTTTGGGAGTTGTTAACCTACAGATAGTAATTGGAACCATCCAAGTTAAGGAGATAACTGAGGAGCAGGAAGAGACAAAAAGAGGAATTGGAAAACAAAAAGCATAAGGTGTGACCGAAATCAAGATGGTAGAGAACTTGAAGCAAGGAGCGATCGACAGTGCAAAATGCAGAGATAGTACCTCATAGGATTAGGAGAGGAAAAAAATACCTATGGGACTTGGCAATTTGGAGTTTCTCTGTGTCTCTAGTGATGGCCATTCTACATGAACGGTGGGGAGAGAATATGGTTTGTTAATGGGGCCTTACAAAAGAGTAAAGGTCCAGGGAGTTTAGAGTACTTATTTTTTTCATGCTCAAAGTTGTCCTTCATGCAGTTTCTGGAATAGAAAGTTACAATAAAGATTACTGTGTTGGTTCAGGAAAATTTACTCGAGTGAGCTTCCATTTCAAGTAACAGCCAAGTTGTATTTCTCCAACTCCTAGCTATACCTGAACAGAATGGAATTATTGAATGGAAGCTCTACTTAATAAATTTAATAAACCCATGACTATGGGAATACAAGCTACTTTGTATAGCCTTTCTATTATTCAGATTTTAATTTTAGTGTCACTTCCTCAGAGAGGGCAATTTAAAGTAGATTCTCGGACACCTCTATCATATTATTTTATTTAAACTTTCTGCATAGCAACTACAATTATCTGATTTTTCAAAATCTATTCCCCTACCTGCCCATTAGAAAATAAGATCTAAGAGAAGAATCCTTGGCATTCTTGTTCCCTGTTGTATCTTCCACACCTTGACTAGTTCCTTCTTGAATTGGAGCATTGCAACCTGGGACATCAAGAAATATGTGTTAAATGAATCAATGAACTGATATAACATCTCCAACCTGCAGCTTCCAGGCTTATAGTGTGATTTGAGATCAATAACATAATAATTATAGCAAATGGAATGAGTACAGTGTCCCAGGAATTGTGCTAAGTACATATTGAGTCCTCCCAATAGTAATCCATTACATTAATCCCTAAGCATTAATTTGGTCTTCTTAATAGAAAAAGTATCTGAGGCTTATAGTAAATAAGTATTTTATTCAATAATAAAGAGCCATTAAACGACAGAACTTGGGTTTAAACCCAGGTTTGCCTGACTTTATGGCACATAACCACTGTGCATCTGGCCTCCTCTTTCCATTGAAATGTTGCATTGAAACTGTGTCAAAGCTGCAGGTACACTGAGCTGAGGATGGGTACATGAAGGCTGGCACTTACAAGTCCATTGTTCCAGGAGCAATATCATAAGTTAACTTCCAGCCTTTAGTTAATGTTTGTTTCTAATATGGTGTGGCAAAATAATTAAGCAGATTATCCAACCATTCAATAAAAATCATAATGAAAATATAAAAATATGATATTTATTATGGAAATACATAAATATGATACTTATTATAGCCATTTCCCTAAAGTGCTTTATATATATTAACTAATTTAACCCTCACAACAACTCTAAGAGGTAAGTATATTATTATGTCCACATTACAAATGAAGAAACTAGGATAAAGGAGTTAAATGACTCCTCGGAGTTGCACACCTAGCTAGGAAGAGGTAATTCTAGGATTGGAAACCAAGAAGACTGATGTCAGAGTGCCTAAGTAACTCAGGCCAACAGAATCAAATATACATTAGGAAATTTGGTGTTTTCCTAAAGTCAATGCAGTCCAGACCATGTGTAAAATTTTTACTAACTCAAAATGTACACCTCTATTTAATTTTTACTTCAGCTTGGATAAAGGTAAATATGAAAGATCTTAACTAAAACAAGGAAAAGAAATTATGATTAGTTATCCCAAAGTGTTATATTTCAAATCTCCAGAATATTAGGTAGGTAACTGGACTGAATCTCTGACATTTGCTGGTTTTGTGCCTTAGAAAAGTTTTCCTGCCTTAGATGGGACACTTTTGAAGCCATGATTAAAATGGTTGTCTTAACAGATGATATAGGTTTGTATCATCTACACCAAGACTGTCCAAAGAACTTCTTGTGATGATAAAAATATTCTATAAAATATATGACTGTAGGGCACTTGAAATGTGGCTCATGTAACTGAGAAACTAATTTTTAATTAAATTTAATTTTAATAAGTTAAAATTTAAGTAACTACCTGTGTCTAGAGGCTACCATATTGGACAGTATAGATTTAGACTACTTAGAGGCATATAAGATTTTGAGACTTACTTGACAAAATTAGAAAATATAAAAATATTAGGAAACTGGACACTAAAAATGTTATTACACAAAGGGATAGTGGAACAGATAAACTATAATCCTGTAGGCAAGAATTAAAGGGTTTAGTACATGGAGTAGCAACAATTTTAAGTAAGCCAGAGGTATGTCAGTTCCATCGATCTTGTCCTACAGAGACAAAAACTGTTCTGATTGCAACCAATAGTTAATGGAGAAAATTGGATCTAATCATCCAAATCTACAAATAAGTGACTGGTATGTGTAAATAAAGAGTAATCCTGAACTATACTCAATATTTTGTAATGACCTATAAGGGAAAGGAATCTGAAAAATTATATATATAGATATATATCTCTCTATATATATCTATATCACTTTGCTGTACACCTGAAACTAACACAACATTGTAAATCAACTATACATCAATAAAACTTTTTTTAAGTAAGAAAAGAGTAATCCCATGTGTCATAAGCATGATGACTAAAATCATTTATTCAAAACAGAAAACCTGCAGTACTGAGCACAGAGGGGCATCCTTTTCTTGGGAACCTATTTCTAGAGAGCACTGCATACCTCACAAGTTCTTGCTGTAAAAAGGTGAAGGATAAGAAACTTCAGAACATTAAAGAGATGGATTAGGAACTGAAATCTACCCTTTCAAAGGAAAGGAAAGCAGTGTGCTATTATCAGTTACATTGCTTCCAATGGTCAATCCAGGAATGATAATTTCACCCAAGATGGTAGAAAGTGCCTTAAGCTGCAACAGCCCTTAGATGCTGCAACAGTCTACTGTAGGGAAGCAAAATTTTCCATCCCCAAATGTCTCTTTGGCATGAGGACTATTTCCATCTGAAAACAATTATGGCCCAAAAGACTCAGGAAGAAACTTTGACTTTCCCCCTAACTGCCTAAAAAAGTATTTAGTTAGAGGGCCTCTTCCTGGAAAAGAGCTATCCCCAGAGATATCTGCAAAGAATATGGGCTAGGTTGGTGGAGGAAATCCTTCGGCTGGACCTACAGATCAGAGTTCACATTATCTGCGTCCTGTTATCTCTGCCTCGTCCCGCAAACATTCGTTTACAAACATTTGCTTTTCCGTCTTGAAGTGAAATGCTTTCCTCCCCTTCGAAGTCCCAAACCACTCCCCTCAACAGCCTCTTTTGTCTTTAGCTGAAGATGGTATTGAAGGTTAGGGTTTTAGCCATTTTGGTGAGCTACTCAGTTTTTCTGGATCTCTCCCATGTATACATGTTATTAAACTTTTGTTTGATTTTCTCCTGTTAATCTATCTCATGTCAGTTTTAATTCTTAGACCAATCAGAAGAACCTAGAAGGGAAGAGGAAAACTTCCTCCCTGACCCTACCATGTACATGTGTGGTTTGGCATTGCTTAAGGAAGCTTATTTTTGATATAATGTATTATGCACATTTTATGGAATATAAATATTATTTTCTCACATTGCCTGCACACACATACCACATCTAAGCTTACTTTTAAAAAAATCCATTAAAAAACATTGCAAATTTAGGGTACCTATTTTGCTCTCGAAAAAATTCTTATCAAAGCCTTTATTTCATTAATTAATCAACCTTTTTTTATAAATTTGCTTCTTTGAATTTAATAAGATAGCAGGAAGCAAAGACATACCCGAAACTCATAAGTTGCTATTTTGATTACAATTATAAACATACTTCTCTTTTGGTTCTAAAGGGTGGTCTCTGTCTATAGATGTTCATTATTCAATTTTGTTTATTTCGCACCTTCCTATAGAAGTAGAAAATGAAAAGAATAGAAATACCTTAAACTTTTGTAGTTTTCTAGGACACAAATACAAATAACATGTTTTTAATTCCTCAGACATACCAACCATTGAAAGCTTACACTAATTACCTGTAGTTTTGTTAATGTTATAAGCTGCCCTTCATCTCTCCTACCCAGACACACCACTCAGTTTCCTAGGCAGATATATTCAACAGCTTCTGTTCACACCTGACATCAATTTCCTTTGATGTTCACAGTCTAAATGAGAATGCTACAGCAAGCTATATTTGTGAAGTATACAGAATGCCTTTAAAATGATGGCAGGTATTTTCCTCATTAAAGCAGCCATAACAGATAGTTAGATATGATGCTGTCCCTCACCTTCCTACTAATTAATGACTATGATTGCAGCCCAAATAAGATCAGGCAATTAGATGTGATAACATTTCAGAAGCAAATATACAACAATCTTGAAATAGCTTCTTGCCGATAAATAAAGTTGATCTTTGGAAAATTACCATATAAATGTACTACTCTATCAAAAAAATCACACAAACTGAGAAACATAATAATTTTACTTTTAATTGAAACATGAGTTACAAATCCCATTAAATTAAAATGTTATGAGTTGGTTATAGGAAGGTATTGTAAACAAGTTCTGCTGCATCCTGCAACAGGCGCAGCGGTTAAAGCAGAGGCTCCTTCAAGCATGTCTTGAAAGGCACTTTGGGGACTATGTTATACTCATCTTAGGGAAATATAGAAGGGATCGTTTTTTGGATTTTTTTTTTTTTTTTTTGGTAACAGATTTGCAACTCAGTTTTGATAGAAATGAAAGTCGACCAAGGAGAAATGTGCAAGAAAAATGATTGACCCCACTGGGGTTTGTAAACACGCAAATACCAGGAATATTAAAGAAAACCTTGCAGAAAAGCTAGCACTGTAGGGAAACAAAAGTGAACAGACCATTAGGTAACCAACTGCTTTTTAATTTTATCAATTACAATGCACTTTTGCCTTTCTATTCATTTTAAGTCTGGATAATTATTTTTATTAAAATACACAGAAGCCATGTGCATCAGTTGATTACAACTGTCTTGTTAGATGTAGACCTCCTTTTCTGATCTTGAGAAGGGTCATGGCTGGTCATGCCAATACTTAAAGTTCATTCTCCACCTCGTTATCTGAGCTATGAAAGGAGTCCAGATGCAAAGAGGATCTCATTCCTCAGGGCACTTCCCTTATCTGTCACTTGAAACCTGGTTTGGATAGACCCTAATCCTGGCCTTGAGGAAAAGTCTCTATTTAATTGTTTGGTCTACATAAACCTCTATGTGATTTCTTAATGGTGATAATGAACAGCACATTAAAATAACAGCAGGAATCTCAATCAAAATAGTGTGCTGGTCTGAAGTGCTTATTGTGAGAAGAGCCTGAAAAACCAGCTCATATAAAAACACTCTTGCACCAACTCCTTCCAAGGGTGTATATGTGACTTGAAGCATTTGGGGATGCGGCATATCGTGGTTGTTGTTATGCTTGGTTTTCTGGAGGTGTCAGCGGCTGTGGGATCGATAGAGCCACTTCTCAGAACATGAGAAAAAAGAACGTGCCCGAAAGAATCTGATCCCAATCTACATAATGTATATATGCATGAATATACGTAGTCAATGAATATATATTATGAATGGATACGTGTGAGCAGTGAGTTATGCATAAATTGTGTATGTGAATAAAGATGTGAATTCTTTAAAAGCAGAAGACCTTATATGCTGCTTGTATTCTTTACCAGAGCACAGAGCAGTGCCTGGAGATTAACAAAAGGCACTGAAATTTTGTTGAATGAGCACACACACACACACTCCCACACGTAGGCACACAGGGGCGGCTGTCGTAGGGCGCGTTCCCTAGGAACACTGCCTCCGTCTTTTCCCTGCGTCAATCTCGCAGACCTAAGGATGTCTTTGTCGTTAGCTTCTCGCTCTTTTTATTTGGTCTCAAGGCGGTATTCTTTGTATCTCCCCCTATTCCTCTCTCCCCACGGAATAACTGTATTTGCTCCTGAAGACATACCAAGCTTGGAGTTGATCTTGGTTTTCTGTGAAAACAGAGTTTTCTTGTATTCCTTTGGCCATGAGAAGTTAGGCAACTAGGGCATTATTTTCAAACAAGGAAGGGAATACCTAGTTATAAACAAAACTGCAGGTGAGTTAGTTGTATGTTTCCAAAGAACATAAATGTTCATCTTTATCGAAAACAAGTTTAATGTTGTTTGATGTTCAAATATTCTATCAATAAGCAAATGTTCATTGTCCTTTTATAGAGAAATAATTATTTTTACAATTGGCCTGGTGGACTCCAGAAGAATTGGTTTGCCATCCTTTTATGCCTCTTACATTTTGGGTATCCTGACTTAATTGTCTTCATTGCACAAAGATATGGTTTCTTCAGTGAAAGTGAGAAAAATATATAATTCAATGGTTTTGTGGGCATCAAATGAGATAATAAGTTGCCAGGCACTATACGTGTCTAGTACATGGTGACACATTTCAAGAAGGAAACTGAAAAAAAGTGTAAATCCAGAGAAAATTGGTCACAATTCTAAGAAATCTGCAGCTACTAGCCTGTGGGGAAATTATGTTTGTTGGGGAAAAAAATAGGATGAACTTGAAACCTGTCTTCAATGATGTAAGGGGTTTCTATATGAAACAAAAATGAATTTTTGTAATTTCACATAGCAGAACCATGATCAATGGATCAAATCTTCCAAGAATGTGACTGGAGATCAACGTAAAGTGGAATTCTTAGCAAATATCGTTACCCCCAGGGAATGGACCACTTAACAAGGGGTTTGGAATTTGGATATCACTGGAATCCAGTTCCAGTTCATTCATTGGCTGGTTGTATGCATTGAGCATGACATTAATCTTTCTAAACTTTAATCTCTTTATCCTTAAAATGGGAATAAGTATCTATATAGAATATTAAGAAATATTAAATTAGGTAGTACAGGCAAATCGCTTAGCATAATGCCTGAATAAATAAATTAATTAAGGAATTGTATTTAACTATTTCCTACGACTGGAAGGACTCCAGCCCAGTGATGTGGTCGCTAAATCAAGGATGCTTCAGAAGGGCAGGGACCATGTCTTTTTTGTTCACAGTAGTATTCCCAGCCCCAAGAGAGAGTTGGGATTCACTTACTATTTCTCAATTAAATGAATCGAGATAAATGATAAATGAACAAATAGAAGAGATGGCTCCATTGAGTTGGAGTTTAAGATGAGTGACTAGAGTCCCTTACAACTTCAAGATTTGGTGAACCTGACTGGGAAGTAGAAAAACAATCCTAAATGTTGGAACTAAAGCAACTAGGTAAACTCCCATCTCTACCTTTGTTTAAAACAAACTGCAAGAAAACAATGACTCCTCTTCCTTGAAACGCCTACTTAAGGAGTTCTTAAGAGCCAGGTAACCAATCTGTGCTTTAGAAATCCAATTCCCAGATTTAGATTCCTCTTAGTGGGAAATAACATAATGACAAATATCTTTACTTAAAATGTCTTTGAAGAATAAGAGTCAAGAGCAGATTTTTTTTCCAATTAAAATGATTTCTATTGATTTGGAAAACATAGATGATAGGCTTCTCAGATACAATTTTGGGTAGAAGACACAATTGCCAGTGAGTTCTCCTAATTCCATTAGTGGCAATTAATCAACATTATTTCAGAAACACAGATATGTGAACACTGCACAAAAAGGCAGTAAAAGGTTTCCAGACTTGATTTTATTTCCTTATTTTTGGGATTGTTTTTGCTTAAGTGAGTATGCTTTTTCATTGCTGAAGCATCACGCTTAACACATTTCTATGCATACGCAATACTAATAGCAAATCCATAGAAAGGCAAGGCTGGCAAAAAGTCATAACTGCTAAAAAAGTTCTTCTGTAAAATGCCATGAGATTATTTAGGTTAGTAAAAAAAAAAGAAAAGAAAAGAAAAACAAACTAGCAAGGATTGTTAACCACTCCAGAAGGATCTAATCAAAGTGTGAGACTGTGCAACATAATGACAGATGGAATTTAATGTAGATAAGAAAAAGGTAATGCATTTGGGGAGAAATCATTTAAACTTTTCATATACATTGGTAGGATCTGAATTAGCTGAACTTCTCAGGAAGAAAAGAAGGGGTAATTATGGATGGAAGTATTCATTGAAGACATCTGCTCATTCTTCAGCAGCAGTTAAAGCTAATAGACTGATGGTTATATTAATAAGGCAAGGGAAAATAGTATGGAAAATATTATGACATTATGCTATGTAAACCACTGATTTAATTTCATTTTGATCACTGTGTTAGTTTTTGGGTTCCTAGCATTTTAAAAGATGTAATGCTTACAAAGTAAAAATTTTTTTTAAAAAGTAAGAAACACACACACACACACACACACACACACACACACGCACAAAACAAAAAAGAAACCAGAGCAGAGCCAGGGGAAGCATTAGCACCAGAGCAGGTAAAGAGCAACCTTGAATACAGGAGGCTGCATTTCCCACCTCTACCCTCATGTAATCTTACTGAACTCATAATTGCAGCCTCCATGAATTGCAGCTTTCTCCCCAAAATCATTCCCAGAAGATTATTTACCAATGAGTTTTAAGCAAAGCATTTCATGCTTTTTAGCCCAACAGAAGGATTTTATCCTCTATTTGCCTGATACACAGTTGGTAGCTGCTATGTCTGAAAATATTTTTAGAAGTGAAAAAAATGATTTTCTAATGCAAAGATTTTTTTCCTCTGTGTAAGTATCACTTAGATAAATCATAAAGTGGTGTCTGTGTAATATTCCCATTCATCCTGGTCTGTTTATTTTATACTTTCCATGTTTCTGGAAAGACAATGATATCCCTCTAATTAAAAAAAATCTTGAGGAAAAAAGTATCTAAGATGGAAGACACATTTAGTAATATAAAATTTTCTGTTTATTGTTTTCTGTCTTCCTTGTTTATTTCATTTAAATGAACTATTTATAAAGATACAGTTCCTTTCCCTGAAATTGCTCTGAACCATGTTTACCACTTACCTGTGCCAGAGCACCTTGAGGTGAGCATTAGTGTTCCGCCCCCTGGACCAGATGTTGGCTTTGACTGTTTTGAGACCTGTGATCTTATAAGATCTTTTCATCACCAGGTCCTAGTTTCTCCTCTTTTACAATGGCAATGATAACAGCTAGCTCATAGTGCTAGTATAAGAAGTAAATACAGTAATTTATGTGTAATTCTTTGTGCATTGTAAGTGCTCAGTGTTAGATGGTTCCAAATACATGGGGTTTAAATGGAAATAAAATAACCGTATTGTCATTTCATCTCAAAAGAATCTTTGCTTGCATGCAATTTAAGTTCTCCACACATTTAGAGTTTCTACAGTCTGTCCTAAGTTCGAGAGTTTTCCCTGACCCAACCCCAAATTCCTCTTCATAGCCTCTCTACCACTAACCCCTGGCGATCATCCCATTGCACAGCTAGGACCACCAGTGTTTGCTTCTCTCTGAATGCTGTCCATGCTTTGCCAACTCAGAGCCTGGTTCTTAGCACAGCCATTGTTTCTAAAGCCCAATCCCCTCTTCAGTGTTCGCCTCAGTCTTGCACAGAAAAACCCAGCCAACACGACTTCCCTTCAGGAAATCTGTTCAGTTTCTTCAGGAGCATGTGATCAGTCTGTACCTGAAATTTTGTAGCACTTAATCAGGACCAGTACTTGACTGCAGTAACATCATGCCTGGTGTTATTTGTATTATTTATCTAATCACTCCCCATACTTTCATGAGCTACTCACCTTTGTGTGCTCAACATGATCTGGCACAGAGCAAAAGAACATATTGAATGAATTCGTCAACGTACAACGTTACAGACTTGCTTCTTACCATAAACTCATGGATACAGCAAATTCAAAGAACAAGAAACAAACTTTAAAAAGAAAATCTTAATCTCATGTAATAAACATAAAAATGTAGATAATATTTACTTTTCCTGATCTTAGCTTTCTAAAGAACTATTATTAAAGAAGCAAGAATTTATGACTTTCTGAAAACATGAAATCAGTTCCTACCAGAAGGACTATGTTACCATCTCTAAGCCTGGACCAAATCATATTAAAATATTTGAAGCCTATTTGGGAAAAAAATGAGCACCGATCTGCAATATGTGAAAGATTCTGTTTTTCTCTAGAAGTTCACCATGGAGGAAAAATGGAAGGTGTCATTCATTTATATCCTTACCTATTTTGTTGTGTATGCCAATTTCCTCTTTTCAATTTTAAGAATTGTTTTTGCTTCATTTCCTACATCTTCTTTTATAATGACTAGCCATGAAGTTTCAGTGTTTCATATATGAATGAAGGAAAAGAAATAACATTTTAAAATGTCATTTCTTTCATTTCTTTCATTGAATTTTCCCATTCTTCCCATTTCCCATTTCCCATTCTTTTCCCATTCTTTGGCTAGCATGAATTACAAATTTTCAAGGATGAGGATCATTATGTTAGTCTGTGGTGAGTGTTATAGGAGATAAAAGAAAAAGGATGCGATCAGCTCCTATACAACTGCTAGAGATACCCTCTTTATTGAAAGATGTATTTTAAATGTCTGCTCTTCAATGGCCAGGCGACGATTTAAAAGACACAGCTGCTGGTTAAGTAACAGAAATGGTACCTGGGATCCAACTGGGCTTAGGTGTGAGCAATTTTGAGAATAGGATCAGAACAGAAAGCAATGAGGTAAGTGTAGAAATACTTTGGCCATTGAAGTCACCATCAAAGTCTACACAGATCACAATTTTCAAGGTATCACACTTGGAAATTTAAAGCAATTTTGAGAAAAGGCATGCACCATGATATTGAGCTACTACCTTTTGAGTTAAAAATATTAACTGAATTAATGTTAGACGATTGAGAGGGATTTTTAAATCATGCAAATGAAAGAGGTATTTTTCTCAAGGCAATAAAATTCACGTACAGAGGAACATTACTAATCATTAGCATGAGGAAAGCATACTTCTGCCTAATCAAATGTCCATTAATAGTGAGAATGTCTGTCGTTTTCATTGACTGCAGTTTAAAAAGAAACACATGAAAAGGTGGTCACACAAGATAGAGATGCCTTCATTAGTCCACATGAATGACACACTCTTCTTCTTAATGTTCTTTCCTTCTCTTCTATTTTTCCTCAGAGCTTCATGAACAGTGGTGTGTGTAAACTCTCTCCATAAAATGCAATTAGTAAATTAGGGATAAGTCAATCACATCTCCTGTTAAAAAGTCCCTTTTCTGCAGCATCTTAGACAGCATTTTTGGTCATAGGGATGGATTAGACTTTCCATTTATCTTTGCTGTTGAGTTGGTCATGACCCAGGGATGGATGCAAGAAAGTAGGATTCCCCCCTGTCAATGTTAGTGACAGGAAACAGTAATTTGGAGATACGAGCAGCAGCATGGCATAGTGGAGGGAACTGCGCTTTACTGTAATGCTAACCTTCGTCCAAATCCTGCTTTTTCTTCCTATTAATTGGGCACCCTTGGGGAGGTAAGCTATTTGATCCTTCTGTGGCTCAGATTCTTTATGTTTTCATTACACAAATATTTAGAAACTTCTGCTCCTTGACAGGTACCATTCTGTGGTCTGACATTTCATGTAACCCAAGCAGAGGAGGTGTCTGCCTCATGGAGCTTAAGTAGTAGAGGGAAAATTCAGCAGTAAACAAACAAATGCATAATATTTTCATTCTAAGTGGTAACAAGTGGAATGAAGAAAAATAATATGGGTGACATGGAGACAGCAATGGAAGATGCTGTTGGAAAAAGTAGATGTAAAAGATCATGATGTCAACATCTTAACTAATGGGATCTCAGTGAACACATTGAGGGTTCCTCATTTCGTTTCAATTACTCACTATAATGGAAATAATAGTAGCTATGTTGGTGAAAAATAAGACAGTTCATGTAAGGCACCAAGTAGAGTGTAGGGAACTCAATAAACAGTAGCAGTTCTAACTGTAAAATATTCTGAAGTGTGTGGTCCCCCATTATACTTGATTTTCACCTCAGAGTTTGGGTTCAAATATGATTTCCATCTCTCCAAAAACAAATTTGATGCTAAAGATAGTAGTATTAGTCAAATTCTTTTATTTCTATTTGATTCTCTTGTCCACAGTAGAAAAGTTGAGGTAATTCTGCCTTTGTTTTAACATTGGACCATTTCCTGTTTGTTTAGCACTAGGGATTGGAAAATGTGTTAAGCGAGGTTAGATTAAAGACAACAGCATTTGTGTCACCTACAATACTTAAATATTTCTCAAATATAAATTCTATAGTTTTTCCCCCTGCCATTTGTGTTTTGCCAATTGAAAGACCCTGAATCTTGGTCTCCAGGTCTATAATTCAACAAAGACAATATAGGCAAGTAAGACATGGCTAGCCAGATAGGATTTGGACCATGAATTAGAATTTACAGTGGGCTCCAAGAAAAATGTGAAGGTCAAGGGAGGGACATTAGTGTACAGCAGGAAAAGCTAATACAAGTATCTCAGATAGATAGTGTGAAGCCCAATCCACTCAGATGGATCAAAGAATGTCATAGGAGTGTAGGTGGTCAGGGGAAAGGTAGAAAGTAATGACCAGGGACAGGGAAGGTAATTTTTAATGCACAATAGACAATTATAGAAGTCATGATTAGTATTCAGCAATGCTCCATAATGAATGAATAACCCGGGTTTAAAGAAGTAAGGAAGGGGTATTTGAGTCATAACCACCAGCCACAAAATGAAGAAGGGAGTCAATTTTCCATCACAGTGATCTAGCAGAAGAGAGAGCAGAGACACTGTGAAGGATAGAGGTACGAGATAAGAGGATTTTGTCTTCTCACTTCATCCTCTCCCATAGTCCTTGAATGAATGGAGGGGAGAGTCTGTCACTTCCATCAGCCATCGTGCATTGTTGAGTGACATGAACTAATTATTGACCACTTAATGAACAGATCTAATGCTTACTGAGGTTTATAACAGGTTCCAAACTCTTTAATTGAGTATTAAGTCTTTTAACCCTTGGAAACATTTTATCAGATAGAAGTGATGATCCCCATTGGACACAGGAGAAAACTAGAATACAGAGAGGTGTGATTTTTCAAAGATCACACAGGAATTTGCAAGTCTTTTATCCTCACCTACAGAGTCTGACTCCAGTGGCCTTGCTGTTAATGTACTCTGTACAGCCTTGTGCTTGCTAATTTAAGTAAGTACTTTATGAAATCTGGGTGGTTGGTATTATTAGCCTCATCTTACAAATTTACCAAAGAGTCACAGAGAGATTAAATAATTTTTTCCATGAAAACACAGGCTGCATGAAGCATAGGAAAAATAAAACAGCTACATCTTCTGGATTGATGTTCTCATACTTTATACTGCACCATACTGGGAGAAGACTAGATACTCTTTGTATTATTTCCTACAGTTTGATAGAAAGGATACTGCTCTTGGATCACTCTATTAAAATGATATTCTCAAGGACCAATACTTTAGAAGGGCAAAGCATGAGACAAACAAGGCTGATTTCTCCTGCTTCTGCTTCTCCTCCACATCCCACTGGGGCACATGACACAATGTTGGAAGTGGAGTGAAGTCATGACACTATCAATTACCCTCATTTCATAAAAGGGGGGATCCTGTTTAACAGAAATATAACACAGTATTTCCCAGGTCACCCCGTAGAGAACTACTCATATGTTTCTTGCCACTGTATCACATTTATTTATACCAGTTCTTTCAAGTCTTTATTCAAAACCACGTATTTGTTAAGTACCTATTATCTTCAAAGGATCTCCCTTGCAACCTGACAGGTAAAAAAGATGATGAGAATCCTACCTTTAAGGCAGGTGTCAACCAAGCACACGAAATCACACTGTATTATAAGAAGAAACATGGTATGCCCTGTGTGAAAGAGTCACATTGCCAAGGATGCAGACTGGGAAATGAGAGGTTGCTTGCAATTGATGGGATAAAGAAGGAAAGGTTTCATGGCAAAGTTAAATTTAGAGGTGGGTCTGAAAAGACAGATGCAACCACATATCAGATGCACATGGTTTGGAGGATGAGATCCCTCAAGTCAATGGGCAAATCAAAGACCACCACCAGTCTTTGACTTCAGTGAGGAACCAGGGGAGGTTTGGCTTGGCAGGAGAAATATCAACACTAAACGTTGGAAAATCAGGTGGGTGCATCATTGTTTCAAAGACGAACTTGAACCACAAAATAAGGATCATTCAAAATTAAGAAATATTAAGGTTAAGATATATTTATTGGAATCTGGTGAGAAGAATATCTCTACACACTGAAACCAAAACCTGGGACATTAGAACTAACACACTTGATTCAAAAGACTCATTGAGGCAATAGCCATAACCAACAATATGAATAATAATTGGCTGGAATCCAAGTCACTCACGCATTAAATTAGAACATTTGTATTACAGTGCTTGAATCAGAATACATTCTTTTTATGCTAGATATATGAAAAGCAGAGTCATGATAGAGTCGTTACCTGCACTCAGAATGTGCTGGGGCAGACACATTCTCAGCCAGTCCAGACAAAATATGGAGCTAAAAACATATTTTGAGGGAATATGCTAATTTTCTTCCACCTAAAGGTTACAGATGATCCCCAGATTTCTCTGTTTCACATTTGATGATCTGTCTAATAAAACAAAAACTGTTTCTATTTGGTTTTTTATTATGATTGTTGTTGTTTCCTGGAGGTCAGTCCGTTTTTGTGTCTTCTGCAGCACGGAGAAGGCTGCTCTCTGAAACTTTGAACCACGTTTCTTTGGAAACTCTGAAAATCTCCATCAATCTAACTGGATTCCTTATTAGGAGACTTTTAACGCAGCAGATAAATCTGGGGGATCAGGCACTGTCTGTTCATTCTCATTTATGTTTTTGCTTATTTACACTCATGGGAGCTGTTTACACACCAGCCCTCTGGGGTTCATTTCCAGTCCTGGAAATCACAGGAAATCCCCAGGAATGGCAGGGAATTAAAAGAGCAGCTGGGAAACTGAGGGTACCCAGTGGTAGTAGCAGGAAGCCCTGTGATGTGCACGCCTAAGCACCTTAAGATGTTTTCAGAGAAAGTGAAGCCTAAGTTTGGTCGTGGGACTCTGTATATGTTGAAGACCTCCTAACACTGCAATAGGATACACCCCCTTTTGAGCATAGATTCCACTAGTGGTTCCATAAGTTAGTAGTTACCTTAATGTGCATATACTTAAAGGTTATCCTTTTTTGTGGTGGTTACAGATTTCCTTAAGAACGGCTCAATAGCCATGCCAGGAATCAGAAGAGTCTACAAACACCACCAGAACCCATTTGAGAAAGGTCTCCTTCTGGAAAATAACTATGCCTTATGAAAGATTAAGAAAATATGCCAATAAGTTGATTGTGATAAGCAATAAGCATATATTATTCAGGAATGCAAACAAAAAAATGTATAAAGGCAGAAGGAGAATGTCCATTCTAGGATTCCTAAAATACCTGGGGGATATATCTCTGTGTTGTCTTTTACAGAAATAAGACTTTATATTGGATAGGAAACAGCAGAATTTTATTTTAGGGAAGGAATTTGATAAGCATACCAAATATTGATTATCTCGATAAATATATTTTGAGATGACATTGTAGTAGATGAAGATGTTACATTTGGATAAGACCCTTCCTTCAAGGATCTTATCATCTATGTGTAATTTATACTCTGAACTCTACAGAAAAGAATTCTGTATGAAAGTATTAGATTTATTAGATCATCCTTTGACAAATAAACAGAAATTTAAAACAAGAAGTGAAGCTGTATATCATATATTAATTTTAAAATGCAAATTACTAAAGCAGAGAGTTCACCCAGGTAATGAAAGGACTGTCCATGTGTTCCAGGGTCAGAGAGTTTCAGAGGTTAAAAAAAAAGTTTGGTTCTATTACAGTGTCTTTAACATTATCATCATAGCCTAATGCACCCCCAAAATGGCGACTAAGATAATTTTGTCTATCAATAGTTTATCCAATAAGTATGTATTAAGTGCTTATGATAAAACAGGACAATTCCAGGTGATGATTCTACAAAAGTTAAAAAGTCAGGCAATCTTTTGCCCTAATTTGACTTTATGATTTGGAAATATATTTATGTTTATGTATTGAGTCTATGTATTCCTCGATAAATAGCGGTAGCAACAAACCAGAAACTGAGTGTTAGCTGGGGATTCAACTAATAATAAGACCCAGTTCACCCACATCCCTGGGAAAGACATAGTCTTATGGATAAGATGGAAATTCAAAGAGATAAATATAATACAAATTGGACTCTTCTGGGTTTTTAAAAACAGCTTTATTGAGATCAAATTTATGTTCCATAAAATTCACCCTTTTAAGGTGTACAACTTAACTTTTTAGTATATTCACAGGTGCAACCATCACCAAGTTTTAATAATTTTAGGACATTTTCATCACCTTTTGAAGAAACATTGCACCTACTAACAGTCACACCCCATCTGCCCACCACTACCTCTTCTAGGAAAATCACTAACATACTCTTCATAGATTTGACTACTCTGAACTTTTCATATAAATGGAATCATACAACACATGATCTTTTGAGACTGCCTTCTTTCACTTAGCAAATGTTGTGAAGGTTCATCCATGTTGTAACATGTATCAGGATTTCATTCCTTTTTATTGTAGAATAGCTTTCTATTGAGTGGATACATCACACTTTGTTATCCTCTCATCAGTTGGTAGATATTTGGATTATTGCCACTTTTTGACTACAATTTTTTTCTCAAATCAGCTTTATTGAGGTATACCTGACAAATAAGATTGTACATGTTTAAGTATACGATGTGACGATTTGACATATATAAATATATTTTGTGAAATGATTACCACAATCAGATTAATTAACACATCTCTCATCTCACCTCACATAGTTACCTTTTTGTGAGTGTGTATTGAGAATTCTAAAGGTTTACTTTCAATGAATTCCAAGTACATAACTCAGTGTTATTAATTATAGTCACCATGCTGAACATTAAATCCCCAAAGTTGTTCATCTTATGTTATAAATGAACGCTTATACACATCGACCAGCATCTCGCCATCTTCACCCCGCCGCCCCTGGCCCTGGTAATTACAATTCTATTCTCTGTTTTTTTTTGGGTTTTTTTTGCGGTACGCGGGTCTCTCATTGTTGTGGCCTCTCCCGTTGCGGAGCACAGGCTCCGGACACGCAGGCTCAGCGGCCATGGCTCACAGACCCAGCCACTCCACGGCATGTGGGATCTTCCCGGACCAGGGCTTGAACCTGCATCCCCTGCATTCGCAGGCAGATTCTTAACTGCGCCACCAGGGAAGCCCCTATTCTCTGTTTTTATGAATTTGACTTTCTTTGTGTGTGTGTTTTTTTTTTAAAGATTCCACATATAAGTGAGATCGTACAGTATTTGTCTTTCTCTGTCTGACTAATTTCACTTAGTATAATGATCTCTGAGTTCATCCATGTTGCTGTAGAATTCAGGATTTCCTTCCTTCTTCCTCATAGATGAATTTTATATATATATATATATATATATATATACCCACACACATACATACAATGTATAAATATAATGTCTGTAAATATATGTTGATGGACACTTAGATTCCATACCTTGGCTATTGTGAATATTCCTGCAATGAACATGGGAGTCAGATATGTCTTCCAGATACTGATTTTATTTTCATCAGATATTCAATATATAACCCAGAAGTGGTTTGCTAGATTATATGGTAGTTCTATTGTTGATTTTTTGAGGAACCACCATATTGTACCAGTTCACCTTCCCACTAACAATGTAGAGTAAAGCCTTCCCTTTTCTCTACATCCTCGCCAACACTGGTTATCTGTTGGCTTTTTCATTAAAAAAATCCTAACAGGTGTGAGGTGATGTCTCGCTGCAGTTTTGCTTTGCATTTCCCTGATGATTAGTGCAGTTGAGCACCTTTTCAGGTACCTGTTGGCAGTTTGTAAGTCTTGTTTGTAAAAAGGTCTATTCAGGTTCTTTGCCCATTTGGTAATCAGGTGATAATTGTTTTTAATAGTCTCTTATAATCCTTTGTGTTTCTGTGGTATCCGTTGTAATGTCTCCTCTCTCATTTCTGATTTTTTTTTATTCTTCTCTCCTTTTTTCTCAGTCTAGCTAACATTTTATCAATTTTGTCTATCTTTTCAAAAGACCAGCTGTTAATTTTATTGAACTTTTCTACTGGTTTTCTGTTTTCTATTTCTAAATGATTGTCTTGAGGATTACAATTAACATCTTAACTTAAAACAGTCTAACTTAGATTAATACTAGCTTAATTGAAATAGTTTACAGAAATTTTGCTCCCAGATTGCATCATTCTCCCCTCCTTGGTTTATAATTGTCATATAAGTTAAATCTTTTACATTATTAAAGAATAACACATTTTTATAATGATTGCTTTATGCAGTTGTCTTTCAAATTATATATGAGAAAAATATAGGACCAAAAAATACATTTATATTCTCTCTTATATTTATCAAACTAGTTTCATTCACTGGCACTTTTATTATTTCCTCTGGATGTAGCCTATTATTTTGCATGTTCTTATTTTATTTTATTTTTTTGGCTGAAATGATTTCCTTTAGCTTCTATTGTAAGTCTGCTAGCAAGAAATTAAGAAATTCTCTCTCTTTTTGTTTATCTGGGAATAACTTAACTTGGCCGAATGTAGCATTCTTGATTAATAATCTTTACTTTCAATACTTCGAATGTCCCAGTGCTTTCTGTTCTCCATGATTTCTGATGAGAAGTCAGTGTTTTCTTATATTGAGGATCCTTTGTACAGGATGAACCATTTTTCTATTACTTGGGAGTTTCTGAAAAAGTTAATGTTGACAATTTTGCCAGTGTTTTTGTTGTTTAAATGGATGTGTAGTTTTTTGAAGGCCTTCACTCCACCATTCTGGAAGTCCTACCTCTAAGCTCTGTTTTTTTTGTTTGTTTGTTTGTTTTGGACTCAACTGAGGTTTCTTTTATTTGTTAAAAGTCTGTGTTTGTGGGATTTAAATCTTTTTAAAAATTTTAAATTTTATATTGGAGTATAGTTGATTAATGTTGTGTTAGTTTCAGGTGTACAGCAAATGATTCAGTTATACATATACATGTATCTATTCTTTTTCAAGTTCTTTTCCCATTTAGGTTATTATAGAATATTGAGCAGGGTTCCCTGTGCTATACAATAGGTCCTTGTTTGTTATCTATTTTAAATATAGCAATGTGTACATGTCAATCCCAAACTCCCAATTTATCCTCCCCAACACTCCCCCCGGTAACCATAAGTTCATTCTCTAAGTCTGTGAGCCTATTTCTGTTTTGTAAATAAGTTAATTTGTATCATTTTTTTTAAGATTCTGCAGATAAGTGATATCATATGATATTTGCCTTTCTCTGTCTGACTTACTTCACTTAGTATGATAGTCTCTAGGTCCATCCATGCTTCTGCAAATGGTATTATTTCATTCTTTTTAATGCCTGGGCATATATATATCTGGAGGAAATCATGGTTTGAAAGAATACATGCACCCCAATATCCAAGCTCTGTTTTAAGTGGATGTATATGAAGTGCTCTCACACACATGAAGAGGGTACCGACATGACCCTCAAATTTTTCGAGTGCAAATCAGGTGAGTAGCAAACGAGGTACAGTGAACATTGAAAGACATATCCCTTGACTTTGGAGATTTTGCTAGTCAATATCTATGTGGTTAGGAGTTTAAAACTTTTTATTTTATAATTTGAATCCTCCATCATGAGCCATTTTGATGAAACTAATAGGTTTTGAAAATTTATTGTGTATATGTGATGACGGGAGTATTCTTAAATATACAAATATTCTATGTAATTATCAGCTATTAATAGGTCAAACAATCTCACATCTCCTTCATAGAGAAAATGGTCCCAACTTATTAAAAAATTATTAAAATCCTATTTTATTATAGTTAAATACTTCATGTATTTGTTACCATAATATTTATTTGTATTCAATGTATGTAATAGCACCTATTATTAATAAATATGGACCAGGGTTTTCTGCAATTACTGTATTTTCCTGTATATTATCTTTCAAGAGAAGAGACAGAAAGTAAAGCTTCAAAACACTTACTACTTTTTGTTCACAAATTTTTCTCATCTTATAAGTCAAAACCCAACTATAATCACATAATAAATCAGACTTGATAAATTAGTTTGAGTTTATGCTATATGTTTTGGGCAGCAAAAGAATATCTGAGTAAAGCCATATAGTTTCAGGTGGGCATATCCACCAGTACGTTTAGTATGTGCAGATATAGAGAGATGGTGTTTGAAGGTATTTGGCTGAGGTTTCCTACTCATAAACTATTGTATCAAATGCTCTGTTCCAATCACTAGGGAGGAAAATCTACTCTGGATAGAAATTCTCAAAAACAAACTATGTAATTTAAAATCAATGGCTCAGTTTGTTGTTAAAATAAATTGACATAAATAAAAAAAATTCTTCTTTCAAGGACAACTTATCTAAATTTTAGAATATTTAGCATTAAGTTATGCAATCTTTTCTCTTATGTCCACAAATTTGTTTAAGGATAATTTCAGGCTAGTTTTACTGTTTTATTTTATTGTTTTTCCTATTAACACTACCACTATTAAATAAATACATGCCTTGACAGGCTGACAAGTGGCTGAGAACGCACAGTTGGAATTATTTTTTCCCTTTCAATACATGGACTCCTCTAAATATCAGGGGTGTTTGGGCAAGTGATGTGTAAGAACTAAAGTTTACTTTTTTTTTTTTTTTAAGTAGAGTGTAAGAGAGGTTGAGCAGACGATGTGGGAAATCTGACTGCCCATTTTTATGTCATACCAGATTCATTGATCAGGGGTGGGTCTACCACGTTAAAGGGCCATAAAAGAACAGGCTCATGTTCATTTGGTTTTATGTTCACTCATTTTTATTGAATTTAATAGGTGTTCCAAGGAACCCATAAAGTATTCTCATAGTATATTCAAATATATTAATATTAAATTTCATCATAATTTACCCTCTTTCATGGAGGAGTCCTTGCATTAGTAAATTTAAGAAGTTAATATATAGGGAGAGAAATAAAATCCTTTCAAAATGGAACTATTTGGATCAATGTGCATAAAATTCACTAAGTCTGTTTTATGTATATGATGTGTTATATTGAATAGTCATTCATATTTATAAAAGTTATTTCACACATAATTATGTGGCATCATCAAACAGAACTTTGGGCTGTATTCTTGACTGAAGGAGAGAAATGAGACAAATACTCGAAGATGGTTAAACTTGCACAAGGTAAAAAGTTAGGTGAGGAGAGAGCAGGTACTATAGTTCAGTCTCTGTGCAGTGTCCTTTCTGCTATTACGTGTGACTCTAATGGTTTGCCCTCCATTCATTCAACAGTTGTTTGTTATAGAAACCACTCCATGTGGCCAGGCTTGGGCTGACAGTGCTGTACTGTTGATACAGAAGTAAAAGACGTAACTATCGCTGCCTGGTTGCTAAGAGCCTACAAGCAAGAATCAAATAAATACTATATTCAAAATCCTGTGATAAACCATAATGGAAAAGAATAGAAAAAAGAATGTCTATATGTGTATAACTGAGTCACTTTGCTGTACAGCAGAGATTGGCCCAACATTGTAAATCAACTATTCTTCAAAAAAAAAAAGTAATCCTTTATGATCACTGCTATGATAGAATTAAACAGAGTACACTGATATGGAGTATAGGGTCCAGGTAGAGATATGTGACCAAAAAAGAGCCCAGGAAAAAGAACCTGAGTATGTTGGAATGCAAGGAATTTGGTAAACACTGGAGGTGAAGTGAGTTTAACCTTGAACATCCATAGGTTGAGGAATCTGTGGAACGTCCAAAGGGTGACATCAAACAGACACTCACCAATATACCTCTGAACAGGTGAGGCTTTGTCTAGGGATCTCTATACAAAATCCATTAGCACAGTAAAGATTGTGGCTGTTAATGAGATCAACTATGACGAGCATATTATAGAGAAGAAGGTTGAAGGAAGAATTCTATAAAACACCAGAGTGCAGATAGGAGAAGACAACTGTGAACAGAAGGGTGTGCTGTAAGTTGCAAAGAACAGGCAATATAAATATAGGAGAATATCCAGTCAGTTAAGGGTTGAAACAAATCCTATGCATTTGGGAATTGAGGCACTTCAGTTTACCTTTGGCAGAGTTATTTCGGTGGAATGGTTGAAGTAGAAGCAGTGTGTTCAAGAAAGAAAACACTGAGAATGTAGAGAACGTATTATATTTTGCTATATCATCTTCCCTCCAAACTTTTTTCCCTCTTCTCTTCCTTCCTTGCTTTCTTCCTTCTGTCCATCTTTCCCTTCTTTCTTCCATTTTATTGTACCTTTTGAGCAAAGAAAGAAAGATGTGGATCATTTTAAAGGACTTTAAGTAATCTTTAACCTTTTAAAATCTCAGATCTGCCTGAACCTAGCAGACTACTTGAATTGATGAGGCAAAGCTGGGAGTTCACAAGGCCAAGGCAGCTAAAGTCCACAGGGCAGAGTACAACAAAGGAGAGAACTTCCCAGACTGAGAGCTCTGGAAATCATCAGAAGGTCCCTGTGAAGTCTTCAGCTGATTACAGATGAACGCATGTATGTGAAGAAATTATCTGAGTCCTGGAAAAGGATCATCCCAAAAGAGCAGAGTAAACAATTTCTGGGGCTCACAAGGCTGGGCATGTCTGTGTCACCACTAGTGAGAATAGAAAATCTTACAATTCAGGGACCTTAGGTAGAATATTCAGAGGGGTATTGTCTCAGTAGTGGACAAAATTTAGCACTAAACTAAAGATTTTTGTATTTCTGCCAATCAAAGCTTAAAGGCAATCCTCAGAAGATTAAAGTCTTTTCAAACAACTAAATGCAACCCAGGTTAACAAACAAGTACCATGATAGACACTAAAATTCCTAACATCCAATAAAGTAAATTTCCCAGTGATGGGGTTTCCATATCAAATTACCAGGCATGCAAAGAATTGAGAGAATATAATCTGTAATGAGGAGTAAAAAAAAAATCAGTGGGGAGAAATACACCTAGAAATGATAATAAGTGATAGAATTAGTAGAGAAGGATATTAAAAGTTATTGTAATTGTAGTCCATACATTCAAGAAATTAGAGAAAAAAATTGAGCGTCTTAAGTAGGAAAATGAAAACTATTTTTAAAAATGAAATCAAGCTTCTAGAGACACTAAAATGAGAAATGCATGAGTTGGAGGATTTATTTTATAAGAAAAATTTAGTAATCACATTTCACCCTGCTTCTCCCATTACATACAGATAAGAAACATAAACAGAATGCATGGAAACAACTGCTTTAGGACAGTGGTAAGTAGCATGTTGCCTGCCCCCATGACTTTCATGCTCTGGCATTACAACTGTGACTATGTTACAGCTCAAGACTTAGTCCAAGGGGGTGTAACCACTACAGTGAGGTGCCTTGACACCCTCACCTTCGAGTAGTGCAGAAATGAAACCAATCATAAACAGGAGAATTACCAGGTTCTGGAATGATCATGGGGGCAAGTACACAAACAGAACTATATAACATTGCAAACAACATAACACTACACATCCTTTTGAAATGCACATAAAATATTCACCAAGACAGTTCCTATCATGAGACAAGAAACAAACATGAAGAAATTTAAAATAATTAAAATCATATAGGATGTGACATCAACAAGATGGAATGGGATGCCTTCTACCTTCTTTTCCCCGCAGAGACACCGATTCAACAATACACGGACCAATTCCCTATGCAAGAAATCCAGACACAAGTTGAGAGGCTCCTGCACTCCAGGAGAATGCAAAACCGGCCGCCTGAAGCTGGTTGGAAAATTTGAGACTCCTTCTTACCACAATCTCTCGGCATGGTGCCACACCACTGGGTGGAAACTTCCAGCTCACAGTTTTTCCTGGGGAAAGGAAGGAAAGAAATGGACTGTATTTCCAATGTTCTGACTTTTCCAGGGAATGCCCAAAAGAATGGTTTCTACCTTGCCTGAATCTTAATACTGACAAGAATGGACCCTAGGTTGAAAACTACTGGAAGCAAGGATGGTACTGTGGACTTGCATGCTTGTACTCACCGTGATAACTCTCATCTCAGCACAGCGCTGAAAAAAAAAAAATTCCCAGCTTCTCCCTGGGGAAGAAAAAAATTGAATCCTGCATCCATGTTCCAACTTTTTCAAAGTGCTGGCCAAGACTTCTGTCTCACTTGTCTCAGAGTATTGAGGCACCACAGCATACTAGAGTTTTCCACCTGTATAATTTGTCACTTAAAAATGTTACTTTATGTATTCTAGATCCTAGTCTCTTGTTGCATATGGATTCATAATTTTTTTCTCAGTCTGCAGCTTGTTGTATTAATTTCTTATTGTTGTTATAAAGAGTACCACAGACTTAGTGACTTTACACAAATTTATTATATTAGAGTTTTGGAGGTCTCAAGTCTGAAATGTGTCTCACTGGGCATAAACTTGGGTTTAAACTAAGGTGTCAGTAAGGCTGTGTTCCTTTCTCAAGGCTATTGGGGAGAATTCATTTGTTTACCTTTTAGAAGTTCTAGAGGCTGCCCACATTCACTGTCTCATAGATCTTCTCTATTTGCAAAGCCAGTGATGTAACTTGAGGCTTTCTCACAATGCCTTCTGACACTTTTCTGATTCCTTCTTCCACTTTTAAAAGATAATATCCTATCTTAAAATCAGTTAACAACCTTAATTCTATTTGAAATTTTAATTTCCCCTTGTCAAGTAACTTATACATCCAAAGGCTTTGGGGATGAGAAAATAAACATATTTGGGAGACCATTATTCTGCCTGCTACACTTTTCTTCTTATTTTCCTACCTGGAGAATTTTACTTTTGCAGAGTAAAAATTTTTTTTAACTTGATGAGGTCCAAATTATCAATTTTTTATTTTATTGATTCTGTTTTTAGTGTCAAATCTAGAATTTTTTGCCTAACTCTAGATAGATCCCAAGAATTTCATTTTAAAAAAAAATTATAGTTTTACATTTCATAATTAAACTATTCATTCTTTTTGAGTTAATTTTTGTGTAAAGTGTGAGATTTAGGTAGGTGTTCATTTGTATTTCTTATGAATGTCCAGTTAATCAAACATCATTTTCGAAAAGTCTATCCTTCTAATGAATTGCTTTTGCAAATTTGTCAAAAATGTGTTGGGCATATTAATTTATGTCTGTTTCTGAGTTCTTTGTTTTGTTCAATTGATTTATATGCCTATCTGTCTGCCAATACCACACAATCTTGATTACTGTAGCCAAATAATGAAATAATATGAGACAGTGTGATTTCTCCCACTTTGTTTCCTTATAAAAATTGTTTTAGATATTGTATAGCCTGCGTTTTTGCTTATACATCTTAGAATAAGTTTATCTTTGTCTACAGCATATGTTGCATAAGTTTTGCTAGCAATTGCTGTAAACAATTAGATAAATTTGGAGAAAATTGAGGTCTTTACCAGATTATCTCCTAATTTGTGATTACATTTTTCTCCATTTATTTAGGTTTTCTTTGATTGCATTTTATAATTTTCAGCAAGCAAGTCCTAATCATGTTTTGTTAAATTTATAGCTAAGTATTTTATTTTCTTTTGAGCAAGTGTAAATAATACTTTATTCCATTTATTTTTCCACATGTTCATTGTTATTATATAGAAATGCAAGTGAGTTTTGTGTATTGATCAAATATCCTTCAAATTTGCTGAACTCATAATTCTAGGAGTTTTTGTTTGTTTCGTTTTGATAGCTTCTTTGAGATTTTCTACATAAACAATCATATCATTTGCAAATGAGGACAGCATTAATTCTTCATTTCCAATTTATATTCCTTTATTTCCTCTTCTTGCCTTGTAGCAATGGCTAGAACCTCTAATACTAGTTGAATATGACATAAGTACTATGTTGAGAATGGACATTCTTGCTTTCTTTCAAATCTTAGAGGAGATGCATTCACTATTTCACTATTAATTATAATGTTAGCTCTATGTTTTTGTAGATGCTCTTCATCACCTTTAAGCAATTTCTCTCTATTCCTAACTTGGCAAGTGTTTGATGATATACGAGTGCTGAGTTTTACAAGTACTTTTAAAAAATCATTTGATATAATCATATGATTTCTCCTCATTAGTCTATTGATAAGGTAGATTACATTGCTTGATTTTTAAATGTTGAAGCAGCCTTACATACCTAGAATATATTCCACTTGGTCAAATGTTTAGTTCTTTTTATACATTGCAGAAATCATTTTGCTGATATTGTGTTAAGGATTTTTATATCTAAATTCATAATAGATAATGGTCTGCAGTTTTCTTCTTAGAACTGTCTTTTCCTGGTTTCATCTAGCCTTATAAAATGAGTTGGAAAAATATTTTCTCCTTTCCTATTTTTTGGAATATATTGTGAAAAAAATTAATTCTTTATTAATTGCTCAGTAAAATTCTCCAGTGATTCACTCTTGGTCTGGAGATTTCTTTTTCTGCAACTTTTAAATCATGTTTTCAATTATAGGATAATTCACATTGTCTATTTCATCAGCTGAGTTTTGTTGTTTGTGGTTTTCAAGAAATTGGCCCATTTCTTCTAAGTTGTCAAATTTATGACTATAAAATTATTTACTTTTCCCCCTCAGTATCCCTTAAATGGCTGCAGCTATAGCCACTATTTCAATTCTGATATTGGTTATTTTTTGTCTTCTTTTTATCTTTCTCATATTGCAATAAGCTTGTCTATTGTATTAAATTTTTCTAAGAATTAGTTTTTGATTCATTAAAATTCTCCATTAGTTTTCTCTTTTCAATTTCATCAGTTTCTGCACATGTCTTTATTATTTCCTTCCTTCTGCCTGTTTTGGGTTTATTTTGCTCTTCCTTTTTCAGTTTCTTGTGGTAGAAACTTAGATTATTGCGTTGAGACATTTTCCTTTTTTTTAAATAGCAATGTTTAGTATTATAATTTCTCTCAGTACTGCTTTAGCTGCTTCCTGCATATTTTGATATGTGTTTTCATTTTTATACAATTCTATGTGTTTTCTATTTATTCCATTGAGAACTTTTATTTTACCCATGGTTTATTTAAAAGTCTGTCATTTTATTTCCAAGTGTTTGAAGATTTTCCACTTGTCTTTCTGTTATTGATTTCTAGCAGATTCCATTATGGCCAGAGAACATAGTCTACATGATTTCAGTTCTTTTCCATTTGTTGTCAGAGTTCTTTTATGGGCCAGGATTTGGACCATCTTACTGAACATTCCATGTCCTTGAAAAAAAAAAGTGCGTTATTCTGTTGTTTGAAATGTTATGTATATGTGAATTAGATCCTCTTGCTTAGTTTTGCTTGTTTATTTCTCCTACATCCTTACTCATTTTCTGTCTAGTTTTTCTATCAATTGTTGACGATGAGATGTTAAAGTCTCTAACTCCATCGGTGGCTTTGCCTACTTCTTCCATCAGCTGTTTTTGTTTCATGTATTTGGAAGCCCTTTTATGTGTGTGTGTATACATTTTGTGTTGTTTTTTCTTGTTGCATTATTTCTTTCACTGTTACATAATAACTAGACTATATGTTTACACAAAAACTTGTACATGAATGTTTGTAGCAACTATGTTTGTAACTGCCAAAAACTAGAAAAGACTCAGATGTACATCAATACATCAATGGCTCAATAAATTGTGTTGTATCTGTACAACATGTGTATCTATACAACATCTATACAACAATGTGTTCATCTATACAATGAAGTACTAACAATAAAATGTCATGAACTATTGATACACACAACAATATGAATGGATCTCAAAATCATTATTTTGAGTAAAAGAGCTCAGAGTATGTACTCTATGATTCTATTTTATATAAAATCTAGAAAATTTAATTTCATCTATATGGTAGCAGATAAGTAATTGCCTGGGGATGGATGAGGAGGTTGATGAGAAAAGGATTATAAAGAAGTTCATTATTTTGAGTGTATTTGTAGTTTTATTGGTATATGTATATGTTAAAACTTATTTGATTGCACTCCTTATATATATGAAGTTTGTAGGTCAATTATATCTCAACAAAGCTGTTGAAAAAATATATTAGGATTTAGCAGGAAAGTAAATTTAGGGGAAACTAATTATTATGTATAAAATTTATCTGGGCAATATTTATATGGTCGTAAGTATGGACATCTTTAAAAGCACCACAAGACATCAACATGTTTAAATCAATGATGAATATAATAAAGAAGAGCAACAATAATATTGCTACTTGAAAAAAGTTTCTGGATTATTTAATCTGTTTTCCAAAAGAGTAGTACTTAAGGAGAGCTACAAAATGGTTTCAAAAATAACACATTAATATGCTTTCAATCCAATGGAGACAAATAGTCTTTATAACAAATAATGTTAGAATAATTGGATCTCCATGTAAAAAATAAAAAGGAACTTAATTCTTAGCTACACTATATACAAAACTTAACTCAAATTTGTTAATAGACTTAAAAAGCTAAAACTTAATTCTTCTAGAAAAAAATATAAGAGAAAACTAGCCAAAGAGTTCTTAAATATGACACCAAAATGACAACTTGTTAAAGAAAAAAATGACAAATTAGGTTTCATCAAAATTAAAATCTTCTAGTCATTGAAAGATACTATTAAGAAAATGGAAATACAAGCCATAGACTGGAAGAAAATACTTCAAATCACAAATCCAGAATACATAAAATAATTCTCAAAATTCAGTAATTAACAAACAACCCAACACAAAATGGGGATAATATTTGAACAGACCCTTCACCAAAGAAGCTCTATGCATGGCAAATAACCATGTGAAAATATGATCAAGACATTATTCATTAGGGAAATGTAAATTAAAAACATAATGAAATACCATTACATACCTATTTTATAAAAAGCAACAAAAACTGACAATACTATATGCTAGTGAGCATGTGGAACAAATGGAACTCTCATATATTGCTCGTGCAAGGCAAAATCATAGAGCCACATTGGAATACGTGTTGGCAGCTTCTTATATAATTAAACATGCAACTACCATATGACCCAGAAATTCTACTCCGATATATTACCCAAGTGAAATGAAAACCTACATTCACACAGTTTCTTCAAATGATAACTAATCATCTCTAAGATATAGCTCAGTGGTTTCCAACTCTGACCACTAGAATCACCTGGATATATATATTTTTAATATTCCAAAGCCCAAGTCAAACCCCTAACCAATTAAATTAGAATCTCTGGACTTGGGACAGAGTCAACAGTATTTTTTGAAACTCCCTTAAGTGATTCTAATTTGCAGACAAGTTTGGAAATCACCAGTATAGCTTAAAAGACAAATATCACTATTTAATATGAATTATTTTACAGCAAATTATAGGTACTGTAATGGAGCAAAATAAAGAGAAAAGAAACCCAAGTAAGTTTCCTGATGCAAAATATAGAAAGGACCAACAGATGTTTAGAATATGATGAAACTTTGAAGGGGGGCAATTGTTAATAACTAACAATGTGTTTCTTGATAAATAATAACCTAATTTCCATTGCCCTATCATGGCCAATAATTGCAGTCATTCCTTATTGACTGTCAGATTTTTTTATTTGATTATTTGAAGACTTTTATTTTTTTCTGACAGTCTCCAAAATTAGTACAGTAGAATTCACAAGATAATTAAATTTTTTAAAGTTTGAGTTTATCCCTTTCTCTCCACTCTCAAACATCACATACACACAGAAACTCCCACCTAGACACATGCAGGATTTATTTTTTATATATCAAACAGACACCTTTGAGTTGTAATTCACCTGGCAATTAGCATGACTGTTTACATAATTTTGGCAATGATCAGTATTCCTAGGTGACTATTGCTTCTAAGCAGTCTTACAGCCCTCATACATATCAACATACTGTTGGATATAAATACCTTCTTTATCCCACTTTATTTTTGAAATAGATTAGTCAAAGAGATAACTGTGGAAGTCATTTCTATGAATTTAAGAGTGAGGGCATTCAAAAATTAATTCTGCAGTCCCCTCTGGCCTTTCTACAAAATACAATAAAGACTCTAATACAGTTCAGTTTTATTTTTTTACCACCAGCTTCTATTAAATAGATCTTCTACTTTTTTTCACTCAGATGAGTGGAGCTTCTTCTTCCTTATATTTCTGCTCTCCTGGCCAAAGATCTTGTCTCTCATATTCTTAGAACACACACACACACACACACACATTCTCAATCCAATCCCTTCCTTCTTATAGCCCTTCTTTTTTTTAAATTTTAGTTATTTATTTTTTATACACTAATATGTATAAAATAGATAACTAATAAGAACCTGCTGTTATAACCCTTCTAATAATACCAAGTCTGCAGAATCTGCCTGTTCATAACTCTATCTCAGAACTTCTTTAGCTCGTCTCCTGGTTGCAATTGTGATGACTCACATCATGTATCTCAATTTAGATTAATTTCTACATTGTGTATTTATCATTGCAATAACTAGATACAGTCTAAACCCTGAATGTAAAATGCCATAGTTTATTAGACACATAACATGAAAAAATCATAAATCTACATTTAAAGTACAATGCACTTTGTAACCTTAATATCTAATGAACTTAGTTGAAGATATTTCATTATATGTATAATGTGTACCAAAAATGTATAAATAATATCTGGTCTTACATTTAGGTCTTTAACCCATTTTGAGTTTATTTTTGTATATGATGTTAGAGAATGTTCTAATTTAATTGGTTTACATGTAGCTGTCCAGTTTTTCCAGTATCACTTATTGAAGAGACTGTCTTTTCTCCATTGTATATTCTTGTCTCCTTTGTCATAGGTTAATTAACCATAAAGTGCATGGGTTTATTTCTGAGCTTTCTATTCTGTTCCATTGATCTATGAGTCTGTTTTTGTGCCAATACCATACTGTTTTGATTACTGTAGCTTTGTAGTATAGTCCGAAGTCAGGGAGCAGGATTATGCCAGCTCTGTTCTTTCTCAAGATTGTTTTGGCTACTCAGCATCTTTGGTGTTTCCATACAGAGTTTAAAATTATTTGTCTAGTTTGGTGAAAAATGCCATTGGTATTTTCATAAGGATTGCAATGAATCTGTAGATTGCCTTGGGTAGTATGGTCGATTTAACAATATTAATTCTTCCAATCCAAGAACATGGTATATCTTTCCATTTGTTTGTGTCATTTTCAGTTTCCTTCATCAGTGTATTATAGTTTTTAGAATACAGGTCTCTTGCTTCCTTAGGTAGGTTTCTTCCTAGGTATTCTTTTTGATGCAATGGTAAATGGGATTGTTTCCTTAATTTTGCTTTCTGATAGTTTGCTGTTAGTGTATAGAAATGCAACAGAATTCTATATATTAATTTTGTATCCTGCAATGTTACCAAATTCACTGATGAGCTGTAGTAGATTTCTGGTTGTGTCTTTAGGATTTTCTATGTATAGAATCATGTCATCATCTGCAAACTGTGACATTTTTACTTCTTTCTTTCTAATTTGGATTCCTTTTATTTCTTTTTCATCTCTGATTGCTGTGGTTAGGACTTCCAAGCTATGTTGAATAAAGTGGCAAGAGTGGGCATCCTTGTCTTGTTATTTTGTAATAACTGTAAATGGAAAGTAACCTTTAAAACTGTGTAAAAATTTAATTTAAAATGTATAAATATATTTTGATGTTCATGCAACCTACACCTTTTGTCTAGATTACTTTTTAGTGTACTGTATACCTGCAAATATATTTGTAAAGTAGTTTGAAAGCAAACCCAAAGATGTATTTTTAAAATATGGGGAATTATTATGGTGATAATTAAGACAATTAACTTGATATTGTTGAAATACCTGGGTGAAACTTGTACTTATTTTTAATAATTATATTTTATTGAATGGGTGAATTGGGTGTTAACTCTGCCATTAGATAGAAAAAAAAAAGATTAGAGCAAATTTAAAAGGGAGAAAATCTTATTTTAAAAATGAATAATATACTCATCCAAGATGCTACTTTTTGGAATTTTCCAGGAAAGTTGTAACTGAAAAAGCACAATATTGGACAAAGTATGTTCTTATCACTAAGGGCACCGTCCCACTCTGGATCTAGCCCCATAAATACTTCTTCTCCCTGGTGTATCATCTCTTCCCTCAAATCGTGAATGTGGAAAGATCTTGTACAACTGCTCCCAGCCATGATGAATTCAGGGCTGTCATGAAGTGTCAGCAACCATAATGACTATCAGAATATGTCAAGAGCTAAATAAAGACCTGGGACTGAATAAAACACCTGGACACAGAAAACTATACATCATCTCCTTTGCTTCCTTTTTGAAAGTTGGCATATACAGTGTATTTTTAGCTGGAAAGGATGGGATGATTTTGCTTAATTCTCAACAGCTGCTCATTAGGCAGATCAGAACGAGATAAGCAGGATGAGATACTGGTTAAAATTGCAGAGTAGGTGCCAGGAGTATTAGATTTCAAGTCTTGCTCATGAACCATGGGTGACCTTGAGGACTTATTTTCTTTTTGGTGTTCCTGGCTTATCCAGACTTAGAGTTGGGAGGAGAACATTTTCCCAACATCTCAATGGCTTTTGTCGGAATTTGTAAAGCTTTGAGGTTCTTGAAGTCACAGGTTTCCCTTAAAATCTCTGCCCCCAAAATATGTCACTCTGGCTATTTCATTTAGATATGAGCCTCGTGAAGTATAAAGCATGAGATGGACGTAGGAATGGAACTGTTGATAAAGTTTGCTTTGGTGAAAGTCTATCTTTGGTGAGATTACAATTATTTTTTTATCAAATAGGTCTCAGATGGTTACCTTGTCATTAGGAAATTCTATTTCACCTCAGCCCAGTTAAATGTATCCAAACATGATATGTACAATCAAATGCAAACATGTATTTTGGTCAAACTGAGTAAAGGTAGCAAGTTGCAAAGTTCAGTAATGTTATGGTTATCTACCATTCAATGTTTTTTCATCTAGTCACTTGTTCCCAGCTGGAGTGATGATCCCTTCTTTCAGGTTGAAACTTCTGAAGAAAACGAGGTTTTCATTTATTCAATTACTGAGGTTAGCAAAAATGAGTAAGTTTAGATGTCAGTATTTAAAAATATTTTTGGTCTATAACCTGGGAGAGTTTATTTTTCAGACCCTTGAATTATAAGACAATAAGATAATGATGAGATAAAAACAATTTCTTTCAAAGAAATTACTTTACATTACAGAATGTCAGGAGTTCATAAGAGTTTTGTATTTCTTCAATAGCGATGACTGTGGTGAGCCTTTCACATTAGCGTGTTCCTTTTTAGTATAATGTAATATTGACAAAATTGATTTGATTGCTGGAAGAAATGTGTAATTTGATCTTAGTCTGTTAACATATAATTTTTAAAATAGCTTTGTCCTCTTTCATGTTTTACCACTTATAATGGTGATTTGAATGAGTGATCTTTTAAAATATCCTGGTAGTGAAAACGTGATATAGCTGCCGCCTGATCCATCTAATGAGCTTAGTGATGGACTCTGATACAGCTGATCACCTGGGAGATGCGAGGGGCCTGAGCAGTCAGCCAGGCTGATCCTGTGTCCTGCTGAGAATAAAGAAGGCAAGTACAGAGCCAGCGTTGGCTGCCGGTTTCCACAAATAAGTTGCCTATGGTCAGCACTTATGATTCCAACGAGCTTCCATTGCCAATGTTTGAGATGCTGGAAGCCTGTGTCAACCTTTGGACAGAGTCTGTGCCCAAGCTCGTCAGGGCGCTCATGGCCGCGGTGCACTTCTGTGCACAGATATGGCTCACTGCGTACATTTCCATTACAATGGGTGACACAGTAATAAATTCATTTCTTCTTTTTTTAAATTTAATTTTATTTTATGCAGCAGGTTCTTATTAGTTATCTATTATATACATATTAGTGTGTATATGTCAATCCCAAGTCATTCCCCCTTCCCACTTTCCCCCCTTGGTGTCCATACGTTTGTTCTCTACATCTGTGTCTCTATTTCTGCCTTGCAAACCGGTTCATCTATACCATGTTTTAGATTCCACATATATGCATTAATATACGAAGTTTGTTTTTCTCTTTCTGACTTACTTCACTCTGTATGACACTCTAGGTCCATCCACGTCTCTACAAATGACCCAATTTCGTTCCTTTTTATGGCTGAATAATATTCCATTGTATATATGTATCACATCTTCTTTATCCATTCGTCTGTTGATGGGTATTTAGGTTGCTTCCATGACCTGGCTATTGTAAATACTGCTGCAGTGAACATTGGGGTGTATATGTCTTTTTGAATTATTGTTTTTTCAGGGTATATGCCCAGTAGTGGGATTGCTGGGTCATATGGTAATTCTATTTTTAGTTTTTTAAGGAACCTCCATACTGTTCTCCATAGTGGCTGTATCAATTTACATTCCCACCAACAGTGCAAGAGGGTCCATTTCTTCTTAAAACAACTGTTTTTATCAAGCCCCTCCAAGAAAAACGTAGTGTAAAAATGCACACACATAACCAGATGCCAACACTGTAAGTTTTTCCCCAGGAATGCAGTTCAGTTTCCCATACCCCATGAAGATAGAAAAAGAAAAGGCACTAAGAAGTACATGTGATGGACAGTCAGCACATAACCCAGTGATGATAATGATGCTGGATAAATTGTCTCAGCCTGTGAATAAGTCATAGGTCAAATTCATTTTATCTGTCGCTTCAACTGAAGATGGTTTCTAGTACTCAAGCCCACCGAGGGCAAATGTTTTAAAAATTCCTAGCCTGGGGTCAATATGAGTGGGGGAGGGTATAATATCATTTACTAACTAAGAACATTTGAGGAAAATAAAATCTGTATTTTTGGCAATACATTTTTTCCCTAGAACATAAAACCAGCTAATATTTTGGAAATATTTAAGTTTTCACTAAAATGTTGATCTTTATCTGATCTTGGTAAAACTCATTCTTGCTGCAAAAGTCAGGCATTATAATTTTTTTCCACAGAAAATTCATATAGGATATAAGCCAACTTCATAATGAAAATCTGGTTTTAGCTAACCACAGAGGGTGAATGGGACATAGGTAAAATGAGTCAACTCCTCTGATTTTTCCTTTGACAAACACCCCCCTACCACCCAGGGCACACATCTCTCTGAGAATTGCTTTTTCCCCAAGGTGAGCCCTAAAGTATGTGTGGACTAAGGGACTTTGCTAATGTGGCCAGGAGACAACACTTACCCAGACTGAGTCAACTCATTGGTTGACCAGGTGTCAACTGTACACTTTCAAGCAAGAATTCCATCCAAGAGACACAGAGTCTCCAAGATATGGAGTTGAATTCTGTTCCCCTTGAGTGTGGGCTAGATTGCCACTCTCACTGATGAATGGCAAATATGATATATGACACCAATAAGGTTAGGTTATAAAAAGCCGGTGACCTCCGTCTTGCAGTCTCTCTCTCTCAGGGATATCTCACTTGGGGAAAGCAAGGTGTCATGGTCTAAGCAGCCCTGTTGTGAGGCCCATGTAGTGAGGTCCTGCAACTTCTGGTCAACAGCCAGTGAGGAACTCAGTCTGCCAACAACCCCAGTCTTGGGCTTGGAAGCAGATCTCTCATCCTAGCTGAGACTTTGGACGATTGTAGCCCAAGGTGAGAATTTGACTGAAACCTTGTGAAAGACCTGAGGCAGAACCACCCAGATGAGATGCTCTGAGATTCTTGGCTTTCAGAAACTGTGTGAGATAATACATGTTTATTATTTTAAGATGCTAAGCTAAATTTTAGGGTAAGTTGTTACACAGCAGTAGATAACTAATATAATTGGTTTCCATGACAAGTCATAATAGGAGTACAACTTTTGCACCCTCATTTCCAGGTTGTTCTTTTATTAAACTCTTTTGAAGGCATCCCCATGCCCCGCCCCCCTTGACTTTAACATTTCTAATTTCCTAAGACTCTGCCTTTGGTCCCCTTTTCCTCTTACTCTGTAATCTTAGGTGATATTATTTGCCTGTATAGCTTCAAAAACCAATTAAACTCACACATTTATATCATCCATTTTCTTGACCAGGGTTTTTCAACCTTGATACTTTCAACATTTTGGATAGGATAATTCGTTGTTGGGAGGAACTATCCTGTGCATTGTAGGATGTTTAGCAACATCCCTCATCTATGTACCCTAGATGCCAGGAATATCCTCCTCTCCCTCAGCATTGAACGCCAAAAATGCCCCCAGGTGTTTCCAAGTATAACCACTGGGATAGCAGTCAATGTGCTTAGCTGAGGATAACTGTTCTAGACCTTTATTCAGAGATTCATATTCATATAGCCAACTACCTATCTAAGGTTTATTGCAGGTCTCCACTTATATAGTATAATCTCATAAGCACCTCAAACTTTGCATATTAAAATTTGAATTCCTAAACTCTATCTGTTCTCTCAGCTCTTGCTGGAAAACTAGTTACCTTGGGTGTTCTTGATTTCATTAGAAGTCTACCTAAAAGACAAAAACCTCACCACTGTTGACCAGATCTTATGTATTCTATCACATATCTATCTTCCTAAATTAACCCCATCCAAATCTGCCCTTTAGTCATTTCCTGCTGGTCACTTTGTTTTTAGACCATCTTTTGTGCTGGTCTCTTCCCTATATTATTGCCTTTGCACACATCACTCTTGCCTGGAATATAATCTGCTTTCCTTTTTATCTTGTTTATTCTAAACCAGCTCTCAAGTCTCAGCTAAAATATCACTTCTTCAAGGAAGCCCTCCCTGATTGCCTCAGACTACGGTTAGTCCACCAATTATGATCTTGGGCAGTGTCTGCCTCTCTTTTTTAACAACTACAATTATTTTTGGAAACTTGAGTGCTCTTCCTTTCACCAAGAGCTTTAGCTTCATTGAGGGTATCTGTCCATGTTCCTTCACCTCATTATAACTTACACCTAGGTCAGTGTCTGCCAAAAAGTCATCACTCAGAAAATATGTGTTGATTTTAAAATTGAATGGCTAAACGAATAAACCAAGAGGTAAGGGAAACTTTGCTATTCATGTTACTAAAGTCTGCAGATGACCCAGCAGAACTTTATAAGTATTTTTATTATAATTCTTTTGTACAAATATCCCCCACGTTTATATTTTGGGAAGTGTATGCTATACTTTAGGTTTGAGCTTCACTGCTCCTCTAAGAGACAAAGAACATTATTGAACAATAAATTTTAAAACTGCTGTCAGAGTTAGTGAACCAGCTGGTGAAACTATATATAACATGAATAGTAATATATGAATAGAGTGAACTTTGATTCTGAAAAGTGTCAAAATACTTCAGTTTTACAAGTGTAAATAAAAATGCTTTCTTTTTTCCAGAAATTATAGTAAAAAGCAACAGATCTATTTGAGCACATTAAAAATTTCTATGTGGCTAAAAGTAACATAATAATTAAAATTTAAGAAAACTGACATATATGACAAAATATTATTATTTTTATATTTAAAGAATTCTAAGAAATTAATAGAAAAGGCAAATTATTTATTAGAAATAACAAAGAAAGAAGAGAGTATGCAAAAAATAGAAATTAGCAATAAATACTATTTGAATGAAAAAATAGTACATTCTGGTTTATAATAACAAAACATTGGAAACCTCTATATCCAGTATAAAGGACTGTTTAAAGAACTGTATCTCCCTAAAATAAAACACTATTCAGAAAATAAAATTGAGAATATAAACTATATTTGTTAACAAGGAGGTATGTGTGTTTATGAATACACACTCCAATACACATATTTTTTCACATAGTTAAGTGGAAAAAAGGAAGTTTACAAAATATGGATATTATGATAACCATTTTTTTAAAAAATGTGTGGTGTGTATATGTCTAGAGAAATGTGTTAGTGTGGGCTTATGTTTGGATGATGGAATTCTCTTGTTACTTAATCTGTGTATTGGTCTAAATCGTTTACAATGCATATCTATTTTGTTTATAGCCAGAAAAAAAGCTAGATTATTTTGGAAAAATAATCAAAAATCAACTTAAAGATCTTAAATGTTTGCCCCAGGAAATAAAATAGATCTTAAGAAATTTAGCCCCAAGGATCTTTCTCCTGGAGATATAACTTCTTTAAAAAGAAAAGTATCTTTGCTGCTATATACTATCTAAAGCTTTCTTCCATGGCTTTTAAGAACTCCAGTGCTAGCTTTTAATAATATAATCCTGCATTCTTTATGCAACTATCAAAGTTAAACTTAAAATTTTAAACCTTCCTAAAACTCATCCATCACATTAGTAAAGAAAATATATTGCCTTATGTCCCAAATGAAAATTAAAGCCAGCTACTATTTCCATAGCATACTTCACCAAAGTGTTTTGCAAAATCATATAACTTGAGTAAAAACAAGAAAAGAAACAACCAGGGCTTCAGATCTTCTTTAATCTCTGGCTGAGCACTATGCAGTGGGGACCTGGCCTTCAACAGAGCGGAGTCTACTGCAAAGGGTTTTATTCACAAATAAACTGTCTTGTTTGTCCCTGAATTTTGTTTCAGTTTCATCATGATTAGCAAATGAACTGGGTTCCTTTGGTGGATCAGAGGAAGACCGTTAAAGCACTATTTTATCTTTCTTTTGCTACAAATTTTTTGCTGAACCCTAAGGACCAAATTTCGAAATGGAGATATGACAGATGTGCTCATAAAATTGAATGCATACCTGTGCTGCCTACCAAAGAGTCCCCCAAAGCTTCCCCCTGCGCAATGTTCTGATTTCCTAGTGCCACCTGTAACGGTCCCAGCAGGCAAAGTTTCCTTCCCATCTTCTGAGCAGGCTGGCAGCCCCAGCTTTGAGAATGTTCATGACAAGCTCTTTGCAAATAAGCCCAAGTTGCACTATGTCAACTTCAAATGAAATCATAACACAGAAACAAAACATTCATAAATTGATAGAAATTATAGAACATCAAATGAGATACAGGAATTTTATCTCCTCATTTGTATATTCCTGTCTCTCTGTCTATAAACATATGTTTGCACATGCTGTGTATTGAAAGATTAACATATAAAATTACAACATTGCATTTGTTACACTGTAGCTAAGGTTGTCTTCACATTTATATTTTCTGAGGTTTTATATCTGAACCATAAACATCCTCTCTAGACTGAAACTTTGTCACAGAGTGAAAAACTAGAAGTGCGTTCATCTCTCTCCTAAACATGGAACAAATTTCACAGAAATGCTTAGATCTTTTTAAACATTTTTTTTAAGCTGACCTAATAAAAACATCATTTAAAAAATTAACCTCTAAAAATGTGTACGTTAAAATTACTAACAATGATTCCAAACAGAAACAAAGAGAAGGTTTATTTCCTACATTAGTGAGAATTGAGTACATGCTTTTAAATCTAATAATACTTTTTAAACTTTTATGCTCATTTGACTAGAAAAAAGAAAGTTAATGGCTTTTCAAGTTAAACACTTTAAAAAAACCCCAGAACAACATTAGAAAGCTACTTAACTTTTGGCGAGATAAATATTACACGTGACATAGCTGACTTAATGTTGCCTTCTAAATGATGCTAATAATTATGAAGGCTGTTAAATTATATATTCACACAACTTTTTAAACGTATTATTTTAGAGGTAAAGTGTTAATCAAGTTTATCAAGGGTGCTAACACTATTTTGAAACTGAGTTCAATATTCTGCTTTGAAGTAAATGTTTCAAGAGGTTTATAAATTTGAAAAAAAATAAAACTTCAAAAGTCAAATTTATTCACTGGTTAGATTATTTCTTAAACATTATTGAAATTCTCATTATTCTTGTGGTGGTTCTGGGCACTGATTATTTTAACCAAGCTGCTTGTTTATTTGCATAGATCTTGCTTTCATTTATTAGAAAAACGTGTTTTGAAAATTAAAGCTCTCTCTAACAATTGGTTAAATGCAAGGCAAATGTTTTTCAAATCACATGAAGTTTGTTTTATTACTTAAGATTTTGTTTAAGTCCTTTTTCAATATTTTCCAAACATTCTCAGAAAACCTTTCTCTTATATATTTTTTTAAATTTTGGAAGTGAGAAAAAACATGTATTTTGTGGAATGTCAGATGCATGTTTATTCACTATTAGCTGTGAAGAATGTGGAGTAAACCCCCTTATGGTACACAACTTTAAAAGTTCAGATTGGGAATTATGTGGCTGAAATGCTTTGGTAGTTTGCCCATTGAATTTGAACAGTCCATCATGATATTTGGTGATACTACAGTGTTCAGTTACAACTATGTAAATATACACACAGTGTATCAGAGCATGGAGGATGAAATGAATGAGCAATTTTGCAGAGGTTGAAACACTAACTTTTGACTTACTACCCCAGTGTTGTTAAGTTATGCACTCATACCCAAAGGTTCTGTTTCCTTGTAGCCTAACTTCTGCTGTTGCTGTGGTCTCCTGGGAGTTGTGAAGGTACATGGGCTCCACTGCCCTGGAGCCTACAGCGTGTGTGATTTAGTTACCTCTACATCCGTCAACACTCACCGTGCTGAGCATTTGGACCTGCTTACACTTCACTGCCTAGTGGCAAATGCTTCATATCATCATTCCCTGTGGACTGGATCAGAATAAGTCACTCACCATTCAAGCTGGAAAGCTAGTGATGGGTCTGAACCAGGTAGAACCAACAGTTCTAATACAGGGCAGAGAGTTGATACTACTCAAAATTCTGGATTTATACTTTATTTCCTATTCTAGAAAATATACATTTCACACATTTTACAACCCTACTGTTTTTCTTAGGACATAAACATCTCTGTTTTATGATTTTTTTTTTTACATCAAGATAGCACTTTACAGATATAAAAGATCCCAAACTTGGTCTATCCATACTCTGAAGTTTTCAACAGGAAAAGTAGATGGTTTCTGCAATGTTTATTCCTCTTCTGGTAGTGAGTTGGTATTTTGGGGAAGGAGGGATTTCTTTAATGCGTGTAATATGCCTTGAATTACAGAAATTAAAGATGATTATTCATTTTTTCTACTTGTTCTTCCATACAGGAATAATGGAAGGACAGGTAGAAAAGGTCCTGTCCATAATGCTTAACATGGTCTTTAGAATATGGACCCACTGATAGTAATTGAATAAGTGAATACAGGAGTGAGCGAATAAATGCACAAATAAGGTATTGTTTTTTAGGAGGTAGGTGGCCGCTTTACCTGCTAGTCTCCTGCGAATATTTCTAAAGTGCATGGCTTCTGGGAGATTGGAAAACTCAACAGCATGTGGATGGCATCTGTCTGCATCACTGCTGGCTTTCGTGTGCACACTGGTCACAGTGATAGCTATATTAGTCACTCTGTGGATTAACAGTACAGAGGGGACTGTACCCACACATGATGCTTTGTATTTACTAGCTTGGGACTGGATACAATTCGAACTTGAATCCACTGCACCCACCATGTTGAATATTTTATACATTTTAAAAAATAATTGAAGACCTGCTCCATGTGTGGTATGTTAAACAATCATTACCATAAAATATGCGTACTTTATCATTCTTCCTACCAAAGAGGACACTATTGGCAAACATCCCATTATTTCTGCAAAGTCTTCAGGCCTTCAGGCCAGCTTCCCCATCTTGTAGTTGGAAACACAGAGGTTATTAGATGGTAGGTGACATATGACATACCTATTGGGTCACATCTTAATATGATGTCTCTTAAGCAGAAAATCTGTCACCCAGCATTAGCGTGGTTTACCTTCTATCACATCACTGTTGAATTTGAAGTGACCCCCTAAATGGCCACTGTCCTTCCCTGCTCTCTCTAACACCTGGTTACCTTACCTGTTGACAACAGACTCAGATTCTGATAGCAATGGTCATATTTAATATATTACATATTTTACATCTATTATATATTTTACATACCTGTAGTGCTTAATATATATATTAGGTAAAGTATTATACACTTAAACTATCATTCAAACTTAGAGCATCATGACACTGTCAGTGTTCCTTGATGTCAGCGATATGTCACGTTGTTAACTTTTATTTTCACTAAATGCAGCCACACCCTCCTGGTTAAAGTCTAATCTCCCATCCTTTTTTTGCATGTCTCCTACTGCTAGCAACTGAGTCTACTCTGCCCCTCCACCATCTTGATTTTACAGATGGCATTTGCAAAGACTAACGTCAGTGTCTATATATTTTTTAGCCCATCTGTATATAAAAGTGGCCACACATAAAAATGTCAAACACAGCGGCTACTAAGAGGAGGGTCTGCCTTTGCCCACGAAGGGGTGTTCATTTGGAACGGCATTCTCCAGAAAAAGAAAATGCCAAAGAAATTCAATATTGTTCACAACTCATTCTAATCATCACTCCTTCTTATTGAATATGGACAGAGCTCCATGGAGACGCCCGCAGAGACTCCATGTTAGATTCAGTCGCCTATCAAGTTTACAACTCACAGCAAACTGGAGAAGCGCCTACGAAAGCAAACCACTGTTTGAAACTCTCAGACTTGGTCTTTTCTGATGCTGCCTCTTTCCCTGGATGCAGAAGACAGGGGCTCTGCTGCCCAACACAGGGCTGCTCATCTGGTGAGGGTAAACTCCAGAACCGAGCAGAGGAAAGAAGAATGTGTTTTTAAAGGAATTTTAGATGCCTTCTAATAAATCTGGATGTGCTTAAAAAAATCCCCGAGGAATTTTAAAAAGTCTGGATGTGTTTTCTCAAATAACTATTTAAAGCATATTAGAGTTTTTTAATTGCACTGGGGACTTTTCAAAGCATATCAGGACAAAACAGTAGAGGATAGGCCCCAATATGCTAATTAATAGATAGCTAGACCCCTGAAATAAACCTGCAACACTCCATTAATCAGGCAGTAATTGAATTGGCACAGTGCTTTTGTGCAAACTACATGATAATTGAAAAACCAAACCTGGCAGCGGTGAGGGTAAGTTTCTCCACAATGGCGTATAACAGGGCATCCTGGGTCCTGTTGTCAGTGGGCAGCTAGACCTCCTGCCAGGAGGTTTGCATGGGGAGAAAACTGGCTACTCTCTGAGGCCAGGGTAACTTTGTCTCCTGCTGAGATAGTCTTTTAGGTGTGTGATACCCAGTGGTCATAAGCACGACCCTATGGAAACACACGTAATGCCTGATATGCTTTTCTCTGTTACCTAAAGACATCTGCCAATTAATGTGATTATAAAATAATAGTGAGGAACAGACGTTTCTTTTGCTAATTTTATATCTGACTGTTTGAAAGCTAGCTACCAGGGATTTAACTGGCAAATACTTCTTTGCTTACCAGAAAAGAAACAATGCATGCGTTTTTCCCACACAGCTGATGTGGTGTAATTCTGGATATTGGTCGTCTGTAGTAAGAGCTCAGTGAGGGAGGCTGATTGCTTCTAAATGAAGAGAAGAAAAATAGCATTGTAAGCCTTCTTACTGCAAACAAAACATTAAGCATATTGCTATACCAAAAAAAATTAAATAAATAAAAGCTGTTGCAATGAAAGAGTTTTGCTTGTCATACTGTGATGACAATGGGTGGGAAAAAGATGCAGATAAAATGAAGATTGACATGAGCTTTCCACCTAGAACTTTAAAACAAATCATATTGAAAAACTCGAAGATCTTGCACATTGTCAAACCTTTAATTGTACGGGTGAAGTGTAAAGAATGTGAAACCGTGGGGAAAGAGTGAGTTTTGGGGATCCGGAGAGAGATATTTTAAGAAATTAGAAAAAAGATTTAAGCAAAAATGTAATTACATAACTTTTACTCTAGTTAACTCATTTTCTTCCCCAATGAAGGTACGTACATTGTGAACTATACCTGAGATGATGTTTCTTAGTCTAGATTCTTATCTGAATCAGACCCTTCTCACTGTGGTGGGCCCTCACTGTCTGTCTACCAAGAGGTCACCGCTGGGTGGAAGTTTCTTTTTCTGTTCATGCTATTAAATATGAGTCTTTATTAAGAAAAAAAAAACTTGGATTTGGGTACTGGATATACCCTTAACTATATTTATATTAGGCAAGTTACCTAACCACTCTGCTCACTTTTCTTACCTGTCCAAAGAGGAATCTGTTTAAGATTAGGGTTTCAGAACTTTTAAAAATTTGTGCCCTTTTTAATGAAAGCAAAACCCATGGTTTTCCTTTAAAATTTTCAAATTTATAAAACAATATATGTAGCAGGGTTTAAAGAACTCCCAAATCAAAGTTATACAGAAAATGGCTTTATTTTCAAATCTCAACCCCTTCCAAGCTTCAGAGAAATTGCAACTTACCTAAAAGCCATCAGGTCACTGGTGTTACTCTCCGATGATCAGATGTGGTGTTAGGACCTTGATGTGAAAGGGGTTTTCACTGTACCACACTGCCTTGCAGTCCTTACAACCTCTTACTTGGAAATTGAACTTGAAACATGTTTCAAACATTTCTTAATTTGCATGTAGTGTAATTGAACATTAGCCCGTGTCAACCAATGCTCACCAGCTCAAAAGACTGTACCTATGCTACTGACTGTGAGTCTCTCTTTTGTAAAACAAAACAAAAAACAAATATCAGAGGGTTGCTTTTCTTACTTGGGGTTCTTCATAAGCCCAGAGGTGCTTGGTTTCACTTTTCTCACTTCAAGGTGTTACACAGTGAGCTTTCATTATCTTGTCTAGTAACCTCATTTTGTTTTGCTTTATTTCCCTTCTGGCCATGGGCTCTTTTTCCTTTTCCCTTAGATCCCCCCCCACACCAGTCCTCTTGGAGAAGATGCACCTTCTTCTCCAGCCTTGGTGCTTCCATGCATGGCCAGAGCTGAACTTTCCCTACTCCTGGTTTGACTTCCACCTCAATATATTGACTTGGAATGGATAGGCTTGGAATCATTTTCAAAGCATTGATTCCTTCTAACTTGACTCCTCCTTTGTTTTCTTTTAGATCTTGTGTCCAAGACTTCCCCCTTCACCTCCAAATCATAACTCATGTTTTCCCACTCCTCAGCACCCCATGGTCCCAGCTCCTGTCACTTCTTGTCTATACTTCTGCAATGGCTTCCCCAGACTCTCTGCTCTCACTCGCAACCATGCAATCAATGTACAAGCACTGACAGCCCCTTTGAACATGTAATCATACGTCACTCCTCCAAGCCCATTTAAAAGCCTATCAGCTGCTTCCCACTGCGTTTAGAATAAAATAATAAAGAATAAAGACATCAAGCCAAGGTTCTGTCCCGATTTATCCCCTTATGCCCTCACCCATCTTTACCTCGTCCCACCCTTCCCCACTCACCAAATCACTTCCTCAGACACCACCAGGCCCTCTTGGCCTGCAGACCCAGTGTTTTCCAACCCCTTTGCTTGGCGCCCTCTTCCCTGGACCATGTCGTGTGTGCTTGATTTCTTCTATCCTTCAGGCTTCAGCTCAAGGATCATTTCCTCAAAGAGCCTGTTCTTATCTTCACGAGCTCCCCCATCCCATCCCAAATCACTCTTCACTCCTGTTAATTTTATACATATAGCTTATCAGGATCTCCACTTGTCTGGTTCATCTGTGTACATTTTTATTATTTGTCTCCCACTGCAAGAAAGTACCTCCTGTGAGAATAGGGACTTCAGCTGTCCTTTTCCATGCCACACTCCCAATGCCTAGGACAATGCTCAATACATACTTGTGAAATGGATTAAAAAAAAATTGTTTCCACTGAAGGCATATGCTTACAGTCTGTGCAACTGTGGAGGAAAGACTAGCTCAGTGGTAGACAGAAACTAAGAGTCTGGGTCTTTTCCAAGTGTTTTCAGAAACAAAGAAATCAATAACCGCCCCAAAGTTCCCATATTTCTTTTTCTAAAAAAAAAAAGAAACTCAGTTTTTAACACAAGTCTACATCAATCAAATTTGACGCCATGGAAACAGATATAAGTAAGTCAATCTATTTTAAAGCAAGAATAAAATAAAAATAAAGAATTTTGTGATTCAGGGGTTGCCAATTTTTCCATAAAGGGCCAGGAATGTAGTAAATATTTTAGGCTTTGCAGGCTCTATGGTCTCTGTTGCAACTACTCAGCTCTGCTATTAAAGTAAAAGACCAGATGAAGATAAATGGAAGGGTGTGGTTGTGTACAATTAAGACTTTATTTATTGACACTGAAAAGTCAATTTCATGTAATTTTCAAATGTCATGAAATATTATTCATGTTTTGATTTTTCCAACCATTTTAAAGTGTAAAAAGATTCTTAGCTCATGGGCCATATAAAACCCAGCAGTGGGCCAGATCTGACCTGCAGGCCATAGCTTGCAAATGTTGAACAGTCTGTAACTCCTTCTTTGACTTGCTAAGAATTGATAATTGCTTTCACTTAGTGTTTCTAGGAGATTCTCACTCTGTGCATAGAGTCAAGATCTTCTGAAGGCATGTGCATCTCTAGCTTTGTTGCTAAGAACCCTCCTTGAGTGTCAAAGTCATAAATTGCTTTAGGAGCTATACATGTCTTTATTTCTTGACACCCTTTCTGTCCTAGCTTTCCCAGTGGGTGAGTTCAGTTTCCTTAATATTATTTCCATAAATCAATATTAACCCACATATTCTACTCTTTGCTACTCCACGTATTCCACTGTTTCTTCCTTCCCAGCTAGGGACTAGGGGTTGGAATGTGGAGAGAAAGAAAGAGAATATGACCCTTGTGATCTCACCTCACAGAGAAGCTCTTCTCTCTTTATGATTGCTTAAAATTAATCACAGAATTTCAACTAGAAACCACTTGCAGTAGTCAGTTTCTTCTTTAAAAAACTGTCGGTTACTTATTCTCATCTCTGTCTTTCTGAGAAGAATTTTTCCCAAGTCCTTCTTTCCCTGGATAAATGTACCACCTTCCTTTCATTGGGTGAATAATAGCAACTGTCTCTTGCATACTCCCTCTTCTGGATATTCCTCTACATCCTTGCTCAAGATTCCTAAATCCTTACAAACTTTCATCTCTATCCTAATGTCCTTCAAACCATTGCCCTATGTAACTCCTTCCCTTCATTTCTGACCTACTTAAAGAGAGGTTACGGGTCATTTTGTCACCAGCTCTTCTAGTTACTATTGCTGCATAACTAACCTCCCTAGAACCTACTGTTTTTAAACAACCATCATTTATTTTGTTTGCGGACTTGCAGCTTGGACAGGGCTCTACAGGGACATCTCATCTCTGTTCCATGATGCACCAGTAGGGTAACTAGAGTGGTAGCCGGAGGATCTTTTTTGAGGGCTTCCACATGGTCTGGGCATTGGAGACCAGACTTGTTGTGTGACTTACAGCATGACGTCTGGGTGCCAAAAACAGGCATCCAAGAGACAGGAGGTGAAGCTACCAGTTTATTAATGATGACAGATCTTTAATACTGACGTATATTATTGGTCAACAAGTCACAGAGCATGACAGATGCAAGGGAACATAGATCCCAACCTTTGGTGGGAGGAGAGTCATGGTTTAAAACCTTTCCTCAAAATTCCTTTATCAGTAACACTATTAACCTCCAAGTTACCAGATGCCATGGCTTCCTTTCAGTATTTCTTCTATGTGACCTCTCTTTGGTCCTCCTTTCACTCTATGCTCTCATTTCCTTTAGCACATGGGACACTGTTGTCTCTTTACCTCTTTCAACCCTTGATTTGTTTCTCTATTTGTTAATTTCCCTTTCTTTTCTTGTTTATGTATCTTAAATGTTGGAAATCTCCTGGGCTCAGTCTTCCATTTTCTGCTCTTCTTTCTAGGTGTCCTTACTGAGTTATATAGCGCCAATTACTATCTGGACTCGAAAGACACCTAATTTATGGTACAAATCTCACCCATTTTGCTGTGCTCCAGAACTCCTTTTCCGGTTGTGCCATGCAGTGCAAATATTCATATAAAATATGGAAATTCCACAGAGCTGCACTCTAGCTGTGTTGAACTCTCTGCCTCTTGAACTCTCACACTCCCTCCTTGAATGACTGCCTTTCCTCACGCTGTGTTCCATACCCAGAATGCCCTTTTGCTCACTTGGGTGAACTCCTACTCATTCCCCCAAACCCAGCTGAAGTAGCGTGTACTGTGAAACCTCCCTGAATTCCAGGCAAATTGTGCTGAGTGGGTGCCCAAAACACCATGTTCTTTGAACGTGTGAGAGATGACCTCAGTTGCAATCCTATGTGATTATAACCTTCAGCTCTATTCATAGATGCTCAGCTCCTGCTCGTTTGTTGTTTGTGCAGTGTAATTGAAGGGCTAAAATATGCCTTTAACTTAAAAAAATTGTGGATTATTTGTTTTCAGAAAAATCCAGGAATGTATGAATTTAAGGGAGTCAGTTACTTTGGCATTTCCATACTTGTGTGAAACTAAAACTGGAATTTTATTTTTGTTTCATTTGGGTAGGGAGTGGGGCTGAGTTAACCTTTAAGATGTAGGGCAAACTCTACTCTTTAGATTGGGATCATGTGTCCTTGCATTTAGCAACCAAGGTGACCAAAACAGACTCATGGAGATAAACTTATGGTTCCCCTATTTGACTTCAGCTAATTTTTGAGAAATATGGAATATGTCAACTGGTCACTTTTCCACCTCAGACCATTTACAATTGAAAGTAATGCTGATAAACATCCAGGGTTTTTAATCCCCTCTTCAAAGGAGAACTAATTTATCAAGTTGCCCTGTGGCCAATTCCTGTGAAGAGGTCTTAACCAAAAATGTTGCTCAATATTTTGAAAACTCTCAACATATGACTTAGGTTTTTAATGCCACGTTCTGAATAACATTAACGACACAAAGGATGCGAGGATAGCAAACGGCTGGTATGGTCCCGTGTTGTCTCAGAAGAAGCTGCAGTCCTTTGATTCAAAAGACAAAGAAACCTACATGGTACTTTTCAATAAACAGTTTCATCCTATTAGGCATTTTGAACCTCCAGGCTTATACAGAGAAACTCTATACTTCGCTAGAGTTGGCCTGTTTAAAAAAATTATAGTAACACATTGGGGAATATCTTCTTGAGCTATCTTGTTTCTTCTAATCATTGTCCCCCCTTCACTGGAGAATTTCCCATTATTCAGCAACATATAGATGAAACATTTTTTCAGTAATCATGTCTGAACAAAGTAATCATTCTCTCATTAACCAATTATTCTTCAAAATCAAATGGAACAGGCATATTTGCTAAGACAATTTACTTTAATAAACCCTATGGAATTAGATCTCACATATCTCATGTTCAAATGGTTTAATTCAAAGATCACAGTGTAGATAACAGAAGTAGTTAAAACTAGGTTTTTAAAAGAGGGAAAAGATAGAAGAATGAGAAGGTCTGTTTATGTGCAGAAATTCTTAATCTACCCAGCTCCAGGAGACTTCTTTCTCTTTTTTTCTCTCCTGTTTCATCAAAAGTTTGTGATTTGTTTTCAGCTCTTTTACTCTTTAGAAGATGTTGGATAAACAGCCTAACCAAAAGAATGAAGGATGGGTGCTATTTATGTATAGATGAGTTTTCCAGAAGGGTCCAACACAGTGGTTGGGAAAGGTAAATTATCTTAGAATTTCAGTGACCGCTTTAGTTCTGCGTGAGAGCTAGAAGCATTGGGAAAATGAGAAAGCATTTGCAGGGTGTCATTGGTGTGGGGCAGGGAAAGAGGGAGCCCAGTACTTTTTTGTTTTGTTCACGCCATGATATTTTGCTGCTGTCTCACTCCATGGCATCTAAATAAATGTTTTATTCCATTTTGTACTCTGATGTGAATCATGCTGATACAAGAGGCTTCTCCTAACTTCTGTTTTATTTCTCTTTGTGATTGACTTTATGGGAGTCTCTTCTGGAAATTCTGCTTTGCAGTTTCTGACTGCACAAGTCAGAATCCATACCAATAGAATTCTGGGTTTCCTGCCATAATTCAAGGGATGCCAAACATTTTCAGATGAAGGCCTAACACAGTAGAAATCATTAAAGCAAAGCCTGAAAATGCAATTTTTTAAGTTCCTGTTTCTGCTCCAGTTAATCAAAATAATATTTGACTCACTACCAAACAAGACATTAAAAGCTTATAAGTTCTTGTCCTTTCTCTGCAGTTAACCGGTTATAGAAAAGTAAGCTAATATTTTAACTTTCTTTCTGTAGCTCAGTTTGCTTTCCTATAAAATGGATTCTTCTGCTTCATAATTCTATGACTCTTTGTGTTTGTATTAATGCGATTTTGCACATTTTCTAAAACAGCAATTAAAGACGGATCTTCCAACATCAAAAGTAACAGTAATGAAGTGCACAATCCTTTCCATTTAAACGTTACCTACTCACAAGTTGGAACGACATATACAAACCTCACAATAATGTCACTGTACAATACTTTACATAATTATTTAAATGATCTCATACCCCTAGGCTGGCTTATCCATTATCAACAGAGTGATGTTTTATTTTCAATAACTCTTAAAAAAAGTTTCTTGTCCACGCTGTTAAACATCACAACCTAATCTCACATTTAAGTCATTAGTGGCTGTCACCACAGTTCTCTGCACTGGGTAGATTTGGGAAGACAGCTGTCAGTGCAGCAGGATACAGTTTTTATAATAGTTTTATGATTCACCCTTTGAGATGAAGATTTGGACACCTGATCCCAGCCTGTGATTTTCTCCCTGTAATTTTCAGAATGGGTAAAACCAAATAACAGCCTCCAGGACTTGTAGGTCTAATGCCAAGTGTTTCAGAAATGATATCGGTGGGAACTTAAAACCATATATTTTTTTGTATATGCTGATCCCTTTCATTTGTTAGTGCTGGTGGTTGATGGGAGAGGGGTGAAGCTGGCTTTCCTTCAAAGTCATAGCAAAGGCTTCGTTTTCTTTTCATTTTACTTTCACATTACTCTGGAGGTGTATACCAATGTTGTGTCAGTTAGTGTCAACAATTTTCATGACAAATATGTGGTCCGTAACAAATTCTATTCAATAGTATACTGAGCATGCTCTCTTTAAAGTCGAGAATACCTTTAAAAATATTTTGTTTGTCCATAATGACCATTTAAATGCAAGTTACAAGGGATATAAGCAAGGTTGAATTTTTTTTAATGTGGTTTAATATTGACAACCTTCCAGCCAACTTCCTGCATTGAATACAGCAAAGAGGAAGAGTTAGTTCCTCCCTTGACCTTCAGTGTTTACCCAAGCTTTGGTTTTGATCAAACAGAATAACTTGGGGTTCTGAGAAGTTTGTCCTCAGTCCAGGTTCAAAGTAACTCTTCTCTCCACACCTGGCACCTTTATTTGACACACATTCTTCTCTAAGTTCCCTAAAAACATCTTACTAGAGACTGAATCATCCTGGATGGTTGGGATTGATGTGGGAAGCTGGGATTGATGAGGGAAGCTGATGAGGGAAGCGGAAAAGGTGTCATCATTCCTCTCCTGGCAGTAGGATAAAAAAACGGAGCATTTGTTATTTTTCAGGGCCTTGAGATTATAAACCTCATACAGTCAGGGTCGTACAAAAAAACCTGGCACCTGCTTTGTAAAACAGGAACGTTTTTTCCTGAATGATTGGAACCATAGCCAGCATGACCTGTGTCAAGGAGTCTAGGGCAACGAACGGATACAATGAAGAGCAACTACCAAAATCTCCATAGACTCACTTGCAGGGAAATGAACTTTAGCTGATGGGAGAAGTATACTAATATTCTCTGAGCAAAAGAAAAAAAAAAAAAGAATTAAACTATGCTCATGTGTTTCTTGGAGGCTACCCAGGCATCTCAAAGGCAAAAATCCTCCACCTTCTTCCACTCAGCAGGAGACATTCTGGGATGAGATCCTCTGGCTACGTATGCAGTGGTGTTTGAAATGGTCCTGATGAAAGAAAGATTTGTGCGGGAGACAGCAGGAACGGGGAGCGGCAGGAAGCTTCTCCCTGGAGTTTGGGAAAGGAGTATTTGTAAGAAGCTTAAGAAGAAATAGAAACTTAATAATATGGTATTGAGGAAAAAGAGAGCAAAATTAGCTATTTTAGTAGTAGTGATAATAGATGGTACAATGGCCTGTGTATCAGATTATGCAAATTAAAGGAAGGGGACTTTCAATCTCAGAGCCTTACGCCCAGGACAGCACTTCTGCAGTCTGGTGCTTTTCAAAGGCAAAAGGATATAAGAACCACTGCTGGGAGCTAAAATGATCCCTGGATTGGATGGATCCTTTATTGAAAGTAATGTTAAAATAGAAGATATTGATGGACAATTGATAAACTTACTTAGGAAAATAAACTTGGAGATAGTGGAATGTGAAATTGATATCTCCTTGAAAAAAATCCTAAGGCATTTGTGAACCTTAGAAATAAAACAATTATTAATCTGTCACATGCATTTATAAAGCACAAGAGGATGTTGAATTGTAGGGCTCTATCCTCCATACAATTCATAATAAATTTCAGCTAGAGTGTTCGCAGTTTAGAAGGTTTCCATACTCTACTCACTAAGAAGGCAGTGGGATGTGGCAGAAACAATTTGGGCTTTGGAGTCGAGGTACCCAGGTTCAATTTCCCCCAGCAGTGGCTGTGGACCTTGGGTATGCTGCTTAATTAACCCGACTTCACTCATATCTTCTTCAGAAAGTAGAGGTAAGAATACGTGCGCCACAAAGTTGCCTCGAGGATTAAATTTCACAACATTATAGCTGCTTTAAGGTCCTGTCTCTGCTCCTCTGCTGGGAGCAGATGTGGAAAGAATCAACCTTTCTCCAATCGATATTTTCAACCTTGCTCCTGGATCTCTGCTCCCAGTCTCTTCGTGAAATCTTGGGTGAATTTCTTAACTTTCAGATTACTTTGTGTATTAAAACACTGATGTATTACTTTAGTCTGAAATTTGATTTAACTCTGTTCCTCAATCCAAATGCCAAGATCAAGGTGAGCTGAAACACTGACTGCTTAGAGCATGTATGATTTCTCTCTGGGAGGTCTCTCCTTTCCCCGATCTCTCCAAGGACTAGTCATTCCAGTGTGTTGGGAAAGAATGGGAAGAGAGGGAAAAAAAAAACAAAAAACAAAACAGTGTCTGTAGTTAGCTGACTTTTTTGGTGTTTTTCATCCTGTTAGTTAATGCTGCTTCTCCAACTGCCCCTGATAGACTCTTGATACACTCTGTGCCAGGCATCTAAGAAGGGTTCATGTGTGGGTTCTCCGGGGGTGGGGGGAGGGCTCCTGTATTGGACAGTGCCTCATGTGTGCAGCTCTGTGCAGCGTCTCCCAGCCCTCCTCTGGTCCTAAGACCTGAAGCCTCTTGGATGGAGTACTAGAAAGAGGGCTGGAACCTATCTAAGATGGGCAAACCCCTTGAACCACATGGTCCAAAAAAATGCCTGTTCTCGTCAACTTGTGGGAATGCAGCCTTCCCCAGCACCATGGCTCTCCAGTTCCCCTCTCCCCTGTCCAGATAGGCATAGGGTGATATTAACACACTCACTGAACTTCCTGCTGGACCTCCAAAAGGACAAGAACTCAGTCTTCATTTTTTGGCAAGCATCTCAATTCCTAATGAGTAAATCTCTTGGAACTTTCCTTCGCTTAGTTTGGGGGAGGGAGGGGAATTTCCTTCCACCAAGAAACTATGCTCCCACAGGTCCATGACTCTATTGGGTCAGCAAAGGCTGCAGCTGGGAATCCAATGGGATGGCTGGGTGGCAGCATCCACCCAGTTCTTTCACCTCCTAGTAAGTCCCCCCAGATAATTTTGCATGTGAATAACTTGCTTTCCTAGAGTTTCCATCTCTCAGCTTATATTCCCCATCTGTTCTTTCATGTTGTCTATTTTGTCCATTAGCACCCTTATTAATAATGGTTATTTTTAATTCCTGGTTTGATAATTCCAAAATCTCTGCCATATTTAAGTCTGGTTCTTATACATGCTAGTGTCTTCAGATGGTGTATTTTTCTTTGCCTTTTATCATGTCTCATTACAGTTTTATTTTTATTTTTTAAAACTGAACAGGATGTATTGGCTATAAATAACTGGAGTCAATAGGCTTTTTGTTGAAGTGTTACATTTACTTGGCTAGGTTTTAGGCTGTGTTTACTGTTTGCTGTAGTTGTCATGTTAGAGGCTAAAATTTTCTCTGGTGTTATGATTTTTGTCTCCTCTATTGTCTTTGTGTTTCTCTAGAAATCCTTTCTTAAATAACGTCTGAGCCTTGGTTTCCCTTGGCTTTTGTTAAGAAGAAGAAAATGCTCTGGCACCCCTTTCCATGCCAGAAAAGGAACTTTTTTTGATCTTCACAGTGACAACGTGAGTGGGCTCCTACAGGTAAAACTCACAAAGTTTGGGGGGCTTCCTAAGGCTAAGACCCAAGATGCTTTATCCCTCAAGCTAGTCCATGCTCAGTTTCCAGCAAGTAGTCAATTACACAGTTGCTGGCTCCAGCACAGCTACTGCTCCCAGTGAGATGTGATTCTCTGTATTTGCCTGTCTATGCAACTTTTGGGGTGGTGATTTGTTCTGTGACCTCAGTCCCCTGAGAGCTCTAAGAGAAGTTGATTTTCAGTTTGCTCAACTTTTTTCTTGTTGTTAGAATGGCAGTGATGATTTCTAAGATCCGTAACTGTTGGGCCAAAGGGCACAAGTCAATAGCTTGCTCTTAGCTGTGTGACTTAGTGCCAATATATTTATATAAAACACCTGGTATTTGTCCTGGTACACAATAAGGAAGCTGTTTTGGAAAAAGGTAGCTTCTTTTTTAAATCATTTCATCTTGAAGTTGAAAATGTAGGCGAAATCATGGAAACATTACTCTGAATGCAAAGAATTGTAATAAATACAAAGGTACTAGGAATCAATATAGGCAGACAAGACCATGTTGTTGTTGTTTTTTAAACTGCGTCTATTACCATTCTGAAGATTTATGACTTCTGAGTTTTCCTGGATAATAACTAAATATTTGTCTTCCTGGAACAAAAGTGAAAGGTTGACAGGAATGGACCAAAATACTGAGAGGTCACTGAGATAGTGAATTTAATGGTAACCCTTTTTGAATAGCAGCACATCTGAAGAGCCCTCACCTATCACTCTGCTCTGTTCCATAGTCAAGAGTATCTGTCAAAGTCAAGGTGGGGCCTTAAAGAGAAGAAGTGGAGAGGCTCAAATTCACTATTTACACTGTAAAAAAAACCTCTATATCTATCTATCTGTCTATCTATCTATCTCTATCTATCTATCTATCTATCCACCTAGCTATTATCTATCCATCTAGCTATTATCACCTATCTATCTACTTTTTGTTATGATTATTATGCATCATGTAAATTCTAACCATGATGTATCTAATTTGTGTTCCCCTGCATGAAAACTGCTGGTGTTGTGAAAGGGAAGTTTATTCAAAAATGTGATGTTGCTGGCCACCACACAGGGTGACTCATTTTTTTTTTACCTTATTTATTTATGTTTTGAATATTTGAATTTAATTTAATTTATTTTTTTATACGGCAGGTTCTTATTAGTTATCTATTTTATACATATTAGGGTATACATGTCAATCTCAATCTCCCAATTCATCCCACCACCACCTCCCCCCACCAGGTGACTCATTGTTTGACCTTCTAGAAAGTTTTATAGAATGTGCCTTGGAACTGATTTGTAGGCTTGAGGGTGATGGATAGATCCATCAGCTCTTGTTTTCTATGTGTCAGGAGATGCCATGGGAGCATCTGCCTCCCCGACTTCTGTAGTCTGCAGGCCTGAGCACCCAGGGGATTCCTGTCTGATGTCCTCTGGATGTGGGGCAAGGGCAGCACGGTTTGGGTATGATGCTTACTCAAGCTACATTTGTGTGGAGCTGGTCCTAGCAGTGTTCCAGGTGTAAGCGAGACTGAGAAGTCTTGACAGTCTAATACAAGATAGTGCAAAGCTTGTGGTAAAACGCAACTGTTGTTTGTAGGAATCAGTCCCATTTCCTGGTGGCCCAGTAGTGATGAAAGCAATCTTGAAGATGAAATGGAGCCAGAAGACGCTAGCCGTTTTCCTTCTATTTTTCTATAAATATTGAGATTTAAAAAGAAATAATAAGGCTACATTCATTCATCAGTGTCTACATTCATCAGTGTCTCAAACACCTGCCTGGACCGTCTTACAATCAGTTATTTTTGAGATAAAATGTGTTGCCAAAATAAGCCATCCAGAGCCTTTCAGGGAGAAAAGAAGAGATTATTAAAGTTTACTCATTTAAATCACTCAAATTTCAAAGTATGTTGAGGTCAAGAGGAAGGGCTTTCTTAGTTGAATTCAGGTAAGCTTTTATTTCCAAATAGAAATTCTTTTTCTGTGTGTATGTGTGTATGTGTGTGTACATACATATGTATAGGTATACGTATATGTATATGTATTGAGCAAATATATACAGAGATACAGCAGATGTAAATGTATGCATGTATATACACACACAAATGTATATATTTACAGAGAAGTGTGTGTGTATATAATAGAGAGAGGTGTGTGTGTATGTATGTGTATACACCTACAGAGAGAGATTTTTTCCTCAAAAAGGGGCCTCTAAACTCAGATATAAAAGGCATAAATGGAATATAAACTTAAGCCATACTTTAAAGGATAAGGTATAGAGATTTTAGTTTTCTTTTTAGATATAGATCTCTCCTGTGAGGTTTTCTTTGATACCTAAGATTTAGTATTTACTGATGTCCTTTAAGTAAAAAAAAAACAAACTGAGAAATGTCTTCACTTTCACATTTCCCAATTCCTTGATCACTCTTTCAAACACATCTTACTTCATCAAGGACCGCCTGAATCTGCCTCATGCCCCACCTACTCCCTTATCCTTTTTGTGCGAACTAAATGGAAGAATGCCTTTAATTCTTAAGATTCCACCTTTGTGTCAATAAATTACCTGTCCATCTCTTTGATCATTCTACTGTCTCCAGTGCTGACCCCTTGTCCCTTAGTACTTTGAGAAATGTTCTGATATTTATCTAAACTTTTCTGTAATCTTCCTTTCATTTTACACCTTTGCTTTTCTGATATATTTTTTACGCTTGAATTCATTCTATAATCTTCCCAGTTGCTTCCTATTTCACATACTCTTCTCTCTTACCCTGATTACTTTCTGCACCTCCTTATTTACCCATGTTGACCTTTATCCACTCAGAGTGTATTTATTGGTATGTGACATTCCTAACCCTTGGGTATACATTAGTTTGTCATGGAATATTTTCCACTTCCCCTTTCTGGTGTTGTAGAATTCCATCACTTTATCCCACTGGATTGCTCCCTCCTCTTATCACAATTTTGCAAAGAATGTACCCTCTTGAAATGCAGCATTTTTTTATTATTCAGGTTTGGATCCAAACCAGAATCACTGATATGGTAGGAATCACTGTAAGTGACTCGAGTTAGTGTGAAGGAAGAGTATCATGTTAGGAATACTCTAAGCCTGGTTCAAATCGGTGTTCAGTCACTCTACAGTGGACCCACAAGCAACTTATCTCACCTCTCTGAATCAACGTGCCCATATCTGGAGATAATTATCTGTACTGCAAAGTCCCTGGGAAGCTCAGAGATCGTATACGAGGCCAGCTGCCATTTGGAAGTTGGCTAATAAGTGCTAAGTATAATATTGAAAATATTTAATAACTACAACTAATTGTGATAGAAATTATTCATGATTCTTCAGGTATTTCATAGATCCTTCAAATAAATTATCTTGTATAATCTAACAAAAATCCAGTGAGATGAACAGCAAAACATTATAATTCTGATTTTTTTATTATTTAAAGGCAACTTGCATCTAGATGTGGTCTTCAGATTTAACTTTTTAGAGTTTTAAATAAATCTTGGAGTACAAAGTGAATGAACAGTATAAAATTGGAATTTTTAGGGACTACTTTTCTGAACCTTGAAATGCTCAACATCGATGTTTAATAATTTTGAGTACATACGTGTATGAAGGAATCTTTTGGGCACCATGTGTGACACAGGACATTTTCACATGACATATAGCATGAATACAAACATGCAAGCAGAATATGGCTTTCCTTAGGCTGTATTCATGATCTCGCTCTCAGGATTGGGACTCACTTGCCCCAGACACGTGGTTCTCAAACTTTAACGTTCATTAGAATTACCTGGAGGGCTTATTAAACCACAAACTACTAGGTCCCACTCTGAGGGTTTCTGATTCAGCAAATCTAAACTACAGCTGAGAATTTGTATCCTAATGAGTTCCCAGGTGATCTGATATTGCTGTACATGCAGGTAACTAGCACCACAATCAAGATACAGAACTGTTCCATCACCACCAAGATCTTTTCGGGGTCACCCCTTTATAGTTACACCCCCTTTCTACCTCCCCACCATCCCAAACCAAAGACAAACTCTAATTTGTTTTTCAGCTTTGTAGTTCTGCATTTTGAGAATGTTATAGAAATGGAATTATATAATATGTGACATTTAGGGATTGGATTTTTTTTTTAATTAAGCATAATGCCGTAAAGTTCATCTGAGCTGTTGGGTGTATCAGTAGTTCATTCCTTTTTATTGTTGAGTGGTATACTGTAGTGTGGCTGTATCAGTTTGTTTATTTACCTATTGAGGGATATTTTTGTTTTGACCAGTTTGGGGCTATTACAAACAAAGCTGCTATAAACAATCATATATAGAATTTTGTGTAGATAAGTTTTCATTTCTCTGGGAAAAATGTCCAGAAGTGCAATGCTGGGTTGTATGGTAAGTGTATGTTTGTTGTTTTAAGCAGTTGACAAACTATTGTCCTGAGTGGTCACCTGCAATTCCCATCAGCAGTATATGAGAGATCCCGATTTTCAGCCTCCTGTTCAGCATTTGGTTGACGCTCTATTTATTTCAGCCTTTTGGTAGGTTTGTAATAATATCTCCTTGTGGTCTTAATTTGCATTTCCCTGATAGCAAGTGATTTTAATATCTTTCATGTGCTTATTTGTCATCCCTATATCTTCTTGGCAGTGTCTCTTCATGTCTTTTGCCCATTTTCTTATTGGATGATTTATTTATCATTGAGTTTTGAGAGTTATTTTTTTTTACATATTCTTGATATGAGCTCTTCATCAGATATGAGGTTTGCAAATATTATTTCACAGATTGTAGCTTTTCTTTTATTTTTCTTAACAGGGTCTTTCACAAAGCAGCAGTTATTAATTTTGATGAAGCACAGCTTATCAATAATTCTTTTTAGATTTTGCTTCTGGTATCTTGCCTAAGAATTCTTCATGGAAACAAAAGACCTAAAAATTTCTCCTGGTTTTAATAAATGTTTTATAGATTTTATTTATCTGATTTTTATATTTGACATTTAAATCTATGACCTATTGTGAGTTAGTTTTGTATGAGGTATGAGGTTCAGTCAAAAAAGATTTTTTGGCTTATGAATATACAATTGCTCTAGCACTATTTGTTGAAAGGACTATTCTTTCTCCATTAAACTACATTTGCATCTTTGTCCAAAAAGGTTGGCCATACTGTTTTGGGCTAATTTTAGATTTTCTATTGTGTCATTCATCTATGTGTAGACTGCCAATATGATACAGTCTTGATTGCTACAGCAATATAATGTCTTTATGACAAGTAGAGTGCTTTCTCCTATTTTATCTTTATTTTTCAGAATTGCTTTATTCTAATTCCTCTGCATTTCCATGAAAGTTTAGAATAATCTTTACTATATCTACAAAAAATCTTGCTAGGATTCTGATGAGAATTGCATTAAGCCTTTTTTGGGAGGTCTAGGGGAGAGGGAAATTGACAAGTTTACTATGTTGGGTCTTCCAATCCATGAACATATTATGTGTCTCCATTTATTTTCTCCTTTTTTATTTCTTTCCTCAGTGTTGTGTACTTTTCAGCACTCAACTCCTATATGTTACATTTACACCATGTATTTCTTTTTTTTTTTTTTTTGATGATTGTAAAAATTTTCTATGGAAATCATCATGTCATTTGCAAAAAGGAACACTTTTATTTGTTTCTTTGTGTTCTATAAGCTATTTTTCTCTTGCCTTATTGTGTTGTCTAGAACTTGCAGAACTTTGTTGAATAAAATGGTGAGAGTTCACATCCTTACCTTATTCCTGGTCTTAAGGGAAAAGCATTCACTCTTTCAGCATTAGCTATAGTATTTTGTAGATTATTTTCCCAAGTGGACAAATTTCCATCTATTCCTAGTTTTCTGAGGGTTTTTATCATAACAAGTATTGAGTGTTGTCAAATGCGCTGTCCACATTAAATGATTTTTCATCATTTGATTTTCCTTCTTTAGTCTGTTATTATGGTGAATTACATTGATTGATTTTTGAAGGTTGTACCCAGCCTCACATCCATGGGACAAATCTCGTTTGATCATGGTGTATATATTTATATGTATATATAATATATATATTGCTGAATTCTATATGCTAACATTTTAGCAATTTCTGTCTCTATATTTATGAGAAGTCTGTAGTTTTTGTTTCTGGTATTTGATTTTGATATCAGAGAAATACTAGCTTCACATAATGAGTTGGGAAGTGTTTCTGGGAAGAGATTGTGTAAAATTGATGCTGGTTCTTCTTTGTTTGATAGAATTCTCCATTGAAACCATCTGAATCTGGAGATTTTTAAAATTATGAATTACACTTCCCAAATAGTTATAGGGCTATTCAAATTATGTATTTTATATTGGGTGAGTTTGTGTCATTTATGTTTTTTGAAAGATTGATCCATTTCTCCTAAGTTGTCAAATTTATGTGTGTAGCATTTTTAGTGGTATTCCATATCATCCTTTGGATTTCTGCAGGGTCTGTAGTGATAGCCTCTGTTTCATTCCTATTATTATTGATATGTGTCTTCTTTATTTTTTTCTTTGTCAGTCTAGCTAGAGTTTTGTCAGTTTTATTGATTTGTTTTAAAACATGAGCTTTTTGTTTCAGAAGCTTTTCTGTATTTTCCTGTTTTCAATTTCATTGATTTCTGCTATTATGTTTACTATTTCCTTTCTTCTGTTAGCTTTATATTTATTTTGCTCTTATTTTTTTAGTTTCGTGAGGTAGGTAATTAGATTTTTTTTAATTAATTAATTTATTTTTGGCTGTGTTGGGTCTTCGTTTCTGTGCGAGGGCTTTCTCTAGTTGCGGCGAGCAGGGGCCACTCTTCATCACGGTACGTGGGCCTCTCACTGTCTCGGTCTCTCTTGTTGCGGAGCACAGGCTCCAGACGCACAAGCTCAGTAGTTGTGGCTCACGGGCCCAGTTGCTCCACGGCATGTGGGATCCTCCCAGACCAGGACTCGAACCCACGTTCCCTGCATTCGCAGGCAGATTCTCAACCACTGCGCCACCAGGGAAGCCCCAGTAATTAGCTTCTGATGTAAGACTTTTCCTCTTTCTTAATGTCAGAAGTCAGTGCTATAAATTTCTTTCTTAGCACTGCTTTAATAGTATCCCACAAATTTTAATATGCTGTATTTTTATTTTCTTTCTGTTAAATGTACTTTAAATTTTTCTATAAGACTTTTTCTTTGACCCATGGATATTTGGTAGTATGTCATTTACTTTCCAAGTGTTTGGTGATTTACCTGTTATCTTTCTGTTATTGATTTCTAGTGTGACCCCATTATAGCCAAAGACCACTCTTTGTATGATTTCAATCATTTTAAGTTTGTTGAGGTACGTTGTATCAACTATATCCTGTGATGAATGGTGATTTTGTGTTCTTCTATATCTTTGCTGGTTATCTGACTTGATCTAACAATTGTTGATAGAGGCTTGTTGAAATCTCCAACTATAATTGTGGGTTAGTCATTCTCCTTTCTGTTCTAACAGTTTTTGCTTCAAATATTTTGCAACTTTTTGCTTTATTTGTACACATTTAAGATTGCTATTTTCCCACTGGAATAACCTTAATAGCATTATTTATCATCATAATTATTTACTCTCTCCCATTTAACTTCAAAAAGTTTAAATATGATGTGTTGGGCATGAATTTCTTTTGGTTTAACTTCTTTGGGGTTTACTCAGCTTTTTGAATCTGTAGATTTATGTCTTTTGCCAAATTTGGGAGATTTTCAGTCATTTTTCAAAACTTATTTAGCCCTGCCTTCTCTCCTCCTCGTTTTTGTACTCCAATGATATGAATATTAGATCCTTTGTGATAATCTCACAGGTTCCTGAGTCCTCTGTCCTCTCCATTCTGCTCTTGAGTCTGTGCATTGAGGGTTTTTGTTTTGTTTTGTTTTTCTTTTGAACATCTTCATTTGGTTCTTCTTTATATCTTTTATTTATTTGCTTAGATTTTCTACTTCATCTCTGAGGTATCTATTTTTTTAATTTGTTTCAAGTATGTTTGTAATTGTTTATTTGTTTACTATATTTACTTCTTTACATCCTTGAAAGATAATTCTGTGTCATCTTGATGTTGGCATTTGCTTACTGTCTTTTCTTGCTAAAGTTGAGATCTTCCTGGTTTTTAGAATGATGACTGATATTTTATGAAAAAGTAGGCATTTTTGGTATTATGTTACAAGATTGAGAATCTTATTTAAATCTTGTGTTTCTGCAATCCTGCTATGACATGACTCCATGGGGTGGTGGAGGCTGGGGAAGTCCACCAACTTTTCACTGACAGGTGGGGTTGGAGGTCCACATTCTACAGTTAATCTTCACTGATTTGTGATGGGCAGCTTCTCATTTCTGGTGGCAGAGTGGGGAGTTCAGTCTCCTCACTTTACCTCCATGGACACCAAAGTGAGAGCTTGATGGTAACTCATTACCACTTTGCTGTTGGAAATCCCAACTCTCTACTAGGCTTTATGTACACTGCCCCAGTGAAGTGTAGATGGAATCCAGACTCCCTGCGTGGTTTCCACTGACATTTCCACTGGAAGGGCACTGTTGTGGGATTTGTTACTACCTGCCAAGAATGAAGTCTCAGCTCCCTACTCAGTCTTCTCAGACACCACCCAGGCAGTGTGGTTGGATTACTCATTACAGTCTCTCAAGGTTGAAGTTTAGATGCCCCAGTAGGCATCTAGGGTTTTTTGTTTGTTTGTTTGTTTGTTTTAATATATTTAGCAATATAGAAGAGTTATTGTCTAAAAGTTATTTGTTTTGCTAGGCTTTTCTTTTCTTGGTTATTTGGTTAGAGAGAGCAGGATTTTCTTGAGGTCCTTTTTGTCTGTACTGTTTGAAATTTACTAGCTAGCTAGTTTCTCCAGCATGTAATTGGGGATATAGAAGGGATAAAGATGCAGCATATATATGGGTCTTGCTTTTGTATCCATTCAGCCACTCTATGTCTTTTAATTGAAGCATCTGGTCCATTTAAATTTAAGGTAATTATTGATATATATGTTCTTATTGAGGTTTCTCAAAAAAACTAAAAATGACCCAGAAATTCCACTCCTGGGTATATATCTGAAAAAAACCAAAAACACTAATTCATAAAAATACATACATCCCAATGTTCATAGCAGCATTATTCACAATTGCCAAGATATGGAAGCAAGCTAAGTGCCCATCAACAGATGAATGGATAAAGAAAATGTGGTACACACAATGGAATATTACTCAGCCACAAGAAAGCACGAAATTTTGCCATTTGCAGCAACGTGGATGGACTTGAAAAGCATTATGCTAAGTGAAATAAGTCAGACAGAGAAAGACAAATACTGTACGATCTCACTTATATGTGGAACCTAAAAAATATATAAAACTAGTGAACATAACAAAAAAGAAACAGACTCATGATATAGAGAGCAAACTAATGGTTACCAGTGGGCAAAGGGAAGAGGGGAGGGGCAATGGGGTAGGGGATTAAGAAGTACAAACCATTATGTATAAAATAAGCTACAAGTATATATTGTACAATGCAGGGAATATAGCCAATATTTTATCATAACTATAAATGGAGTATAAACTTTAAAAATTATGAATCACTATATTGTACACCTGTAACTTATATACTATTTTACCTAACTGTACTTCAATTTTAAAAAAAGGAAAAAAATAAGAAATAAAGAAAACCCAAGGAACTCAGCACTGTGTCATTTGCAGACACCAGAGTCCCTAGCCAGTCTTCCTTCTTCTCTCCACCTTTTGGAATCTTTTTATATTTGTTTTATATTTAATGTCCAGGGTTTATATTTGCACTTAGTGGGTGGGATACTCAATCTTTTTTATGCCAAGTAGTGCATATGTTCACATTCTTTTATGCTTCTTTTATTAGTTTATATTTCTTCATGCTTTCCTTTATAACTTCTAACCTCTGGACATATTGTCTCTTGTCAGGTTTTACTTTTGACCTTAGTCATTTGAGTCATCTCAAAAGATGGGAAAGATATGATATCCATTTCCCTAGCTAATATTATTTCTTCCCTGTCCACCCATCTGTTTATTTAGTACAAGCTTCTGTATAGACTTGCTACATATGCCTCCTAAAGATGTTCATGAATAACAAGAACCAAATAGGAATAAACTGGGATGGAGAGGATGGTCATAGATATTCACTCCACTTCACCATCTGAGCCTCCTCTCAGCTAATGAGAGATGTCTCAAATCCTCTTTCTCTTCTCCATTTTGCCAAGATCCCTATCCAGAGTTCACACAGCTCCTGAAATTCAAGTCTGTTGCTTTAAGATAATTCATTATAAGAACACAGTGGTGGATTTTCCATCAATTGTAAACAACTCTAATGATTTTACACACATAGTTTTATATTTTAATTTTCCATTTTTAAAAGACTTTTGCCCTATCAATGCATGAGTGGTCAAAATCTTTGGTCGATTTCTCTCTCTCTCTCTGCCTCTCTTTCCCTTTCTCTGTGTGTCCATTTATAGCTTGATCTTAAACTTGATTTACCATTTCTATTCTGTTTCTACAGATACATATATATATTGCCTGTTTTCACTGTAAGCCTAATCTTCACTGAAAATTTATAAATTTTGCTCTTCATGTCATAGTACATACCCTATAAAGGAGATCATTAATAAATGCTTTTTAATGATGACATTTGTGCTTGGAGAGAGCACAAAATGAAACTCTGGAAACAGTCATTTTCAGTGAGAGGCACGCAATAACTTACTTGAATCTTCTTTTGGTCATTTCATCAACATAGAAAATAACTATAGTAACAGTGATATTTAGAATTCACTGGAAGGGAGCTGTGTACATTGGCAGTACTAACAGAATGGTAAATGTACTTGATAATTTTGGTGGCTTTCCTCCTAATTTATGAATATAATTTCTACAATAACATGGTATAGCCAGCAAAAACAATCTATTCCAAGAGGAAGTAAAAATATATTAAAACAAGAGACAAAAAATAAAAGCACCTGGTATTTTAGTTTAATTTAGAAATATTTACTGTTTATTTGTCAGATAAATGTTCCCCATGTTCAGTATGATTGAGAATTGAAAAAGTTACTGGTTGTAGGGCTAAAACCTAGAGGAGCAAGTCAGAAAACAGGGCTTGTCACCCCTTCTATCAAAGTGTCACCATAAGGGTTTACCAGCTGAGATCACTGAAGTATGATGTATGTCTACTTTCAGCTTTGCATCAGCTAGTGGGAGGCAATAAGAAAGACAGATCCTGGATGGTGGATTAAGATGAGAAGACAGTGGCAGAGAGACATTCATCAAGCGAGAGGAAAGGACAAGCCATGTGGTTAAAGTTGGATGGATGTTGTAGTAAATGTACGCACATTTGCTCAGAGGACTGCAAGGAAGTGGGTGGAGAATTTTGTGGGAATATCATTGTCAATAACGTTTGAGTAGATATAGAATTTATAGCAACAGATGTGTGCTTATGAAGGGTAAGTGGGGGTTAGATAACTTTTTTGTTAGGGTACTTAGTGGGTGAGGAACTGGCCACAACCCTCAACTTTCCATGAACTGAAATGAGTGGTAAGATCTTCCATCCTGTGGAATGACTCAGCCTGATCCATCTCATTCATTCAACAGTAGTTTGCTGCCCCAATTCTATACCAAGAACTCAATCAGAAGACCCCCAAAGCACATGCCCACTGGACAATGGCAATGACTCATTCTGAACTAAGAAAGATACCTTCCCTTACCCTTCTCTTTGATATGTTTTGCACCAGAATATTAGTTATATTTACAGAGAGACATATGCAAAGTATTTATTAGAAGGCATAGACTCTTAAAATTTTCCAAGGTTTTCACTCTTTGAATTATCACTGATTTTGATGACATGGCATTTTAATTTTTGGTTTTGAACAACTCTTGTGTTTCCATACTACTGCGGAAACCTTTTTTTTTTCCTCCCAGAAAAGATGGCTTTGATACTACTAAATATGTTATTTAGAAATTATTCAAAGAAAATAATTATTTAAGATCATCCAGGGCAGGGAGCACATCCCATAAACTCTTGTGCATACACACAATCAATATTAGGTCTGATTCTTAGTTTGAAATTTTAGCGAAAGAGATCTTTCTGTGTTATGAGAGCAGAAAGATATGAACTAAACAGAAGATAAAAGATAAGAAAGGAGAAGAGAATAGTATATTAATTCTCATAAGAATATAAGAAAAAAGTTGAATAACTAAATGATAGCTGATTTGGAAATTATATTCTAGTTTTAATGAGTTGGTATCAAGAGTTATAAGGGGATAAAAACATCATGGATGAACTTCCCCAAACGAGAACACTTTTATCATATGTAGCAAGAAATATAATTACTGTCAAGAATTCATTGTGTAAGTCATCTTACTTCTATTTTATTTTTCATTAGTGATATTTGGTATTTTCAATGTATTACACTCTTCGAGGGATTTACTGTAGGAAACTAATATACAAACACCCTTTATTTTCTGAAACTAGTAAACTGTCTTAATGCATATCTTATGAACAATTTTTATCTTTGAAAAAATGAATTAATTCTTTATGACACAAATGAAAATTGGAGAGATTGTTTTTCTATTTAAGAAGATTTTTCCCTTTTCTTATAAACTGAACAGATTATTCATAATCCATTTTTTAAAATAGAAAAAAAATATACAAGTCTCAATAAAGTTGGAGAAAGCATAGTATGAGAGAAAGTGCCCAGTTTACCAATATAAACAATAAAGTAAGAAGACTCTTTAGGGTGTTCTTTGTTTATTGACATGTTTGAAAGAACATATTATCACTTAATCTTTTATAAATAACATTTTTAGAAACATTTCAAGATAGACACTAGTCTCTAAAAGTGATAAAGGATTGAACATAAACTCAGATCACCAGCTTGCCAAAGGTTTAATGGAGCTATGCCCATTAAGCCAACACATCCTTTGAAAGAATGATTTTAGACCCACATCATCCAACAACAGAACTCTCTGAGCTCATGAACACTTTCAATAATTGCTCTAATACAGTAACCATTAGCCACATGTGGCTATTGAGCACTTGAAATATGTCTTGTGTAATTGGAGGAGCTAAATTTTTTAATTTATAAGTTTAATTTTAGTTAAAATCTAAATGTAAACAACCACAAGTGACAAGTGGCAATTATATTGGATGACACAGAGTTAGATCAATGCCAAGTTGTAATCATATGGTTCAGGTTTTTTCAAACAAAATTTCTTTCGCAGAACTAAAGGAAGTTCAAAAGAAGAATTAATGTTTCGTTAAAACCTCAAAACGGGTTTCTGGGGTATAGAAACCATTTAGTAAGTGTTACATTTTCCCCTTATTTTCTCTATGGTATTATATGATCACAATTCATACAGGTGATATGAAAGCAGCATTTACGTTTGGTACTGGTTTTTAGCATGTTAAGGAAGTTTGAAATAGTGAAAAAAAAAGGTCTTGTGAGCCATTTAAAATAGATTTTTTTAATGCTCTATCCACGACACATAAGGTATTAGAATTGTCTCTTTTTCTCCCCTAAAGTGAAGTGGGAATGTAATCACCTTGCTCCCATCTTGTACTGCAATTATACTGAATTGAACCTCGTAAAATCATGATTTTAATGGTTTAAACACAGTCACAATTTAATTTAGCTCAATAGATTAATTAGGAAAAATATATACTGGGCTGAAGGAAGGGTAAACCCCATTTCAGAGTGTAGCTACCCCCCAAATTATTACACACTGTTATTTCCAGAAAGTATATTTTGGGGAAAATAAAATCAAAATAAAAGCGTCTATATGAATATATGTATGTCATAACTTGCTTCCAGACTCCAACACAGATGCTGAATTGCTATACTCTCTAACAAGAATATGACCTAAAAGAAAAAACACAGTCTCTGTTTTTGCCAGTTAATATATGGCTTAAATTTGCACATGGTTGGTATAAATTAAAACTGAAAATCTCCTTCTTTTAGTTGGGAAGAATTTAGGGTCCCATTGTATTCCTTCCATATAGCTAACCACCTCCATAGCCCTTGGAAGAGGGGTAGCAGAACATTCTGTAGGACAATCAGACTGCCTGCTTCTTACTATGGAAGGTTCTTTAGGACCCAAGCGTCTGGACTTCCAAAACGGATAATGCTTGTTTATGCCTAAAGTAATTTATAGATGGCAAAGACACGGGAGAGATGGCATGGTACCGGACTCCTGGTTTCAAGGAGGGATGGAATAATTGTGAACAAGGGGTCTTAACATCGGTACCAGCTGGTTTCAGATTCCCTTTTCCCTCTCTTGCGGGGTGGAAAACCCAGGACTTGCCACCCAGGGAGGGTCAAAGAAAGAGAAAAACAGCAACACGACAGACCGGAAGCTATTTGTCTGCGAAATGTATTTGGGGCTGCTGCTAAGGACCCGGGAGGGTATTTCAGCGGAGGAAGGAATAGTAATAAAAAAGGTGATGATGCCCCAGGGTATGAGGGGAGGTGGCAAAGGCAGGTTTGAAGCACTGTGGTACTCCTCAGGCAGGGCTGTGCCCATGAGCTGCAGCCCACTGACTGCACGTGTCTGGGGGCTAAAATCTGGGCTCAGCCTTCATGTGGCCAATGGAAACTGACATTTCCCATATCCCAAGGTTAGCTTAACAGTAATTAAAGCATCACATTGCACACGATTCTTCCCATTATAATTTAAGTGGATTTTATGCTATTTTAAAAACCATTCTAGTTCCCACTGTGAATAATGAATACAAATAAAGTTGAATGTCAGACCTGGAATACAAATCAAATAAGAAGACCTATAAGTGTCCCAAACATCTGCCCCCGCAATTCCCAAGTCTCAGGTGCTGCAGTGCCGGTCCAGCCTCCTCATAAATGGTTACCCTGGTTGGCATTTGATGTCAGGCCACCTCTAAGGGCCACTTCTGCTCCATCTGAGAGTGATAAGTTACTTTCCGTTCTGAGACATCCTTCTAGCTTCCACCGTATTTCGAGCAATTCACTCATATTCCTAAGCAGCTATATTAGACAGTACCAAGAAGGTTTCTGAGGAGGTAGATAGACATACCTCCTCTGAAATCACAAGGCCTTTCAGACACGATGTTTGTTTTCTGTCACTGAAAGAATGAGGATTTTGCTTGATTCTTTTTCTACACCTGGCGTCAATGTACTTACAAGTGTCCCTGCTTCTCTGAATCCCTAGGAGGGGCTGCTTGCAGTTATGCTCTCCTCCAACTGTGGATGTGATATTGTCGTGTTCCGATTCTCGGCAACACAACAGGAGGTTTACATCAGCACCTCTTGTTCATCTCATTGTAGTTCATGAAATAGAAGGAGTAACTGGAGACAGAACTTCACACTGTCTAGCTGGAATGATAGTGCAAAAAAGGTTGTGATCTAACTCCATTTATAAATGCAAGATTGGGGACAGATCTGGGTGTCTTCTGCCTTTCACCATGGATATGGAAAAACCTGTAGCCCTGCCATCACTCGCTGTAACGCAGAAAAGCCGGGTCGCCAGGAGTTGTTTTCAGGATTTTATTATTACTAGGCTGAAGAGCATTAATATTGTCATACAGATGGTCACCTATGCTGGAAGCTTATGAAAGAACTCTAAATTGTGGAAAGATTATTCTCAATGTAGGAAAGCATCAACTCCCTAATGCTAAAGGTGGAGCCGTGCTGCTAAACGTATTAGTATGTCTTAATTCAAACACCTGTTCTGTCCGTACGATACGTAGAAAAACTCTTATTTATTGCTTGCCTCTCCAGTTCAGATTTACTCTCACTATAAATTCATCTCATGTTAATTTATGTGCAAACAAAGACACACACATTTTAAATATCCGAAACGCTGGAAATAAACTTATTTTTAATTTTGTGCTTGTTTTCCATTTGTCAACCAGCAAATGAAAGGACTGAATAAATCATGCTCTAATTGCCAGCGGTGCTAAATTTAGGGTGAGAGCTGGAATCCTTTTGATCAAAACCGCTGAATATGAAATCATCCTCAGCTCTCTCGGCAACTTTATCCGCCTTTCTATTCTCCATCTGTCAGTCACCTGGGGATTTGTGAACTATTCCATATGTCAGGCTTGTCAATCACAATGGGATGTGGGAACGATCTGCCTACTGCATAGGAATTCTTGTTAAAAAATTAATCGGCATTTAACTAGTAGTTCTGTACTTTGAATACCATATTGTTTGGTGTTTTGAAAATTCTTCTCCCTAGATACGGTTAATGGAAATAAATTTTATTTAAATAATATAGCTCAAAATTCTGTTCTTTTAAATAACATTTACAAGTGTGTGACTGTTACACATATATCCCATGATATATATATATATATATATATATATATATATATATATAGTGTCAGTGGAATGTGCATGCACAATGTAACATTTAAAATAGAATGCCCCTTTTATGGAAACACTGACTCTGACAGCAAACCTATCTTAAGTAATGACATTCTAAAGATATCAAACTTTAAAAGTGATAAACCCATGTTTTGATCTCTCCATTTTGAGATCCACAAATTCGTAAAGATAGTTTTGAGCAAAACATGTTTTACCAAAGGTGCTTTATTTTAAACTTAAACCAATCTAAAGTATTCAGATAACTCATTTAAATAGAGATGCAAGTAACAGTGTATTCATCACAACATCAGTGCATCTCTAAAATATTAGAAAGTAGAGGAAAATACAGAAACCCTGAAAAGCATATATAGATGTTGGATGTTTAAATAGAAGCTTCATTTAATTTGAAATATTTAGGTGTTACATATTTTAACTCCATTGACTTCTGATAGAATTTGAGATGAAATAAAGCAGAACTAATGAAATTTTAGAAAAAGATCAAAACAACATCAAGGTAAAAATAATCATGACGCTAGAAATCCAAATTAATGTACAGACCTTATGGTTGTGAGACTTTAGACAAGTTACTTAACTTTTTGGTGCTGTGGTTCCACATGTGATACATGGATGTGAATTGATACAAACCCATAAAGCTTGGGGGAAGATGAAATAAGATATGTAGGGACTTCCCTGGTTGTCCAGTGGGTAAGACTCTGTGCTCCTAATGCAGGGGACCCGGGTTCAATCCCTGGTCAAGGAACTAGATCCTGCACACCGCAACTAAGAGTCCACATGCCACAGCTAAGAGTCCGTATGCCACAACCAAGAGTCTGCACACCGCAACTAAGAGTCCATGTGCCACAACTAAGAGTCTGCGCACAGCAACTAAGAGTCCACATGCCGCAACTAAGACCCTGCACAGCCAAAGTAAATAAATAGATAAATAAATATTTAAAAATTGTTATTAATATTAGGAAAATGCCAGCGAGATAGAAAGCATTGAAGAACTGTTATCCGCTGTGTCATCAGGGTCAACGTCCATTCCAGACAGTTTGCAAGAGGACTTTAACCAGGGAACTGGCGTTAGAGGTGTTGGAGGGGCTGAGAACATTGAAGCCATTGGCCACAATGCCCACCTGGAAATCAGTCATTTTCTCCCACATTTACATGCCCTTCAGAGCTTTCCCATTATTCTTAAAGAGAAATCCTTAAAGTGGGCTGCAAGGCCCAGAGAGCAGAGGTCACATAAGTTCTCCAGTCGTTATTGTAAACCATCCTCCCTTAAGCTTCCACCTTCTCTCAACCTCAAAAGTACCCTGCTTCCCCCCCTGGGCCTACACCCATGAGGGCTCTTTTCCATGTTCCCTTGACCTAAATATTCTTTAGATTTCTCTTCAAGTATCACTTTGTCAGCATCCTCCTTTGCCTGTGCCCCTACTGTCCCTGTGCTTGTTCCCAGTCCTATGTAATCAATCACCAAATGTTTAGGTTGCAAATGAGTCTGTCCTTCTCTCCTTTAATTGAACATTTATTTGAGAGATTTTGATTAACGTTCGTCTGTCCCACTAGAGTGTAAATTCCATGAGGTCAGGGACTCAGTCTGATTTGCTTCTCATTGAGCCCAGTAATGGCATGAAACAGGTGGCCAGTATATACTGATGGAATGAATGACCTACATTAATGGGTAAGTGATCACAATGATAAACAATAAAGAGATGATCATCTGTGTATATAAGCACCAATGTTCTAGCTGAAATAACACAGCAAATTAACAATGTTTAATAACTTACATAAAAATAAATTTGAAAATAGGTATCATTGATTTCAAATAAATCTAGCAAACATAATTATATCTGACTTAAGTGTCCAAAAAACTGTGGAAACTTTCTTAACTTCCACAGGTAGTGTCACCTTTAGTTTTCCACCAAAGTCATTTTTTACATACATCTAATACTTTCTATCCTGTAATTAATCTCTGACTACATGTACAGCCTCCCTAAAGAGTTGATAGATCTTTGAGTACCTGAATTGAGTCTTTTTTTTTTAACATCTTTATTGGAGTATAATTGATTTATATTGTTGTGTTAGTTGCTGTTGTATAACAAAGTGAATCAGTTATACATATACATATGTTCCCATACCTCTTCCCTCTTGCGTCTCCCTCCCTCCCACTCTCCTTATACCACCCCTCTAGGTGGTCACAAAGCACCGAGCTGATCTCCCTGTGCTATGCGGCTGCTTCTCACTAGCTATCTATTTTACACTTGGTAGTGTATATATGTCCATGCCAACCTCACTTCAACCCAGTTTACCCTTCCCACTCCCCGTGTCCTCAAGTCCATTTTCTACATCTGCATCTTTTATCCTGTCCTGGCCCTAGGTTCTTCAGAACTATTTTTTAAAAAAAATTTAGATTCCATATATATGTGTTAGCATACGGTATTTGTTTTTCTCTTTCTCACTTACTTCACTCTGTATGACAGACTCTATGTCCATTCACCTCACTACAAATAACTCAATTTCGTTTATTTTCATGGCTGAGTAATATTTCATTGTGTATATGTGCCACATCTTCTTTATCCATTCATCTGTCGATAGACACTTAGGTTGCTTCCATCTCCGGGCTATTGTAAATAGAGCTGCAATGAACATTGTGGTACATGACTCTTTCTGAATTATGTTTTTTTCAGGGTATATGCTCAGTAGTGGGATTGCTGGGTCATATGGTAGTTCTATTTGTAGTTTTTTAAGGAACCTCCATACTGTTCCTATAGTGGCTGTACCAATTCACATTCCCACCAGCAGTGCAAGAGTGTTCCCTTTTCTCCACACCCTCTCCAGCATTTATTGTTTCTAGATTTTTTGATGATGGCCATTCTGACCAGTGTGAGGTGATACCTCACTGTAGTTTTGATTTGCATTTCTCTAATGATTAGTGATGTTGAGCATCCTTTCATGTGTTTGTTGGCAATCTGTAATCTTCTTTGGAGAAACGTCTATTTAGGTCTTCTGCCCATTTTGGATTGGGTTGTTTGTTTTTATGATATTAAGCTGCATGAGCTGCTTGAATGTTTTGGAGATTAATCCTTTGTCAGTTGCCTCATTTGCAAATATTTTCTCTCATTCTGAGGGTTGTCTTTTCGTCTTGTTTATGGTTTCCTTTGCTGTGCAAAAGCTTTTAAGTTTCATTAGGTCCCATTTGTTCATTTTTGTTTTTATTTCCATTTCTCTAGGAGGTGGGTCAAAAAGGATCTTGCTGTGATTTATCTGACTTGAGCCTTTTTCTCCTTGGTTTCCCTACTGCTTAGCATAGTGCTTAATACATACAATCTAGTATGTTACAATTTGTTTAGTAAAGTTATCGCATTCAGAACAATATTGCTTCTCTGTGGATGCTTAGCTCAGATGTTTATAAACTGCTCCTGTTCCACTGGTTCCGATGGGCCAGTTGGATGAATTCTACCCCATCATCACAGACTGCACATTCATGCCTCTTTTTCTTGGCCTTTTGTCAAGAAAATACATTCCACTAGTAACAATAAGAACTAGAGGATAGAGTGCTGTCCGTTCAAAGTAAATTCATCATTACCTTGGGAAAATAAATAATGGAGGGACAGGGACAGAGAAGGGGAAAGAAGAAAGGAGGAAGGAAGGAAGAAAGGGAGGAAAGAATGAAGTAAGGGGGAAGTAAGGGAGGGAGAAATAAGAAAAGGAGGAAACAAAAAAAGATCCTAGTAAGGATTCTTTCACTCCTAAATAGGATCAGAAACACTTTGTAACCTTACCTTTAAAGGAAAAAAATTATCTCTCTTACTGAAAATTTGCAACACTGGAGGACCCGAAATATTGTCTAATGATATCTGAATACAGCTCTTAAAAAATCTATCTTACATATCTCAGCACATTTACCTAGGTTGCTATTTATGCAAAAATAGACTGAGGCAGAAAACAAAATAACAGTGTAAATCAGAAGAAAAAGATAAATAAAAAATTAATTTTCCCTATTATTTTCTATTTATTTTCTGAGATATGGTTATTATTCTGTCTAATCAAGAGTGACAACTAATATAAGCAATGTGATAAATAGCTGCAAAAATTAAACATGATTTTATTAAGAATGTGTAACCTTTGCTAGAAACACAAAAGTAATTCAAGTTAACGATTTTTTTTACATGACGTGACAAGTTAAAAGATAAAATAATAATATTAATATATACAAAAAGGCCAATGATTTAGTTTAATTCCCCTCCAAGATGAGCACTCTTAACAGTAAAAATAGAAGGAAACATCTTTAATTTGAGTAAAATCGCCATAAAGTCATCATCAAAGTCATAGGTAAAGTTAAAATTAAAAATATTTTTAAATAAAAAAGAGAAACATAAGGATATTATTGTCACTAATACTAGTCAAAATTGAAGTGGATGCCCTAGATAAGGCAGTATGGTAAGAAAAAAGAAAAATTACAATACGAAAATTGGAATGAAAATAACACACTGTCTCTATTTTGGACCATATGGTAGGATACTCTAAAGGAATGAAAACTCTAAAAGAAACCACTGAAAATCTATTAGATTACAAGAGATCAGTGAGGAATCTCAACAGAATTCAATGTTAAAATTTCAGTTTCTCCAGAAATAAGTAGAAAATCTATGTATAGAGGATCTGATTTATCAGAGCAATACAAACTACAAAATGCCTGTAGATAAACTTGATTAAAATTGTTCAAAAAGTATCTAAAGCAACCTATACATGATTTTAAAGAATATGATAAATAAAATAATTTAGAGGCATGCTTTATTAGAAAAAATGATTTAATATTGAAAAAGCTTCAATGCTCAAGATAATCTAGAAATTGAGTCAATCTCAAATTCAAACAGAAATCTTTTTAATGCAACTGACAAGCAAATTCCAGCCTTCATCTGGAGAAAAAATTCATGGCAATTGTTTAAAAAATTGGGAAATAACAAAAATGATGGACTTGTTCCAACAGATTAAAAATATATTATAAAACCAGGGTAATTAAATTAGTAAGGCATTGGTATAGGAATAAATAGAAACTCAATGAAGCATTATAGACAGTATTAAAATGGACCCAAGTATGACAAAAGGGTATTCAAATTAATGGGAGAAATGAAGAACTATAATAAATGCTGCTGGGAAATTTGGCTATCTTTTGGACTAAAAATTTAGATCAAACCATACAAAAATTAATTTTAAAAAAGCTATGAAGAATTTGAATAAAGGGTGATCTGTGAAATGGAAATGATACTATACTTCAGGGTTTTGCTGAGGCTTAAGTTGATCAATACATGTAATGCATCTAAAATATAGTAAGATTTCACTGTTCTTCTCACTATTATTATTTATAGCATCTTGGTTTTGTGTCTTGCTTATGAATATTTACTCTCATGGCAATAGGAGCAGTTTCCTCAGATATTTTATACTAACACTTCTCCAACTTGGACAATGACACTAGAAATTGAATGCAGGTAGTCTGATCTAGAATTTTTTTCTTAGTCACTAGTCTTCACTACCTCCTTAGGTTGACTACAAAAGTAAGTAAAACAAAAACTTCCATATATAAAATGCTACAATAATCAAAGTTTAAAAGATAAATGACCATCTTGTCTTAGGAAAAGTATGTGCAATGTTTAGAACAGTAAAATAATTAAAAGTCACAATGTGTATGGGGCACTTATAAATCTAAAAGAAAAAAAAATACTTGAAACATTGACAAAGAATACAAACATACAATTTAGAGGGTTAATATAAATAAAATGTCAAGCTTACTTGTAGACAGGAAATGTAAAATGAAACAGTAATGAGATCCTGTTTTTAACCCAAACCACAAAACTAAAAATTGATATTGTCAAGTGCTGCCAGGAGTATAGTCAAATGGATACTTTAATATACACTTTTTGGGAATTTAGTGTAGTGCAGCATTTTTGAAATGCAAACAGATTTTGCTAGCAAAATTTTGTGTACTTATCTTTTACCTAATCAATACTAAGTATCTGTGTGAGATCAATAGCATATAGGTACAACAATTTACAACATTTGCTTTTAATGTTTTCTTTGGAAAAGGGAAAAATTAGAAATATATTTCAACAGGGAAAAGATTATATATCACTTACAGTACTAAAATACTATTCAACACTAGCTATCATTTAAAGGAAAAGAGATGGATCTATATATACTGAAGCAAAAAGTTCCCAAGGCACATTGGCAAATTAATTTGTATTTAGCATGGTCTAACCTGTGTGTAATTGGACTCAGTTTAAGAGGACAGAGAAATTGGGGAGAAATTTTTGAAAGAAAACAAGAAGACAATACAGCCCTAAGAGTGTAAACCCCAAAACAGAGCTTCAAGATACAGAAAACAATATATGACTAATTAATTTTCTCCAAGGGAGCCAAGAATATACAATGAGGAGAGAATAGTCTCTTCACTAAATGGTGTTAGGAAAACTGGACCGCCACCTGCTGAAGAATGATACTGGAACCCTATCTTATACCATTCACAAAAATCAGTTCGAAATGTATTAAAGACTTGAATCTGAGACCTGAAACTGTAAAATTTCTAGAAGAAAATGGAGGGATAAACTCTTCAACATTAATCTTGGCAATGATTTTTAGATCTGACACCATAAGCAAATGCAACAGAAGCAAAAATAAACAAGTAGGACTACATCAAACTAATGAGCTTCTGTTCAGCAAGGGAAACCATCAACAAAATGAAAAGGCAATCTATGGAATGGGAGAAAATATTTTCAAACCACATATCTGATAAAGAGTTAATATCCAAAATGTACAAGGAATTCATATAACTCAATAACAAGAACAACAGTAAAAACTCCAAATAACCCAATTAAAAATGGGTAAAAGACTTGAATAGAAAGTTTTCCAAAGAGGACATACAGGGACTTCCCTGGTGGTGCAGTGGTTAAGAATCTGCCTGCCAATACAGGGGACACGGGTTCGACCCGTTTTCTGGGAAGATCCCACATGCTGCAGAGCAAACTAAGTGCATGCACCACAACTACTGAGCCTGCGTGCCACAACTACTGAAGCCTGCATGCCTAGGGCCTGTGCTCCACAACAAGAGAAGCCATTGAAATGAGAAGCCCATGCACCACAAAGAAGAGTAGCCCCCACTCACCACAACTAGAGAAAGCCCATGCGCAGCAACAAAGACCCCATGCAGACATAAATAAATAAATAAATAAATAAATAAATAAATAAATAATTTTATTGAAAAAAAGAAGACATACAAATGGCCAACAGAAACATGTAAAAGTGCTCAATATCACTGATCATCAGGGAAATGCAAATCAAAACTACAATGAGATATCAACTCACACCTGTTAAGATGGTTTTTGTCAAAAAGAAAACAGACAAGTGTTGGCTAGGATATGCAGAGAAAGGAACTCTTGCACACTGTCACTGAAGTATAAACTGATATAGCCAGTATAGAAAACAGCATGGTGTTTCCTCTAAAAATTAAAGATAGAACTACCATATGATCCAGCAATCCCACTTCTGAGTATATATCCAAAGAGAATGAAACGATTGCTTTAAAGTAATCTCTGAACTCCCATGTTCATTGTAGCATTGTCACATTAGCCAAGGTATGGAAACAATCTATGTGTCTGTCAATGGATGAATGGATCAAGAAAAGGTGATTATAAATATACAGTAATGGAATATTATTCAGCTTTAAAAAGAATAAAATCCTGCCATGTGCAACAACATGGGTGAACATGGAGGACTACTTTGCCAATAGAATTGACAACCTGGAAGAAATGAACAAATTCTTAGAAATTCACAACCTGCCAAGACTGAATCAGGAAGAAATAGAAAATATGAACAGACCAATCACAAGCACTGAAATTGAAAGTGCGATTAAAAATCTTCCAACAAACAAAAGCCCAGGACCAGTTGGCTTCACAGGCAAATTCTATCAAACATTTAGAGAAGAGCTAACACCTATCCTTCTCAAACTCTTCCAAAATATAGCAGAGGGAGGAAGACTCCCAAACTCATTCTACGAGGCCACCATCACCCTGATACCCAAACCAGACAAGGATGTCACAAAGAAAGAAAACTACAGGCCAATATCACTGACGAACATAGATGCAAAAATCCTCAACAAAATACTAGCAAACAGAATCCAACAGCACATTAAAAGGACCATACACCATGATCAAGTGGGGTTTATTCCAGGAATGCAAGGATTCTTCAGTATACACAAATCAATCAACGTGATACACCATATTAACTAACTGAAGGAGAAAAACCATATGATCATCTCAATAGATGCAGAGAAATCTTTCGAAAAAATTCAACACCCATTTATGATAAAAATCCGGCAGAAAGTAGGCATAGAGGGAACTTTCCTCAACATAATAAAGACCATATATAACAAACCCACAGCCAACATCATCCTCAATGGTGAAAAGCTGAAAGCATTTCCACTAAGATCAGGAACAAGACAAGGTTGCCCACTCTCACCACTCTTATTCAACATAGTTTTGGAAGTTTTAGCCACAGCAATCAGAGAAGAAAAGGACATAAAAGGAATCCAAATCGGAAAAGAAGAAGTAAAGCTGTCACTGTTTGCAAATGACATAATACTATACATAGAGAATCCTAAAGATTCTACCAGAAAACTACTAGAGCTAATCAATGAATTTGGTAAAGTAGCAGGATACAAAATTAATGAACAGAAATCTCTGGCATTCCTATACACTAATGACGAAAAATATGAAAGTGAAATCAAGAAAACACTCCCATTTACCATTGCAACAAAAAGAATAAAATATCTAAGAATAAACCTACCTAAGGAGAAAAAAGACCTGTATACAGAAAATTATAAGACACTGATGAAAGAAATTAAAGATGATACAAATAGATGGAGAGATATACCATGTTCTTGGATTGGAAGAATCAACATTGTGAAAATGACTCTACTATCCAAAGCAGTCTACAGATTCAATGCAATCCCTATCAAACTACCACTGACATTTTTCACAGAACTAGAACAAAAAAATTCACAATTTGTATGGAAACACAAAAGACCCTGAATAGCCAAAGCAATCTTGAGAATGAAAAACGGAGCTGGAGAAATCAGGCTCCCTGACTTCAGACTATACTACAAAGCTACAGTAATCAAGACAGTATAGTACTGGCACAAAAACAGAAAGATAGATCAATGGAACAAGATAGAAAGCCCAGAGATAAACCCATGCATATATGGTCACCTTATCTTTGATAAAGGAGGCAGGAATGTAGAGTGGAGAAAGGACAGCCTCTTCAATAAGTGGTGCTGGGAAAACTGGACAGGTACATATAAAAGTATGAGATTAGATCACTCTGTAACACCATACACAAAACTAAGCTCAAAATGGATTAAAGACCTAAATGTAAGGCCAGAAACTATCAAACTCTTAGAGGAAAACATAGGCAGAACACTCTATGACATAAATCACAGCAAGATCCTTTTTGACCCACCTCCTAGAGAAATGGAAATAAAAACAAAAATAAACAAATGGGACCTAATGAAACTTCAAAGCTTTTGCACAGCAAAGGAAACCGTAAATATGAAAAGACAACCCTCAGAATGGGGGAAAATATTTGCTAATGAAGCAACTGACAAAGGATTAATCTCCAAAATTTACAAGCAGCTCAATAACAAAAAACAAACAACCCAATCCAAAAATGGGCAGAAGACCTAAATAGACATTTCTCCAAAGAAGATATACAGACTGCCAACAAACACATGAAAGAATGCTCAACCTCATTAATCATTAGAGAAATGCAAATCAAAACTACAATGAGATATCATCTCACACCAGTCAGAATGGCCATCATCAAAAAATCTAGAAACAATAAATGCTGGAGAGGGTGTGGAGAAAAGGGAACACTCTTGCACTGCTGGTGGGAATGTGAATTGGTACAGCCACTATAGGAACAGTATGGAGGTTCCTTAAAAAACTACAAATAGAACTACCATATGACCCAGCAATCCCACTACTGGGCATATACCCTGAGAAAACCATAATTCAAAAAGAGTCATGTACCAAAATGTTCATTGCAGATCTATTTACAATTGCCTGGAGATGGAAACAACCTACGTGTCCATCATCAGATGAATGGATAAAGAAGATGTGGCACATATATACAATGGGATATTACTCAGCCATAAAAAGAAACGAAATTGAGCTATTTTTAAGGAGGTGGATGGACTTAGAGTCTGTCATACAGAGTGAAGTAAGTCAGAAAGAGAAAGACAAATACCATATTCTAACACATATATATGGAATTAAAAACAAAATGTCATGAAGAACTTAGGGGTAAGACAGGAATAAAGAAACAGACCTACTAGAGAATGGACTTGAGTATATGGGGAGGGGGAAGTGTAAGTTGTGACAAAGCGAGAGAGTGGCATGTACATTTATACACCACCAAATGTAAAATAGATAGCTAGTGGGAAGCAGCCGCATAGCACAGGGAGATCAGCTCGGTGCTTTGTGACCACCTAGAGGGGTGGTATAAGGAGGGTGGGAGGGAGGGAGATGTAAGAGGGAAGAGGTATGGGAACATATGTATATGTATAACTGATTCACTTTGTTATAAAGCAGAAACTAACACACCATTGTAAAGAAATTATACTCCAATAAAGATGTAAAAAAAAAAAAAAAGCGGTACTGGCAGAAGGATAGACATACAGACTAACGAAATAGAGTAGAGAACTCAGAAATAAATCTTAACATACATAATCAATTGTTATTTCACAAGAGTGCCAAGACCATTCAGTGGGGAAAGGACAGTCTCTTCAATGAATGGTGCTAGGAAAACCAGTTATTCAAACACAAAAGAGTGAAGTTGGAATCATACCTTAGACCATATACAAAAATTAACTAAAAATGGATCAAAGACCTAAATGTAAGATTTAAAAATATAAAACTCTCAGAAGAAAACACAGGAAAAAAACTTTACGATATTGGATGTGGCGATGATATTATGGGTATGACACAAAAGCACAGGTAACAAAAGATCAAATAGATGAATTGGACTTTATTAAAACTAAAATTGTTGTGTATCAAAGGGCACTATGAAGTGAGTGAAAAAGACAACCCACAGAATGGGAGAAAATATTTGTATGTCATCTATCGAATAAGGAATTAATGAACAGATTATATAGAGAACTCCTAAAACTCAGTAACAATGAAACAACACAATTAAAAAATGAGCAAAGGACTTGAGTAGACATTTCTTCAAAAAGGAGGTATCTAGAATAAGCAAATTCGTAGAGACACAAAGAAGAATAGAGATTACCAGGAACTCAGAGAGGAGAGAATGGAGAGTTGTTTCATGGGTACAGTGTTTCTGTTTGGGATGATAAAAGTTCTGGAAATATTGGTGCTGGTTACCAAACATTATGAATATACTTAATACCCCTAAATGGTATACCTTAAAATAGTTAAAATGGTACATTTTATGTAATATATGCTTTACCAGAATAAAAAAAGAAAAAGAAAAAAATATATTACTAGATAAACAGAATTTGTGAGAATTCATTACTAGCTGACCTGCTCTACTAAAACTACAAAGGAAGTTCTGCACGGTTAAAAAAATGATACCAGGTGGTAACTTAAATATACGAGAAAGAATGAAGATGATCAGACATGGTAGCAAGTAGGTAAATATAAAATTGTGTGTGTAGAAATGTTTTATATTTATATATGGGTATATATATCCTTTTTCATTAAATATAAGATTGTGTAAAGCAGTAATTATAATGTTATACTGTTGAGTTTACAACAAATATAGATGTAATCTATATTTATTATATAGCAATATCACAAAAGACGGAAGAGGGAAATAGGGCTACATTGCAACACCATTGCTATATTTTATCAGAATTAAGTCAATATCAATGTGAAGTAGATTTTGGGTAGCTAAGATATGAAATGTAATTCTGAGAAAAACCACTAAGAAAATAAATGAAAAAATGGTTAAAAGATCAATAAAAGAATTTAAAGTTACATTAAAATTGTCTCTAACACAAAACAAGTCAGCAAGAGTAGCAGACGAACAAAAAAGAGATGGGACAAATATAAAACTAATAGTAAAAAAGTAGAAGTAAATCCAACCATATCTAGAATTCCATTAAATGAGAGAATGAGAGTGGAGTAAACACTTTGATCAAAAGGCAGAATTTTTAGACTGGACATAAAGTAAAATACAACCAAATGCTGTATACAAGACACACTTTAGCGTCAAAGAAATGAAACATTCCCCAGAGAAACTTGCCTCATAAAATCGTGGATTCTGAGTTTATTTGCCGTTAAGTATTCCTTTAGCTAGGGACAATTTGCTAAGGTTATTCTGAATATAATATATTTTCTAGAGCAAATGTAATTATTCCAATTGGCAAATATAGACCAGTTCACTTTCTTTCCCTTTTTCCCTAGGGGAGTCCCCCAGTAAAAGGAGTAAATAGGTCTCAGCACTGCTGCTTTAACTCTTTCCTCTGCCTGTGACAAATTTTTCTTGGGTTGAGTGGAATTGCCTACAGAGAAGCTTAGCTTTGCAATAACTTTCCGTTCAATGCTAACCTTCCTGATTAATATTTTTAAACTTTGTTCTATGAGCCTCCTATTTTTCAGAGAATTATTTTTTATTCCTTGCCTTCCATTTTGGTCATTTGATTATTGTTAAGTGTATTATTTTCATACCTACCGTCTAGTTCCTTGAGTACAAATGTGGTTTCCATAATCTGAATTTCTACTGCTTTAGTGTTATAATTTTACTATTTCTAATAATAATTCAAGTTCTGCTATTAAGAAATAATTTTTGTATTCTTGTTATAAAGGTATCTTTTCAAATGTTCCCTAAGGATTACAGTCATTTTCTTAAATCTTCAATTATGTTCTCAGAATGGGATTGACTTCTATGATACTTTGTTTTGTTCCCCCCTTATTTACTTAAAACATTTAATAAACTTTTTATTATAGAGTACTTTTAGATTTACAGAAGAGTTTGCAAAACTAGTACAGGTTTCTCACATACCACACACAAAGTTCTCCTTACTATTTTTTTTTAATATTTATTTATTTATCTTTGGCTGTACTGGGTCTTCGTTGCTGTCCGTGGGCTTTCACTAGTTGTGGCAAGCAGGGGCTACTCTGTTGCAGTGCCTGGGCTTCTCATTGAAGTGGCTTCTCTTGTTGTGGAACACGGGCTCTAGGCACGCGGGCTTCAGTAGTTGTGGCACACGCTCTCAGCAGTTGTGGCTCGCGGGCTCTAGAGTGCAGGCTCAGTAGCTGTGGCTCACGGGCTTTGTTGCTCTGCGGCATGTGGGATCTTCCCAGACCAGGGCTTGAACCCGTGTTCCTTGCATTGGCAGGTGGATTCTTAACCACTGTGCCACTAGAGAAGCCCTCCCCTTACCATTAATATCTTACATTAGCATGGCAAATTTTTCATAATGAATGAGCTAATTTTGATAGATTATCATAAACCAAAGAGCATATTTTATTCAGATTTATTTAGTTTTGATTTTTTTGTATACTTGAGGATTTCATCCAGGTTATCACACTATATTTAGGTGTCATGTCTCTTTTGTCTCCTCATCTCTATGACAGTTTCTCAGACTTTCCTTGTTTTTGCACAATGGGCATTTTTATCAATTGTGATATAATATACATAACATGCAAATTACCATTTTAAAATCATTTCAGTGCAAATTCACTGATATTAAGTACATTTGCATTGTTATGCAACCATCACCACTATCCATTGCCAGGACTCTTCCATCATCACAACCTGAAACTTTGTACCTATTAAACAATAATTCCCTGTTCTCATCTCTGTTCAGCTCCTGGCAACTACAGTTCTACTTCCCATCTTTGCAAACTTGCCTATTCTCAATACCCCATAAAAGTGGAATCATACAATATTTGACCCTTTGGGTCTGGCTTATTTCACCTAGCATAATGTTTCCAAGATTCATCTGTGCTGTAACATGTATTAGAATTTCATTACTTTGGAAGACTGAATAATATTCCCTTGTATGTATATACCACAGTGGTTATCCCATCATTTGCTGACAAACCTTTTGTTTATTGTGAATATTTCTATTATAAACATTTGTGTACAAATATCTGTTTGAATCCTTACTTTCAATTATTTTGGGTAAATACCTAGAAGTGGAATTGCTGGATTATATGGCAAGTCTATGTTTATTTTTTGAGGAACTGCTATTATGTCTTCCATTGTGCCTGTACTATTGTATATTCCCACCAGCAATGCACAAGGGTTCCGATTTCTCCACATTCTAGCTAACGTGTTATTTTCGGCTTTTTGGATAATGGCTATTCTAATGGGTGTAAAGTAGTAACTCATTATGGTTTTGATTTGCATTTTCGTAATGATTAATAATCTTGAGTATCTTTTCATGTGCTTATTGGCCATTTGTATACCTTCTTTGTAGAAATGTCTATGCCAATCCTTTGTTCATTTTTGAATTGAGCTGTTTGTTTTCATGCCGAGTTTTAGGAATTCCTTATGTATGCAAGACATTTATTCCTTATCAGTTGTAAGATTTACAAATAGTTTCTCTCATTATGTGGGTTGCCTTTTTATTCTCTTAAAAGTATCCTTTGATGCTGAGGTTTCAATTTTGATGAAGTCCAATTTACCTATTTTAATTTTTGTTGCTCATGCTTTTGGTATCATATCGTAAAAATCATCACCAAATCCAGTGTCATGAAGATATTCCCCTGTTTTCTTCAGAGTTTTATAATGTTAGCTCTCATGTTTAGATCTTGATACATTTTGAGTTAACTTTCACACAGTGTGAGTTATGGGTAACTCATCATTGTTTTGCAGTGGATATCCAGTTTTCTAACCATCATCTGTTGAAAAGATTGTCCTTTATCCCATTGAATGGTCTTGACACCCTTGTCAAAAATCATTTGACCATGTATATGTGTGCTTATTTTTGAAATTTCTATTCTATTGTGCTTTTTCTATATATCTTTATGGCAGCTACCACATGGCTTGATTACTGTACCTGCCATCTCCTATATAGTTTTCAGTATGGACTTTTAAAAAGATGTTTTAGTATTTAGTATTTCTTCCATATTCTCTCTCCGTAAGTGCAGTAGTCCATCAGGAGACAGTCCACTTGAAACACAGACTTAACTAAAGCATATATTCCTTGAGTTAGGTGATAGGGATTATATATTCTTCTCCTGGATAGTTCTACAGTCAAGGTAAAGTTAGGGCTGTAAGACAGCCAGGTTTGTCTCCTATTTATGACTGAGTCACTTCTCCTTGATGCTGGGTGTGATCATCCCATCCCTCGTGGTCTGCCTCAGAGTGTGGTTGGCCCTGTTAGTCCACTCCTCCAATGTCACACAGCCTGTTCGTATCCTCTTAATGTAGATGTGTAAGGGTAGAACTATGCTTCAGATGTTTTTACAACCAATGTTTGGTTTTGGAAAAGTGGAAAATTTTAGTTGTGCTCTTGGTTGTATGTTTTAACAAATCCCATAGGTGTGGAATGCCTCATGATTTCAGGAACATTCTCAATGGTTGCCATTAGTTTTGGGTTCTGTAAGGGATTTTTAACTTTCCAGAAGCTTTTTTGTACATTTAATTAAACACTGAAGAACTGAGTCTTCACATACTTTTACTATACTATCCTCTCAGAAGTCCTCTCATGTGTTCTTGTTAAGACTGTCATTTATCACTGCTCTAGATTACATATTATAGAAAGAGTAACCGAAATACACACAAAAAGAACCATGTTCTTTTTCATTTACAGTAACTCTGGTGTTTTGTACTTTCAGTTGGCAGCAATGGGGAATTTTGGAATGAGTTATACTTTACACTTTTCTGGTTGTCCATTTGGTTACTGTTATTTGATTGGACTATTATATATTTTTGTATACATTAAAAATGAACCATTTCCTGAGGGTAGCTTACTACAATATAAAGTCAAGTTAGTCCCTCTTCTGTGCTACCATAATGCCCGGTAAAGCAATCTATGATTGCACTGACCACACTGATATATAGAACATGAGCTCCTTGACACATTTACCCTGGTCTTATTCATTTTTGTAAACCAACAGAAATTAACATGCAGCAAGTGAAAAATAAACGTACATTGAACTCATTTATTGCACAGAGAGCTATTCCATCTTTTCTGTATAACATGCATAGAGATGGGCAATGAAAATAGAACAGTAAGAAAGATACGTGATCTCTATACTCACTGAGGTTATACTTTAAATGGGGTATATTTGGTTAAATACAATCACCAAATAAACACAACATTTCAACTCATGCTATGAAGAAAAAGAGCAAGATGTTTAAGAGTAGATAATAGGGACTCATTTTGTTTGAGGGAAGAATGAATGAATACATTTACTGACCCAGTTGTAATGTGGTTATACAGATTCATATTGACAATTGGATATGACCATTTAAAAAAACAAAATAGGAATCGGCCAAGATGAGTTCAATTGCTCAGAGTGAGACAGGGAGTTTCATAAGTGCAATTAATTGGCAAAAGGTGTAAAATTAATGAAGGTCATTTAAGGGAAGCTGGATGATCTTCTTAAGAGTTCTGTACCCTAAATTGGCCACCCTTGGCATAGTGCGATTGTTCCAGTGGTTCTTTGGTTGACTGGGCACAGACCTCAGTGCAGCATGTGATGAAGCTCTCCCTCATAGGATGGTCCATGCATTTATACAGTGAGCTTTGCAGCTGCCTTGTTTTTCCTGGCAATCAGAAATGTGCTCCCTTATAGTAAGCACAAATTTTCTAGAAGCACTGTCGATGTCCCCAAAGAACTTCTCAGATATACAGATTGTGATTAGCTCTAGAACCATATCTTGTTCATCTTTGCTTCTCTAATATCTATCAATTGCCCATACTAAGCTGTTATTCAACAAATGTTAGTTAAATAAATATTTATATTTCTATAATATAAATAATTTGTATTTCTATAATATACATTATAATAATAAAAATAATTAAGCTGATTACTTATTATACTACATATAGAATTTTTAGGTCAATAGTTTGCTTTAGCTTATGCTCATTTTTGATAATGTCACATATAACTACATACAAGTAATTATAGAATATAAGTCCATATGCAAAATTTATGTGTAAAAGCTTAAATATACCTATAATATGTGAAATCATTTTTACATTTTAAGCGTGTGTGTATGGATACAAACACCCACAATCATATACAGTGACATTTTAAAATAAGGAAATGCTTTGATAAGGCACATGGCATTTTAACATATATATAGAATATGTATAATCTCTTGTTGATAAACACTCAGGTCTATTTTTTCTGGAAAATCTTGTGTGAGAAATTTTGAAAACTATTGTAGTCCGCAGGATTTTTGTCAAAACATTATATTCTCAAGGTGGAAAGCTTGTGGACCAAAAGTAATTAATTATTTGAGCTTCATGTCCTCTTATGGACAACTGAATGTAAATGTCACAATTTTTTTTCAAATTATATATGGATGCTACATATGTTATTTATATCACAAAAATTCAAATATGTATTATACAACAAAGTATATAATGTAAAAATCTAAATACACACGTATATTTTCATATGAAAACACAAACACATGCAAACACAACACACTTTGTAAAAACTCAAATATCTTTTTTAAATTTTTACATCAGGCCTGTCTCCCCAAAATTCTGGGCTGATGCTATGAATGTGTGCCCCTTATTCACTGGATCTTAATGTTGCTGGCATGAAAAGGGGAGAATGAGGACAGTACTTTGACTCATTATTACATTTCTTTTACCCTTTTTTCTTCATATTCTGTATGTTTTTTTCCTATTTCATAACTTCTATTTTCAAATTCCAAGACTCATTTTTATACAATAAAATTTGTAAAGTGTGAATATTATAATGAGATAATGAGATTTCATTTGGCCAAACCAAAGAAACATTGCAATATTTTTATACAAATAAATAATTATCAACATACAGGAAATAGCCTATAATTGCCTACTTTCAAAACAATACAGTTTTAAAGAATTCAAACAGACTCAGTATTTGATCATGCAATCATAGTCGAGAGGATAATTTGCAAGAGTGATCTGGTATAAGATCCTCTGGAACTTAATATTTGGAGCAAAAGCATAATTTAGGTGAAATTAATTGGGAGGTGAAATTGCATTAGAATATTTAATGCAATTGGTGCCAATTTTCATATCCCTGGGTTGATAGTTTTTTTCAATATAAAATAGACACGAAAACAAAATGCTTTAAATTAAGATAATTTATCCTCATCAAAAGATATTTACCAGTGGCTGCTAGTATTGGCAATATACATATATGATATCATGGTACATATATGTATGTATGATAAGCATCCTGTATTTCTAGTTATTATTATTTAGCCAGTATTCTACACAGAATCTGGGAAGTCATTGGAATCCTAGGCACTTCATCACTTAAGAGGAGTTGTAATGTTAATCACACGGAAGGTCTACAGAAAGGAATAGAGCTCTTGTAGTGCATGAAAAGACTAGAAAACTGAAAACATTGATCTTTAAAGAGTCAGAATATTTGTGTATAATTTCCTTCCTATCCTCCCTTTCGTCCATTCTAAATTGTCTGGGCTTCTTTCCCTCACCATTGGACGTCTTCAAGTAGCACCCCTGCACTTCTGCCTCAGGAAACAAGAGGAAATAAAGAGAAAATGCAAAAAGATCCCACAGTAGAGAACAATAAAATTTTATTATTTTATCACAAAGTTCACTCCTCCCTTTTCTTTCAACTTAAATCTATACAGTTAACATTCAAATAAATTTTATAGGCCCCCCAAATCTCTTTTAACCCACCTGGATTGTTCAAAGGTTAAGTACTTCCTACTTGTGCCATTTCTAAATAAGTCCTTACACATAAATACAAACGCATTTATTACAAGTATGTCAAACTGCATGTTTCAATTGGCACATTTCTGCCCACAGTTGTGTCTATGTCTTACTTGTTAAGATGTGTGTGCAAAGGAATTCAATACCCCATTTTAAACTGCAGCACAAGAGCCAATTTCTGCAAAAAATTAACACTTAGTGACAATAAGAAATTTATGAATGTTGCAAAAGAAGAAAGGAAAGTACTACAAGGATAAGATGAAACACATAAAACGTTATTTTATTCTGGAAATGAAATTTTAATTATGAAGTCTGTGAGAAGAGTGACCTGAATGAACCTGAGGATCATTTAGTGTAGTCATGAAAGGCAGAGAAATTTGGGTCTGCAAGATAGATGGCAATAGAAATAAGGTGAATCTTCTTTTATCTTTGTTTCTGTTATCTTAAACATGGTATTCCCTTCCTATATTGGCCTTTCAAAGGTACCTTATTTTAATATAAATGTATTTATGTATTTATTTTTGGCTGTGTTGGGTCTTTGTTGATGCGTGCAGGCTTTCTCTAGTTGCAGTGAGTGGGGACTACTCTTTGTTGTGGTGCACGGGCTTCACATTGCAGTGGCTTCTCTTGTTGTGGAGCATGGACTCTAGGCTCATGGGCTTCAGTAGTTGTGGCATGTGGACTCAGTAGTTGTGGCTCGTGTTCTCAGTAGTTGTGGCTCACAGTCTCTAGAGTGCAGGCTCAGCAGTTGTGGAGCATGGGCTTAGTTGCTCCACGGCATGTGGGGTCTTCCCAGACCAGGACTCGAACGCATGTCCCTTGCATTGGCAGGCGGATTCTTAACCACAGTGCCAACAGGGAAGCCCCCAAAGGTACTTTGATTTGTATTTTCTATTCAACCTTGTTTGAAGTTGAGTTTTATTAAGTTGTTAGTTACCTATCATTTACCAAGAAGTATCCGGAAACCAACTGAAGGTAAAAGGAATGCAACTTCCTGTTACTTGTAGTCCAACAAGATTGCTAAACAGAGCCCACCCTGCCTTCCTTCCATAATTAATTTTTGACGGCATACTATATGTCATCAGCACTCTAGGCTTTAGAGATATGAGTAGTGAAACAACTCATAAAGTCCCTCCCCTCACAAAATTTACATTTCTGGGATGGGAGATGGCCATTAAACAAAAGAAGAAACAAATTGACACCACATTCTGACAATTCTAAGATGTACTATCATGTTTCATGTGTTAAAACTCTTTGCATCAACATGCACCTTACATTCACTGTTGTCTAGGTGGCATTTGTGATATGTCGTTTAATTACAGGCTTTCATATTTTCAACATTTCCATAGAATTCTGCAAATTACGTCCATGTTGAGTGTATTTGCCAGGTAAAACTATTATGACATGACACTGAAATTAGAGTTATTTTTACACAGGTATAGAGCATCAGGCATACATTATATATTAAACAAATATTTTAAAAATTGCAGAACACTGATATTCTCCTGAGTTCCTTATTTTCTTACAGTGCAATAACCACGTGCTTTATATGACTGAGCAAAGGTAGACACCAACATATAAATGAAGATTGTCTTGTGATTTTGTTCCAGCTGAGATGTGAGCAACAGATGTTGGATTCATTCAGATCAGGCAATCCAATTGGAGGCATTGTCAGACTCACGATACGAGGCAAGGCCGAAGCCCAGGTTGGATTCGGCCAGTAAAGATTTGAGCCACTTTTAGGTTCAGACACTTCACTGCTTATGAAGACAGTAAAAGGAAGGGCAGGCAGAAGTGCCAGCTCCCTGAGGTCCTTGTCCTATGCACCAAAAAATGCAACAACAAAACTGAAGAGGCCAGAAGATAATCCCACATGATTTGTGGGACATCCTGACTCCCAGAGGACATTGTAGAATTCAGCTGAGTGGTTATAGTCTACTGCTATACTTTGAATAGGTGGATTAGAAACCAGTGAAGTAGTGATAACTGCCCATGGTGGCACCCAGAGGAATGAGGGAGGCAGTGGGAGTGACTTTGGGGCAACTCATCAGAAATCTCCCATCTCTCTCACTCCTGATATATCACAGGGACTCTGCCCACACTCAGATAAAGTGTAGTGAAAGCCTTTGCACACATGTCTATGGACACGAGCAAGATCACCATGGTACCTTGGTGAAGCGGTCTTCCCACGTGCAGAAAATATTGCCAAATTCCTTGGAGTAGATAAAAAATTATTCAGAGTAATGAGTCTATAGTGACAGATTCAGGCATTTGACTTCAGTCAAAAAAGGAAAAAAATATATCAAAACTATAATAGATATCGTTAGCTAAGAAGAAAATAAAATAAATAAACAACCAATAGTGGAGCATTATTTTGAGAAATGCTAAACGACAAAAACTCTTGAATGTGTATAAGATGATAGTGTAGAAAAACATGGATATAGACGACTCATTGTTTCTTAATAGGAAGAAGTTTTAAATAACTCAGTTTCTTTTATTGTACTTTTCCTTTTTTGTTTGTAGAAGGGTGGTTAGGTGATAAATATCTATGCTTAATTAAGTCTAAAATAGTTCTTTTAGTATAGTCAAAATAAGAATTCTAAATGAAGAAAGAATTATTTCACTTTTTATTTGGCAGTGATGTGTAAAATAACCATGTATCTTACAATCATTACAACTTATATTCAGCTAAATAGTTTATGTAAGGGAATAATAATTGCTACAGAGAAAAATAAAGTGGGCTAGGATGCATAAGGAAGCAGGGGAGATGAGCCCATTTCACAAAAGTCATCAGAGGAGGCTTCTGTGGTGAGGTGCTATTTGAACAGAGACCTGTGAGAAGTAAAGCAAAGGCCACGTGGATATTTGAGAGAAGAAGATTCTAGGCAAAGTTCACAATACTTGCAAAGACCCTGAGGTAAGCGTTGGCTTCATGTGCCTGAGGGAGAGCCTGAGGCCAGAGTGGCTCCAGGAGAGGGAGAAAGAGGTCAAAGAATTAGCAAGTGGCTAGATCTGGAAGGGTCTTGCGGGTCATGGTTAACACTTCAGCTCATTAGCTGAGCGAGAGGGGAAGCCATCAGAGTGTTTTTAGGATAAGAACGACATGCTCTCACTCAGGCCTCAAAAACATCATCCTGGTTACTATTTTTAAAGCAGATGGTAATAGGGGAAGAGGAGACAGCATGGCGGCCTGTTAGTAGGTCTGAACTCAGGTCGTAGCAGTGAAGGTGAATAGAGATGGTTGGATACTGACTATATTTAGAAAGCAGAGCTGGTAGCTTTAGCTGATGGATTGGATATGGAATGCAAGAAGAATAAAGGAATAATGAATCACTCCTTATTTTATGACCAGGAATTAGGGGTTCAGTTTTAAAAGTGTTAGTTTTGAAATGTCTTTGATTAATTCTCCATTATCAAGTTGAAAAATAGATATGAGTATCTGGAGGTCAAGGAAAGGGGTCTAGGAGCAAGATGTTAATTTGGAAGTCATTGACGGCTTTAATGAAAGTTCCCTGTATCTCCATCTAGTTTGAGTGTTGACCCAGAAACCCACACTCCTCCGCAAATACAGAGAGGAGAATCCATAAGCTATTCAGGTAAGTACCCATAGATTCTGATCATTGGCGATTCTGTCCTTTAAAGAGTCTCTGCTCTGAAGAGTTTTCCCTTCTTTCCCTACCACTAAGTTTACCAATTCTGTGGTTCATCCTCTTCAGAGACTAGTTCTAACCCAGCTATTTGAATTTACAAGCAGACCTACTTTGTTTCATAAAGGAGAGTCACACTGGGACTATAATTTTGAATAAGGTGAAAAAAATAAAAATGTGTTCCTTTTCCATTGGCTACTCAAAAGCCAAAGAAACCACTGAGAGAAACTCATTGCCAATGTCTGAATGGGCAGAACCAAATAACAGGCTCCAGCTCTGTCAGTAATGAGCTGTCTATAAAAAAAAAAATGTGATACTCATCAAATCTTAGGTTTCTCATGAAGCAAAAGAATGAATATGATGACATTACAAGACTGAAATCAACATGTTATTTTCATTATTGCCAGCAATCTCCATGATGTAAAAGTGACTAGCAGAAATACTTTTTGTTAAAATGATAGAAAATTTTCTTATAGATTATGTATAAAGAGCACCATGGTGAAAACTGTAATTATGTCTTTGGTTTTCATTTGTTTGGAATGAGTGAGTACTTGTGTTTCTAGTTAAAACCATTACTTGATTCAGCAGTTCTTGAAATTCCCTGGAGAAGGGATGGAACTATAAAAAGTCATTTTCATTACACAGTGTCCTGTAGTTATATCATCAGGTAACGTTGATACAAATGTTAGTTTGGGGGATTACAGAACAAAAGCAACATATTCAAATGAATTCCTATAATATTAAAAACAGATATGGACTGATGTAGCAGGAATTTTACTCTTGTTATGCATTTGAAGTTCTGTTCTACCCTCATAAATCAAAAACTCACCCAAATGATATTTTCAGTATGTGCAAATGTGGATATAAGCACTGTTACTTTTCAATTGTGCAGACTTTCTGAAAACCCATCATCAGTGTTGGTGTAATATTTTACATTGGAAATTCATAAATGATTGGAAATATTAACTAAAATGTTTCTGGTCATCAATTGTTCCAAGTTTTAAGAAAAAATATCACTAACCACAGCTTTCTTTCCTGCTTCAGTTTATTTCTTAGAATAGGAACTAATATCTCTTAATTTCTAGAGAATTTCAGAAAAAGATTGTTGAGCTGGGGACCTGATTTCAAAAGGATTTTTAAACCATAGAAATAAAAGGACTAGCAATATTTAACTTCTTAAGCTTGGTGATGGTATATGACCTATCATGTTGTACCCTGTATTTTGGGGGAGGCTGGAATATTTCATAATTAGAAAAATATGTGCCAGTAGTTGAGCCATTCAAACAAAAGTGAGTATATAAATGAACATTTTATAAAAAATTTATAATAATGTCCATAAATTTGTCCACATGTGACATAGCTAGCTCTGTACTCACAATTCATTTTGTAATTCACACCATTTTAGATCATGATTGGCAAATTTGAGGATAACCAACAATTCTGACCATAGAAGAATGTTTGATTTGCCAAAATTAGTTACAACATAGAAAATAGCCTAGTTTGCTATTTTCTCCTGATTAAATTGTATTACCTTACCTAACACCAGTTTGTAATAGCAAAGCCCAATCTGGGAGAAATTCTGGAATTGGGTAATGAGGACCTCTGTAAATCCACACTGCCATAAAATACTGCAATGTTGGCAAAAAAGAGTCAAAATCAAAATTTTCCCATTTCTAGAAATTAACCGAAGGCTTGCAACATTCTGAGGAATATTAATTGAAGAAAAGGTGTTGAACCTTGTTGAGACCAGCAGGGTCAGTGGCTTGGCCCTTTCCATTCTCCTCTCACAAACACTGAGCCTTGAAGACCATCAGCTACACCACTGCAGTAGCTGTAAAAGCCAGCAGCCACTGGAGGGGGCAGACCACCACAAAAGTTCCTCAAAAGGTACCAGCTCCCAGAGCAGGGTCACTTTTGTGCTGGCTTGGGGCTTCATTCTGGAAAATCCCCATTTACAGGGAATTGCATTATCTGAACTGATTCAGAGCTTGCTCTACAGGAAAACCCCTATTTCCAAGGTGCTTCTCGAAAATCAAATAAGCAACGATTACTTAATATTGCAGCAGCCTGAACAAATCATATATAGTCCCTTATCAGTGCTTTGTATCTAGTTTTATCTTGCTACATCTTGTACCTAAATATATAAAGAACTCTTAGAACTCATTAATAAAGAAGATGAATAACCCAATCTGAAAATGGGTAAAATAATTGTATAGAAATTTCTCCAAAGAAGATACACAAAAGGCAACAAGCACATGATATGATAATTAACATCATTAGTCCTTAGGTAAATGCAAATGAAACCACAAAGAGATACCATGTCACACCTACTAGAATTGCTACAATCAAAATAGTAGACTGTAACAAGTGCTCGTAAGGAAGCAGAGAAATTAGAACCCTGAGAATGTAAATGTTCCTAAAACAATGTGGCATTTCCTCAAAATATTAAACATGGAATTACCCTATGATCCAGCAATTCCACTTTTAGAAGTGAAAACATGTGTCCACATAAAGAACATACAAAGATGTTCTTTACATTATTCATTACAGTGAAAAAATGAGATTAAGCTCAAATGTTTAATGCTAATAAATAAACAGATGTGCTCTATCCACACAATGGAATATTATTCAACACTAAAAAGGAATGAAATATTGATACATGTTAAAACTTGAATAAACCTTAGATAACCTATACTGAATGAGAGAAGGAAGTTAAAAAAGACGGTGTCATTTATTATTTCACTTATTTTAAAAGTCCAAAAATTGCCTAAAGCTATGACACCAGTGAAGGCAAACAAGAAACAAGACAAACATTTAAAAAGAAAATCTGAAAACAAAGTGTTTATAGGGTGCTTTATAAAGCTCTAATGTACTCCTGTGGAGGTAGAAGGCCAGAAGAGGTCATGTACACATGCACGGAGGGCTGTACGTAAGCCCAGAAAAGACCTTAGGGAGCACCATTCACTCCCCAGGCCCAACCTGTGTCCCTGCACAAGGAGGAAGTGAAGGCTAAAGCAGACTTCTAAACTGATGTAGTGGAAATGATTTCCCAAGCACACACATAGCCTCTCGGCAAAGGGTGGGAAACTTGCAGGATCGAGCTAATTAAGGAAGCTTCTCCTATTTTTTTTTTTTTTAGGCTGCACGGCACAAAGGATCTTAATTCCCTAACCAGGGATCGAACCTGGGCCCCCTGCATTGGGAACGTGGAGTCTTAACCACTGGACTGCCAGGGAAGTCCCATCACCAGTCTTTATCTGACTACTGAGCTAACCAAACCAAGACTTCAGTGGCTGCATACTACAGGGCCTATGGCATAATAGAATTAGTCCAGAAAATTTACTAAGCAAACTAGTCACTTCCAACAAAACTAGTAGAAAATCGAGAAAATAGGATTTCCAAAGTCCCATATCATATTACCTAAAATATTCTAGTTTAACAAAAAAATTATGAGGCAGGAAAAGAAATGGGAAAAAAACGACCCTCCCCAAAGCAGTCAATACATATTTCTCTTGAGGAGGTCCAGATGTTTGATGTATTAGACAAAGACCTTAAGTCCCTTATTATAAATATGTAAAAGAACTAAAGGAAATCATATTTTAAAAAATTAAAGGAAAGTACAACAGTGATGACTCACCAAATTGAGAATATCAATAAAAAGATTAAAAAAATGTTTTAAAACATAACCAAATAGAGAGTTTGGAGATGAGAAGAAAAATAACTTAAATTTAAATATTCGCTAGAGGGGGTCAATATCAGATCTGAGCTGCAGAGAAAAGAATTTTCAAAGTAAGAGATCGATCTATAGTTATTCCTCTCCCAATCTGAGATACTAAAAGAGAATGTAAAGAAATAAACAAAGCTGCAGAAATATGGGGATCACCATGGAGAATAACAACATATGTATAATATCAGTCCCAGGGAGAGAGGGAAAGGGAGGGAAAAACCATTTGAAGAAATATATTTTATAACAAGTAAATAAATTGAATTAGTAAGTCAAGATCTTCTCAAAAAGAAAAGTTCATGCCCCGATGGTTTCACTGATGAATTTTAGTAAACATTTAAAGAAGAAATAATATCAATAGCCCACAAGTACTTTCAAAAAATAAAGGAAAAGAAAACTTATAATTCATTCTATGAGGTCAGTGTTATCATGGCACCAAATTAGAAAAATCCATCATGAGAAAAGAAAACCAATCCCTTGTGAATACAGACGAAAGATCAGAAACAAGACAAAGATACCCTCTCTTCCTCATCTATTTAACATGTGTTTTGTGGTTGTCCCTCCGAAGGCGAGATTTACCACCCTCACATGTTGAGACAGATCACACCCCACACATGTTGTATTAATTCCATATGGCTGCTGTAACAAATTACCACAAACACAGTGGCTTGAAATAAAATATATATTTTTTAGATTTCAGGAGTCTAGAAGACTGAAATCAGTCTCACTGGGAGAAAATCAAGGTGTCGGTAAGGCTGCGCTTCCTCTAGTGGCTACTAGCAGAAGGTCCCTCTCTTGCTTCTTCCAGCTTCCGGTGCCTGCTGGCATTGTTGGCTTGTGGACCTACCACTGCAATCGCTACCTCTGCCTTCACAATGCCTTCTCCTCTGTGTGGGTTTACTATGCCCTTCTGGCTATATCCAGTCTCCCTCTGCCTCTTACTAATAAGGATACTTGTGATATGATGTACCAGGACAACAGTCAGAGATGGCAAAAGTATTGGAATTATGAGACCAGGAATTTAAAACTGCTATGACTGATATAGTAAGAGCCCTAGTGGGAAAAAAAATAGACAACATACAAGAGCAGATGGACAAGGTAAGCAGAGAGAGAAAAGTTCTAAGGAATAATAAAGAAGAAATTCTACAGAAAACAAAAACAATGCAATAGAAATGAAGAATGCCTGTGATGAACTCATTAGTAGACAGATGCAGCCAAGGAAAGAATGCATAAGCTTAAAGATACGACAACAGAAACTTCCAAAACTGAAAAGTAAAAAGAAAAGACTAAAAAAAAAACAGAACAGAGTGTCCAAGAACTGTGGAACAACTACAAAAGGTGTAACATATCTGTAATGGGAAGACTAGAAGAAGAGAGAAAGGAACAGAAGAAATATTTGACTCAATAATAACTGACAATTTCCCCTAAATTAACGTCAGAGAGCAGGATAAATGCCAAAAACACTATCTACACACATCATACTCAAACTTAAGAATGCGAAAGATAAAGATAAAATCTTGAAAGAAGTCAGAGGGGAAAAATCAACTTACTTATAAAGAAACAAATATTAAAATTATATCCAATTTTTCCTCAGAAACCATGAAAGCAAGGAGGGATTAGAGTGAAATATTTGGAGTGTTGAAAGAAATAATATCGCCAACCTAGAATTCTGTATCCTGATATTATCCTTCAAAAGTGAAGGAGAAATAGACTTTCTCAGACAAATAAAAATTCAGGGAATGTGTTGCCAATGGACTTGGTTTGGAAGAAATGTTAAAAGAAGTCCATTATAGAGAGGGAACATGATATCAGTCAGAAACTCAGCTCTACATAAATAAAGGAAGAGCATCAGAGAGAGAAGAAGTGAAAGTAAAATAAAAACTTTTACTTTTCTTATTCTTAATTGATCAAACAGATAAGAGTTTGTTCAAAATAATAGAAACAATGTATATTTAATTATGTATGCTTATGCATAAGTGAAATGACACTAATGATACAAGTGACAGGAGGTGTGAACTAGAAATATTTTGTTATTAGAGGATATTTGCACTCTTCATGAATTAGTATGGCGTTACTTGAAAGTGGACTTGGGATATTGCAAATATAAATTGCAAACTCTAGGGCAACCACAAGAAAAAGTAAAAAAAAAAAAAAGAAAAAGAAGAAATAAGAAAAATAAATACAATTGATATGCTAAGAAAGGAGAAAAACAAATCATAAAAAATGTTTAACTAAAGCCACAAAAGGCAGAAAAAGTGAGGAAGAAAAAAATAGAAACAAAGAATAAGGGAAACAAATAGAAAACAGTAACAAATATGGTAGATATTAACCAACAATATCAACAATCACTTTGAACATCAATGGTCTAAAAACAACAATTAAAAACAGAGATTGGACTTCCCTGGTGGCACAGTGGTTGAGAGTCCGCCTGCCAATGCAGGGGACGTGGATTTGTGCCCTGGTCTGGGAAGATCCCACATGCTGCGGAGTGGCTGGGCCCGTGAGCCATGGCCGCTGATCCTGCACGTCCGGAGCCTCCACGTTGTGCTCCACAACGGGAGGGGCCCCAACAGTGAGAGGCTCACGTACCGCAAAAAAAAACAAAAACAAAAACCAAAAAAACAGTGATTGTCAGAGTAGATCAAAAAACAAGTCCCAACTATATGTTATCTATTCAAAATGCACATTAATTATAAGTGCATATATAGATTAAAAATAAAGGGATGGAGAAAAATATACACAGTGAATAGTAATCAAGAGAGCAAAGTTAAATTGATAGAGCAACTTCAGAGCAATGAAAATGATCAGGGGTAAAGAGTGGCATTACATAATGTTGAAGTGGTCAATACTCCAAGAAGATGTAACAATCCTTAATGTGTACTTGTATAACAACAGGGCATCCAAAAAAGTGAGGAAAATGCTTATAGAATTACAAGGAGAAAGAGGTGAATCCACTATTATAGCTGGGAACTTTTTAACGCCCCTTTATTAGAAATAGACCAATCTACCAGGCAGAAAATTGATAAGGATATAGTTGAACTCAATAGCAACATAGATCAACTGGATTTAATTGACATCTATAGACTACTTCATCCAAAAACAACAGATTACACGTTCTTTGCAAGCTGACCTGGTACACTGAACAAAACAGATCACATTTTGTGTCATAAAACAGACCTTAATAAATATAAAAGAATAGAAATAATACAATAGACTATAATGGAATTAAACTAGAAATCAATAACCGAAAGATACCTGGGATAGCCCCAAATACTTGAAGATTAAACAACATACGTATAAATAACACATGGATCAAGAATGATACCTCAAGAGAAATTTTAAAATATTATGAAGTAAATGAAGATGAAACACAAATTATCAAAATTCATGAGATACAGCAAAAGCAGTCATTAGAGAAAAATGTATAGCATTGAATGTATATAGTGTAGAAGAAGAAAGATCTAAAATCAATAATATATGCTTCCACTTTAGGAAACTAGAAGAAACAGCAGAAGAAGGAGGGGGAAGAGAAGCGAGAGGGGAACAGAAAGGGGAGGGGGAGGAGAGAGAAAAGGAGAAGGGGAAGGGGAAGTGGAAGATAGCAGGAGAAAAGAAATAATAATAACTAGAGCAGAAATTAATAAAATTGAAAACAGGAAATCAATAGAGAAAATAAACAAATCTAAAAGCTGGTTCTTTGAAAAGATCAGAAAAAATTGGTAAGCATCTACCCAGGCTAAGAAAAAAAAGAGAGAGGACACCAATAACTAATATCAGAAATGAAAGGTAGGACATCTCTGCAGACCCCATGGGCATGAAAAAGATAGTAAAGGGATACTATAAACAATTCTATACCCACAAGTCTGATAACCTAGACGAAATGGAACAATTCCTTCAAAGACACAAGTTTCAGAAACTCACGCAGAGGAAATAGACAATCTGATATGTCTATATCTATTAAACAAATTAAATCAACTTCCCAAACAGAAAGTACCAGGCCCAGCTGGGTTCACTTGTGAATTCTAACAAACATTCAAGGAATAAATTTCACTGATTCTCTATAATCTGTTCCAAAGATTCAAGCCGAGGAATACTTTCACTTCCCATACTGTTAATTCATCCAAACATGTCCTTTCTGCTTCTATCCTGTGGTTTTATTTGAAGTTCTTATTTGTGGATGAATGTAAAAGAGAAGGTGATTATGGGAGAACAAATTTGGAAGAGAGGCATCACACTAGCTATTTTATTATAGCTGCATAATTTTCTCATTGGTGCCTATTATGTGTTGCCATCCAGGCTGCAGGTAATAAATAAAATATCTCTGCATATTCTTCAAACTATCATATTTATATTATCTTAAGCAAAATTGCATACATGATTCTCATCTCAACTCTATAGGTTCTGTATCTCTCAAATTTTGATAATAGGTTGGCCATGAAATCTTACTTTCATTGCTGTTTTTCTTTATGTCTATGTTAAAGTTGATATTTTATTGGGATGTTTAAAGAGGATACATCAAGACATATGACCAAAGTATGCTTTAAGTTAGAGTTCTTGGTTATCTTAGAATTTAAGATATGGCTCATTCTCTTATAAACCATACATTTCTGTCTCAAAGACCTAGAGTATAAGCTATTCTTAACAATTGTACCCTTATTTCAAGGGAAATATAGGAGCTAAATTTATTTATTTATTTATTTATTGGCTGTATTGGGTCTTCATTGCTGCGTGTGGGCTTTCTCTAGTTGTGTAGAGCAGGGGCTACTCTTTGTTGCGGTGTGTGGGATTCTCATTGCAGTTACTTCTCTTGTTGTGGAGCACGGGCTCTAGGAGCGTGGGCTTCAGCAGCTGTGATATGCGGGCTCAGTAGTTGTTGCATGCAGGCTCTAGAGCGCAGGCTCAGTAGTTGTGGTGCACGGGCTTAGTTGCTCTGCGGCATGTGGGATCTTCCTGGACCAGGGCTTGAACCCATGTCCCCTGCATTGGCAGGCAGATTCTTAAACACTGTGTCACCAGGGAAGTCCCAGGAGCTAAGTTTATAAAGAAATAATGTTATCAGAGCTTTTATAAAGTAAAGAAGTATCTATTAATTTATCTTTTGAGAAAATCCAGATTTCCATACAGTATAGTATTAATGAAATTATTCACTGTAGTTTGTCTCTATATTCTGGAAAATATTCATTCTTTTAATTTTTGTTCTTAACTTATTGAGTCTCTACCTCCATCTTCCTTTCTGGTATAGTTCTCTATTATACTTACTCTGCTTTACGCTTGGGTTAACTTACTCTTTCTTCATTTCTTTATTATGCTGAGACCTTCCCACCAATTTGCAAGGAAGCAATATTCTCTGTTTAATTCTCTTTGAAAGAGAAAAGCAAGCTTCCAAACTAAAAAAGATCAAGTCAGAATAAAATATTAGTATAGTATTATATTCTAAAGCAATAAACTTAACTATAATTAAGGAACACAGTCAAAAAGCACCTGGAACTATTTCATCTTCAACAGCATGCAAAGGCTATAATTAACTATAACATTACAATAATAAAGTTTGTTTTTTCCTTTTATTGTTGCTGAGATTAAAAATATTAAATAAATTGAGAGAAGACCTAAATGTCACATGTGAGAAAGGGAGTGAAGAGGAGATTTTTCCACAATTTGATCTATCAGCAAAATAAAACATATAGGTACCTGGAATATTATATATAACATCAAAAATTAATAAAAAAAACGTAAAAGAACCATATAATAGGCTTTTGTTTTTATGTCCCTTTCTCTAGCTATCAGAGTGAAATCAGCTGTAAGTAATTTATGAGTTATGAGACAAAGCCCTCATTTCATATGTTCAAGGTTGATATACAATATACATTTTGAATGTTTTCAATTATAAACTTTAAAAGGAGAAATATAAATACTAATTCATTTCTTATTCCCTAATTTAAATGTGAAAAAAAATCTCTTCTTTCTTTTCACATTCCAAATTTCCAATTATTTTAAATACTTGATTATTTTTCCTTAAGGAACAAGGATAATTCTATCAGGGCACAATGATCGTTGCTTTTAATTGCTCAGTTACTCTATCCAATGACCCAACTTTGGCTTCAGGTTGCTATAGCAATTAAAGTGGGAAAACTGGGAAGAAAGCCTAATGACTCTTCATTCAATCCATTATATATGGTTACAGAAAACCAAAAAGCTTCCTATGGATTCTGAAACGGATGCATCACCTCTGTAGATAATGAAGTGTTTTGGTGGGAATTTGTGCAAAAACCTGATGTACAATTAGACAAATATGTTCACATATCATGTTTCATTGAAGTTTGTGTGAGCCTTCGTGCTTGTCAATGGGTCCTGATCCTAAATGCGTTTATGCCTGATTAATTGTCAATATCGGGCAGGAGTTTGCTCATTAGCTCATTGCAGGACCTGTTTTAGATTGCAATGAGCTTCATTTAGAAGTGATATGCTAACTGGTAATAAACTGAATTGAATTTTTATCTTGTGGGAACAGATCCTGTTGAAAAAACATATATGAAAATCTTCCAAGAGCACTGAATAAATTCATATTATTCTCTGTTATGAAATTTGTTGCTTTATTATGCATGCTTCCTTAGTTAAATAAAATCTTTGTGTTTCCTCTTTATTTTATATTTTGTTTCAATCTGTTTTAGTACCCCACCACAGATATACTGATGCATTCAACTAATATCACTTCTACATATAATAAAGCAAATTTGTTTTAACTAACTTTTTAGGTAGAATTCAATTTAAATAGACCACATGTATTGTTAAAAATGTATATTTAAACCATTAATCAGAACTCCATAAGGAAACGTGCTCAGTGTTTTTCCTTTAAATTCATTAAAATTATTAGAAGACCTAATAGTAGACCTGCTTTATCAATATATGTTGACTGTACGAATGGGATTAAGAAAAAGTCCTTTAAAGCACTGAGGAAGATCACATTCATAGGTATGGCTAAATTAGCTCAAGATAGAGAACTCAGAAATGGGTTATGTCCACAATTATTCCTAATTTTTAAATCATAATTTTTTGTCTTGTTGTGCTTTTTCCTTTTTGCATTAAGCCTGACACTGACTAAATTCTGTGATAAAAAGGATTATCCTCTCAAGAATCACAAGTTAGAAGTTTTCAAAATTATTGAAGCACCACTAAGAATACTTATTTTATTAAGCTCCTACCTACATGCTAAAAATAGACTAATTTCACTAAATAATCTAGTAGTTGCTATTCTCATTATTTTATCTAAAGTGGGAGAGTTAAAATAAGAAAATGTGATAAAATACTTTTAATTTGGGGCCCCTTTAAGAGAGAAAAAATTTGTGTCAAGGCATAGAATTTTGTTTTAGAGGAGATCTGCAAATATACTAATTAAGTCAATATTAGAAATAATTATATATATTTAAGCATACATTTGAAATTATCCTCTCTAATCAATACTTATCAGTACTCATAAAAATAAAGATGATGACCATCATTAAATATAATAGCAACTTCCCTTATTTTTTGTCTTTGATACATTGGAGTTTCTACTGAATTATATGATAAAAAGTTAAAGAGAATTCCAATTATTCCACATGTAGAATTAAAAAAAAACATCTTGAGTAGATTGTGGGAAAGTACCATCCCTACTGGCACTTAGAGGATAATTAAAGATTTTACACACTCAACTCAGTCATGTGCTTAAAGAAAAAAACTTCTTTTTTAGTGATATTTTACGGTTCTCATAAAGACATAGTGAAGGAAATAATAGAATTTTCTTGTTTGGTTAAAATTTACAAAATAACGCAGATCCTTTCTTGGAAAGGAGAGCATACTTGTCAATGGAAGTATGCATTTGAGGATAGTTTATCCTTAAATGAACGAGAGATTATGTTATTTTTGTCTCTTTTTAAAAATCAATTTCAGGACACAGACTTTTAAATTGTCATAGAAAGATAGGAATACAGGATTCCTGAGAATCTCTTTTTCTCTAAAAATTAGCATTGTTCTCATTATTCAATAATTTAATTTAAGGAGTTCTGTGACTACATTCACCAATGACCAAGGTGAAATTAATTATGTATTAATTTTTTATCACAAGTTAAGATGAATATATATGAAAATATTGCTTTGTGCCTATTTTCAAATACGGGTCACAACAAAAAACTAACAACTTCTATGAAAGTAAAATAAGAATTCGCAACAGAATCTAACATATGATTATTGGAAAATACATCATCAGGAACCTTGGAAATAATAATAGCAGTATGATGTGAATTCCCTCTTCAGAAATATATTATCTTGATTTCTAAAGTAATGAGATCCTTCCATCCTTTCAAAAATTCCCATGAAGGGTATGATGCTCTCTCACCAGTTGAAGTTCAGGTCTCAGTTTACCTGTTCAACCTTCACAACTGCTCTTTCAGAGACCCCCTCATTACAAGTAGTAATTGCTGCTCTCTGAACAGTACACTGGGGATTTTCTCTTCTGTGCCTTTCTTATGAATATCAGGAATAAGTGCTATTTATCTCAAACTTCAAGATCATGTCCACCTACTTTTCTTGGTCCCTTTCAGTTCCACTAGCTTAATGCACTACTGAGTACTCTTAAGAGACATGATCCCCGTACTGAAATCCCTGTGACATTTTTATTGCGCCCATCTTATTTTACATACCTTGCAGGAAAACTATGTGCCTTGAGTACAGTCACAGAATCCTGTAATATTGGAATACATCTTCACTATTAACAGAGGGAAAGCAAACACAGTAATAGCAAACTCCATAATGAGATATGAAAACGATATTTTGTCTAGTGGGAGGAGGGATGGGGAAAACACCTAGGAGTGAAATTGGTGGGTTATTTGATAGGTTTATGTTAACTTTTAAAATTACATGCCAAATTTTTTCAAAATGGCTAAACCGTTGCACATTTTTCACCAGTAACAAATGAGGGTTCTAGTTTCTTCACATTCTTGTTTGCATTTGTTTCTTTTTTTTTTAAATAAAGAAACCTTTCTTTATTGTTTCTTTAATTTGCATTTCCCTAATGTGTAATATGTGTGCACCTTTTCATGTGATTACTAGCCATCCATATATCTTCATTGGGAAAACACTTATCCAAATATTTTGCCCATTTTTAAACATTATTATTGTTATTACTATTATTATTAAGTTGTAAATGTTCTCTATATATTCTGGAAACAAGTCCTTAGAAATATGTGATTAGCAAATATTTTCTTCCAGTTGTATCTTGTCTTTTATTTATTTTTTTTGATGACATCTTTCAAAGCTTAATTTTTTTTTTTATTTTGATGAACTCCAATTTATCTCTTTGTTGTTGTTATGGATTGTACTTTTGGTGTCCAAGTATCTTTCCCTAAGCCAAGGTCACAGAGATTGTCCCCTAAGATTTCTTCTAAAGTATTATGGGATTGGCTCTTATATTAGCTCTGATTCATTTGGGAGTTAGTTGTTGTGTATTGTATGAGGGGACATGAAAGTCTACATTAATCTTTTGACATGTGAACATCCAACTCTACTACTTATATAAGACTATCCTTTCCTCATGAATTGTCTTGATGCATTTGTTGAAAATCAATTTGCCATAGTTGTGTTTGTTCCAGGACTCTCAGTTCTGTAGCATTGATCCATATGTCTATCCTCACACCAATAGCACTGTTTTGCTTACTGTAGCTTTACAGTAATTTTGAAATTGGGAAACATAAGTCCTCCAACTTTACTCTTCTCTTTGAGAATTATTTTAGCTTCTAGATCTTTGCAATTATATATAAATTTTAGGATCAGCTTCTCAGATTTTATAGAAAACTATCATTCTGAGATTTTGATACAGAGTGTGTATAAATGTATAAATCAATTTATAAAAAATTGACATCATGAAAATGTTGATTTTTTCATTCAAAAATATGGAAATTCTCTCCATTTAGGTAAATCCTCTTTAATGTCTCAGCAATGTTTTGTAGTTTTCAGTGTATATGTCTTGCTCTTCTCTTGTTAAATTTCTTCCTAAGCATTTTATTATTCTTGATGATTTTGTGAACAAATAGTATTCTTAATTTTAGTTTTGGATCATTTTTTACTAATTTGTTGCCTGTGCTTTTGTTATCATATCTAAAAAATCATTGGCAAATCCAATGTCATAAATTTTTGCCTCTAGGTTTTCTTGTCTCTAGGATTTTTTTAGGTTTTATGTTTAAGTGTTTGATCTATTTTGAGTTAATTTTTGCATATGGTGTAAGGTATAAGTCCAACTTCATTCATTTCCGTGTGGTTATCCAAGTTTGCTAAAGCCATTTATTGAAAAGAATGTCTTATCTCTATTGAATGATCTTGGCACCCTTGTCAAAATCAGTATTTCTGGACTCTGTATTTTATTCCATAGGTTTATATGTCTGTCCTTATGCCAGTACCACATTGTTAGTAACTATACCCTTGAGGTACATTTTGAAATTTGAAAGTGTGATTCCTAAAACTTTGTTCTTTTTCAAGATTATTTTGGCTATTTGATGTCCCTTGAAATTGCATAGGAATTTTAGGATGGGTTTTTCTATTTCTGCAAAACAATGCCATTGAAATTTTGTCAGAAATTTCATTAAATCTGTAGATTGCTTTGGGTAGTGCTGTCATCTTAACAATATTAAGTCTTCTATTCCATGAACATGAGATGTCTTTTTATTTATTGGTGTCTAATCTTTTAGAATGTTTTGTAGTTTTCAGTGTACAAGTCCTTTGATTCCATGTTTAAATTTATTTCTAAGTATTTTACTCTTTTTGATGCTATTGTAAATGGAATTTTCTTAATTTCCTTTTCTGATTGTTTATTGTTAGTGTATAGAATCACCACTGATTTTTGTGTGTGTGTGTGTTGATTTTATATCCAGCAACTTTGCTGATTTCATTTTATTTATTAAGTTCCAACAGGTTTTTTGTGAAATCTTCATGGTTTTCTACATACCAGATCATGCCATCTGTGAACAGAGATAATTTTTATTTTTAATTTCCAATTTGGGTACCTTATATTTATTTCTCTTGCCTACTTTGACTAGAACTTTCAATAAAAAGTTGAATAGAAGTGACAAATTCAGGCATTCTTGTTTTATTTCTGATCTCAGAGGAAAAAGAATTGTCTTTCACCATTAAATATGATGTTAGATGTGGGGATTTTATATATAGCTTTTATTGTGTTGAGAATTTTTTTCTTCTATTCCTAGTTTAGTGAGTACTTTTATCAAGAAAGGATATTGAATTGTATCAAATGTTTTTTTTGCATTAACAGAGATTATCAAGTATTTTTATTCATTCTTTAAATTATTTTTCTAGTTCCTTAAAGTGTAGTTATGTTATTGATTTGAGATATTTTTTCTTTTTTAATGCACATATTTACTGTCATGAATTTTCCTCTTAACACTGCTTTTGCTGCATTCCATACAGTTTGGTATGTTGTGTGTTTGCTTGTCTCAAAGTATTTTCTAATTTCCCTTCTTGTTTTTCTTTGACCAATTAGTTCTTTAAAGGTGTTATGTCTAATTTCCACAAATTTGTGAATTTTGCTGCTTTTTAAATTGATTTCTAGCTTCATTCCACTGTGATCAGAAGTGATACTTTGTATGGCTTCAATCTTTTAAAATTTATAAAGCCTTTTCTGTTGCCTAACTTATGTTCTATACTGGAGGATGTCTCATATGCACTTGAGAAAAATGTGTAAACTGTTATATTGGGGTAGAATGATTGTATGCATCTGTTAGGTCCAATTGGTTTAAGATGTTTTCCAGTCCTCTAATTTCTTATTGATCTTTTGTATCATTGTTCTATTTTTTATTAAAATTGGAAGTACTGATGCTCTACTATTATAAAATTGCCTATTTCTCTCTTCAAACCTGTCAATGTTCCAGCATATATATTTTGGCTATGCTATTTGGTGTATATATGTTTATAGTTGTCATATCTTCTTGGTGAATTGACATTCTTGTCATTATATAATGTCCTTCTTTATCTGTTGTAACACTTTTTGATTTAGACTATTTTGTCTGATATTAGTGTAGCTATTCTTGTATTAGCATTGAATTTCTTTTAACATTCTTTCAGTTTCAAATTATTTGTTTCTTAGATATCAAGTGAGTTTCTTGAATACAGCATATACTTAGATCATGTTGTTAATCTGTGATTTTTGATCAGAGAGTTCAGTCCATTTACATTTAAAGTAAGTACTTATATGGAAGGTCTTCTGCCATTTGCTATGTTTTCTGTATGTTTTAAACTTTTTGGTTCTTTGTTTCCTCCATTATTGTTTTCTTTTACATTTAGTGGATTTTTAGTGATATGTTTGCTTCTCTTTTTATTTTCTTTTGTGCATATTCTACAGATTTTTTATTTGTGGTTACTATGGGGGTTACATATAACATTCTAAAATTGTAATGATTTAATTGTAATTAATACCAACTTAACCTCAACTGCATGCATGACTCCTATAAAGTTCCAACCTTCCCAAATATTATTGATGTCAGAGATTACATATATATAATGTATTTCATATTTGTGTCTTTTAAACCCTGTAGAAAATGAAAAGTGGGTTATAAACCAAAGTTATAATAGTAGTGGCTTTTTTATTTGCCCATGTGTTTACCTTTACCAGAGAACTTTACATCCCCATACTTTTTCAAGTGACTGGTGTCTTTTCCCTGCAACCTAAAGGACTCCATTTACAATTTCTTATAGGGCAGGTCTCGTGGTAATTAACTTTATCACCTTTTTTTTTTTAATCTGGGAATGTCTTAATTTCTCATTCAGTTTTGAAGGACAGTTTTGCCAGATATAGAATTCTCAGTTGACAGTTCTTTTTTTATTTTAGTCATATATATATATATATCTCTCTCTATATATATCTATATATCATCCCACTGTCAGAAACTCCAGGTTTCTTATGAGAAATTGGCTAAAAATCTTATTGAGAGTCACTTATACATGTCTTATCAATTTTCTATTGCTGCATTTAAGATTCTGTATTACCTTTGGCTTTCAACAGTTTGATTATAATGTGTCTTGGTTAGGGTCTTTTTCAGTTTATTCTACTTGGAATTTGATTTGTAAATTAATGGATTTCTTCTTATTTGAGAAGACTTTGGTCAGAATTTTGGTCATTTTTTAAGAAATAATGTTTCTTTCCCTTTCTTTCTTCTTCTGGTACTCCTCTTTTGTGTATGTTAGTCAGCTGGATGGTGTTCCACAAGTCCTCTATGCTCTGTTCACTTATTTATTTCTTTTCTGCACCTCAGACTCAGTCATTTCCATTGTCCTATCTTCAAGTTCACCCGTTCATCTGCAAATCTGCTATTGATCCCCTCTAGTGAAGTTTTCATTTTAGTCATTGAAATTTTCAGCTCCAGAATTTCTGTTTGGTTCTCATTTTATAATTTTTATCTGTTTGTTGATATCCTTATTTTATTCATATATTATGTTCTGAATTCTTCTTAGTTCCCTAAGCCTATTTAAAACAGTTGTTTCAAAGTCTTTGTTTGGTAAGTCCACTATCTGGGCTACCTCAGTGATGGTTTCTGCCAATTAATTATTTTGTTCCTTTGAATAAACCAAAACCTATTTCTCTGTATGTCTTATGATTTGTTGTGTTGAAAATTGGTATTTGATTTTTATAATGTTGTAACTCAGATTCTATCCATTCCCTAGGGTTTTCTGTATTTTGCTTTTTGTTATAGCTGTTTTGATCATTGAAGGCAGTTATATTCCATTTATTTCAGGACTTTTCCAAACTACTTTTTCAAAGACTATTCCCTGGTGTATTTACTCACTGTTTTGTTGTTGTTGTTGGTGGTGGTGGTGGTGGTTTAAGCTTGTGCTCAGCAAATGTTTTGACAAAGATTTTCTTGAAAGCCAGGAGCTGAAAGAGAAAAGCAAACAATGATCTCCAATAATAATAATAATAATAGGACAACCACCTCTCTCAGTCTTTAAAGACTAGCTCTTTGTGGACGTATTCCTTCAGCAATTAGCTAGGTTTGCTGGAGTCTAGAGATCAGCAGAGGTGAAAGCTTAAAGTCTTCTCAGAACTTCTGAGAGTGCATCTTGCCTGGGCATGAATATGACTTTCCAAATTCTCCAGTGTATGCAGTTGCTTTTGAATGTCCTAATTTCCCAAAGAGTCCCACCCTAGTTTTAACTATGGGCTTTAGATGGTCTGTTGTATATCTCTGCCCAGAATCTCTTGTCATAGGTGTCTGTGGATCTGTTGTCCCTTGTAGCTTTTACTGGTGACATCTCCTATCTATGTTCCAAATTATGTGAGACAGAGATGAGCAAGTCACTATTCATGTATCCCCAGTCAGTTTAGAATAAACATACACAGCAATTTGCAAATAACCTCTGCTCTGCTCCCTCCAGTTGAAGGAGGGTGATTGGTAACTAGGCTTCCCTTGCTCATGATCAATATGCTCTGTGCTGTGGAGGGGATGAGGGAATGCAGGGTAAAAACACTATGAAACTGCTTAACATTTTGAAGATGGCTTTTTCTTGATTGAGCATTTGCTTGATTGTTGTAAACCTTTGATTGTGTTCCAGAGCACCTATGAAGTTGATTCACATAATTTCTCTTTATTTGTTGTTGTTGTTTCTGTTTGGAAAAGAAAGCGTGGGGCTTCCTGGTAAGCCATTTTGTAGACATCACTCTCCCAAGGATTCTCATTTAGCTATGTCTAGAAACCTTTTATTTATTCTCTCATTATCTTCTAAGACCTCTAGGAAAGGACCAAAATCTTTATAATCAAGTTCAACATTTCATGACCAACTTCTTTTTCTTTTCATTGTTCTAGATGTTTTCAGTGATTACCTAATACTGTATATAGGTTGCCATTTTTAAAATTTCAACAACTATGAATATAAAACACAAAACTTTAATAAGTTCATTAGTTTGTCTTCCTATCAACACATATATAATGGACATTTCTTGGAATTAAGGATATAAGTATTCTTTCTCTGTGCATTACTTGAGTTCAGGTACTAAAATAGTGAGATTTTTATGCGGTTCTTTCAAAATTCTGATTTTTCCCCCCATAATATGCTATTATTTCATTGTGATTTCCATACCAACTTCTGTTTCTCTAATGATTTTAAATACCAGTATTTTATTCTCACTTCTAGAGTATTAATTTTAGAATATTAACTTAGGTATTTGAGAATGGCAATTTTCCAGTTTATTGTGTCTGCTGGTTCTCTTGATGCTGGTACATTTTCTTACCTGGTTTGTATCTTTGAATCATGAGCTCACCTCACCTTCATTTTTTCCCTAAGTGAACTGGATGCCCTGTGTTGTAGAATCATCTTATAGACAGTTTTGTCTTTGTTTCTGCTGGGGTATCCAACTTGAGATATACACATACAAAGCACCCCAAGTTAAAATGAATTCCAGCCTCCCAAGCTGAGTGTGGCATAGATTTAGTGTTTCTATTTCTCATAGAAAATATTTCCACACGGAGCTTTGAAAAGTGAAAGCATATTTTCTTGTACTGTGGGATGGTGGAGCGGATATTTTATTTGCCTTTTTAATGAAGTGAGCAGAACTTCTAGATTCCTAATTTTATGCAGGAGGTCTCAGTTGCAAATCCCTACAACATTTTTCAACCTAAAAGAAGCTCTAATATTTTTTCTCATTTTCTCTTCATTTCTCAAGTTTCAATTTCTATTCCAAACGGTTGAAGGGTATTTCCCATGGGAAGTTCTTTTCATTTCATTGATTAATTACATCTCATAAAAAGCACAAAATTTGTATATGCTCCAGACATAGTTGAATAATGTCAAAATAGAACAGTCAGTAAATACTCACTTTGTGAGATTTTAGATTTTATCCAATGCTGATGAATGAATACAATTCATTTTTTAAATGCTTCAGAAGACACATATGCATTATTCAAAGTATTGTATTTTTCTATACCTAGATACATCTTAGCTTAATACACAAATAAGGGTAATATTTAATATCACTATTTTATAATTTACTTTACTGGCCAATGCATACCTATACACCGGGATGCTCAGAAATAGTTAAGAGCATAAGCTTCTTCAATAAGATTCCTAAACTCTTTTATCCCTTATTCTCATTGAAAGTGGTAATATGGCTCTGAAAATTAGGACCTCTTTTTCATGTATTCCATTTACTGAAACAACTTGGAAATTTCACTGTAGTATTTTTCTATTTGTTGTCTTGTGGTATTATATAACATTTAATATTTATTTTAACTGTGTATGTGTGTGTCTGTCCATATCTCTCTTTCTGTATAGATGGGTACCATAGGTGATAAATATTGAACATCATATTTAGACCTAAATGTCCTACATTGAATATTTCTCCTTACATGAGAGAGTAGGGGATGAGTATTTTGGGGTCATTAGAATTGTCATAAGATGCAGATTGAAGGATGATGGAGAAGTTCAGATGCAGAAGTCCCAGATGATGTCATCTGCATAGGAAGGATTTCATCTCACGAAACTCCCAAGTCCTATCAGCCTTCTATTTTGATCCTCTACTTGATGACTAAACCTTTGGATAGCTCAGTGGTAGAAAAGGATATAATTCCATCTGTAAGATTTTCCCTCACCAAATTTAATTGAAATCTCTTTTTTGTTGATAGGTATGGTTGCTAAGCCTCTAATTGAATGTTTGGAAAACAATTCTACAATTGCCGCATTTGTTGTCGGTAAGAAGAACACAAGGTCAACTAGCTGAATGAACTAACTCCCAAAAGGTATTTAATAAACGTGTGTCTGTCTGTCTGTCTCTCTGTGTGGTTGTGTGTGTATGTGTGTAACAAGATTTTTCTTTATTATTCACTTGCCCAGTGTAAATAGCTCTAGGATAGTGGAATTGTGTATAAGTTGTATTACCAATGCCGAATGTTTTTTAGCTACAATTTGTGTAGGACTTTTACCAAGGGAGACGTTCTTTCCCTATGCTTCCAGTAAGAAGAAATGGGCCTGGGGATAAAGAAAGGACAGAAAGAATGCTTCATTTTAATTCTGGGGGACTGGGGGCAGGGGCGGGGGATTTCACACAAACTTGACTTGTCCTAATTGCATATTTTTCTAACTTAGTTTTTTGTCACACTTGTATATAACATAGTCACACTTCACCAACTTCAATCATACTCAGACACACACACATGCACACACACCCACACGCACACACACAATTAAAAGCATAGGTGGTGCCTCTTCAGTGTAAATAAGTACTGTGTTGCCCCAATTGTCACAATTCTTAAAATAATAACTTGGGACCCTAACTCTGTATTCTCCACTTTTCCTTCCTCTCTTCCCTCAAGGGGTTTGACAGACTAATTTTTTTAACGTGGAAACGCAGTAATAATTTGAGTCTCCATTACAAACATCTTTTAAAATGTGCTAAGGTGGTGAGACTCTTGGGTGTGCTTTGTGAACATGTTTTGGTGTGACTGATTTTTGGTTTTCTCTTATAGTTTATAGCATCTCTGACTGAGTTTCAGGCAGATTTTTCCATTATGCACCAACACCCATTACTGGTTTTTACTCTACTTTTAGAAGAAATATGATTTCCCACTAAGGGGCTTTTTTCTTCATAGTCTGTACTTTAGGAGATTGAGGCCAAGTATGTGCTGTCCAGTATGTGGATCTAGATGTGCGGATAGCAAAACAGTTTCCCTTCCAAAGAATTCTTTCTATAAACCGTAGCTTTGTAGATTTGGCTCTAGCAGGGAACAATAGCCGAGGTAAGATAATTCGGCCTTTACAGCCAGTGTGGGAAGCTGAACCAGTCTCACTCTTCAGGTAAGCAGTACATGAAACCCACCTGGGGATCTTGGGAAAGTCTGTTCCACACTCCCTCTATGCTCCGTTTTGTTTTGCTTCTACCGCTGCCAAACCCCCGTGAACTCCAGAGGACATACAATCTTTCCAGGTTCCCCACCTGTAATGAAACAGACAAGTGTAAGAGCCCCATTAAAAGAGCTCAAGTACAATGGCTCTTCAACCATTACGTTTAAACCAGTTGAAAACCCAGTTAAACAGTCTCATCAGAGCTGGTCGCTGAACCACAAATCAGGAAGAAATTTTTTTCCCTCATAAATGCCATTCCATAGATATGCTCTTGGATGCTGTCAAATGTAAATTATCAAAGGAAAACAAGGCAATAGCATGTGCTTGGCAATGATCGTCCCTTGGGCTCATTTTATACCCACGTATCAATACGAGAGCCTTTTATAGCAATGTTTCCCTGGCTGGTCTCCATCCATCCTTTCCCCTAGCTGCCCAGGACTGGGGCACTGGTCCATGGACAATGCCACACAATTACTGGAGTATAATTCCAATCAAATCGCTTTTTATAATTTTAAGGAAAGTTAGATATCAGAAATACAACCTGTGAGGCCAGGTTTATGTTCATATAGACTTTTAAAAGTGTAAGGTTTCAAGGATGGTTTTATAGGAATCATTAACTTTTTAAAAGGCACCAGTTTCCTTCTGTCATTAATGACATGCGTAACAGTTTAATGTAATGCTACTTTTAATTATCACAGCCCTTTCTTTTAAATATCAAATTTCCCTCTCTCAACTGTCCTGCGTTCTCTTTAGATTCTCGTCTGTCACTGTAAATGCCATCACTTTATTCCTCCTTTAGATGCAGTGACAGACCCACTCTTATCCCAAGCTTTATCTCTTTTTCTATCCTTTATTGTACTACAAAGATCCCTTTTTCATAGTTTACAGCTGTATCCGCTTTCCACACGTGGCAAATGATTGCCTCGGTAAAGGTATTTTCTGTTTCAATCTTACATTTTCCCAAGGGAGAACAAAAGGGACAAGCTTTCTGAAGTTGGTTTCACTGAGAAAATTGTTTAGAATTGCCTCATTCCTCAGCAGATTAACGAATGCATACAATCCCAGCTTAAGTGCTATTGTACTGCACAATTTGTCCATTATACTTTGTCCTTTCCATTTAGAAAACCCCTCACCAATTAAAGTAATACAGCCTTCCAATACCTGCTCCCAATTAAATCTGAGCTGTATTACCTGCCCCGATGCAGCTGGTCACAGATTCCTACCACTTACCCGCATTCATTAGGGCTGTTCATTATCAAGGGGATGGTGGCAGGAATTCAAGCCATGGCCTTTCTTTTAGGGCTCACCAAAATTATCAGCTTTCCACCCAAGGCCCCAATAAGGACAGGATTAAGGGGAAGGAGAGGGAATTCATACAGTAGCAAACTTGCATTGTTTCTGCTTCGCTCCTGTCCCTAACACATCAAAAAGATACAGTCCAGGTACAAAAGAACACTCAATTAAAGGATCACTTTTCCCTCACTCTCCAGCCTGAAGCGCACCCCACCTCTCAGCTTTGTTCCTCTGTCTTTCCTGCCCTTCCCCTTCAAGCTCTGTCTCCAAGACCACGGTGAGAACCGTCAAGAAATGCTCTGAAAGTGAGCAAGAAGCCCACTTACTGCGAGCTCTGTCATTGAAGAGCAGGGTTTCCTAGCTTCAGGCTGGACTCCGGTTTTGAGAAGTGTCATTTTTCTATCCAAGGCTTAGAGGGAGCCTGAAAGGGAGGAAGGTATGGATGATGGGGAGGTGCTGGGAGCCGTGACTTAATTGCTTACGTGGCATGATGGTATGAGTGGGGTCTCCCAGATAAATTTAATCTGCTAATAACAATAAACAGACATCTACAACGAACACTCTGTACTTTCATTTAAAGAAGGAAATATGGCTGTTAACTCCCTGGAAACTCCTGCAGTTCTCTGTCGTAATTATTAATCAGAAAAAAAAAATCAAGTTACGGGGCATGCCACAAATGGGAAAAGATCACTGATTAAAAGGGAACAGTGAATTAAAAAACACTAGGGAGAAAGCACAAGCTAGCTGCCGGGCGTAGCAAAATTCAGGTCCTGAGACTGTTGACAAAATAAATGTCATAAAGTCTCGATTAAGAAGGGCTCCGTTAGCCCTGAAGAGACCAGACCCGATGGGTGAAACAGGCACTGGTGGTCCTCTGGGGAGTGAAGGGGATCCAAAGCCAATTCCACTCGTCTCATCTGGAAGGAAGAGACTGAGGTCCTGCATTAAAATGTCCCTTTTAAAACATTTCATTAAGAGAGGGAATTAATATACATCCTCTCCTGAATGCTGGAATAATCACCCATCCGTTAGTAACATTTTTAAAGGGACTTCAATGACCCCCATACCTCTAGTGAGCAGGCGTTGTGGGGAAATCCTGATCCTAGGGAAACTCTGGACATTCACAAAGGAACAGATAGATGTTGGGTGTATAATCAGTGAAAATCCATCTTAAGCAATCTTGGGATCAACTTTACTGTAAGTCTCTATTATATACATACAAATCTTATCAATGAACAGCACTGTATGCCTATCCATGGCTTTTTTTTTTTCTTGAGGGGGGAGGTTGTATATTAGTGTTTTCCTCTCAATTAACTTCCAGGCAATTTTCCCAGCTAAACGCATAACATCTTTGGCAAGATGCCAAACAAAACCTTAAGACCCAACACTAAATTCTGCACTTATACAGGGAGCTTAGATTTTCATGCGGTGAACTGGAAGCATGCCAGCAACTCCCACTATAAACCCAGCAGTGGGAAAGCTATATATTTTTTTTATCAAGAAACTCTACTTTAGACTTCCAAGACCACTTGAAAATTGCACTATTTTCATGTGCCTTTTAGACAAAATAAAAGAAAGATTTAACCTGCTATTAAATTAACCCAATTAGCTATTTATTCCATGTAACCTTACACTCTGGAGGATGTTAAATCAAATATACTGGCAGGGAGTGAATTTTTTTAGTTAATTATGGAAATTACAAGATGCATTCTAGACAATAAGTTCTTATGCCTTTTTCCTTATCCTTTTCGCTTTCGTGATTATTAGAATGCTTTTTAATATTTTTCCTTTTTTATATATGAAATGGAGTACCCAGGACCCAATGGGGCTGAGGGACCAAGGAGGAGTGGCTGGGGAAATTAACAAGAAAAGGAAAGCTAGTCAAATAGAAATGTATACAACAGTCATTCCTTGCAAGGCTTGCCATCAATCCCTCAAACTTCGCTTTTTTGGTGCGCTTTTATTTGTACGTTCCATTCAACACATGTGTTCTTCCAATAATGTAGTGCTTTTCTAAGGACTCACTGCAGCTGGGCTGCTTTGGGTCTCAGTCAGTCTTTCTTGATGTTAAATTTAGAACCAAACTCTAGGAGTTTGAGTTCATGTCCAGTGGGATCCACAAGTTGAGGTAAAAAACACTTTTGAGAACTTGTATAGTGTCTGATAAACCTCTTTTAGCACTAGAAAGCCTTTGGAAAACAACATTTTGAGGATTTAAGAGGCAATGAACCAGAAACATATGGATTAAGTTTCCCCTGAAATACTCAAGGGTTTAAAAATTAAGAGAGAAATGCTTGGCCAAACAAATCTTGCCAAACCAAAAAAATTTGCAAGACAGTCCAAGATAGTTTGCCAAACCCAAAGTGCTGATGAACTCTCTTTCCTTAATATTAACCTTTACTATTATTTAAAAAAATTTTTTGCTTGACAAATCTGGAGTTTTAAACACGTCTGGAGGGGGTTCAGAGAACAGCCGTTCACATCAAAGTGATTTTGCAATTTCAAAAACAAATCATAAATCACAACCAAACAACACTGTGAATTTGTCTACATAAATTTGAGAGCCAGGCTAGTTTGGCCATGTACAGGCACACAGTTGCACCCATGGCAGGGGGCCCAATGTCTGTTAAGCAGGTCAAGGGCTCTCAGAGGTGGGAGGACTCTGGCTGGAGAGAACTTGGAAGCACTTATGCAATGGACTATGGCACCAACTTCAACCAACTAGGCACAAGACAGATGGTTGGTACCAGTGGAGGGTTTAATATAAAAATATGCAGAAAGATGACCTCCTACGTCACCTCATTCAGTTTTGTCACTTGAGGGCTTTGAAATCTGCCTAAGAAGCTATTAGGAAACTATTGATCCCCAAAGAATTCTTAACGTTTATTTTTAGTTGTCAACAGCTTCAGGAATCGACTCAGTGGCTAGTTCTACATCTCTGACCCTCTGTAAGTTTTAGCAGCACCATGAGACTCTCAGTGCACAAAACAACTACAACAAAATAGCCTAAGGAGGAAATAAACGATCTCAACCATCTTTTCCCCTGTCTTTTCTGAGATTTATTATCTGTTCTCTCAAATCACGTTGGAAGAAGGCAGATTCAGTGCTGCTTATGGGCAGCACTGGTATTGGAAGAAGCAGAAGGAGCCTGGACTTGAAACTAAGGACAGCAGAGGCAAAGAATAAATAAAAGAAAAAGAAACGCAGAGGGACAATGAAAGGATGAAAGACAGAACAGAAAAAAAAGCAAAAGAAAGTAAAGAAGAAAGGAAGGAAGGAAGGAAGAGAGGAACCCAGCACACATGTAGTATTAAGGAAAAGGAGACTATAGTCAATTTGATAAACACTTGCTATACATTTTGTCACATAGAATTTATTTGCCTCTGATTTAGTTCGGCATTTAACTACCATTCTTCAAGCAAGTCAATTATAGTTCCACATAATATGATGGTGATAGAGCTGGTAGTAATAGTAGTGAAAAGATATAGATCAGCATTTAGAAACTTTAAAACTGTCTCTAAGATAGAAGGGACAGTTGGATGTGGAAAAACTTCCTTTAAATATTTCGGAAGAGCCATGAGGGTCATTTGACATTTTAAGACCCATTTAAAGATATGGCAGGAGTTAACTAGTTGACTATGGAGAACTGATATTAAAGAAAAAAAATGTATTCATGCTGCTAAAACACCCCCAAATCCCTGCAAAACTCTGGATTATCTATGCAATAACTGTGGTCTATACGGTTTATTCTACATGAGAGGCTTTTGTGCCCACAGAATATAGTGACTACAACAAAAGATCTTATACTATTGATAGAAGGGTAAATTAATTTTTGTTTGAAACTCTTGGAAAAATGGAAGAGAAGTAATTTTGTTAGTGTATGAATTTCTTAAATGTGTATTAATGAGTCAACTGGCAATTGAGAAATCGCTTAACATATAATTTTTTTCTATCTCCTAACTAGAAAAAAATTTTTTTTCATCCATAAGGGCAGTCTAAGAAGATTGGGCATGATTCATACTGCATCTTATTACCCCCCTTAATTTGTATCTATTTATATAAAAATTAGCATAATTTGACTTAAAACTTCTATTACTTTGTAAAAGAGTTATTTCACATATTTCTCACCACAAGCAGCAGCAGGCTTTTAGAAAGAATTTTCTGCTGGGAAGTAGTCTAAGCTTGTGTTTATACATAACTTCACTCTAATCTGTACAATCCAAAATTGCAGGGAGACAGACTAGGAAAAAAACTATTTGCTCAAGATTCTTTGTAAGGATTTTAAGAAATATCATTGTTTTTTTTTTTTTTTAAAAAGTAATCTGATTTTAAGCACACTTGCTTTGATGTAAAATGCATTTTTTAAAGGACCAGATCAAGCTTCTTTTGGACGTAGAGGAGGGCCTGCTTGCCCACTACAGATGGGGCCATCCTTAGAAGCTGAATGTGCTAATTTCCACCCAGCCCAGCAGGTACAGTGAAGTCCCGTGAGGCAGAGAGGTGTAGCATGCACGTCTTTGTCTGTGAATTGCTAGAAAGCAGGGATTACCTTTCTTAGGCATGAAAGCCGTTGTGCAACATCTAAATAAATAAATAAATACATAAAACCTGGAAGCCTTTTGCGTCTGGAATTAAGAGTCAGCATCCCAGGTGGGGAGGCAATGTCAGAAAGCCCAAATCAGAATGTTTGATAAAGGTAAATGAAGGGTGACATGTCGTTCCAAAATCCAGCCACAATCAGAAACTAGAGAGGAGGCATTACCTCAACTTGAATCAGAATCCAAAGTCAGGGTCAACAGGCACATGAAGGGGCAAGCCAAGGAGTCCACCTGGGGCAGGGCATGGGGACAGTAGACCGCAAGCCATGGGCCCAGGGCTCCTCAGGCTTTTTAGAGAGAAGGAGTGAAAGAGAAGGAAAAAGCAGAGATAAAAAGGCAGCCCGGAAACCAGGGCTGGAGGTGGGGTCAGCAGGTTACGGTGCCCTCATCCGTCAAGGTCCACACCTGGCAGCCAGGCCCTGGACCCCGGCAGGCTTTGAGTGAAGCAGGGGGAAACCTCCTACAGAGAACGGAGCAGTAAATAATATAGATCAACTTAGGCTGCTGTTTGCTTATTCAGAATCTAGTCCTTAAGAAAAGGCTGCTAACTACAAGGAAAATGCTCCTTGCTCCGAGGAGGGCAGTTTATTTTTGTACAACAGTTACTTCTGAAAAGCCAAGATTTCTTTGCACTGTGGAGAAAAGCTATTGTGAAATATGCTTGATTTAAAGACCTCCTGCTCCCGTCTTTGACCTGATCTTTCTGCTCTTTTATTGATTCAGGTCTCAGTGTCTAAACATAATCTTGTCTTTTTCAGCAGAGTTCAAAGCAGAGGAGATGTTATCTCATCAGTTTTCATAATTTCCATATGACTCACCATCTGGCTCTTAGTGTGTGCCGTGTCCCTCCCACTATAGCGCTCAGCTCTGCACATCCCAGCCACACCTGTAGCTCCTTCTCGGACTCAGCCTCATGTGCCTCCTCTCAGCCTGGACAGCTCTTCTCTCTTTGGTTATGGTGTAAATATTTACAGACACCCAACCGCGTGTTTAATCTGTGCTAGGAACTGATAGAACAATAAGGTGACCTCTGGGGCCTGCCTGTTACTAATGGTACCGAACTTGACCCACCAAGACTCATTTCTGCTTTCCTCTGGGAAACCTCCTCTGCTGACAAATTCTGAATTTGTCACCTCTTTCTAAGGGCCACCACACGAAAACTTCTACCTATTTAGCACCATCTCACCAGAGTCTGTATTTTAATTTCCTGCATATCTCACCACTAGGGGGATAAGCTATACCCACCATATCTTACTGGCACCAGGGTTTTGTGCGCTGTAGTTATTCATTTCCGACAGCTGTTTGTTCAATGGTTGGTTGATGGATAGATGGACAGATGGTTGGATGGATGGATGGATGGATGACTATTTGGATATAAACAATTTGTATTATGCTATATTTGTTCCTTGAGTTCACTGTGCACTGTCCATCACTGTTCAAGACAATAACTGCATTACTTTCCTGCTTCAATCTAGAATTAATGACTTTTAAATTTAAGCTGTACTTACCTATCAAACAACAAATAGAATAATTACTCATGTGTTTTGTCATAGAACTACTCACTATAAACATTACTGCCTATATAGTGGTTTTCTGTTACCACACTAAACTTTTTTGTGATGTAATGGTGCATATTTGTCAAGCTAACAATACAGTATTAATTTAATAATTAACAAAGTTGTGATTGTCAAAAGAGGGTCTGAATTGTGATTTGATATATTTCTTATATGTTTAAGAAAATATTTTTGTATAAAAAGTTCAGTTAATATGTCTCCAATTTTCTTTGATTATGCAAAGTTATTGAATCTGAATTATCAATTTACATATCTTTAACTTTCTTTTAGAGATACTTCAAAACGAATACATGACTATCTTTATACACTTAAAATTCACATGTAGTTGATATTCATATTTTAGTGCATCCTATGTGGAAAATGGAAGTTTGCTCTATCATGTTTTGACAATTTAAAAAATTCGTTTCTCCATCCAAAAAATCCTTGATACAGTAGGCTGATTCTGGCACAGGTATCATAATTCAGAAATGTGTAAAAAAATGCTCAGAGAAAGCCATATCTAATATCACCGTCCTAACACATTTGATATAGATATAGTATCGCCGAGCTCATTATAGCAGACCCTATACTATAATTATATTACACACATTTTAAATTATCGTTATAATTTAAGTCTGCAATTTTGTTTGGGGCTTAGATTTTCCATATTTGTTCACACATGTGAATCATTTAAATTGTTGAAGTAGAATCTGTTTAGCTGTTTTGAATTATATGAATGAAAGAAAAAATACTTTCTCTTCAAAGCAAATTAAGATATTTGAGGATTCAAGTGAGACTGTCTGAATTTATAAGCTTGAAAATTTTGGAGTCAATGTGAATTTTAAAATATTTCCTAATTTCCCTCAAACACAATTTAAAATTACAAATGAACTAATTCTTTGGTATAAATGAGATGAAATTATCAGTTTATGTAACCATTTTAATTTCACTATACCAACAATATTGAAGCTAAAATTGACATCATAAATTATTAAATAATTTTAGATTTTTTTTTAGTTTTCCTACTATTTTGGTGTATATCAGTACATGATTTAAAAAAAAATTAACATAGGACAGGACATTCAGAGGTAAAAACTAAATAATCTCTATTATTGTTCCATAAATGGAACAATAATACTTCAATAGTAAAAAAAAATTCTTATTTCTAACAACAGGAAATGGAAATGTGAAGAATAAAATATATTACTTTACTTTTTGTATATTCGACAGACTAATGTCGTCTTTTACTACAGAGCTGTAGTAATAGTCCAATTTTAAGGTTGTTTCTGTATAAATATATAAAAATGCAAAAGCCAAAATTTACTCATCATTAATTTACCCTAAACAGATTCAGTGTCTGTTACTGGTAGGTGGAGTTTTTAATTGGAGACCTGGATACCATCAGTCCTTGAGACCATGCATTGATATATTTATACTTTATGGAGAAACTTGGCAAAAATTCCAGATAAACAGAAGAGTTTTAGGCTAAGGTTTTAAGGAATGGAGACCACTATCACCCTGTCTAAAACTGACCTGAAGTATAAGCTTTCAGATAATGTGAAAAATCACTTAGTCTGTGTCAACTCTCACCTTACTTTGTGTTTTAAATTTCATAATACAATAATTCTCGTATTGTTTTTTCTTTCCTGTAAACATTTATCTTTGGAAGTTAACAGAGACAGAACGATCAGCCAGAATTTTTACTCTTGATCATGTATTTCGGGTTATAATAAAACTCAACATGTTAAAATGTGTTTTCTTGACATTTATAAAACAGCGGTAACAACAAAGGGCACTCGTTTATGAAACCCCAAAGACTCACAGTAGTAGCAGCAACTTTCAGGTTCTCATTCAGCACGAGCCCTTGTCTCACCTGGACCAGGTCAAGCAGGGGTGGCTACATGAGCTCCCAGACGCTGGCCAGAGGCTTCAGGAAGAGCTAGGGCTACAGCTGCAGGTCCAGACACTTGGGAGAGGGAAGACGGGGGAAAAGTCAGACAGGACTGCAGAGACGAGATCTTCACAATTGGCATCCTGAACTTACTGCTTAACCTTTTCTTCTGTATTAGTAAAGAAACTTCATTAAATGTCTCAGAGACGATAGGACACATTTTCCTCTCCTAAATACTCCAACTAGCCAGAGGCCCACAGAGTTCTCATTATTGTTAACAAGACAGGAAGGAAGGAAAGCCCTGTGTGGAGAGCTCTGACATTAATACCCATTCGGAAATCCTCTGACCCAAATATAAGCAGACCTACCAGGTATAGTGGACCAACATCGTTAGGAAAAATGTTGTACGTTGCATGTCATAATGGAGATTCAAATACAACCTGTGAAGCGGTTAATTTAGATTTAAAACTAGAATTCTGAGGGGAGATTAACCTTAGGCAACTAGCACAGATAGTAAGTTTCCCTAACAGTATAAATTACTGCATGACATCCTCACATAGGGATTATATCGCCATTTAAAATTTTAGCTCACTCTATTTTGAAATGTATTTTAGCACAGTTATGGGTAAATAAAATTGCCATTTTTGCCCTCAACGTTGCATTTCAACTAAACAGCCTTCTAACTCCTCTGGAGATTTTGTAATTTAAGTGAATTTCACTGTTCAATCTTTAATAAAATAAAGAATATTGAAATCATTTGAAATATTTATTGAAATATTTGAAATAGTTGAAATATTGAAATGCTTGTTAATTCCTAATTTGCTATAAAATTTTTTATTTCTATCTCCCAAGCTTTGAAATGTATCCTCTAATTTTCAGTTTTAACTTAAATATATGTAATGTCAAGTGGGTTTTTAAAAAACTGTCATGACATTATTGTATTTATAAGCTGAAGTCCCAATGTTCCAACTGCTATTTAAGCATTAAAATGTAAGCAGAAATTTTAGTGTTTTAAAAATTTCTTCATTGTAATTTTGTAATCCCTTCACACTCTCTTACGAGCCATCTTTCCTTGGTGAGACAGGAGTTGGCAGCGCTTTTAATCTGGTTATTGTTTCGGCACATTTCCATGATACTTCAGGCATTACTTAGTGTCTGTGTGTAGAATGTGGTAGAGTCGTCACTTAGGTTTTGTCAATGAAAATATTTTGCCTGTGTAATGGTGATGTGATGAGAAATATTAATTGTTGTCAACAAGAGAGAATAATCAGCAAATTTAATAATGTGGTTACCATTTATAAAGTCGCTTGTGATTAAAATAAAACTGCAATTTAATTTTTTCTAGTGGTTGGTAAAGCAGAGTAATCTAGAGCAGATTTGGCTTGTGAAACTGAGAAACCAAATTTTAAATTTTCTTTAATTTTAATTACTCTCTATTTATATTTAAATACCAACTGGTCTAGAGCCAGACCCCATGCATTTGAAACCTGATTCCATCTGTTGCTGTGTGATTGGAAGAAGTTGCATTCCCTGAGCCCCAGTCCATATATCTGTGAAATGGGATAATAATACCTACCACATAGGTTTGTTACGAGGATTAAGTAAGATGCCAGTCCTTAAAACAGGGCCCAGCGTGTGTTAGGCACTCAATAAATGTTAGCTATTAATATCATATAGGTTTGTATTTTGCATTTCACAGCAGTCAGCCCAGCTTAGCTATGATTTTCTTAGGTCGTCACCTAAGATAAATGGAATATAATTGTAGCTAAACCAACCAATGGGTTGGGATTCAGCCTTTACTTATCACATAAGTAAGTGAGGAATCCTTGAGCTTTCTCTGGTAAAGGGGTATAAATGACAGACCATCAGCCTGTCAGGTGGAAATAGCAACGTATGTTTAAAAGATTTGTTCAATCTGCTTCAAAAATACTATTTTGTGTGAATTTGACTATCTGGAGGTCTGTATGTGAAAACAAAACCATAAAATATTTTAAAAAATCATTTTGTATTTATTGCAGAAAATACACTGCTTTTATATTAACTGTATACCTAGTGGTCCTCAGGATATTAAAATTAAGAAAAATATAGTGTTTAAAGTAATCTGTATCTTTATACTTTTGGACATTTAAGTACTAATATTAACAAATCTATAACTCATATGACACTTTTCTTTCCTCAAGGAATAGGGATAAGCTTAACTAGCTAGCACCTCCCATAGTCAAAATTAAGATTTGCGTTTTAATGAATAAAACTCTAGACAGAGGCAACCTCTGAAACTAAGCAAGGGAGAAGGAAAGTTAATAGAACCACACAGGTGATTTTCTTTATTGTCCTATTTTTGATTGTTATGATGTTAAATTATTTCAAAGTAGAATATGTGAAATACTAAATTGCATACAATAAATTCTTCATGGAAAGTTTGATCCTGAGTTGAGATAAGAAAATTTGGGGTATGAAAGCAAAAATCTGTTCATGGTGTGTTCAGAATGGAACGGGGCTCAGCCTGATAGGTGTTTCTCAGTGAGTCTGGTCTATTACAAAAAGCTTTCAGAAGTATGTTGAAAGTGGGAATTTTCATCCCCTTCCAAAATGATATTTTCATGCTGAGTTTAGGTTGTTTGAAAATGACCATCAAAAGGCAATGTGAAGGAAGACAAATATCTGATACCATCATTAACAAATATTTGCTGAATACTGAACATCCATAATGTACAGTGTGGGGGGCTTTCAAAGCAGGGGGAAGATGTGGTTCTTTCCCCTTAAAGCTGGTGCGCTTAAATTTGATCCATGAAAACCTGATCATCACATCCAGAAACCCCTGAAATTATTATGCAAACTTAGGTGTGTGAGTGCATATGCACTTTTATGTGGGTGTGGAGCACGAGTAGTGTAAATTATGAGAATATCCACATTTTTTGTTAGATCCTCAAAGTATTCTGTGACTATAAAAAAGTTAGCCATTGATCTCCTTGGATCACATCTAAATGGTAGCTACGAAAAGCCCAAGTATGAATCTGAACCTGCTTTTCATTGTGATGTTACTATGCTGAATAGTCTTAGATATGGGGGTTCTTATGCAGCCCAGCATCCTTAGTGATTACTCGTATTAAGCCTGGCTTAAGCTCTGTGAAGTTAGTGATAACCTGAGCTGCATCTCACTGCCTGTTCAACTTCCTTCAGACAACCAAGAAGATGTTTGTTTTGCCCTGAAGTCTAGGACAGCGAGTTAGACTGTGCTATAATTTAGTGATTTTCCTTTTTTTTTTTTGATATTCACATAACACCTAAAATTTTGAACTATCTGTGTACCCTCTAGCATATAACAAGTAGGTATGCAGAATATTTTCTCATCAATCTAAATATTTTCAAAGCATGTAATTTCTGGTCTATTGTAAATACTGACATTTAAAAATGAAAGTGCTGTGCCACTCTTTAAAATGTATCCAATGAAATGTAAATACCATAGGGATTTCCTTTGGACCATCATCCATTTAAAAAAATACATGCGGGGATGGTGGTGGGATGAATTGGGAGACTGGATTGACATATATACACTAATAGGTACAAAATGGATAACTAATAAGAACCTGCTGTATAAAAAAATAAATGAAACAAAATTCAAAACAAAGTATGCACAGGATGTTATTGAATAGTCAGGAATTTTATAATGTTTCTTTCTCTTCTTGAACTCAATTTCCATTCCATTCCCATTAAAGAAGTTTATCCTACTGTAATATATTTTGGGGCTTAGAAATCTTTTATTGATCATGGAATCTTGCAATAAAAGAATGTATGTAATTGAAATTCTAAAAGTAGAATTCTGTGACCACAACAATTTATAATTGTCTCTCTGGATGAAGTTATCATTATAAATCTATTTAGTACACAGTTGATGAAAATGATATAAACATATTACAAGACTGACAGCCAAAGCATGCAGCTTTGCAATGAGTTAAAGTGGGCGGCTCACCCTGGAGTATTTCCTTCAGAGGCCTATTTGCGTAGCTCTTGTAGGACCCTCCCCTTAAAGTGATGTACTTTTTTACAGTAGCACAGGTAAAAATGCAAGAAAAATCCTTTAAAAAATTACTTTTTTTAATCCTTTAAAAAATGACTTTTTCTCCATTCTGTAATATGCCCAAATTCAAGAATACCAAGGAGTCCACTTCACTGACAACAATATTTTGTATGCTCCCTTTGTTTAGCATCTCAGAATAATGAGCTACAGTGCAATGATGGCTGGGCAAGAAGTATGCTTGATTTTGTAAAGCGAGGGAAGATTGGTTGTGGCAAAAGCATGTCATCTTAAGGAAAAGAATGGAGGAAATTAGAAAAGAAAATAATTTGAAGAAGGCCTTTAGAGTCTCTTGCAAATTCTAAAACTCCTGGTGATATATCCATAAAATAAGGTCTCCATCGAATTACCTCTCCCTGTGTACACCCCCCCCCCCCGCCATGTTGCTACTTGCTCTCCCATTGAATGCTGGCTGTCCTTTTCCCTTGTTTAAACAATAGAAAGTCATTAAACTAACATTGTGTGAGTTCTGGGGTCGAGACTTTGAGAGGCCTTGCAGATTCTCCTTGGACATTCCTGGGAACATGAGTTCAGCATGCCATACAGGGTTAGTGAGCTTATGGGTGACTGACGGGCACATGGAGAACAGAACAGCCTGCACCAGTTGTCAGGGATTGAGTGAGGCCATCCTGAACCTTTAAGCCAAGCTGACGTCCAACTGAAGGCAGGGAAACGTCACAATTGCCCACCCGCCAAATCATGAAGACTTATAATTCATTGTTGTATTAAGTCACTAAGATTTGTGATGGCTTGCAAAGCTGAAATAACGAACTGATACACTGTCAACTTGTAAGACATCCTCTAAAATTTTAGGTATATTTTTATTTAAAGTGATAGTCCCTCCCAAGGAAATAAATGAAGTTGTTTTATTTTCACAAGTGAAATAAAAGCTGTTCCGGATTTTCGGTTAAAAAATATGTCTTAACAATGAAAATCTCTGTAAAAAGATCTTATTTTTTTTTAAATTCTAAAATAAATTGATATAAATGTCTAAAGCCAGGCTTTGAACACATGGAAACACATCACATACACAGGTGTGTACACACACACAGACACACACACACACACCCTCCCATAAAGTCAATTAGAAATCAGTCAGATTCAATTTAAAGTATTGAAGTCAGGAGGAATTCCTGCCTATAAAAGAGCAGAGTCTGGCTCATAATATGTATATAAGAACATTACCAGGAATAATCAAATGAGTTATTTTATTGTGTGAATAAGATCGACCACTTCTAACAAAAATGACATTGATTTGGGAATTTGGGACACAACCACAACATCTGTAATAAAGTATTATTTTCCATCTTTACACAGACAACATCATAAAGTATTTCTTTTAGTCTAAACCACAATTCTTGTAGAGGTCTAAAAGGTTTTATGCTGTATATTAAAAAGCCAAAATAAAAACCAAATGATTTGGGCGAACCATGAGCTAATTTGCAAATACAAAGTTAAAGTTCTTCTCTTCATTTTATGTCTAAATCAATTTTCAATCGCTTTAACATTTCAATATTTTTTCTTTGTGGACACTCTGGGATTAAGAAAATAAATCCCCTAAATAAACTCATCACACCTTATTTGACATGAAGGAAGCTGTGCGGTCCTGGGGACCTCAGGACTGTGCCTATCCCCTAGAAAACGATTTTGCTTCAAAGGACATAATATGTGGTATTAGAAGTTAGTAAATGTGGAGAATTTAGAGGATCTAATGTGAAAATTAGTAAAGTCAGAGAGCACTGGCAGAGGAAAACACCTTGGAAATCTGTGACCCCCGCACACTTTTGACATTGCAAATCCAGGAGATGGAGCACAAAGAGGCAAAATTACAATTAAATAGTGGGCAGCAATCACTACACCCAGGGCTTAAACCCAGACCTCTTAATTTTCACCCAAATGGGCTTTTGTCTAGAAGTATTCAATTTCTTATTGGAAACCGTTGGGGCCAAATGCTTTGGATTCTTAATGTCTCAGAGTTGAGCATAAGCTGTGCATATTCTCGACTTCATAGCATCCCTACTAGGATCTGAGCTAATATTCCATAAATAAATGTTAACATTTCTGCAATGAAACACATAGGTATTTACACTAAGTGGGATAAACTGAAAATTGAAAACCTCTTATCAGTTCAGTTTGGGTTCTGTTTCTAATGAGTTTATTGCCAAACTGACAGAAACAGAACACTTTCCCTGGGATTTTGGAACTCGAAACAGGGGATTCGGGACCCTATACATTTCTTACTCAGAAATGTCTTCTAATCCCTGACCACAGTTTTCTCTTTTTTTCACACTGTTCTGAATTCTAGTTCCATATAGAGTATCTTTAAGAAAAATCTCGTTTCGTCTTTTCTCTTTTCTAGTATCTCTTTTCCCCTCATACTCTATAACAATGACTACAAATGGTACTTAGTTGCTTTTTTGTTCAACTTAATGTATGCAACATGGTTCTAATGAGAAAATAGGTGAGTTGATGTTTAGAGACGCCCTAGATGCCGGACTTCACACATAAAGTGGGGACCCTATATTGAAGGATCCAAATGCACTTTTAACACTAACAAGGCTTGGTCTTCAGATGCTGGGGCAGCTTAAATGAAGAATCAGGGTAAAAATCTGTGGAAAGCACTCAGTGATTAAATGATGCAATGATTTTACATGACTCAGGGGTCACACAAGTATAGGAAGATCAAATCTGTCATATGTAATGGAAGTTTAATTATAAAAAATAAGAACAGTGAGGACTAACCTTCACCATTGTTACACTATGGTGCACATATGGGCATTTGGGATCCCATTACAATGGAATGGAGGGCCTTTGAAGAGGAAGAGCACTCACTATGTCTCTGCTGTAGATTTTTAAAGTTCTCGGTTAATTATTCCAAGTTTTTGTGAGATATTAAAATTCTAGTTTAATATTTGATTTTAAAAAAAAGCCTGTATGGGACTTCCTTGGTGGCGCAGTGATTAAGAATGCGCCTGTCAATGCAGGGGACATGGGTTCGAGTCCTGGTCCGGAAAGATCCCACATGCCGTGGAGCAACTAAGCCTGTGTGCCACATCTACTGAATCTGTGCTCCAGAGACCATGAGCCACAACTACTGAGCCCTTGTGCCACAAGTACTGAAGCCCGCATGCCTAGAGCCCATGCTCCGCAACAAGAGAAGCCACCGTGATGAGAAGCACCCACATCACAATGAAGAGTAGCCCCCGCTCGCCATAACTAGAGAAAGCCCACGTGCAGCAACAAAGACCCAACGCAGCCAAAAATAAATAAATAAAATAAATAAACACTAAAAAAAAGAGCCTATAATTTTTTTTATATTCCTTTTCCACTTTTTGTAAAATTCCCAATACACTTAACACTCAATTAATTGGTACTGGTTTTTGTGGAAGACATTACAAATTCACCAGCCTGTCCTATACTCCTCTTTCTGCAGGTCCCTGGAAGTTACACTTCTCCACTCCCTTGAAGTGGGGTGTGGTTATATAACCAGTTTTGGGCAATGATACATAGGAGAAAATAAGGTGTCTTTTCTGGGTAAAGCATTTCAAAGGCAAAGCATAACCCCTGTTCTCACTCACACTGTCTCAGCAGATTCCTGTATTTAGATGTCAGCAACATCAGAGGCTGGAGTCTCTCCCAGCCTGGATCCCTGAGTGACTTGGTGGAACACAGCAGTTTTCTTCTTCCCTCTCTAAGACCAATCTGGCACTGACCTTTAGCCAGACTGAAAATTAGCTTGTTGCTTTAAGCTATGTAGATTTTTCAGATTGTGGGGTTATTTCAGCATAATCCAGGACATCTGACTGGAAAAATAATTTCTCTACCAAATGACTGTTTATCCAACCATCACTCTGACTCTGGACTTTCTCAAAGTCTTTTAAATCCATATTCTAAATGCCAACACCTAACAGATGACCTTGGTCTTTGAGGTGAATATATAAAATACTGATACAATCCCCTCAGATGCTCTGGTAAGCTACAGCCCCAAAGTAAAAATCTTTCAAGACTATTGGGATATAGCCATATTTACATAACAATGTTGTATCCACAGATCCACAAATATTGAGGGTTAATGGCATATTTTTTTCCTCCAATTTTTTAACTTGTTGTAGCAGTTAAGCATTGTAGTGACTTGTTCAAAATAGAGATTCTGGAAAAGCATGAGAAGTGAAGTATCACGTGAGAAAAGCCAACTCTTGTACATGATTTAGAAGAAAGTATATTGATATTATAGAACAAAATCAGCATATCTAAAATCCAAAAATTGGAATATTGGAAAATGCAATAAAATTGCATTAGAACTTCAGTGGCATATGTGTGCCTGTGTTTGTGTGTGTGTGTGTGTGTGTGTGTATGATTAGCAAAGATTTTTAAATGGTTTCAACGTGAATTCAGATTTGTTGAAATTCAGTTTTTCCCTTACATGGTGATCTGAAATGAAATTTTTGAAAAAATAACCTTGAAAGTCTCAATATTAATATGAGCAATGAGAAAACTAAAAGGTGAAACAATATATTTATATATATGACTGTTTTCAGTTATAGGAAAGGAGCTAAATCAATGGAAAATATAAATTTTTCAGTCTTACAACATATTTTTAAAATCAGTTAATTATCATTTTTTAAAAAAATAGGAAACAAACTGTACAATTTGTGAAACCAAGGTTTATTTTAAAGTATCATTATAAACAGATATACTTTTCAATCTGTAAAGTGGGTATAATAAGTTCCTCTTAAAGGTGGTTGAGGTTCAGATGAAATAAAATTTGTAGATTATTTTGCAATGAGAAATCAATTTACGACTGAATATAAGATATGGTTTTAATTTTCTATTTTCCTTGCTGACAATTTTAATGTAATTCAATATGTTTTCCTCATCAATCTGCCTCTTTTATGTAAGGAATGTACTTCTTCATATTAACTACAGACACATTCAGGGTTTGGACTTGTCAAGTTGTACCAAGCAAGCTGAGTTAACCCTTATCCCGGCTAACCCGAGTTTAGCAAAATGAGGTTTGTAGATATGAAAATCGAACTACTTTATTCCAAAACCCAAACTTGATTATCGGCTTTTTCAAGAACACACACCGCATCCAATTTATCACACATTTCACTGACCACTTGGATACAAATACGAAAATGTAATTGTAATTACATTTTTTAAAAAATTAGAATTCTTCAGTTTCTCTGTGGTTATATTTTATTAATTGCTGCATACAAGGAGTCAATTATGTGAGCAGACATGATGCTGTAAAATTTTTAAACAAAATCAACATTTTCTCCAAGCTCATGAGAATATTTAGATGAGCCTGTACTTTTGTATTTTTAAATTGACTCTGAGATCCACACACATCAATTCAGCTACAGTTTGCACACTGGAAAATAACAAAGCGTTTTCAATAACTAGAATTCGTCTGTGTACCATATTTAAAATCTAGATCCTTAAAGTACACTGGCGGATGTTTATCAAAATTCTAATTGACAGCCAGCATTGTAACTAAGATGCTAAATCTAACCCACATGCATTAGAGACCCCTCCATTCTGCTCATTGACAAGTCTTTGTTTGTTTGTTTGTTTGTTTGCCTGCAAAGTAGTTGCTTCCATCAACTTCATTTTGCTATTTCCTTAAATCTTACCTCCCCCTGCTGGCTGTGCATCATGGAACGTGTCTAGGTGACTGAAAAATAGATTGCAAATGTTGGAGACCTTTCAGAAGGGCCACTAGTAAAAATAAATACCTTCATACATGCATATACAACTACATGCACACACGTGTACACATACACACCAGGAAACTAGACCTTTTGGTAAACTAAACCAAATCTTAGAAGTTTTGAGGCAATGAAAAATAAATTTTATTTGAAACGGTAATATCATATTTTTAACATGAAAGACACCCAAGATACATCCTTCATCCATATATACTAGAATAGTGAAGTGTACTTTAATCTAGCCATAGATTTAGTTATATTGTCACATACACGACTTGCACACGGCTTACCAGAAATACTAAGAAGACAGATACTCATAGTTCTGTATGCTGATTCATATTTTAGTAGGCCAAAACCATTGATTATGCAGCAAGATATTGAACTGTTATGTAGAACCTTTATTGTCTTATAGGCATTAGTAAGTTTATAGGAACTTTTGACCGTTCCCTGCCTTTCTGAATTATAGACTGGTCCTTCAACTAGAATATCTGGTCTGAAATGCTGAAAGTGCTTGCTAAATCCAACACATATGGAACCACAAGATGCATGATTTTCAGAGCAGTGTCTACATGGTCGGCAATTTACATTAAATTGCTATGTTTTGGTTAAATGGCACCTTAGCTTCCCAGCAACTCTTTCAATAGTTGTTTCTTTAATTATTACTTAATTTTGTGGTTATGACTGGTTTTTAGTTAAAGAGGGTACTACTGACAAATTCAATTAAATGAAAATAGAGGACTTAATGGTCCATGCTAATGCTTCATTTCATACATAATATTTTATCATTTTCTGTGCAAATTTGTAATGAGTGCTTGGTTTGTATTAATAAATGCTTACATTTAGGCCACATAAAGTACAGTAATTAAAATATTTTGCTAATAATATTTACTTATAAGTGCTTTGGAAACAATTAACCCATTGATTCCAATTACTTTTACTAAATAACTTCCAAGAATACAGTTCTTTGGCATCAAAATTATTATTTTAATGCTACTTTTAATAAAGTGCCCTGGGTGCTATTTTATTATATTTTAATAGAGCATGTTATACATCTGCTGCTTTCTGGAACACAGATTTCATAGAATAATAGCAAACAAAAATTTAAGCAAAACTACCATTTTTTGGAATTTTGAACAAAAGAAGGCATAACACATATGTTATAGATCTCCTTTCCAAATATTTAAACCAAGAAATGTAACTGTTTATTGTATTGAAATGAGTAAAAGTTGGTCGCCTTTTGCTCTTTAAAGTAAATGTTGCTCTATGGTATTTTTGCTTATAACCTATAACAGAAATCATCTGTAGACAATTTACATTCCTTCTCAGACTAAAAGAAGATATGTTGCCTTGCCAAATGAATAAAGATCTTATTTACAAATATGTTGCAGAATATGTGTTGCTCATAATTCAAGGAGATTACAGCGTTAAAAATTAAATACACATATACAAAATGTATAAGCAAACATAAAAGAGAGATCATTTTATTTTATTTAGAAAGTTGGAATTAAATTTGTGCAGGATGATTCAGTTTCTAGCCCACATGAAAAAGGAACAGTAAAAGACTTTTTAAAATCTCACCTTTGGAAATGTGATCTGTAATTGGCTAATCAGTGTCTAAGGTTCTTTTGAAAGTGGCTATCAAAATGTAAGAATAAGGAAAAGCAAGACCCTAAAACATTGAGATTATAAAATAAGTTAAGGAAAGTGAAAAAAATAGTTTGCTGTAGCCTCCTCCTTTAAGACCAACAATGAGAAAATTAAAACCCCAACTGAACTCTTTTTTTTTTCCAACTGAACTCTTCAGATTACTAAAGCATTAGGCATTGAGCTTTAAAGAGTTTTAAAAGGCATGAAGGTCTGGTTCATGAGGAGAAGCCCTTAGTTTTAAAAAGCAAGTTGGAAAGGATAGTCTTAGTTTTCACAACAAAATTCAACCTACATGGAAGGAGAATTTGAAAAAGAATAGATATATGTACATATTTAACTGAATCATTTTGCTATACCTCTGAAACTAACCCAACATTGTTAATCAGCTGTACTCCAATATAAAAAAAATTTAAAAAAAATTCAAGGCATCCAATGATTATGCTTCGGTCGAAGCACTACTTCAAACATTTCCTTGTAAAGAAAACAAACACAACTTCAGGTCAAACACTGAATAATCAGACGGCTAAATTTGTAACTCAGATGTACCTTGGCCCACAAGGTTACGATTTAATTGTGTCTTAGACCCTTTAGAAATATAAGTCTGTACATTTTCACTTTAGAGTGGTATTTTCAGTAATTTCAATGGGGTTGGAATATCTCTTCCTCTCCTTCTTCTTCTTATTATAAAGATCATCTAAAACAGAGTAGAAATTTAGATATTCATGCACATATATGCATGCATAGAAAAGGTGCATTTAGTCCTTGGAATTGATGATAGAGCAGTTCCTTCCACCAACAGCCAAACAGGAAGAGGCGTGGCCACTGACATGCTCTTGAATGTTCATGCACAGCTTTTGGGGGTTCATGGAAGAAGAGAACAGAAAGTAATCGTGATCAGTCACCATGATCTACAATGGCTTTGTGTGTCAGGACTACTTTCTGCTGACTAAATGGCCAGACTTGATGGATTGTGGCAAAATAGTTTCCCCAAGTAAAAGAGTTAAATTAAGAATGTTCTATTGTTTACAACATCATTAAACTCCTCCTACTTTCACCCCAGAAAATTCTCCATCTGGTTAATTTTCTTTCTAATATTCAATATGGAGTAAATATTTCCGTATGCTTTTGCTTCTTCTCCATTTTGAAAATAGCTTTAATTTGTAAAATATTTTTTCTAATGCCTAAAATAAATCATACTGTAGACAATGCTTCTGTCAAAGTTATAAATGGCTGAATCGTTTCTCTTTCTGAAGCTACTGTTGGTACAAGACCTGATTCTGCCTGTAGCCTGGCAAAATATGCCAGAGGGATCAGGAAACTGGGGTTTCAGGACTCAGGCATGCCTGTTCTTCTCACTTCATGCTTGTTACAGCAGCCTTGGCAACTGTGGCTCAAAGCATGGGAGATGTGAAACTTTTCTGTCTGGTTGCCTTTGGAGAAGTGGATAAATATTCCAGCTCGAGTCCAGGACGGTATCCTTGCGATCACAGAGAAAATAAAACAGCATGCTCTCGTTGGGGTGAGGGGATTAGACAGTATCACCTTCCTGGGCAGAGGAAGACAAACCTTGTTCTTTCTTTGCTACCTTTTTAAAATCTCCAGTGTTTGGAGTTCGACAGCCCAATTATTGACAGTGTAAGCAAACTTCTTCATTGTATATATTTTTGAATGAATGGAAAAGAGTGCTAATCAACTACGTGATCATACTTAAATCCAAGATGGATAAAGTTAAAGACCTCAACCTGACATTTGAATGCCACTTACATTAACTAAGTACAAATAGGTGTTGGCCATCTCAAAAAACCCTCTTGGGGAAGCACTTGTTAGCAATGACGTTTGTCTCATGTGTTCGTTTAAGCAGTGAGTAAGGTACAGAATTCATGTGCATGAAATCCTGCTTTGCTCAGTTTTGTCTGATACCATGGCTCTTTCAGGCTTCATCTCACTCAGTGCCATTAGGATTTTACCTGTTGGTTTCCTTGTCATCTCTTTGTGCTTCCTTTCTTCAAAGTACTCTTCCTTTACAGGATAGTGACTGTGGATTTTTGCCTTTCTGTGTTTTCCTTTTTATTGCACACTGTGACGGGAGAGTCAGCGATTAGGCTAGAAGCTTTGAGTGCTAATCCTTCTTTCGCTGGTCGGTGGATGTAGGGCTTAGGCTGGTGATAAGTTCCTGCAGCCCTCATTTAAAAGTCAGTGAATCAAGATTTGCTAGGTTTCTTGCTAATTTCAATATTCCATGAAGTTTAAACTGTCGCGCTACAGATACATGACTGACAAGTTCTCATTCTTGATAAAATGCTGTGATGTGGGGAGCTTGGTCTTAGCCCTTGAAAGCGGAAACGTCAAGTCAGTGCTTCAGTTGAAACACAAATTGCTAAGGAAAACAATTTAGTTAGAAACAAAATATATCATTTAAGAAAACAGCCTTCAGAATAACCTGATCAGATATTTCATTGGCTGAGAAGTTAAACAGAAGTCAAATTAAACCCATAGCTCCTCTTCTGTTAGAGGAGTTACTTCACTGTCAACATACTTTTGTTTTGTCTTTTTGGAGAGGTATAAGGTGGAGAAATTAGGAAGAGGTAAAGGAAGAAGGAAGGATACTTCTCTTTTTAGGTAGTGATGGGGCAAACGGGCTGATAGGTGAAATACTTTGATTATACCGTGGTTGGTTTTTGCTATGTTAATTTGACTAGGTTGACTAACGTATATAAACGTTAAATTAGGAAGCACTTGGAAGAACTGATACCTGGCAGAAGAAGGAAAGCTACCAGAAATAAATCGTGGCTTTTGGGGGCAAGATTGGCTTGATCATGCTGAGTAGGGAGCGGAGGAAGAAAATGCACATGAAATGCAGGAGTGGGGGGAAAGGAGAAGGAAATAAATGTTAATATACTTAAATATATTTTAAAAATGCAATGCAGTGCAAAACTCTAAACAGAGCAGGTACACAATCAGTACTAGCGGCATGGCTCAGTGAATGAATGAATGAATGAATGAAAGATGCTAAAGCCAGGGAGTACTTAAAAAGCAGGTAGAGATATAGCCATGGTCCATGGCCTGGTTATGGACTGGACCCCTGGTTTAAAAAAAAAAAAAAAAAAAGATAAAGTGTTTTCAGAGAATGCTCTAAACATTGACAGTTTTTGTAGCTCAACAAACAGTCATGGTACGTTTTCATCCAAAGGTTGTCTATATTATTATTAGGACCTGCTCAGGCTTTACTTAATAGAGATTTTGAGTAAAATGCAATTTATAATAGATCTTTTATGGTCAATTGTTTGTATTATGCACTAGATTTTTGGTAGAATTTCCATGTTTGGAACAAATCCAGTGCATCGTACCAGGGCAGTTGGAACATGTCTGTTCAGTAATGTCCATGTGCTAAAAATCCCCCAGAGAGCTCTACTGGGAGAGGATTAAAACTTGTCATTATGCCAAATAACAAATCTTTGCTGGTTCTCTGCAGTGTGGGGCGATGTTAGAGCTCATGTTACAGGTTAATTGCTTTCAGTGGTGGACTAGGCTGCATCAGGTTTTCCTAGGCTTAGCCGAGTATGAATAAGGAAACCCAACGCAACGTGACCACCAATATCGGGAACGGCACTCTGACCAGCTAACGCAGCAAAGAGCCAGTGGGAAAGCTCCAACGCTGGGTTTCCATCTGATATGCAGAGCACAGAAGAATTTTAGCCTGACTTGGTCTACTAGCGTGGAGCAACAAAGACCTCTTCCTGAAGAGTGTGAGATTCAGACAAACGGTGCACAAAAAGTTGTGCTTCAAGTGCAAAATGGAAAAGAAAACGCAGGCAGCTTATCAGCCAGAAATCCAGAGAATGTAGATGTTGTCCACTCACCAGATTTCTTTAGCCTGGAAATAGCCTTGATTATTTTACTTCAGATTTTCTTATAGAAAAATAAGATTGTCCATCCCTGAAAATCGGGTAACCAGTTTTTTTTTTTCTACTGTCTTTTTCCAGCCTGATTTTAAACCCCTGAAAATCAGCATTCTTGGTATAATGGGAATACTGTGTATCTTTATCACATCCTGAACGGGACTAATTACTCATTCTGCACTTAAAAAGTAGAAGTTTGGGGGCTCTATGCATCTACAGCACCCATGTTTGCAGAGGTAGCTGGCCAGTCAGCATTTTCATTCTGCACAAAATGCCTGAGATTTTAGAAATGGCAAAGCTGCCTCTTTAGCATCAATCTACATTGCAATTTTAGCAAAACAGCATTACTCAGAACACCATACAGTATATCCCAGTGTACACAGTCAAAGTCCAATTTGAAGCTGTGGGATGAATTAAAATACCATATACTAAAGAGCCGTTCAAAAATAGTAAACTACGGTAGCTACCAGCTGCAATCGCTTCTTTTTCTTGAAAAATCTTCTCCGTTTAAGTAAGATCAGCATATGGCTTCTCCAAACTATACCTTGTAATAACTCCATAAAAAAGGACTGACTTGTTGGACCCTTACACAGCACAGGTACAGAGAAGGGCTGCTAAACTGTGCTCCTGAAATTGAGGTCTCCCTACATGCTAAAAACCATGCCAGCCCAAGATCCATGACAAAAATATCTATCTAGCTGATCTTTCGCCTTTTCATTCCTCTGCATACCTCGCATCCTGCATTTCTACTGCAGCGATTCTGTAGCAAGATACACACACAATAACAATGGTCAGAATCTGTGCTCCACGGCTGACCACCTAGAAAGAAATGTGCTCTGCTGGGACCCTGGCCCCGTGCACAACCAGCGGGCTGCGGTTTCTGCATGGCTTGTGCCGGACAATGTCGTGCAATCAGTTTCAAAATGCGGTGTCAATCAGCGCTCTGGCACTTGTGCAGCCTCAAAGGGTGAAAGAAAACGAGCCCAGGCCCTGGTCAGTGGCTGGTAGCCGTTCTGGGCGGTGTGTGGATGAAGCGGGGTGGAAGGACGCAGGCTGGGGCGCTACCTTGGGTTTTCCCAGGCTCCGAGGACCAGCGGCCCGCGTCCAGCTTCTCCGGGTCCTGCGCATCCACCATCCCCTCCTGCCCTTTCGGCCCCTGCCCCTCCCCCTCTCCTCTCTCCCACCGCGCCCTGCCTTTGGTGCAAGAAAGAGACCAAAGTGCCACAAAAGGCCAAGGCCAGCTCAGTTTCAGACCCGAGGGCAACATGTGTTCAGCGAACAAGAGTGTAAGAAACACTGAATATAGCAGTTAATACTTTAGACAGACGTTTTTCCGACTCCGGTTTTCTTTTGAGCCATGCATATTTATTGCCATTCAAAGAGACGATGCTTGCATACCAGCAAACAGCTCTTGAGAACACAGCAAATCTTAAAATGATTAAGGCACTGGAGTTTGCTAAAGATGTGGCATGCAAAGAATCATGAGAAAGCCATGGAATATTAAAAAAATATTAATAATGTCAGTTCTAATAATTCAATCTCAGCTTTCTTTTGGTACAGTCCTGTTTCCAGTAGTGTACCCTGTCTTTTTTCTTAAGAATGAACAAAGATCATGGAACAGATTGTAACCTAGGTAAATTGCATGTCTGTTTACAATTGTATTTCACATATTCTATATATCATTTGCAAACTATTCCCCAAAGAAATATGTATCAAACTTTTGGGAAAAAAATGAAGATTTGATGACAAGCTCTTTTCCTTTCATTTGTTTCAGATGCTGTGTGAGATTTCATCTGATGCTTAAATTCTTTGTCTGTATTTTAAATATAGTGTCCCGTCATGTTCATCACTGTTTTCTTTTGTGGTTTCAGCTTTTACATTCATAAACTACATTTCTTGAAATGATATCACCACAATTAAGCAAAGAAGAAGGAAAAAAAGACTTTATTGAGATTGTAGTGAGGTTTACCTCTACAATGTGATCACGGACTTCTGATCAAAAGCGAATGTCAAATATGTTTTCACATCCCGCTGGAAAAAAAAATCAAATTGCCCTCCCCACCCCCAATTATTTTATTTATAGGAATATGCAGTGTGTGAGTTTTAGGAATTGTCGTTGCAAAGATGTCTTCGGCTGTACTTTGAGGAAAACAGTGAAGAACCGTAGCATATTTATGAACATGTTTTTATCGTCTGTACTTTCGGGATGGGAAATTATTCCCTAGTAATTAATTGCTGCAACTGTTTTAACTGTCAAAACTAAAGATTAATCCTGCAATAGCAGTTCAACCAGGGTAACAACCAATGGCAACTGCTCAGGCATATGACTCAGAGAAAACACTTAGGAAGAGCAGAGATCCTGAACTGTGCACTGCACGGATGTAATGGCTCGGTTCTAGCATTGCTCACAAAGTATTACTAGAATCATTTTACTCCTAAGTTAGCACTGAAATCAGACAAAAACACGCTCATTCAGAAGAGAACTTTCTATCCCACTACAAATAAGGGCTCTGAGACCCTACCGAACACTATTGTCCACTACATAGTTAATTATTGCTTGTACTGGAATTCAAATCATTGAGAAAAAACACATTGATTTTCTAAATGTCTTCAAAGATAATCACGAGAAGAACAACACAATATTATCATGTCAGTGTGGCGTATAGGCATGTAGTAAACATGTATGATATCAACAATCGTATGATGAATAGTAATAAAGCTTGGGTGTAAAAGTTGGCTTTGGCTTGGAAACCAAATGCATACATTTAGAAATAACTGCTAAGGATCACTGGTGAGACAGCATGTTACGGAGCTTGGGAAAAGAAGCAGTTACTCAGTGAAAATGCTTTTGGCAACTACTGACCTTTGAGTTCCTGACTTAAAGGACACACAAACAACACCATTCTCCAGCAACTTTTCCTTGATAACCTGCTGGAAAGGGGACAGAATATCCTGAAGCCATTTGACATGCACAATTTAGCAATTATGTGGTCAGAGGAGGAATGATTCTGTTAAACCATTGGGAATTCCTGGTGTTTACAGCCTTTACACATTTATGGAAAAATCTAAAACCTAACACAACATAATCAATATCAGAATGGATTCTCCTTTCCAGCAGTGAATGATAACACACATTCTACGGGAAAAGCAAATTTGGAAGATTTCAATTGTTTGATTCAATATCAGCCAAAAAAAAAAAAAAGGAATAAATGAGGGTGTAAGACCATGTGGTAAGGGGATATTCATTACTATATTTAAATAAGGAATAAAAATAAACACAAGTCAAAATTACTGTGATGATTTTTTAACCTTGGATTTTAAAAAAAAACAACCTTTCTCCAGGTGAAAAATAATTAAGTTTATTTAACTTTCCAACTAAAAGAATTTGTTCTTTTTCTAAGTCAGCCTTGATCTCATAGCAATTTTTATTTAATTTTATTTTACTGTGCATGAAGAAGTAAGGACCAACAATGCTAATGCTTTAAGTATTTCAGTCTAATTGGGAACTCTCGATTCATTTCCCCTCTGAATAACTTAAAGCTGTTTTCCTTTTGTTTAGTTTTCTCGATATGAAAATATTGTCTTTGCATTTTTATTTTTAACAGAGAAATACATAGAAAATAGTTTTCTCCTCCTCTTAAAAAGCAGAGTGTTTCCAAGCTTTTTATTCACAGACAAGTGCTTCTCAACTCTTTCGCTGTCCGAGCTCCACTACTAATGGGTCGTTTCCACAATGTGCTGCATTCATCAATCAGATGTCAATTGCACCATGGCCGACGGGGTCGTTCCCCCCACCTCCGTCATTCCCCGCTGCCCGGGCGCTGCCTGCCAAATGTTGTAGGAAGTGACTTGAATAGTGACAGCAGATGCAGCAGCACCCTCAGTGTGTGCTGGGGGGTCACTGGCATCCCCACAGAGGGCCCAGCACAGCTGCCGTTTCAACCCAGGGTCTGAAGCACAATCAGCTTGCAGAAGACCGTCCCTCACTGTGCATCATAAACCCTGCTACCCGGACACAGGCAATCAAACCCTCTACCTTCATAGACATCTGACTGCAGTGTCTCCTCCAGGACACTTAATTTGCATTTGGGATGCAGACCCTAGCTTTTAGCTTGATTTTTTGGGGGAAAAAAGAAGAAAAGAAAAGCCAAGCAATCAAACATACACGGATTAAAGAATAAATTAATGCCTTTAATGATCTAATTGAGAGGATGTACATATGAAATAATCACAGGGAGAGAGGCAAGTTTCAGTGAGGAAAGATGGTTGGTGTAGAAATTGGATGTTGCTGCTTCAAAGATCCCAAAGTGCACTATTTTCTCTGATGTCGTCTTCATGCAAGTGTGATTTTTCAGCATATGGAATGTAGAAGGATAGGGCTCCCCAAACTCAGTCACACAGAATTGATATTCACCCATCGGGACTTAAGAATTTTTTTTTTTGAGAACTACCTGGCAAGCAATTTTATGTGAACATTCCTCACAACGCAAAAGATAGTAGAGTAGCTCTTGAACTATTTCCTCATTGTGTTCCTCTCCAGGAGATGCCTTTTTGTTCCTTGCATCCCTTGCACAGACATCCTGGCTGCTACCTTCTGTTTTAGAGGGACGAAACATGGTGATTTTCCACATGCCGAGATGCTGAACAGGAGTGTGCGTGCTCCTTGTTTGATTACTTAATGTCTCAGTGGCAAGAGACAATATCAGCCTTACCTTTGATACTATTTCTCATAGGAATCAGATAAAGCAAATTTAACTTATTTTATTTTTCTTATTAAAATATCTTTGGATGATCCCTTATACCTTTCTTTTCTTAACATATTAGAATGAATTTCTAATTCTACCTCAAACTCTTAGACACACACACATACACACAACATATTGTCTGGTAATAAACGATGTCTTGCTGAATATAAAATTATGATACTGTGTTAACAAGAAGGCTGCCTAGTGATCAACCTGGGTGCACATTTCTGGTGCCTCTATATTTTAGCTGTGTGACCTTGAGCAAGTCACCAAACCTCTCTGAACCTCATAGCCCCAAAATGAGGTAAAATAGAACCTACTTCCTAGGTTTGGGGAGGTATAAATGAGATAAAATATATACAGTGCTTCTTACAATGACTGGTAGTATTATCCCATTTATGTCTTTGGTGAAATTATGACATCTTCATTGCCTAAGCCCCCCCCCACTCTTAAGACAGGTTCTCTTCCCCTTCCTTGCTTTTCTTTCTTTAGAATATTTTTCACCCTTGAATATGCTCTATAATTCCCTTTTTTTTAAAATTTATTGTCTGTATTCACTTCACTGCAATATGAGTTCACGAGTGCAGAGATTTTTGACTGTTTTATTATTCTCTCCACATTACGAGAACTCTGTAAACATTTATTGATTGAATGGATAAATGAATAAATACATCAATAAATGAATGAAGGGCTGGATTATTTAAAATACCTCCTTGCCATCCCATGGAAGTACATGGAACATTTTGCCATGAATTTATTGAAAAGATGTCTTTCCAAACATTTTGGGACAAATAGAATTATTTTCTTCCAAATGTACAGAGTAAAGTGCATATTTTTAAGCATGTTTCCTAAGGCACTACTGTTGTTAAACCTTGGATGGAAATTAGCCCTTTGTCCACTTGGGAAAATGCTTTCCTTGTGGAACTTGGACAGCCTGGTGTAGGAGCCTGACTGCCGTCTTCTGAGTCAGTGAAATGGACGGCCACTGTGAGACCCAGCAAAGTGGCACAGAGACCCGGGTGCTACAGACTGTGTGGCCAAGCCTAGAGCCACATTCTTGTCTCTGCCTGTTCCGAACAAGCTGTCCGACCTTTGGAGACTCAGGCGAGCCCTCAGCGCTTGAATGTCATCATCTGCAGGAATTGTGCACTGAATTGATGTCCATGCTAGCTCTACAGCTACTGTTACAAACTCTCGGTATTTCTTTAGCTCCCTGAACGAGATAGGTCAAGAACGGATCCTGGGGACCATCTTACAATATATGAGTACATCAAATCAACACGTTGTACACCTTAAACTTGCACAAAGTTATATGACAATTATATCTCCATCAAGCTAAAAATAAGAATGGACCTGGCCTCATGTCTAATCCCATGCTATGGTGAACAATGTCTTCTGGTGCATTAGTATCATATAGGGCTCACCTTTGGTAGCTCCCCTGTTCACTGGGAGGTCTGAGAGAAAACAAGTACTAGAAAATCAAAACAAGAGACTGTGGCAGTGCCTGGGGCCCGTAGTCCCATATTCGACTTTTTTTTAGAACTTCATGTACAGATTTATTAACTCAGGGAAAGCAAGAGGAAAAAAAAAATCCCCCATTTTAAATGCATCCCTTAGCACCAACTATTCTTAATGTAGATGAAAGGTAAAGTAAGCCTGCACTGAAAGGCATATGAGTACAATAAAGAGAGGGAAGAAAATCCTTTTTCAGGAGAGAGGTTATAACTGGCACATGTTTAGAATTACCAAGAGAGCGATTTGTCCTAATGCACACGGAGGGGCGCCCATGTCATCCCTGTGCACACCACCTTGAACAAGTCCTCTGCTCTTTTGTGAAATATCTATGTCACTTACTTTAAGTGGGAGCGTTAACAACTTTGCTACTTCTCTAAAAATGGGGTTTGCTTCTTTGTGAGTTAAAAAAAAAAGATTGCTATAAAAGGGAGCATTAATCAAGTTAAGAAAGTACTTTTTTAAAGGATCAAGCTCAGGAAGACAATACTTCCTTAAAAGGTTTCACTTACTCCCCACCTTCCTTAATTGTATGACAGAACACTCCATGGAAAGGCTCAAAGGAGAAACATGTTGAAACTCAATTACCTATGTTAGGGAACCACCTACCGATATTTAAAAATATTCTCTTCTCACAGGTATCCAGTATGATCCAAGTGCTTTATTTGTGTCTCTCATGCTCCATTACCATAATGAAATGCCATATGCCTTTTTCACAGTGGGAAGAAAGGTCCAAAAGGGTGATAAAGTATCCATACGAACTGTAAGCTAGTGGACAGCACCTCTAACTGCTTCCTGGTTGATCAGCACGTGTGGAATACCAAACAGGCAGGAGGACATCCCTCTCTGTGGTTCCCAGGGAAGCTGGAACTGACTTGAGTTTTGATCTGGACAGGAGCCCTTTGGTCCCATTGATTTTTTGAAACTTGTGAAATCAGCAGACTGGATTTACAAACCAGGAATTCTTTTAAAGATTCGATTCTTTGCATACTTTCATTTGAGATAGAAAGGTTAAAGGTATGAATGCAGTCTCCCTGGATAAAACATCCCGTTTATGCCTACAGATCTGGCCACCTTCAATTTGCACTCAGGGGGGAAGAAAAAATGTCCTCAAATCGGAATGAATCTGTACACTGAATATTGTCTTTGTACAAAATCATCCTTGAAGTTTCAGACACCATAGATTCCTGGAGAGCCACTCAGGCATTCTTTCATTCATTTGTTCTAAAAGCAGTTTGGGAGTTTCTGTTACACACAGAATATTGTACTTGAATATTCTTCATTCAACTGTTGATTTTTCAAAGATTTTTTACTGATTATTAATTCAATTTGTGTCTGTTCCACAAATATTGACGCAATGAATCTTGAAAGGAAGTGTGACTGAATTACTAAGTTCCCACTGTGTCCCAGATGCAATCCTGTGCTCACTGTATACATTCCCTGTTTCTCTTGCCACACTGGATAGAACCAGCTGACCTCCAGGTCTAACAGCTTCCTACAACTCCTGCCTTGCTCCTGTCAATCCATCCTACCCATTCTCTCCTTTATATCACATTCTTGATCAACACTGTTCAGTCATTCTCCATTGCCTGCTCACAGGGTGATTCAACTCCTAAATCTTACATTCCAAGGAAGTTCATAATCTGATCCCTCCATCCCTAAGTCCTTTTGCATCTCTGTACACGCATTCCATCCCAGTCATACTGTGCTCTTAATTGGACGTCTTTGGTGATCTTCCGCTTCCACACCTCTTTTGCCTACCACTCCCCTCCCTAGGATGCCTTCTTCAATTGTACATTAACACCCCACTCAAACCTCAATCCTTCACCAAGCCTTTAGGAAAAATTCCAGCTGGAAGAGGCTTCCTCTTCTACCCTGTTTGTGCTCTGAGCACTTTTTTCTGGAACACCCAGTCCATTCCAGCTACTGACATTTATTGTTTTCATTTATCACTGCCCTCTCTCCCCAGTTAAATCATAATCTTTACAATTAATCTTTACCTTACAGAAAGCAAGGGCTAAGTCTCATTTTACATGTACTTGCATCCTTATTCCTTCCCTGGACCTATATAGTGAGGACATGAAATAAGCTCATTTCAAGATGAAAAACAAAGCAAACGGTTAATGTACATATAAACAACTAGTTGGAATTTTGAATGCTTTATTTACAAGTTGATTTCTCACAATACTTATTCATTTGCTTCACTAATAAAAATGCATTCTTTATTATCCCACTTGATTTTTAAAGCACGTCTATTAGACAAATGTCCAGAGTAAGAGAAAATAAATAAACAAACAACTAAATAAATAAACAAATAAATAGGTTAAATTTCCAAAGGACCAAGTTAAAATTTTCTATGAAATAATTGAAAGTTGAATGACCCTGTAATCGATCACTAATATGGCTGTGTCTCATAGATTGGAATGTAATATGTGTATGTCTGTGTGTGAGGGAGGAGGGGATAAATGTGTTGATGCAGAAGTTAGAAGCATGAAGAATGAAAGAATATGGCCCAGGAGCTGCAGCCCAGGAGATACTAATATAGAAGGGCAACAAGTGCTGTCCTTGTAATTTAGACCATCTAAGTGTTAGGAGGGGCTACATGCAATGGAGCATTTTATACTGAGGAACTTGATTGAGCAGAGGCTATGGGATGTGCCACAGGTTTTTAGGCACAGGTGCAGGAAAACACCCTTCATAGTTCAGGCTGGAAGCCAACATAAAGTGAAGAAGCTAACACTGAAAGCAAAGTACACTAATTCCAGGGAAGGGGAACACAGCAGGGAACTGTTTCAATACTATTTACAATAGCCAAGACATGGAAGCAACCTAAATACCCATCAACAGAGGAATGGATAAAGAAGATGTGATATATATATATACACACACACACACAATGGAATATTATTACTCAGCCATATAAAAGAATGAAATAATGCTATTTGCAGCAACATGGATGGACCTAGAGATTATCATACTAAGTGAAGTAAGCCAGACAAAGACAAGTATCATATAACACTTATATGTGGAATCTAAAAGAAAAGATACAAATGAACTTATTTACAAAATAGAATTAGACTCACAGACATAGAAAACAAATGTATGGTTACCAAAGGGGAAAGGTTGGGGGGATAAATTAAGAGTTTGGGATTAACATATACACACTACTATATATATATAAATAGATAATCAAAAATGACCTACTGTATAGCACAGGGAACTCCACTCAATATTCTGTAATAACCTGTATGAGAAAAGAATCTGAAAAAAGAATAGATATACACACATATATATATATACATATATATATATATATATATAAAACTGAATCACTTTGTTGTACACCTGAAACTAACACAACATTGTGAATCAACTATACTCCAATATAAATTTTTTTTAAAAACAGTAACAAACAACTAAATAACAATTAATTAATCAATCAGAATTATTAAACCATTTATTCATCTACTGAAAACCTCAGCCTAGCTGTGTAAGCAAATATGCACCCATGACTTCCTCACCTATAACACTGTATTTGTTAGACTTCTTTATAACATTATCCAGGAACACAGAGCGGGAGACAAGAATCCTCCATGGGGTTTCAGGGACTGCTTCATAGACACACCACTTTCATCTTTGTATCCATAAATGGGCAGGAGATGAGCTGGCAGTGAATTTATGCTCTCTGGCCTATGAGAAAGAGCCCAAGACCATCTCCAAAACACTGACAGAAATACAATGTAAGCCATGTGTGTAATGATGTATTTTTATGTAGTCATATAAAAAACAGAGCTGAAATTAATTTCATTATTTTGGGATGTAATCCATATAAAACAATATTAATGACCTTTTTACATCTTTTTTGGGGGAGGATGATACAAAGTCTTTGAAATCCCATGTGTATTCTACACTTACATACATCTCAGTTCAGACTAGCTGTGTCTCAAGGGCTCAATAGTCACAGGTGACCAGCGGCTACTGTATCAGACAACATATTTCTAGACAGAGGCAAGAGAGCAGGTGAGAGCGAAGCTTAATTTTGAGTCTCAGTAGGAAGTATTGATTCTGAAAGGCTACTCTTACCAAGGATTTTTAATTTCACCTTTTGGGCCACTAAGGAGCATAGGTGTGTTTGTGTGTGTGTGTGTGTGTGTGTGTTTAGTAGTGGTAAAAGACTGACATGAAAAGTTTAAAAAGCTAAATTTGGCTAAAAACCAAACATAAATTAAGCATCTACACTGTCCCAGAAAGATCATGGGAAATGAAATAGAAATATGTTTTGGTGTCTATATACAAAAGTTCACAATACAGTTAGATGGGCAGTTTGGACAATAGTTAAGATCAGGGACAAAATGTTAATTAGATAGTAACAATTAATATGCCATTACATAAAATTCAGAAAGTTGGGAAAGAATCACAAGAAAAGAAAGATTTCAGTAGAAACTTGGGAAGATGGGCAGGGGTTGGGGTTAGACACAAATATGGAAATGAAAAAGTCAATTCCAGTCTAAATTAGTATAAGTTGGCCAGATAAAATATAGGATGCTCATTTAAATGATAATTTTATATAAAAATAATTTTGGTGAGTATATCTCAAATATTACATGATTATTATATATTAAAATATACTGATGATTTTTTATGACATTTACAACTCTATAATACCCAAACAAAATCAGAAAAGCTGAGAATAGAAGTTCATATTAGAAAGCCTATTGAGAGAATTTTTAAATCAATTCATGTACATTATCAGATTTAATTTTAAAACAGAACTATGTGGTACTCCCTTTGTATTATCATCCCTAACTTAAAGATGAGGAAACTGAATCTTAATTTAGGTAACATGTAAGAGGTCACATAGTTAGGAAATGATGAGCCAGTATTTGAAGCTAGGTATGCTTTCTATCATAAAATATTCATTCCAAGACTGATAGGTATTGAAAAGATATAGGTTAGAAGTTCATGAAGGGCACAGAAGGTGATGATATCTAAGCTCTCTTGTGACTCTAAGATTTAGAAACCACTTCTGGCAAAGATGTGCTAGATCCTGGTTAAGATCGGATTAACCCTACTGCCAAGAATAACTAGAAAATCTGGATAAAGTGTGGACTCAGAGAGCTACCAGGCAGCCAAGACTTGAGGGGCTGAAATCTTGGAAAGGGAAGTCCAGTCAAGTGAGTCAACCTTGGCTCTGCCTTTTCTCTGGAGGCATCTGCTTCATAGACAAAATGAGCTGACAGATGGAGCATTCAAGATAAAGTAGCAGCTAAGAAGCTCAGGCACTGAGCAAAGTTTCAGGTAGTCCCATGGAGCTGACAAAATAGCATATTTCAAAATGAATCATTGTGGTCAAGGTTGAGAAATCAGGATTTCAAGGAGGCATGGATGCAACATCCCATACTGCTTTTTTTTTCAAAACATTTACCTGTTTACAAGTGATGGCCGCATGACAAGAAAGTGATCACAGGTTTTGGTAGTCTCACAGTGCTGGGGAGACAAAAATTGGAGTTCAGGGGCTTCCAAGGGAAGGGTACTAAAAAGCAAACCAGACTTTTATTGGAACCATTGAAGGACTACACTTAGATGTAAGACTGGCTTGAAAATGAACCAGGACTCACAAAGACTAACTTCAGGGTCAAATTCGATCAAACCCAAACTGGACTAAAGTAAAATGTTTCTATGCTAACAGACTCCCAAAGAAAAAACAAATGTTCTCTGGGGAAAGAACATTCATTCCAAGACTATGCCATATTTAATATCAAGTTCTCCAACAAATTTCTTCAGAAATTATTGGACATACCAAGAGATGAGGCCAAAATAAAGAAAAAAATGCAATGGAAGTATATCCACAGATAATCTAGATATTGGTGTTATTAGACGCAGATGATAAAATACTATACTTAATATAATAAAAATGCATGGCTAGATGGAAAATTTCAAAAGGAAAATGGGACCTTTACAAAGAATCAAAAGTAAACTCTAAAAAAGGAAGAATGAAATTAAAACTTAAGAAATGATCTTAATAACAGACAAAACACTGCTGAAATGAAGATTAATTAATTGAAATAGTTAGTAGAGAAGACTGGACTATAAGACAACTGAGAAAAAAGCCTATGAAAATATTTAAATTAGGATAAGAAATTTAAGGAACATGAAAATGCTTATGTAATTGGAGTCCCAGAAAAAAGGAGAGACAAAATTTGACAGAGTAACATTTAAGGGATGATTTTGGGGAAATTTTAAAAATCAATTAAATGATTTAAGAATAGAATATAAAAGCAGTTCAAAGCCTAAACCAGATTATTAAAAAAAAATAAAAATCATAGTAAAGCTGTTGAGAGCCAAATAAACTTTAAAAGTATCCAAATGAAGGAAAAGAAAGATAACCTTCAAAAGAGAAACAATAAAACTAAAAGCTAGCTTCTCAACTTAAAGGCTAAATCTAGAAGACAATTAAATGATAATTTTCAAAAATTTTAAAAATACAATTTAATCTAAAATTCTATAACTGGACAAAATCTACTTCAAAAATAAAGGTGGGGCTTCCCTGGTGGCACAGTGGTTGAGAGTCCGCCTATCGATGCCAGGGACACGGGTTCGTGACCTGGTCCGGGAAGATCCCACATGCTGCGGAGTGGCTGGGCCCGTGAGCCATGGCCACTGGGCCTGTGCATCCGGAGACTGTGCTCCGCAACAGGAGAGGCCATAACAGTGAGAGGCCCTGTACTAAAAATAATAATAATAAAATAAAGGTGAAATTAAACCATTTTCAGAAGAAGAAAAACAGATTTTTTTAAACCAGTAGATCTGAACAAAATGACAAAAAATGTTAAAAAAATCTTTATGATCTTTTATGACCCACCTCCTAGAGTAATGAAAATAAAAATAAACAAATGGGACCTAATTAAACTTAAAACTTTTGCCTAGCAAAGGAAACCATAAATAAGATGAAAAGACAACCCTCAGAATGGGAGAAAATGTTTGCAAACAAAGCAACTGACAAAGGATTAATCTCAAAAATATAAGAACAGCTCATGCAGCTCAATACCAAAAAAACAGACAACCCAATCAAAAAATGGGTGGAAGACCTAGATAGACATTTCTTCAAAGAAGACACACAGATGACCAACAAGCACATGAAAAGATGCTCAACATCACTAATTAGAGAAATGCAAATCAAAACTACGGTATCACCTCACACCAGTCAGAATGACCATTGTCAAAAACTCTACAAACCATGAATGCTGGAGAGGGTGTGGAGAAAAGGGAACCCTCATGCACTGTTGATGGGAATGTAAATTGATGCAGCCACTATGGAAAACAGTATGGAAGTTCCTTAAAAAACTAAAAATAGAGCTACCATATGACCCAGCAATCCCATGACTGGGCATATATCCAGAGAAAACCATAATCCAAAAAGACACATGCACCCCAAAGTTCACAGCAGCACTATTTACAATAGCCAGGATATGGAAGCAACCTAAATGTCCATCAAAAGAGGAATGGATAAAGAAGATGTGGTACATATATACAATGGAATATTTCTCAGTTATAAAAAGGAATAAAACTGGGTCATTTGTAGAGATGTGGATAGCTCTAGAGACTCTCATACTGAGTGAAGTAAGTCAGAAAGAGAAAAACAAATATCACATATTAACGCATATACGTGGAAACTAGAAAAATGGTATAGATGATCTTATTGGCAAAGCACAGAGACACAGAGGTAGATAACAAATGTATGGATACCAAGGGGAAAGGATTGGGGTGGGAGGAATTGGGAGATTGGGATTGACACATATACACTATTGATACTATGTATAAAATAGATAACCAATGAGAATATATTTTATAGTAGAGGGAACTCTACGTAATGCACTGTGGTGACCTAAATGGGAAGGAAATCCAAAAAAAGAGGGGATATATGTATATGTATAGCTGATTCATTTTGCTGTACAGTAGCAACTAACACAACATTGTAAAGCAACTACACTCCAAAAAAATTAATTAAAAAATGTCTTTATGCAGAACAAAAACAATCTCAGATGGAGACATGGAAATACAAGAAGAAATTAAAGGTAAAACTTGTGGTAAGTCTAAATAAATGTTTTCTGTGAAAAATAACAATAACAGTTTCTCTGGTTTAATATACAGTTACAATTATAATAAATAATTTAAAAACACAAATGGTAGGAAGGGATGAATTGCATTAACATGTGGAAAGTCTACACTATCCTAAGTTGGAAAAACTCTAATTCAAGATAGACTGCAATATTTCAAAGACAATTTTTCATGTATTTAGAACAATAAGAAAACATGGTAAGGAGCTTATAATTAATACCTTATAGAAAGAGACAGAGGAATGCTTAAAAATAAATACATCATTAGCTGATGCAATAAGACAAGAAAAGGCAATAAAAGATATATTGATCGGATGGAGGAAATAAAACTGCCTTTTATTTTAGAAAAATTGAAATACTCAACAAAAAAATTCTGTAACTAATAAGTGATTTCAGCATGTTTGCAAGATACAAGATTAATATAGAAAAGTCAATCATTTTCCTCTATATTGGCAATGAACAAGTGGAATTTAAAGTTAAAATACATTACCATTTATATTAGCACATTACATTGAAAAAATGAAATACTTAGGTATATATCTAACAAAATATGTAAAGAACTATATGAGAAAAGCTACAAAACTCTGATGAAAGGAATCAAAGTAGAACTAAATAAATGAAGAGATAGTCCATGCTCATAGGAAGACTCAATATTGTTCAATGTTGGTTATTCCCAAATTGATTTATAGATTTAATGCAATACCAATCAAAATTCCAGCAAATGATTTTGTGGATAAGAATAAATATATTCTAATATCTACATGGGAAGGCAAAAGACCCTAAAAATTCCACTCAATATTGAAGGAAAAGACTAGACAAATAGATCAATGGAACATAATAGAGAGCCAAAAAATAGACCTACATAAATTTGGTCAACTGATCTTAAACAAAGAAGCAAAGGCAATACAGTGGAGATAAGATAGTCTTTTCAGCAAAGGGTGTGGAATAACTAAAGGTCCACATGCAAAAAAAAAGAAAAAAGAAAAGAAAAGAAAAAAAGAATCTAGACATGGACTTTACACCCTTACCAAAGTTAACTCAAAATGAATAACAGACCTAAATGTAAAATATATAACTATAAAACTTCTAGAGAATAAAACTTGGAGGACTTTGGGTATAGTGATGATTTTTTAGATACAATACAAAAGGTATAATTCATGAAAAAAATAATTTACAAGCTGGACTTCATTAAAATTAAAGACTTCAGCTCTGTGAAGGACAAAAGAAAGAAGAAAAGCAACAGACTAGGGGAAAATATTTGCAAATAACACATCTCATAAAGGATTGTTACCTAAAATATTCAAAGAATTCTTAAAATTCAAGAGTAGGAAAATGAAGAACTCAATTAAAAAAAATGGACCAAAGGCATAACAGACACCTCACTGTAGAACATATAGAGATGGGAAGTAATGTACAAAAAGACATTTAACATCATAAGTCATTAGGGAATTGCAAATTCAAACAATAATTAGATACCACCATATACCTAGTAGAATGGCCATAATCAAAAATACTGATAACACCAAATGTTGGTGAGAATGTAGAGCAAAAGGAATTCTCATTCACTGATGGAGAGAATACAAAATGGTACACCTACTTTGGAAGATTGTTTGGCAGTTTCTAACAAAAATAACACACTCTTGCCATATGATCCAGCAGTACTGCTCCTTGATAGTTAGCCAAATGAGTTGAAAAGCCCTGCATACTGATGTTTACAGTGGCTTTACTCATAAATGCTAAAACTTGGAAGGAACCAAGATGTTCTTCAGTAGGTAAACGAATAAGTAAACATTTGTACATCTAGACAATGAAATATTATTCAGTGCTAAAAAGAAATGAATATCAAGTCATAAGAAGGCATAAAGGAAATTTAAGGGCACTTTCACTAAGTGAAAGAAGACAATATGGAAGGGGTAAGTACTGCGATTCAACCTATATGAAATTCTGGAAGAGGTAGCTATAGAGACAATAAAAAGATCAATGGCTGCTGCGAGTTAGTGGGGAATGGGGGTTGAGTATGCAGGGAACAGAGGATTTTTAAGGCCATGAACTATTCTGCATAAAACCATAATGATGGATACGTGTCCAAACCCATAGAATGTACATCACCAAGAGCGAACCCCAATGTAAATGGTAGTCTTTGGGTGTTGATAGTTTATTAATTGTAACACATGCACCACACTGGTGGGGTGTTGATAAAGGAGGAGGTGATGCATGTGTGGGGCAGAGGGTATATGGGGGACTCTGTACATTCCTCTCAATTTTGCTGTGAACATAAAACTGTTCAAAAAAATAAAGTATATTAAAATAAATAACTAAATGCATGACTAATTTTTTTTAAAGGAGGAAATAGAGAAAACAGAACACAACAGATGGGACAAATAAAAAACTAACAGAGAATAACAGACTTACACTGAAATATGTAAATAATTAAATTAAGCATAACTAAACTAAACAATTCGAAATTAAAATTAAATATTGCCAAACTGGATTAAAAGCAACTAAATGCTGCCTGCAAGATTTACACTTTAAATGTACAAAAATATGTACTCTGAAACCGTTATCCATAAAAAGCCTGATATGAGACTAATTAGATGTACTGACATGAGATTGATTAGACGTTACTGAAAGAAACATTATTCCTGACTCATGGTTTAATTCACCAGGAGATAGTAATTCTAACTTTGTATGCACTGATAATGAGGGTTTAAAATATATGAAAGAATAAATGAAAGAACTAAAAGGACAAATATATCATCTATAATATTGTGGAAAGTTTTTACACACTATTCTCATTAACTGGCAGAACCACTCACGCAATTTGGTAAGGAAATGGAGGACATAAATAATATGATTGATGAAATGCACCTAATCAACATACTTAGAACACTGAGAATAACAACTTCTAGAGATAGTTTGCAATTGAACATAGAATCTTTTCTATAATTGACCATAAGCAAAGACTCGATAAATACACAAGGATTAAAATTATATGGTGGTATATTCTCTGACAATAGTAGAATTAACTAGAACTCAATAAAAAAATAAAACTATGTAAAGAATTCTAAAAATATTTGTCAACTTTTAAATAGAACATAGGTCTAGGAAATAATCAAAATGAAAATTTGAAGATGCTTTTAACTGGATAATAACAACAATAAGAAGAAGAAGAAGAGGAAGAAGAAGGAGAAGAAGAAGGAGGGGAGGAGGAGTAGAAAAAAAAAAGGAGGAGAAACATATTAAACTTGTGAGATGCAAATAAAGCCATACCTACAAGAAAAATATTTATCCTAAATACATATGCTAGAAAAGAAGAAAGGTAAAAATCAAGTATATGAATAGTCATTTAAGAAATTAGCCAAAGAATGATAAATTGAATGCAAAGAATTTAGAAGGCAAAATAAGGTAAGAGTACAAATGGAGAAATTCTAAAACAGTATTAAGGAAACTTAATAGAGCCACACTTAGATTTTTGAAAACTAATAAGTTGACAAAATCGTATTGAGATTATTAAATTTAAAAAATAGAGGGCACAAACTACCAATATCAGAATGAAAAAAAAGGCTATCACTAAAGATCTTGCAGGTATTAAAGTGATAATGTAAAATATCATCAACAACCATATGCCAGTATGTTTGATTATGCACATGAACCAGACATATTCTTAGAAAATTACAATTTAACAAAACTGACAATGTAACAAAACTGAAAGAGGGAAAACCTAATCCCATACAGGGTATGTGAAAAAACAAATATTACACTTAATGTTAGAATATTAACTGCTTTCCCCAAATTAAGTTGGGGAAGAGACAGAAATGCTTATTATCACCACCTCTATTCAACATTGTGTTGGAGGTTCTATGCAGAGCAATTGGCAAGAGAAAGGCATAGATTTGAAAAATAAAATAAAAATGAATATTTGCAGATGGCATGATCATGTTTACAGAAAATTTTAAAATCTACAACCCATATGTCTTATCATGTGCATTTGGTAAAGTCACTGGGTATATGGCCAGTGTATAAAAATCGGTTGCATTTCTCTATACCAGAAATCAGCCAGTTGAAATATTTTTTAAAATGATGTTATTTACCTTAATACTAAGAAACACCAAATGTCTAAAAATGAATCTATCAAAATTTAAGTATGGCACAAAAATCCTATAGAATATTGAGAAAATTATTGTGCGTGGATTGAAAGAGTCAATATTATAAAAATGTTAATACTTTCCATAGTCATTTGGTTTAGTAAAATCCCAAAGGAAATCCTGGCAAGGGTTTTAGTGGGGTTTTTTTGCTAAAGATGATTTTAAAATTTATATGGACATGCACATGGCCAAGAACACCTAAGGCAGTCATGAGAAAGAACAAAGTTTAAAGATTTCACTTCCATATATAAATAAGCGATAGTTAAGACAGTATGATATTAGCTTAAATATGTATAAATAGACCAATAGAATAGAATAAAGATTCAGAAACATATCTATCAATGTATATGGACATATATTTTATGAAAATTTGACTTTCCAGAATAGTGGGTAAAGCTCTGACAGTCTTCTCAATAAATGTTAGTAAGTCCATTTGCTATTCATGTAGGAAAAATGAATACTGACCTTATCTCACACCACATACACAAATTAACTCTAAATGGACATGGATCTAATTATGAAAGTTAAAAATTTAAAAAGCTTATAGAAAATAACATGAGAAAGTCTTGAGGATAGACAAAAATTTCCTATGCAAGATACAATTACTACTAACCATAAGGAAAAGCTGGGTAAGCCAGGCTATATTAAAAATAATAGGGCTTCCCTGGTGGTGCAGTGGTTGAGAGTCCGCCTGCTGATGCAGGGGACACGGGTTCGTGCCCCGGTCCAGGAATATCCCACATGCCGCGGAGTGGCTGGCCCCGTGAGCCATGGCCACTGAGCCTTCGTGTCCGGAGCCTGTGCTCCGCAACGGGAGAGGCCACAACAGTGAGAGGCCCGCGTACCGCAAAAAAAAATAATAATAAAATAATAATAATCATAATAATAAATTCAATTCTTCAAAATATACCAATAAGAGAGTGAAAAAATATGGAGTGACTGAAAACACTAACAATACATATATCTGACAAAGGACTTGTGTTCAGAATATATGACTCCTAAAAATTGACAGGAAAAAGATATTTTTGTTAAAAGAAAAGGCTTAAGTTGGAATTTTTGAAAGATGGTATCAAAATAGCTAATAAACATTTGAAGTTGCTCTCCTTCATTCATTTTAGCAAATTACAAACTAAAAACACAATGAGATAGTATTACACTTTCATGGGAATTTCTCTATATTAATAAGACAGCAATACTAACTGTTGGGGAAGAAGAATATAAATTATTTTAAATGCTTTGGAAGAATTGTTGGCATTAACTGTTGAAGCAGAAATTATGCCCACCACTGCTAGTTATACACCGAACAGAAATGCACACACTTTGTGCAGCAGAATACATGTACAAGGATATTAACAACTTCAAGATTCCTAACAGCCGTAAACTGAAAACAAGCCAGTTGTTTTATTTAATGGAATACCCTAAAACAATAAAAACGAGTGAACCACTGTAATGCATAATAGGGAGAATAAATCTCACAAACTGTTGAGAAAAAAAAAAAATCCTGCACAGTAGAGTACATACCGTATGATCCCATCTATATAAGGTCCAAAAAAGGCAAAATTCCATGATGGTGATAGATCTCTCTCAGGTAGATGGCTGGGAGGAGGCATGAAGGAATTTCTGGATTATTGCCCATATTTTGTTTCCTTCTCTGAGTATGTTTACATGGGTATGCCAACTTTGTGAAATTTATTGAGTTGTAGATTTATACTGTGTGCATTTCTCCATGCATTGTACTACAATGAAGAGGTATATATATATATATATATATATATATGTATATATATATATACATATATATATATATATATACACCATGATTCTACTGCTGGTTGATATGTTATGCTTGAATTATAAAAGTTGTAGGCATTTTCAAAAGGGAAACTGTTGCATTAACGACTTCAAGGGAGCTTCCATTGGTCTTGGTCTCACAGCTGGCCCAGGAAAAGAAAGAGAAGGATGTGGTCCAGAGAAATGTAGAGATGCTAATATGGGAACAATGGGAGAAAGACCATGGTAAAGGTATGGATGGGGAGATACAGGCTTCCATGTATTGTATCAAGTCTCGGGATTACCACAGCATTGTCAAGTGGAGACATACACCTGACACGAAGGAAATGTTGGCACTGCCCTAAGGCGGAGAGTAGATAAAGGAGATAGTCATGGAGGAAAGATTGATAACTCAGTCTTTTCTATACTCATCCTGACTTGATGTAATTATTGTTAGTCCATAGCATTTATTATATGTCACTCAGTTTGACAATTGATTATGTGTATCCTGTCTTGTGTTGTCACTTAACTATTTCAAGATGTATTAGGCTGAACCATATGGAATTGTCAATATTCAACCATTTTCATACAGGTCAACTTAATAAAGTGTGTGTCTGAACAAAATTCATTTCCATTAGCATTTTTGCTATGGCTAGCATGCCTCTAAACTCTCTGATCCTCGCTTCCTTCACCCACAAAATGGGTATTCACAGAACTGCCTCAATTATGTAATGAAATTTTCAAGTGAAAGTGCTTTGTAAACTCTGATGTAAGATAAAGCTCCAGTTATTAATGCAAAGACTAATATAAGCTATTCCTACATAAATCCTGCCAAAGGAAAGCATACGTGCATGGACTGTAACTGGAATCTCTGTAACTAAAGGAATAAAAGTAAAAGGCACTTTTTAATAAGTAATCCAGCAAAAACGGCAGAAGAGAGATGAAAAAAATGGATATATGTGCTGTTTAGATCTGACATTGTGGCCATTTTGAAAATGTAAGTTCTCATTATGTTATTTTCCTTTTTAAAAGCTTCATGGACAAGCCAGTAGCCTGGCATACAGATTCCTTCACAGCTAATCCTCAACATTTATTTCCAGTCTCAAATTTCTGGCCATTCACCTCCTCATCAACCTACTATGTTGTCAAGCACCTACTAGGTGATGGAAATACAACAGTGATCAAGAGAGACAGAGGCTCTATCACCTCAAAGCATCCAATCTAGAAGACTAGACAGGCAATTCAACTGTCAACTACCAGAGAGAAAATAAAGACTGACAGAATAATTTAGAGCTTTGTGAGCACATAGCTTAAACCAGTCTCAGAAAGTGGAGGCTGCTTCCAGAAGAACTGACGTCAAATTCTAGCCCTGAAGGTTGAATGGTGATAGGCAGGCACATGGAAAGGCCTGGAGAGAGAGCATGGGCTATTCGAAGGCTGGGGAGGTGGTGGGTAAACACAGCAAGAAGCTCAAGGTTGGATGGAAGACACTGAGGAGGAACAAAGGTGTTTTAGGACACACTAAGGAGTTTGGAATTTATCCTAAAGGAAATGTCACTGAAATCATTGAAGAAATAAAGCAGCAAGACTATATAAGTAGTGGATCACTGAAGAAACCAAAGAGGAAATCAAAAAATACCTAGAGACAAATGACAATGAAAACACGACGACCCAAAACCTCTGGGATGCAGCAAAAGCAGTTCTAAGAGGGAAGTTAATAGCAATACAATCCTGCCTCAGGAAACAAGAAAAAATCTCAAGTAAACAGCTTAACCTTACAACTAAAGCAACTAGAGAAAGAAGAACAAACAAAACTCAAATTTAGTAGAAGGAAAAAATTCATAATGATCAGAGCAGAAATAAATTAAATAGAGACGAAGAAAACAATACAAAAGATCAATGAAATTAAAAGCTGGTTCTTTGAAAAGATAAACAAAACTGATAAACCTTTAGGCAGACTCATCAAAAGAAGAAAAAGGAGAAGATTATATGAGTAGTTTTGTATTTTAGAGAAGTAACCATGGCTGATGGGAAAAAGAACTGAGAAGGTAAGATAGATGGCAGGTAGCAGGTAACTACAAGAGATTGCTGTTGTAGTACCAGATACCAAATGCAGAACTGAACTAGGATGATGGGCTTAGGGATGAAGATGAGTCTGCAACATATTTCAAAGGCTCAGATTCTCCAGGATGAGATGAAAACTTTTCTGTGTAGGGAGAGGGCATAAGCAACTAGGATTCTTATGTTTGTGCTGTGGGCAACTAAGTTCAGGAACCAATATTTAAGGGAGGTGCATTAAAAGAGCAACAGACTTGGCGTGCATGTCAGAGGAGAGAACAGGGACAGTGAGTTGAGTTTGAGGAGCTTATCTGTCCTCCAAGAAGAGAGGTTCAAGAAGAAAGTAACTACCTGAGCTTGGGAGATTTTGAAGAGCTGGAGGTTAGAGGTGAATAGAAGCTGTCCAGACAGAGGAGAATGCCCAGGGCAGAGAGGGGCAGTGGAGTGTCCAGAGTAGTTGCTAGAGGAACTCCAGCATCTGAGGGATGCTCAGAGAGGGGAGGACCACAGATCTGAAAAGAAAGAGTCAGGGAATTAAGAGAGAGCATTTTCTAGAAAACCAGGTAAGACAGTATTTCTAGAATTTGAAAATTGTTTCAGATGTTTTTAAGAGATTGCATTGATAAAACTGGGAAGTGCCACTAGATTTAGGATAAGGAAGTCTCAGTGACTTTTGGGAAAGCAGCCTAAGTGGAAACAGTCAGCAGCTGAAGGTGCGAGATGAAGATGGGAGTGAGTATTGGAGAAATGTTTTTTTTATGTTGAAAGACTCTTGAGCATATTTACATGTCAATGAAAAGTATTTGTACAGAGAGAAAGGCTGAACTTCAAGGAAGAGAAAGCATTTCTGATAAGAATGATGTGCCTGGAGGATTTTTGGAAGGGGGGTAAAGTTCAAAGCACAGGGACAGAGATTAATTTTCGGCAAGAGGAAAGATCCTCACCCATCGTAACAGGAGGTAACAAAAGCAGGGTGTGTGCAGATGCAGGTAATGGGGTCTATTTGGTGAGATCAAGTGTGAAAACCCTACTCTCTTATTGCTTCTGTCATCTCTGTGAAATAGAAAATGAGGACAACTGCTGAAACTAAGTTCAAAGACAACATCTGTGCAGTAAAGAATTTAGCCTTGCCCCAAAAGAGGTCTGACCTTTGCTGTTGGCTTTTGGGTGGTGATCTCTAAACCCTTGAAATGTCATGCCTGAGAGGCATGTCTTTATTTGCCTTGAGACCTTGGGTCACACTCGAGAGTCTAACAATATGATTTAGGGAAGGGACTGGCAACACCAGAAAGACCACCAATTTGATTAAGATGAGGACTGTGGGTTATCCTGGAAAGTGAGATCAACCCTATGGGCAATCAAGTGATCGATCATTCATGCCTATGTGATGGAACCCTTATAAAAGCTCTTAACATAGAGGGTCAGGTGAGTTTCCCTGGTTGGCAACACTCCATGCAAATCTCCTCACATCAGTGCTGGGGAAGTAGTGCCCTGAATCCACATGAGAGGAAAATGGAAGCTCTGCATTTGGTATTTCCCTAGACTCTGCCCTATGTGATTCTTCTGTTGGCTGAGTTTAATCTCTTTCTTTTCCCTGTAATAAAACATAACCATGAGTATATCTGCTTTAAGTGAGTTCCGTGAGTTCTTCTAGAGAATTATCAAAAATCAAGGTATCTTGGAAACTCCTTGAACTTGCAATTGGTGCCAGAATTGAGATTGGTTTTGTGTGGACTGTGTTCCTTCAGACTGTACAGTTGGTTAAAACTCTTGCAGCATCGTTGAGCTCAGGAGAATAGAGAAGATGTGAAGTAACTACTGTCAAGAATGTGAGCATGAGCTGAGCAGGGAAGGAGATGGGGGTTGATGGGCACTTGAGGCCCTGGGGTAAGGGGTGAGTGGGAGGGGACAGTTGGGTGGCATGGACCCTGCAGCACCAGTGCAGACCACTGCTCTTGCCACTCAACTTTTCTGGATTCACATTGCCTGTACTCCACATGTATTCTGTCTGTTACCCAAGTCTGGATCCAGTTTCCTGTGCATTATCCAAGTCCCCTGTATCCCTTCAACTGGTTTCCCATTTTGCTTAAGACAACCATGACCCAAGGTTGATTTCTGTGACCTACAAACAAGAATCCTAAAATGCTTTCTTGTTACCTCCGCGGGCATCATATTACATTTCACCAAGTTTAAATTACAACACTCTCCCTCATTGCAGTCTATGCATGCAAGCCTTTGCCACACATTTTAACTGAAACTCTGCTTACTGAGTCTCAACAGGACAAGATATTGATATTTAGCACAGTTTGGATTTGGCTTGCTGATTTTCCTCATTCCTTGAAAGTGTGCACAGTCATGCACTTTTATTTCCCCTCACGCTTTGTTACAGAACATCTGTGCCTTGTTGCCCTCCCCCCGCCAACCCCAGTATTATTCATTTTAGAAATACTGTCCTTGCAACAACTAGTGACAGAGTATTTCAAATTTTAGAGTATTAAAATGACAATATTCCTTAGCTTTACGTTCTAATTTCCAAGCCATGTTTGGATTGCTGTTTTTCATTAGTCATAAGCAGAAGTAATAATTCCTTAAAAGTTAAGAAGACTCAGGAATTGAGTCAGGAACAAAGGAACAGACAGTACTGTTGGTTTATAAAAACATTTACTGGAACGCGTTCTTCAACATACAAGTATGCAGAACCACTGCAGATAGACAGCTGCGTGTCTCAACACTTGTGACAAACAGAACTCAGAGGGAAATGTATTTTTTAAAGGAGAAAGAGGCATCAACATACATTCATCATTGGGTATGAGGACAATGCAAGCTTACAATATAAGTCTGAGCAAAAGAGAATCAGCTTGTGAAAAATGATGAGTTTTTTTTTTCCCCCCTCATGAAATACTTTCTGCAGTTGTCAGCATAGCTTCTTCGTCGCCTTGTAATTTTACAGCCAGTACATTTTAATCATGAAGAAGACTCAGAAGATTTTATAGCCAACTTAGGGTTAGTGGCCCAAGATAGTCCTTACTCTGAATTTCTCATTTTGAACCCTATATACTAAGGAAATAAGAAAGTTTTGGGGACTAAATGAAAGTCAAACTTTATAACAATGAAAGACAAATGAAAAGAAACAGCCAAATACGTTCTCAGAATTCTTGGGATAACTTTTTTTAAGGCACAATGATCTATGTTTAAAAAATATGAGACTGGACAAGTTCCCATTCCTTTAGCATTTATGTAATGAATATATATGTGAATATAAACACAGATGGAATATCTTGAGGCAGAGATAGCATATTATAGTGCCATGATTCTAAAACCAGAAAACTTCCATTCTTGATGTCAATAAATTAAATTACATTAGAAATACTGGTGTGCCTTAAAATTGAAACAGAAGGAGACTATAAAAGACAATCTCTTTCTTCTACCTGAAATGCCTACAACTTCATTTATTCCTATCAGAACATTATGTGTAATTAAGATCCTGTTCAAACGCAATTGCTGAGATAAAGCCATGTTTACAGTATAATTGTTATGACGAATCTGTGCTCCCCGCAAACTGTTCATAAATTGGTTACTTCTTAAAAGTAGGCTGTCAACTCATTATCTCTGGCCTTAGCTTTACCATAACAAAGATACTCCTAGAGATTTGGGAAATGTTAGATAGCGAATGGAAGAAGAATTACAAGCTGGTAGATGAGTCTATCATTTCAAGACTAAACAAGCAAATAAACAAATGTTGAAGCACCTATATTAAAGCAAAAAATGATAGCAAATGGAATAAGTATTTAAGTGTAAGGATAAATCATAAAAACTAAAAAAAATATGTGAATGTTAATGTAATTTAATTACATGCTTAGGCCTTCCTAAGCACACAACCAAGGTGAATCTATAAATGAAAGTATTAACTTGAGTACATAAAAATTAAAGTTTTGGGTTATTAAAGTTAAAAGGCAAAAAGTACGTGTGTGGAATATATTCTTTCTCACACACAAAAATATATTAAAAAGGTTTAATGTCCTTGAAATACAAAAACTAATTTCAAGTCCATAAGAATAACAGTAAGCATCTCTATAGAAATTGACAATATCAACATACATGAATAATTAATTTAGAAATAACGTGAAGATAATAAATAATAAAAAATTTAGCCCTAATTATATGCAAATGAAATGAAACACATATACATAACTTTTCTATCTTTCAGACGAATGAAGATTTTAAAAAATTGGTGATACTAGGAAAGAGTATGGGAAAAGTAGCATGCCAGTACCCTAATGAGGCTATTGCAGGGCAATTTGACAATATGTATGATAAATCATTTATAGTACATACTCTGGAATTTCACTTTTACAAGAAAATGTGAGAAAGGCACAACAATGTAGGGCAAGGATATCTACACAGAATTGCTATATGTACTGGCCCACCAACACTGGACTGATTAAATTATGATGAATCCATATGATGAACTATTAAGAACAATAACATGGACACACTTATTGATATTTAAAATATGCTGTTGAATGCAAAATATGCCATGTTTGTAATAATAAAAAGAGCAATGGAGCAAAATGTGGACAATAGTTGGCATTTGTTCAATACATATTGGCATAAGTATTTGTGATTTCAAAAATGTTTACATGCTATCTAATTTTTATATAATGAAGAATGCATGGCCTTCATAATCAAAAAATAAAATTTACTAAATATCTCACAAATATCACTAGAGACAAATGGGAAAATAAATTTATTCATAAAGATATGATTGAAGATTACAATTAGGTGTTGAATAATAGGGACATAGTTAAATAAATTATGGTACTTCCATATGGTAGAATGTGAGCTAGCTATTGCTTTAGTTATAATATGGGAAAATTTTATTTTATAATGTTAAATTAAAAGTCAGACAGGAAAATTATATATATTTTATGATAGCAAATACATACTTTTTTTAGCAAAAGACAGGAAGGACATACTATAAAATTTTCAGTGATTGTCCACGTGGTTATATTGAAAATATTTAATTTCTTCCTTCTAGTTTGTTGCAATATTTTAAATTGTTTCACACAGAGAAATTTTCACCATTGTGATCTTTTCAAAACGTTATCAATTCCTGCTCCCCAGAGCCAACTGCTTTCAATTCTTGCAATGAGTTGACTCTTACTGGTCCTTATATTCCTTGTCTCTAAATGACGTACTTATATTTCTATGATCGATTTTTCAGTTTTAGGCAGGTTGCCTGGCTCTGAATTTCAGCTTTACCACTCACTGCCTGCGTGACCTTCAGCAAGTTACTTAACCTATCTGTGCCTCAGTTTCCTCATCTGTGGAACCAGGATAATAATAGGATTATTTTGTAAAAATTGAATTATGTAATACCTACAAAGTGCTTAAAACAGTGTTTGGCACATAGTAAATGTTCAGTAGCAGCTATTCTTAATAAGGTATGTTTGCCCCTGTAATAAAAGCCTCCTGACAATGTAAAAAAAAAAAGCAACAAACAACTTTATCAATAATAAAAAAGTAGACTTATCCATCAACAGCAAGGAAAATATGCTTCACACTTGCAGGAAGGGAAGGTTTTCATCCTACTTATATCATTAATCCTTCTGGTTAAAATGACTCTGATCATGACTGAATGGTGATGGTAAAGAGAAACATGCTATATACCTAATGATTGTTTGGTGTTTGGTTCAATTAAGCTTTAAAATTGATGCCTTCATATATGTGATAAATCAATTCTTGAGAAGTTTATAAAGTTTCAGTTATACAAGATGAATCAGGTCCAGATATCTGCTGTATATCATGCCTATAGTTAACAAAACTGTGTTGTACACTTAAAGTTTTGTTACAAAGGTAGATCTTCAGTGTTCTTACCACATTTAAAAAAATAAAATACAGTATATGCAAGTCAATTGTGTGGAATAAAGAAAACAATTCTACCTTTTTAAAAAAGAAAAGTTATTATGTGTAAAAATTGTATATGGATTCCTAATTCTCCTCCAACTTTCTCTACAAAAATAGAAGTGTGTTTCTATGTAAAGAAGAACTGAAGCTCTGGCAAAATAAAATAAGCTGTGAATTATCAACTTGTTTTCTTAGGGTATCAGAGCCATGTGTCTGTTCACTTAGTAAAGGAGGCCATTTGCCTTTACACGTTGACTCTCTTTTTGAAGGATATCCCATCCACTTTTTCTTATTTGAATTCCATGATTGCTCTGTAGTCCATCACATTGTTCCCACTACCTTGAAGACTAACCTACCTTAGACCTTCATAGATGCAGTTCTAGACATTAATGGTAAACTATAAATTTTATTTTTCTGATCATTAAAATTATGTATGTTGAAATTGTAAAAATTCCAGTGAATTCAGGTAGTAAAAGAAGATTAAAAATTTCCCAATTTATATACTAATTTATACTAATAGATAAATAATGTTAACTTTTAGCTGCATTTCCTTTGTCTCTTCATGTATTTCATACATATGTGTATAAATTATATGTATATATGGCATATATGCATACCTATTACATATATAAATTATATGTATATATAACATATAATATGATGTTATTTTATATTGTTTCCATATAAATGTTACTCAAAAACATGCTCGATTCTCTATCACTTTCTAGATTAAGCGTCAAATCTGCAGTTTTGCTTTCAAGAATTTTCTTTCTTATGCCTCTGTCTACTTCTCTGGTTTATTTTTAAATAATGCTCTGCATTCAAACTGCATTAGTTCAAATCCCTAGTTCTACAACTTCATAATTATATGGCTTTGGGTGGGTAAATTAATCTCTGTTCTAAAGATTCCTCATCTATAAAATGGTTATAATAATAATTCTTGTTAAAGAATTGAGATTAAATTATGTAATTTGTGGTTCATGATAACCAGCCCACAAATATATTAATCTTTATTATTGTCCAGTAAAACTGTATTACTCATTCTTCCCAAATATGGACCATGACTTTTCATATTTCATCTCAGCTCACACTTGTGTTTTTATGCCTCCCGCCCTCCATTCCCACTTGTTAAAATCTTTACTATTTTCAATGTCTACCTCAAATAAACTTCCTCCAAATTTCTATTCAAATGACATATTTGCATTTTTAAAAGCTATTTAACACTTTCTTACACAATACCTGTTATTGCACGTGTATTCGGTCTGGTGTTATATGTAAATTACTCATTCCTCTACTGAGTTTAAATATTTTAAGTACAAGAACTAAATTTACATACTTTTAATCCTCTCAAGAGTCTAGGCTTTTATTTCAAACCTAGTAAGTAAAGTGAGGTAACAATTTAAAGGTTATATCTGATAGAATTTTTTTTAAAGCCTTGGATTTTGAGTGCTTGTAGGCATTTCTCATTAGGCAAATTAGTTAGAATATACCTTTCTTCAGTTTTATACACATTCATTCACTCAACAGTTGTTTGTTGAGCTCCTATCATGTTCTAAACTCTGGAGAAATATTGGTAGACAATACAGGCAAAGTCCCTGCTCTTAGGGAGCTAATATTCTAGTGAAGACAATAAATAACAGACAAATGAGAGAATTCCAGTGCAAGAAGACACTAACTCAGCGGCAGTGGTTGGACCCAAGTAGGGCACATCCATTTAGGTTGCAGTTGGGATCTGGCTTCCCCAAGAGGATGTTTGGAAGAAAAGAAGCCAACTACACTAGATTCTGGGGGAGCTGTGCTTCAGGCACACAAAACAGCATATCCAGCCAAGACCCCCAAACAGTAGTTTGGCCTGTTCCAGAGACTTCAAGAAAGTTAAATGCAGTTACAATACAGTGAACAAGAGGGATGGGTTGTATTAAGTGAGGTTGGAAAAGTAGACACTTGTTTATGTAGAGCCTTGAAAGAGATTTGTATTTTTAGATTTTATTACAAGAATAATGAAAAAGCCCTGAGGGAGAGTGACATAATACTTTGTGTTTGACCAGTGGGAGGCAGCAGCAGGAGTATAGAGAGTGGTCTGGGGAATTATTCCTGCCCCTATCTAGCTCAGCAGGGACTGGCAGTGACTGCAGTTGAATCTCATGGCTCTTTCTTGGGTCAGTTTTCTCTGGGTTCCAAGTAAATTGCATCCTCCCCTTGAGCCTCCAGGCCCAAGCATGGTCATATCTATTGGCTATTGTTGGTCCCAGATGCTTCACCATTCCAGTTCCCTCAGCTTTGCCCACACCTTTGCAAAATGGCTTTTGTAAGCACCCGTTGGGTTACACTCTCTAAGCCAGCTGTTTCTGCTGGGCACTGGCAGACACAGAGGTTTTGCAATTAGGCCAGGTCTGCAAGACTGGAAGGTTCCCTCTGGGGCCATGTCCATTCGAAGGCTAAATCCACAAGGACCTTTTCTCATCTGGTACAAGATGAAAATGAAGTCAGCGATGATTATCTCTACTCTTCCCACCATTTCACACTCTTTTGAGATAATTCTTTTTGGGGGTACATTAGGAAGCCTGTCTCTGTATGAAGGACTTTACTGCCTGCATCAGACTCTGGGATAGGGCTGGTTAGTCTTAGCCAGTTGAGTCCTGCTGTGAACCACACAAAGAATCTCCATCCATCAGCCCTGACCGAGCAAGGTCTAAGGGCCTAGTGACTCTGAGGCTGAATTCCTTGTTCCCTCTGTAGGTCAGCAAGGAGCTGATTCTAAGATTGAAAGGGATTTTTATTACATTTAGTTAATATTATATATCTAAAAAGAGACCACAATTTTATGAAAGGCAAACAGATCATGTGTGTCATTCTGAATTTATGCTATCAATCTCTTGAAGAACAACAGATAACAGTTATAAATATTCATTTCTTTCAAAATCCTTATTACTTCTTATACACACATATTGTTTTCTAGGGATGCTCAAAAATTTCTTGTAATTGCTCACTAATACATATGAGTTCTTGGTGAAGAGAATTTACTCTGTTTATAAATATTTCCTAACATGAACTTGACTGCTACTTCTTGTCACACACTACTGCGATGAATAACATGCACTTTGGGCCATTCTCCATTTGTATGTTCTATGAATGATGTAGCTTCATCCTTATGAATGATGCAGCTTCACCCTGATGCATTGACTCTGCCTGGAGGTCACAAAGGTAGGCTGGAGAATGTGTATTCTAAGAAAAGCTTAGCCAATAAAGGCCACAAGCCGACCTAAGTATGACAAAAATTTCATCCTTTATTGAGAAAGAGAAAAAACTCTAAGTTCAGTATTAAGACCATTTCCCCTCTATCCAGAGGGCCAGTCTAAGCTCAAAGGTGAAAATTAGGATGTTTTCATTTTTTCAGCTTTTGCTATCAGGTTTTTAAAATTCCCTAATTTTTTTTCCTCAAATAATATGTTCCCAAACCTCTGATTTCTAACAATATCTTTTTCTCAAAAGCCTGATTCTTGAATTTTAAAAATTAATTGTAAGCTTTATGAAGCCATTTCCTTCCTTCCTTCCTTCCTTCCTTCCTTCCTTCCTTCCTTCCTTCTTTCCTTCCTTCCTTCCTTCTTTCCTTCCTTCCTTCCTTCCTTCTTTCCTTCCTTCCTTCCTTCCTCCTCCCTCCCTTCCTTCCTTCCCTCCTTCCTTCCTTCCTCCTCCCTCCCTCCTTCCTTCCTTCCTTCCCTCCTTCCTTCCTTCCTTCCCTCCTTCCTTCCTTCTTTCCTTCCTTCCTTCCTTCCCTCCTTCCTACCTTCCTTCCTTCCTTCCTTCCTCCTCCCTCCTTCTTTCCTTCCTTCCTTCCTTCCTCCTCCCTCCCTTCCTTCCTTCCCTCCTTCCTTCCTTCCTTCTTTCCTTCCTTCCTTCCTTCCTTCTTTCCTTCCTTCCTTCTTTCCTTCCTTCCTTCCTTCTTTCCTTCCTTCCTTCCTTCCTCCTCCCTCCCTTCCTTCCTTCCCTCCTTCCTTCCTTCCCTCCTTCCTTCCTTCCCTCCTTCCTTCCTTCTTTCCTTCCTTCCTTCCTTCCCTCCTTCCTACCTTCCTTCCTTCCTTCCTTCCTTCCTTCCTCCCTCTCTCTCTGTTCAGCTTGCTCACTCACTTTCACTCTGTCTCTGAATAATGTTAGAACCTCATTAAAATTTGAATATTCTTAAAATTTACTTACTTTATTTATTTATTTTTGCCACCCCGTGCGGGTTTTGGGATCCTAGTTCCCCAACCAGGGATCGAACCTGGGCCCTCGGCAGTAAAAGCATGGAGTTCTCACCACTGGACTGCCAGGGAAGTCCCTGAGTATTTTTTTTAATGCACTACACACCTAAGGAACTTAATTCCCTCATGGAAGATACGGATATCTTATTTAAATTAAGGACAGTTTATCCTTATCCTTTGCCAGTCTCTAGATTCATGGCAGACACACAGGGAACAGTTTTCTATTTTGATTTTCTTTCATGGTTACATTCATCCTGGCTCTTCAATGTCAACATGTATCTTTACAACAACAGGAAACACACTTGATAGTATTTGCCTCCATTTCAACTTTACATTTTCTCCTAAATTCTTTTCTGATTTTACCTTCCAGGTAGGTTAACATTTCTGTTATGAACATGGTCCCTATAGGTTTCAAAATGCCCAAGAGAATATAACTTCATTTAAAACACTATTTTTTGTTTATATATATCTGCTCATTTTCATATGTTGCGTATACACTTTGACATGTATTCATTGTAGTCTAGTTTGTGCTTTTTCTCCCCAGGCCTCCAAACCCAACACATTCTGCTAAAGTGTAAAACAAAATGCTTTCCTGTTTTGAAGGAGTGTTTTCACTTTCAAGTTATATAATTTACTTATTCATGTGCCCTAAGGAAAATAAATGGTATAATTTTTTTACAGAAATTCAAATCCAATGAAAAATTAGTATATTCTCTAGATGTATATGCTTCATCAATCTTTGGCAAACATATCCTTTAATTCACTTTTTATATTTTGGAAATTTCTAATATAATTTTTATTTATTTGCTTATATATACATGCATGTGATATGCGTATATGTGTAGACAGATAGCTGTATCTTCCTCTTCACCTTGTTCAAAGTAGAATTTGAGATCCTTATGTAAATGGTTTAACTTTGCATGCCTTTTACCATTCATAAAATATGGGTAATGCCTACTGGAAGATGGAAATATTTTAAAATAATAGTAGGTTTGTAAAGCTTATGAATTTTGTAAAAGAGTTAGGTTCTAAAAGTGCAGGGAAAATATTTCTGACTCCCTGTTTTTCAAAGTAAAATCAGTCACTGCACATTCTGCTATTTTCCATAGTTTCTGGGTTTCATATGCTAATATTTTGGTATCATAACCTTTGCACTGCATTATTAAAATCTGAAGCTATACTATTGAAATACCATCCAATCTTGCTCACTGAAACAATGAGAAATTCATTAAACTTGTTCAATAAAATTGAAAGAACTGTTAGAATTACTGTTAGCTTGGGGGACGGGTTCATTCAGTACATTGCATGGGACACTTTTTGTTGACTGCTTAGTTTTGCCAAAGAATAAAGGTAATTTACACATATTGTATCATTGCTGAATGGCATGAGGAATCATGTGTTCATGGTTCTGTCAAAATCTCATTAGTTTGATGCCAGTGACATGGAATTTGTGACAACTCTGCCTGTCTCTGGTGATGTTCACCCATCAGAGTATTTTTATAAACATGATTGTGAGGGGAATTAATGGGCATAAATGTAATTGCAAGTACTGGACTGACTTTTTGTGAAGAGATCACTTTTGAACAAAATTAAATATCTTTCTAAATATTCCTATGCTTTTCCCAAAATGAATTGAATGTGTTCTTAGTAGTTTAAATAACTCTGTACTAAAAAATGGAAATTTAGGTTCTAGCTCTAGATCTCCTGAGGTTTCTGATTTCGGTGTCCTCTTTACATTGAGATTACTTTCTATTCCAAGACCCTGTAATCCATAGTTCTCACGATTTCAAACTGATTTCCAAGATTAATGAGGCTATGTGATATCCATTATACAAAATTACCAATTTTCAATTACCTATATTTATGATCATTAATAAACCTCACATATCAAATTTCCACATTTTAAAAATGTCTGCAAGTTTTATGAAATCTCCTAATGGTGAACAAAGTTGACGTTTTAGGTTCATCCCCTTTACCTTCACTGCTGCTAAGAGCTAGTGAAAATATTCTAAAGAATGAGGAGAAAAACTGTCTAGAAAATATTCCAACTGGATATTTAGACTATGACTGTCCATTAAGAGAAAAATTTCCGTAAAAAAATTACATGTCTTCACATAGAGCTGCGTTTAAAGCACTGTGCCCAGGACTAAAGTGGGTATTCTTGGGGTCCTGTGCACCCCTGTTAGAATAGTTCTGAGAGTTGACCATTTAGAAATTGTTATTCCACAGCCAACAAGATGTACACAAGGAGCCTGACAGCTGTAGGAGAACTCAGGCTGCTGGAAACACCATTTCAAACATACACTTTCTCTGAGTCATATGAATCCTCTCCCAGTAAAATGATATATTCCTGAGCACTGTACAGTAAAGTTTGATATTGAAAGGTCCAGGCTTTTTTAGCAATTAGTGACAATAATGCTCCTCTATCAAATGCATTTTCCAGAGGTAATTCTTCATTTGTTTGAATGAAAGTCACAAATACTAAAAATGAAGACATTCCTAAGATATTTGTCTTTTTGTTGGGTGTAACTTTTTACCTCACATTGAGCGCACATCCAGTCTTGGTCCTGTAACTGCCTGTTTTGTCATTTTTATATATTATAACCCTCCTCATAATTTTCCTTACATGCCAATAGTTTTGTCCCTGGCTACTCTATTACATAGCAATATGTCATCCAGACAGGAAAACATTTATTTTATTGATAAGTCATGTTTTCTTACTACTATTCAGGATGAGTGTCCCACATTTGCTGAATATGTAATACTATGCCAATGATTAATTAGAAAAAACCTGAGACATATCATAATGAAAGAACAAAACAAAATATTTTTTAAAAAAATATTTAATGTCTGCTTTGACCAAGGGTAATGATTGCTTTGCTATCATTTCCTCCTAAGAAATAAACAACTGATCATTATTGTTTTTCCTTTGGATAAGACTGTTGTGCTTTTATTCACTACAGTGAACTTAAGTGCAGAATTGTTACTTAAATGAATTGAACAAATACCTCCTGAGTGGCAATTCTGTGCCAGATGCTGTGTGGGCACTGGATTCAGAGAAATGAAGGTGGTAGAGTCATTGGCTTGGAGTTAAGTCTAGAGAAAGATTTGCTGGTGGACTGAAGTTTAAGATTAATCTTTAATAGAGCCAGAACTTCCCCAGGTCGTAGACATGGGGAGTGGGTGAGCCTCCCAAACAGAAAGGTACAGCATGAGTGTGCCTTGTGCATATTTACATTTTCTGTGCTAATTCTCTGGACTCCCTCATTGTAGTAGGTGATTGGAACTGTATGCTGAGTACAATTAATTCGGTAAATATCTAAATAACTTACTTTGCTTGGCCCTGCGTCTGCTATGTTATGGAAGTTTCAAAGTGAGTGTAAAGTGGCTTATTTAGGGGCGGTATAGGCTAGTTGGAGGGATTGGATATCCTTACATACAATCCAGATTATTTTTAATTACATGCCCAAGTTAATGGCAAGTACAAGAAAAGGTGTTTCTTCATTCAGCAAATAATTGATTGACCATTATGTGTGAAGAAGTGTCTTTTAGAGGAACAACGTAATTTCTCTCTTATATGGATGCTTGATTTTATACAGGAAAACCCATGAACGGTGGGTGGCAGTAGTTTGGCAGTGGTTTGCCTGAGAAACCTGGGCTCTGTGCAGAGAGGGCATAGGACAAGTCAATACAAAGAGACATGGGACATGCAATGCTGAATAAAGTAGAAGACGGGCATGGTTTCCAGAGGCAGCCAGGGATGGAGAGAGAGGAGGGACTCACAGAAAAGTTCAGTGAGAAGAAAAATACAAGGAGTATCAGGAGACAGAAGGGGTTGAAGAAGTTAACGTGAAAAATGGGCCATAAGAAATCCTTCTGTTGGAGAGGCCAAGGATTTAGGGTGTTTTCACACGTGGTTCTCATTTCCCCCCTTTACTTGAAAAGTTTGGGGAGAAGTTTGACACAAGGTAACATCTTAAGGGGCAGTGCCCACACCAGGGAAACAAGTACCTGAGGCTCTTGGTTATAGGCTGCAGGAGCCACGAACTGCATTTTGGAGTTAAAGAACCCAGGAAAGCAATTTTCTGTATGGTCTAATTTAGAATTCGATGGGAAATGCATATTCTTTCTCCAAATTATACTAGATTGAAGCAGAGGGGGAGCAGAACATCACCTGACTTCTTCCATATCAGGACTCATGTAAATAAAATAGGTGACTAATAGATTAATGCAATAATTATTACCAGATTTCAGACAGCAGGGCATTTTAAGGCTAGTGTTGTCACTTTTGACTAAAAGGAGTGGTTCCATTGGAGAATGGAATAGAGAGACATTCAGAGTAAAGTGGGAGCGATGGGGATTCATTCCAGATAGAAGTCAGCCAGCGAGGTTTGTCGGTGTTTAGACTGGATTAGAGATCACGAAGTAGAGTATGCACAGGGTGTGAGCTTTGGAGTCAGACAGGCCTAAATTGGACCCTCACTCTCTTACTGCTTGGTTCAGTAATCTACAGCATCCCGGCTAACACGTTTGTGTTATGAGGGGAATTAAGTGGTAAAATATCTGCAAACAATTTCCTCAGCGCTTGGCACATAATACACCCTCATCAAATGACAGTTACGTGGATCTGTGTTAGGCAAAGGGCAGGTTATTAAGTCTGGATACTGGTTGAAAAAAGGCAGATGAACTCTGTAGATTAGGATTTAGGTCTGTGGCGAGCTTGGGTCAAGAGCTTCTGTTTAGCGAGGATTACATGAGCCAGGGCAAGGCTGAATGTAACATGAAGTCCGGGGAGAGATGCCCCAAGTAGAGGGTTCATGTTCCTGCTTGGAAAATAGTCCCAATAAAATTTCACTATGAACTTTGGACACCACCTTGAAACTAGCCTCTGTAACTGTCTCAGCAAAAGCTAAAGGGGCTGAATTCATGACAGCGTTGACAGAGTTTGGACAGAAACTATAAAATCTCTGGTCCAGGTTGTTAAATGAAACTTGGAGCTGGGGAAGGAATGTCCTTCTCAGGCCAGAGTGAAACTCGGACTCGCAAGGACGCAGCATGGCAGAGAGGGGTCGGGCTGTGCCAGGGGACACCTTCTCTTGGGGATACCCAGAGCTGAGGCAGGGTTGATGTGCACCGTTATGGGGGAGGGCAGAGCAGAACTTTGGGTCTTACCTTGTGCCTTCAGAGAGAAGGAGGCAGAAACTGGAAACACGGAGCAGTTAGAGACAATCAGGGTGGTACCGGCGCTGCCCATACTTTTCTTCTCTGTGTCCTAATACCCACCCCAAAGGCGGGTCTGCATAACCACACAGTAGCTTGGGTTACCAGTTACCCTTATGTAGAGAGTCTACAGTTTTACCAAAAGAATAGCCTCATCATTCTGTTGTACAATTTTTGAATGCATTTAAAATTAACATGTCGTTATTTTTATAGGAAGGTGATGTACGTCCTTAGAAGGCTAATGAGACTTAGGATAGTACTAACCTTATGGTAAAAAAAAAAAAGAAAGCCCATCAATAACTTGAATTATAAACAAAATGCCCAAAGGTTATGAAAGAAACTACCACGTTGTTGTTAGAACATCTGGATGAAGAAAGGAGATGTAGCTCCTGAAAAACTATCCAGTCACGACTTCAAAACCAACTACCTAGACAAGAAGATAAAAATAAACATTCAACATTACCACACACCCTTTATTTCAAAAATCACACCTATCTTGTAAGATGTTATTCCTTCATCTATTTTCTCCACATATCTCCTTGGGTGATGTCACAGAACGGTTATAAGAAGTCAGCATCAGAAAAGCCACGACTGCAACTGCCCCCGCAACAAAGTTTGGTTCCACCTCTGAAGGTTAGAGTTCTTGGGTGCACCTCTCAATTTGAGCCCCAATTAATTCAATCCACAAGCAAAACAGGTCACATCTGAGCGGGGGTGGGGGGGTAGAGTGGCTCTGAGCACGTGGACCTCAACAGGACTCAGCGCAATGCAGACCACAGCAGCATGACACCAGTGCACATGTTCATGGGCTGATTAATGGGCTGTCGCCTTAGTGGTTGACTGGTAAATTATTTATACTTATAAACCGCTAAATAATTTAAAGCTGATATCTTAAATTACAGCTGAGAGTGACAAGGAGAAGGTGGCCTAAAACTCCAACTGGAGAGATCAATGCCCTTGTTCGCCTGGCACTTGAGAACACAATTTCTGGTGACTGTTCTCAGAAAAAAAAAAAAAAAAAAGGAAAACATAAAGTATGTAGATTTGGTATAACATGTTATAGAGTGAATGAAATGCTTCAACAATCAAAGAGAAAGTTGCTTTAAGCAAAACAAACATGCTCCAACTCTAAAGGACACTAAAATTTCACAGGAAATAAAAATATTTGGCTTCAAAATTTAATCATGAAATCTAAACCCACTGGATGTTTTAAACTTTGCCTCTAAGAAGTTTATCATGCTTTGTGATCACAGGAGATCTGGACACATATAGTTATTTTCACCTGCAGCTATAGCATTACATTTTGTTTTCTTTTTATAGTACAGCAAAGGCAGCTTAGAAATAAAATATTAGTTAGCAAAACACAGAGTGGGATAGGGCTGAAAAGTGATCCAGTCTGCATATTTTAAGTCGAGAAGAGCAAAAAGAACGGGAGGTTGAGAAGGAGGAAAGTTAAGATTCTTAGTGTCTTATTGATGCCACAAAGAAATTTAGGAATAACCAAACAGATTGAGGAAACTTATCTTAAAAGGTTATTGTGTACAATTCAAAAAAACTAAAAAAATGGTTGTGCAAATAAGAGGCATGTTTTCAGATAGTCTTGCAATATCACAACCAGAGCTTTCCATTAACTTAAGTGAGATTTTCTTTTTTGACATTTTAGTAGACTAAAACAAACAAACAAAACAAAACAAACAAAAAACAACAACAAAAAACTCTTGTGTGTTTTAAGGCAGTATATCAAAGAAAAATGAAAATGTTATAGGCTCCCAATTCCTCTGATCACTATCTTTTTTCATATGTCTCATGAAAATTTCCTCTCATGCTGGCTTTCATAGGTGTATCCTTTTTGAAATGCAGGGTCATTTAAAAATACCTATTTACAATGACTATTCAGTAATTAATTTCTGCTGCTCTGTTGGCCTGCCCTGAAATTACCAGTTGTCTTTCATCATAACTTTCTTACAAAAAACCTTTAATAATATTTGCCTAAAATCGGATAGGCTCAGGTTCCCAAAGGCTAGTTCTTGCCCTAAGAAGAAAAAAGCACTTAAGTTATATTCCTGTTTTTTAACAGATGTTGTACTTCAATAGCAAATAAAAGTATGTGTGTACCTTGGGGATACACAGAGTCTGGGGGTTGTCTAGACTAGGGGCTACCCTACTCTTTTCTGACTGTATGAGATAATTGTCTGTCTCATCCTTTGCCTGAACCAACACCGCTCAATGTCACCCTCTTGTTTACAGAAGGCATCTTCTATATTTTCTGTCTTCTCCAATAAAATGGTAATTTTGCAAGCCTGTTTCTGATTTCTCATTTGCTCTTCTCAGCATTTTGAATAGACACCCACTGTCACTTTGACTAAGAATAGGGGTGAAATTCTGGAGTGATAAAGTTCTAAACAAGTTAATCTCCTCTCCCTGGATTTCATAGAATTGCTTAGTGACACAATTATATTCAGTTTCCAAAATTAGATACAATCAATTTCATCCTTGGAAAGGTTACTAGACTCTTAAAAGCAATAGCAAGTGATTGGATAGGCTTCTAAATGTGGGATTCCGAGATCAAATAACTTGGCTTAGTGCTACTACATACACTAAAATATTGAAACATTTTCTGCTTTAATGTTATAGCTACCATGTACAAGCTGGCAACTTTATTAATTCAAAAAAAAGACCACTACCATGAACTCTAGGTTCATACAATAAATTTCTTACTTGACTGTTTCCAAATGTGTTGACTGCCAAATACCTAAAACTTAACATGTATGAATAAAATCCTGAATACACCTCTAGCCTACCTGGCTTCCCTCAATTTTCACCATCTCAATTAACGGGTCATTCTTCCTCTAGTTCTTCAGATCCCAAATTGAATCCTGTCTGATTACTCTTTTTTCCTCAAACTCCATATTTAATCATTGAGTAAATCCTCACTGACTCACCTTCACAATATATCTGCAATCTAAACTTTCGGTTAGGGCAAGATTCTGTTGACAGAATAGCCCACATAGTTTCCCCAAATCCCATAGTAAGGAAAAAATAAAGAAAACTGAGTTCTGGTCCAGACAACATGACTTACACCTGTTTCTCTCTGGTCCTCCTTACTAAGCATAACTGTAAACACCTTAAAGACATAAGAGACAAATAAAATTTCTAAAAGGAATGAGAAGAAGAACTGGTCTGGGAGCCCAGGAATGGAGGGAATGTGGTTCCCCTACCCAACAGAGAAGATGACTCAGACCCAGAGTTTCCTGACCCCTGATGTAGCAAAAGAGGGCAGTACAGGTTGGCTCCTTCTGCTCCTGGATTGAACGGAGGTCCCTCTGACAACATCAGGTGAGCTAACACCCTGACAGCAGGGGAAAGTGCTCTTCTTTGCCATGTGGCCAGAGACTCCCTTCCTTACAGAGAGATATGAGTTTGGAAGGAATCAGCCTTAGGGAATCAGCTGCAAAGAGAGGACCAGCCAGGAAAGCCCCTTGGTGGCCAGGGACCTGAGACTCTTGCACTTACCTAGAGACAGCAGGGGCATGGGGACCACCATGTCAACAAGACCTTGATAGGCAGGCCCCTCTGTCCTAACAGGCAGGAGGATCCTGCCTTAACAAGTCCCCTCTCAGGGAAGTCTCCTTGTTTTCACTGGGTCAGAGCCTTCACTCCCCACCAGGAAACACCAGGGCTAACAGACGCAACCACATGAGCTGCCTGTTTTGGAAAGCAGGCAAGCCTGACTCCCTCTAGCACTGAAAGACACCTAGCACACCCAGCAAGGGAACCCCTTCTGCCCCTTCTGCAGAACCAGTGAGGACCAGTAGAGCCCCAGCAGCACCAGATAAACCAAGCAGACCAAAATAACAGCACAAAGGCACTGAAGATTAAATTGTCTTGGGAACACCAGGCATTAAACATCACAGTGATTCCCTAGTAAAATAAAAGATTTAAATAAGGCACAGAAAATCATAACATGTACAGGTACAACTGAAATTCACTCATCACATACAACTGAAATAAGAAAATTGCAAACTGAATGAGAGAAGACAGTGATACGATGCCAATCCCAAGATGAATCCAGTGTTGGGATTATCTGACAAAATTCTGAAACCAGCTATCATAAAGATGCCTCAACTAGCAATTTCAAACTCTCTTGAAACAAATAAAAATAGAAAATCTCAGGAAAGAAATAGAAGTTATTAAAACAAAAGCAAGTAAGAATTATGGACATGAACTATGTAATAACACAAAGTTTAAAACAAAACCTCTGTGATGTGCTTAAGATTAGATTGGAGATGACAGAGAGTAAAATCAATGAACTTGAGAACTTGAGGACAGATCAACAGAATTCACCCTATCGAAACAACAGAGAGAAAACAATAAACAAAAGAAAAACAAACAAACAAAGCCTCAGAAACCTGTGAGATAACAATTGCCCCCTTGAAATCTCAGAAGGAAAGGAGAAAGAGAATAGGGCTGAAAAAATATTTAAAGAAATAATGACTGAAAACTTCCCAAATTTGATGGAAAACACAATTTGAGAAAAGGTAAGCAAAGTCCCCAAAAGAATAAACTCAAACAAATTCACACCAAGATACATAATAAGTACATTTCAAGAAACTAAAGGCAAAGAAAATAATCTTAATGGTAGCCAAAGAGAAATGATAAATTACCTTTATGAAACCAATTTTAATGACAGCAAATTTCTCATTTGAAACTCTGGAGGCCAGAAAGAAATAACACAGTACTCTATGGTAATAACAAACACACTTTTTCAAGTACATGTGGAACATTTATCAAGGTAGATCATATCCTAGGCCATAAAACACACCTTAACAAATTTAAATGAATTAAAATCATATAGCGTGTGTTCTCTGACCATAATGAACTCAAACTAGAAACCAATAACAGAAGGAAAAAAGAGTAACGTCTAAATAATTAGAAAGTAAACAACATACTTGTAAGTAACCCGTAGGTAAAAAAGTAAGTCTCTAAGAAACTAAAAATACAATGAATTGAATGAAAATAAAACTGAAAATATGCATATCAAAGTATGTAGGATGCTGCTAATGGAGTACTAAGGAAGAAACTCATACAACTCTGATGGCTAATTTTATGCATCAGTGCAGAGGGTGTTTTGGGATGAGATTGACATTTAAATCAGTGGACACCGAGTAAGCAGTTTTCCCTCAACAGTGTGAGCAGCCTCATCCAGTAAGTTGAAGGCCTGAGTAAAGACTGACTTCCATGAGAAAGAGAAACTTCTTCAGAAGCTGAGCCTTCAAACTTCATCTGTACCATATGGGCTCTACTGGGTCTCAAGCCTCCTGACCCATTTTGGACTTCACAGCCTCCATAACTGTGTGAGTTGATTTATTAAGACTGACATGTATACCCTGCTATATTCAAAATAGATAACCAACAAGGACCTACTGTATAGCACAGGGAACTCTGCTCAATATGCTGTAATAACCTAAATGGGAAAAGAATTTGAAAAAGAATAGATATATGTATAGGTATAACTGAATCATTCTGCTGTATACCTGAAACTAACACAACATAGTTAATCCACTACACTACAATATAAAATAAACAATTAAAAAATAAAATAAAACAAATCTCTCTTTACAGTCATTATTTCTTCAACAGCTAACATCATAATAAATGTAAAAAAGATAGTTCTGTCTTTATAGGATCAAGAACAAGGTAAGGATGTCTGCTCTAACCTTTTTCATTCAACATATCACTGGAAAGTTCTAGCTATTGCAGTAAGTCAAATAAATAAAAAGAATTTAGACTGAATATGAAGAAATAATACTATCTGTATCTTCAGATGACATGATTGTCTACATGGAAAATCCCAAGGAACTTACTACAAAAACTCCTAGAACTGATAAGTGAGTTCAACAAGGTTATGAGACACATGTACAACATATACAAATCAACTGTGTTTTTATATATAATGAATGAATCTTCAAAAAACAAAATTACAAACCCAATACCATTTATAATTATTCCAAAGAAAATGAAATACTAAAGGATGCACTTAAAACAAGCCCAGAATTTATATGCTGAAAGTTACAAATTGCTGATGAAAGAAATCAGAGAAGACCTGAATAAAGAGAGATGTATTTTGTTCATGGATTGTAGGGTCAACATAGTAAAGATCTTAATTCTCTCGATATATATATATGTGTAAAATCCCATCAAGATTTTATGTAGACATAGAAAAGCTTGCTCCAAAATTTATACGGCAAGGCACTGACCCTAGAATAGCTAAAACCACTTTGACAAATAAACATAAAGTTCAAGCAATCGCTCTACTTTATATTAAGGCTTATTGTGTAACCATAATAATCAAGACAGTGTAGTATTGGAGAGAGACATATAGAGCAATGTAATCAAACAGAGAGCCAGAAAGTGACCCACACAAAAATGTTCCCCTGATTTTTTGAGAAAGATGCAAAAGGAATTCAGTGGAGGAAGGATAGCTTTTAGAACAAGTGGTACTGGACCAACTGAATGTCTATAGGAAAAAATAAATGAACTTTGGGCTAAATCTCACATCTAATATAAAAATTGACTCAGAATGGATTATGCAGTTAAATGTTAATGTAAAACTATTTTCTGTGTTTGCTAGGCAACAGTAGTGCCCAGATCTTGTTGGTGGTGGTGTTTTCTGTTGTTGTTGCTGTTTGTTTTTTACCACTCTTAATTTTTTTTTACAGTGACATATCTTTTTTAAAAAGTTTTATTTTGTATTGGAGCATAGTTAATTAACAATGTTGTTGTCCTCCAGAAAAAGGAACCAGGGCTTCTTGGAGAAATGATTGGTCCTGGGGCCAGTTTAAAGAGAAAACAAAATGAGGCTGGGGCATGTTGCAGTGCCCAAAAGGGCAGAAGTGTATATATTTACACATGAGTGTCAAAGGGACCCAGGAATCAGCCAGAAAGAACTATCTGTGTCCAAGACTGGACCAATCTGAGCAACAAAATAAATAATGCTAAGATTGGATGATAGCCCAAAGAATAAAGTAAATATTCACAAGTCAATGTTGACATAAACAAATGACTGGATAAATAAATAAATGGGGATAAAAGGCAAATCGCCCTTACAGAAGAATCCCAAATACCAAAAAATGGAGATATACCCTCCCAGGAGTTGGAGCTTCATTTCTCTCCCCTTGAGTGTGGAATCACTTCCAAAGAATAGAGTAAGGAAAGGGAAAAATAGTAATGTCAGAGTGTAGAAACCTTGGGTGATGAAACACATCTTTAATTCAACCACTTTTTACCTGGGCAACCACACTTCTCCAAAATGCAACTGGTGTAAAAAACAGAATGGAAGAAACCTGAGTCCTGAACGACTGCTCAGGGCAAAGTGACCCACATTCTCACCCTGGAGTATTACATGAGAGTGAAATAACGTTTGTCTTTAGGCCACTGATTTCTAAGATCTCTTGCTTACTGCTCCTAAGCTTTTAACCTAAGCCACAAAATCTGCTTAGCGATCCACTTGCCCTTCTTATACACTTTCACTTTGAGTTCCCTAAGTTCCCTTTGTCCAGCTCTGAGACCACTGGGCGTGATTTTACCAGCCAATTAAGAGACTTGATAACCACTTACATGATTATATTTCTTTGCCCAGGAATAATTGCATTTTAAAAGGAGAGCAAATGAAGCAGACATTCTTGGATGAATTAATCTCTCTCAATGGTAAGTTGCAAAAATCATTATTGGAGGAAGAGAGGATTGTTTCGGAGGCGGTTTAAGATGTGTTTCTTGAGTATATGCATGAGCAGATGAAACCAGGTGACGATTCCATATGACGCCACGACCATCACTATGTATACATCTATTTTCATGGGGCAAGTGTTGTGGGAAGCTATAGTCAAAGTAGTGAATAGAAGTGAAATGGATTCTTTCAAGATTTTTTACTTGAAACCTTTGAATATTTAAACTTAAGAGCAGAGCTTCCTTGGTGGTACAGTGGTTGAGAATCCGCCTGCCAATTCAGGGGACACGGGTTCGAGCCCTGCTCTGGGAAGATCCCACATGCCGCGGAGCAACTGAGCCCGTGAGCCACAACTACTGAGCCTGCGCGTCTGGAGCCTGTGCTCCGCAGCAAGAGAGGCTGCGACAGTGAGAGGCCCGCGCACCGCGATGGAGAGTGGCCCCAGCTCGCCGCAACTAGAGAAAGCCCTCGCACAGAAACGAAGACCCAACACAGCCAAAAATAAATAAATCAATTAATTTAAAAAAAAACAACAACTTAAGAGCGTATATGAGTAAACCGTGCATGTATTTGTCACTCGAAAATAACTGGATGATTTATGCACATCTTTAGACAAAAGCATTCCATGAAAATAAGTCACACAAGTACATCAAGAACAACGGGCTGTAAAAATCCATGATTCATCATCTGTGCAAAGAAACCTGGCCATGGGGTCTTTGGAGATTCTAAAATTTTATGGAATGCTTCACCATTTGAAACACGGAGCCCTGGCACTCTTATTTTAAGCCTCAGCCATTTCTGCCTGAACAGTGAGGTGGAATCATACAATCCTAGACCTGAGAGTAAGAGAGAAGGAATGTTAGTAAGGCAGCAGAGGCTTCCTGGATCAGCCTGAGATGTGCAGAGCAGAAAGCCAAGATCCGACCCTCCTCTCCTGGCTGACTGAGGACAGTGCCAGCCTCACAACCAGAGTCTCTGTCCAAAAGTGTTCCACTCCCCACCCTCCCCTTGCTTAGTCCTTTTGCAAAAGAAATAGTCACAATAGAGTTTCAGCATTAGCTGCTTTCCTCTGTCTAGATCAACTACTGTCTTCTTGTCTTTTGGGGTCTTGTTTTATGCCTCCCTTGACCATGCAAGGCAAACACTCTGCTCTCCTTGTTTATTCTTATTAAAGTGCCTCCTGATAATTTCATGTTTAATTGGTCCCATTCTAAGAGACTGGGAATTTGGGCTCTATCACTTTCCTAATCCTAGTATTGAGAACAGGCGCTCTGTGATATTTGACTGACCAAATGTTGGAAGACGACTTAGTGATTTTAGTAAGTTACTGAATTTAACCCTCACTTGAATTTCTGTGTGTAGTCCGAAGTGGAAGACCAGGGGGTGGCCAGCTTTTTCTGGAAAGGAGTAGATTGTAAATATTTCAGGCTTTGAGGGACATATAGCCTCTGTTGCAATCACACAACTCTGCTGTTTTAGCACAAAACAGTCATAGAAAATATGTAAAGAAGTGCGTATTGCTATGTTCTAATAAAACTTTATTTGCAAAAACAAGTGATGGGCCAGACTTGGCCCGACAGCTGGAGTTTGCCAAGTCCTGTAATAGATGACTAGATGTGAGGCTGCTTTTTCAATATATAAAATTTATATATTATGTATTTATAAAGTATATATATACAGCACCTATACTTCAATTAACATTTACATTAACCAGTCTTCTAAATATTTTGCAAGTATATTGACCTTGCTTTCAAAAGTAGATCATAGCATTCATTGTGCATAAATTATACCCTGAGTGTAAAAAATGGCATCTCTGTGTAGTTTGTATCATTCATGTCTTACCTCATTCAGTAGCATAGTTGAGACTGGTTGACGAGGCTAAAAGTAGTCGGGAAAACTGGGGGTCGTGACTTTTATTTCCAGTTCATTTTCTAATGACTATAATATCTTGGGCAAATCACAGAATATTTCTGCACTGCAATCTTTGGAAATGGATGCAACACCATCCACATTGTCCCTGATCACATGTTCGCATACTAGGTGTCTTTGCATTGCCCGTGATTTTAAAACCAATCTTGAAGAGGTAAGAAAGTGGTCAGTAGCACATTTTAGATTTAAAGGTGCCCTAAATAGAAGGAGTTGCAGGTAGTGCAAGAGAAAGTACCTTGGTCAATATCAGGTTGGGTCTGTCTAGACCACGGGAATGTGTGGGTAAAGCATTAACGTCAGCATCTGCGTATTTCTGAGAGGAAAGACAAAGACGGCAGAAGAACACAAGAATAACCACAGAGATTATAAAAAGTAGAAATATGATACCATCAGCTTAGTTATCTCAGAAGATGGTGGTTAACATTCTGGGAGATTTTGAGTAAAACTGGCCAAAAGTTTTAGATGATTAGCAAGGGTAAAATTCTGGAGCAGAGACAGCCCCGAGCCTTTGAGATACAGTCAAGATGTGCATTCTCTTGTGCTTCTCTGCCCACCGCATCTCCTAGGAATGTAAGGGCCCTTCTCACTTCTCCACGTCTCCAGAGAGACCCTTGACCCCTTTCATTCTTCACTTTCTACTTGCCTTTCACTGAGGTTACTAATTTACAGCCTCCAGTCATACAAATTGCCCTGTTGTTTTCCTCCTGCTTTTAATTCTCCTATTGTGGAGCCTGCAAACACCATAGGTTGCTATTTATTTTGTGTCCTTACCCATAACATCTTGGCTCCAAATTTAAGTCCCTAAGCTACCTAAATTGTTCTGCTAACCAAGTTAAATCCCAGAGCTTAGAGCAGCCACAGGAAAGGTTTCCTACATCTCCTCCTGGTGCTTTAATGGAAATTAAAGTAAATTATTCACACTGCACATTAATGTTGGCACAGCTCCTTCGCCTTCTTCCCAAATGACATTCTGAGTTATGCCAAACTAAACTCATTTCCATTTTTGATATGGTTAACGAGTGGTAGATGAGGGGAATGCCATTGACAGAGTCTAACTTGATTTCAGTCAGGCATTTAGGAAAAACAATGACTCTCAGGCTTTTCTCTTGGACATGACAGATAAATGCTAACTGCGTGATACAAGGGTATTTAAATAAACACCACCAAGACTTGATTAGTTGATTGATAAGAATCAGAAAGAAAAATTCCATTTCTGGTTGTTTTCCTCAGCATTTCTTCTTTGACTCAGCTTTGCGGATCAAATGCTACATTACCACTAAAATCATGTTTTTGAAGATTGATGCCATAAGATAGTTTTCTTTTTAAAGGGGGTGAAACTATGTGTATGTGTATTGTGTGTGAGTGTGTGTGTGTCGCCTAGGGGGATAAAAGGCTGGATGGAAATGTACTATCACTTCAAATGCTCTCTCTGAGCGGTGGGATTTGGGTTAATGTTTTTCCATTTTATTTTCCAATATTTTCTAGACTTTAGGCAACAAATAGTATTACCTTTCCAATAATAATTTTAAAATGATATGAATTATGGATAGATTAAAAACCTGGTCAACTCCAACTAGTAAAATTGAGCAAGAATGGATGTAATTTCCATTCCAAAATCAATATCATGTTCATCAGATGGAAGACAGGTCTCTTGTGTTCTGGCAGAGGTCTGGCCCTTTAGCCAGCCCTCTGCACCAAAGGAACTGACAAGACACAACTGCTCAAAGAACTGAGAGATACCTGGTTCCGCAGTCAGAAGTATTTAAAGAATTTGCATCTCTGTTTCTCTCACAGAATATCAGTTTATGATTCTTAACAGAATCCTCATGTTCCATCATCTCAACATCTAGGGTTCTTTCATCTCACCAGTTGCTCTGGAGCTCCTCCCTGGCTGAAACCACTGAACTGTCCTCGTAGTACAGCCCACGTGGGTGGACATGACCCCCACGGCTCACCACTACCCCACCTCAGCCCTAACTTTCCATTCCAGTCCAATCAGAATCCAACCAGGGGTTGGTGTTTTATCCCAGACAGTTGGCTCCAAATATGCTCATGAGTCCCTGCCATGTTTTGTTTTCCCAAGATCACAAAGTGAGAGTTTGTTTTTCAATACTGAGAACTTTGTAAAATCAGAACAAATGCCCTATATTTGAGATGTTTCCATTATTTTAATAAAGTGCCCAATCTCTCATTTGATGGTAAGATTAGTAACTCTTTTCAAAACATGGCCTTTTCATACAGATTGGAAGTTTTTTTTATGTATCCCATTTCTTTCTTTATTCATGGGTAAAAGTTCACTCTTTCTTCCCCAAACAAGGAGAATCTGAAGGTATGGTAACATTTTGAAAATAACGTATAGGTTAACAATGGAAAAAAAATCAGTTATTTTTATTAAACAAAGAATAGTCCTAATATCAAATTTTTATTGCTTAAAGAGATGTTTAGATTATACATAAACAAGAGGAAACCTATTATTTTATATGATTTATTTTATATGATTTATATGATTGAGAAGTGAAATACAGGATTGTCAGAAGAAATTCCTATAGTCTGCTTACCCTTCAGATTCCATCTCTTAATTCCAACATTTCTTTCCTGCTCTTAAGTGAAAGAGAATAAGGAGAAGTCAGGCAAAAGTGGAAGTGACTTTTCTATGTCCCTTCTGTGTCAGATGGAGATGGTTCACTGGAGTTCAGCTCTAATTAGGATTTTGAGTTAGATGCCTTGTTTAAATACTTTGTAGGTAGACTCAAGTGCCAGGAGATCACAAGAATTTCAGGACACAGGTCAATATTAGATATTTGGTTCTGGTGAAAAAAGAATGACAGGAACATTTTGAAAAGTTGTTTTAATTTTCTTTATATCCAGAGTTCACTAAAGGAATCATATACCTGATAATATTTTAACAAATAGCAGAATGCCTAAGACAGAGAACCTGAGAAGAAAGTCCATCATTTCATGACATTGAACCAGTAAGCAACTGGAACTTCTTTCTAGCTCAAGAAAATGTTTTCTTTGATGTGAACATGGGACAGCAAAGAGAGTATCTCTCTGTCTAGACAGAATCATTCTTTCTATTGGCATATGAAGTTTAAGATTTGTCCTGCCAACCTTAAGAGTACCATAGAGAAGTTGGTGGTTTTAGCCAATAATCTGCTTATGTACCTCATAAATGTGGAGATTGGTATGATAACCAGTGCTTTAGTTGTGGACTGAAGATGGTAGCTCATATCAGCCTACTGACTACATGTTAACTAGGAGATCTTCTCAAATTAGAAACACAAGAGCTGGAGGGTTGACTCTGGGATGTCTCACTAACAAGAAAATTACAAATGGTGGATGGGAAGCTCCATACTTAAGTCATCCCAGGAGCCATAACATCCATTCCCAAGATACCAGGAGAAGTTCATGTTTTTTCACATGATTCCTCCTTCCAGCAACACAGATTGTTCTTCTTTTTTCTCCCTTAAATTCCAACCCAGCCAACCTGATGGTCCTGGGGACCAAAATGAAAAAAAAAAAAGGATCTGGTAAATTATTTGTACCTGTTTAAGAGGCTCTCTTAGTCTGAGGTATATTTTATTATTTATCAACATGTATAAATATTTATTAAGTGAACAACATATCTTTTCTCCAAAAAGGAAAAAAAAAATCAACAACAAACAAACACAGCTCTAAACTCTTTTTGAACACTACCAAACTAAACATTCTGGACAGATGATAGCTTTCTGCAGCAGACCACTGACTTACACGTTGCATCCTCAGACAAGCTGCCCTTCTGCTTCTACTCAGGATGACTCTCATCCTTGGTTCTGGATCCAAGTTTATTCAGCACAGCATGTCTCAACAAAACCCAGGGGAATCTTCCAGAGAGTTCTTAATTGGAAGATATTATAGTAGAGTACTTAAAAATCACAAGGTTTTCAGATATTCAGTTCTATGTGTCCTTTGTTGTAATAACAGAAATGTCAGCTAATTATTAAAGTTAAATTATTTAGAGGAAAAAATAAAACTCACAGTCTTCCCTCTCTATTAAGCACTTATGACATGGTGTATTTTGTTTATGTAATCACCTTAAAATACCCAGTTCAAGCTACTCTAGAAGGTTTCTTACACTTTTTCACAAAATCTCTATGAAGGAATTCTAATATCTTTGGTTGGAGAATAAATTAAGTATTAAAACATACAAATATTTGTTCTGTCTTGTCATTTTTTTTCATGTCATTTCTCATGGTTTATCTTTCTCTTCATGGATTTTGGACTAATATCTCAATACTAGGTCAAGGTAAAATACTTTTTAAAGTTTCTCTATCTGTGAACTCTTTCTATGCAATTCTTTGTTATAGCTCTGATGTTTTTCTTTAAGAATGTATAAAGTACACACACACACACACACACACACACACACTCATACACACATATTGTCCTTTAACACTACGTGGGTCTCAAGGATAGTATATACTACACTGAAAAGTTTAATGTTGTTTTTCATACTATGCTAGCTAAAAATCTGGCAGTGGAATCTACAAGGTTAACAACATGGTGGTGTCTACAGAATTAAAGCAGACAATAACATCCTAACCAGAGTCAGACTTGAAGCTCCAAGAAAGCATGACTTATGTCTATTTGTTTCAAAACTACACCTCTGCTGCCAGGCAGAGACTGACATGCATTGCAGAATAAATGAATTGATGACTAAACAAATGAATACATTAAAATTTGCTCCTAGTAAATAATCACTTTGCTGTAATATTGATAATTGGGAAAATCTCTCTGATACTTATCTGTGAAAAAAAGATCCTAAAATTAATATGTGCTTCAAAATTTCAAAGCAACTTATTATCACTTAATACTGAAACAAGCCTACTCTTCTTGTTATAGAACAAGAAAATGTAGCATGCAAAAGGTAATTATAATTTAAATCTGAGAAATAAAATATTGTTAAAATCTTTGTGTAGCTCCTTCCACATTTAGTTCTAAAAGTCCATGAAATTTTAGAAAAGTTACATTATAATGTACATATTGGCTTTTGTAATTTGCTTTGGCACTTCCCCATGATCATACCTTTATCACCGACAACATCGTCTTCAATGGATACACACCACTGAATTTATGTTAACATCTTTATTTTTAAATTAACTTTAGTCTGCTTTTTATTATTTCCAAACATTTTTCATCCTTTGGCAAACCTTTGAAGAATCATTCTGCTCCATATTTAATCAAGATTTAGGGCTGATGAGCAAAAGTGAGTTCTAGACCCTTTATGCAAACTCCTTGCCTGGTGGACCAATGCATCGCTTGCATCTGTTGCTCTGATTTGAAAATCTAGTGCAATGCCTTGAGAATGAAAGAAGCTATAGACGAGGCTATGTATGATCTTCAGTTTTCCTAAAATCTCTGTTAAGGAGGAAAATGTCATTTGATTTAGTTTATTAAGATGTAAAGTGGCTATAAAATGTAATATATAAATACAACATCGTTGACTAGTGTTTTAATTGTCTTCCCTTAAAACATTAACTCAATGGTTCTACATTAAAATACATTCTTCAGTAATAGTCAGTCTCCTTGGCAATACATGAAACAGCATATTATAAAATAAGATACATTTTATATGTGCGTAACTATCTTTGTGAAGAAAATCCTCCCTGTAAGTTGTGACATCATTAGCTGCAATAATTATAACAAAAATAATGTTATGGATATGTTATGTTTTGTGTAAAAGCTGTAATTATAACTAAAGGGAAAGAATCTTTAAAACTCAGTAAACCAATTTGATTTTGCATGGATTAATTATCTTGGGTTTTTTTGGTGACATTTTTTTCTTTTCACAATAGAGTATGATTTTAATCATTATAGCAATCTTGCAAATAAATATTTTGCCAAAAAATATATAAATAATGTGAAATCCACACTCTCCTTGATAACAAAGCTTATTTAACTCAAAATTGCAAATAGTATTGCAAATAGTCACTCACACTTTGGTCCCGGAAAAGTAATGATTTATGCCAAGCAGAAGGCAGAAAATACACTTAATTTATTCATTGCACCACCTATACACCACCTCAGGGTGGGGCGGGGGGGAGGCTGGAAAAACACTGTGAGCTAATAAATTATTTCTCCTTGTTTGGAAGCCTGTCACTGTGGTATACTGCTAGCAAAGCTTACAAATGATTCTTATTCTGGAGATGTTGATAAAGAAGAAAAAATGTGGGCTCTATGATTAAGCTCTGCTTATTTTTCTTTATAAAATTTTAATAGGAAAATGGATAATTAGGCTTTCATCAGAAAATTGTGGGCAAAGAATGACCACATGAAAAATAATCTAAAATTTCCATGATTTTTTTTCCTCACATATGAAAATACATTTTCCTGATTTCTCTACTCTCTTCATATTATTCTCTGCAAATGTCAGCACTTGAATAAACTTTTCAGATCCTACTCCTAGACAGACGTCTACACAGTTGACATAATCCAGATAATTCATGCAAAAATACGCAAATAAAAAAACCCTTCTTATTGCATTTGTAACACCCTTATTTCTTTTTTCTTGACCTGAATTACCCCCATATTAGCTCGCTGTAGAGCACCAATTCAAAAATAAATATTGACCCAACACTTTATTTTGTGTTGTGTAGACTTGGCAATGTACAGCCAATAAAAGCTACATTAGAGCATCTGAACACTCAATTTAACCCTGAAAATTTGCATTTATAATTGATGGTTATGTTTAGCTGATTAACAGTATAGAGAAACACTCTGAAGATTACCAGTGAATTCCACTTATTTTGTAAAATAAAACCTAAGTAAGACACTGGTTGAATTTCAATCTACCCCACGATAAGCTGAATTATAAGGAATTCCATGTGTAGCCTCCTAAATTTATTCTTCTAAAATAAGATAAACACCATGAGACAAAAAATTAAAGAAATAAACACTGCAAACATAGTGAAATAGTGAAAAGATTAGTCATTTCTAAATAGCTCAAGTGTTGCTGCTAAATATCTTTAAGATCTTAAAGACAAGCAATTTAACATTACATACATCTGTTAAATAAACAGAAAATGAACCCAAGAATGTTGACAATGATGAATGAGTCTCAAAATATTAAAATTCAAATAATTCAGCATTACACAGCATTTAAACTTAAGATTTAAAAAAATAGAAGGCCCTCTGAAGAAATATTTTCCTTCAATTTCTGTCACCCATTTTAAAAAAATCTGTCCCTTATGAAAAACAGACTGAAATAAGATTTAGTAAAAGATGGTAATCAATAATTTCATAGTTACAGATTGGATTTGATTTTTAATTTTAGACAGGAAAAAAATTTAAATCACTTTCTTTACCATTACTGAAACCTTCACAGTGTATCATTGGAGTAGAATGGAAACAAACAAAGAACTTTAATGAAACATTCCCTTTAATTGAAAAAAATTTTGCCATATGATAAGATGTGATAACTGGAACTTCTACTGTTGAAACTTTCTGAATGATCATAGGTTTTGGAGGAAGATATAAGAAAAGAGAATCTATCTACATAGGAGGCAGGACCCAACTGGGAAATGGTATTAACCACAACCACATCATGGACTGTTTATCTGTATCAACACAAACCACACCTGAAGTTTCATTTATTCAACACACACTTATTGAGCTCATAATAAGTAATAATCATGAGCAGAATTCTGGAGGTGACACAAAGATGCCTGCTAACTTTATAAAAATTTCTTTACAGCTTTCCTTTGCTCCAGAAAGAATTTTAGATGGTACAGAAACATGTAAAGCAGAGTGTGTTTAATGTTGCTTAAGATATATTTTCACATCTTTTCCTTCAGCCTTATTCACATAGGATCCCAACTCTCTTTAAAACATGAAGGTAAGGATTTGGAAGTTGTGATCTCTTAAAACAGGTGCAGCCACTGTGAGGTCAGGCTGGGTATAAGTTGTAGTAGTGGTGATGGATGAATTTACCTGCCCTAACAAGTTCCCACCTCTTAGCTCTGACCTACAGTGATGCTGCCTATCCCACAACTCAGTGGACTTTTAGTCACCAACATGATGCTTAAATAATAGCAGACTGGCCTCAGTCAAGAACATTACTTCCTGAATGGTAAGACTTTCAGAGAATTAGCTTCCTGATGCTCCTCACAATGTCTACAACACTCAGGAATCAAAAAAGTTTTATTGATCCAAATGACCTGATTTAAATGGAATAATGATGGAGTCAATTACATATTAATGGCTAACAAAAAGACGTCGATTTTTTAAAGTTTTTGACTGGTGCTTTTATTTCTTTCTTCTTCGAAGAAAAGAAAACAGAATTGACATGAAAGAGAGAGAGAAAGAGAGAAATTAAACATTTATATGCACATGCATTTTATAACCTGTCTTTTAAAATATATAAGCTATTCTCTCATGAAAAGCATGTCCATGACTCACGTTAAACCAATACAATGTGTTTGCTATAATATAGTTGAACATCAGGGAAGCAGAGGAAGAACATAACATGTGTAATGAATGATTAGGTAGAATCTCCTAATTAATAAAAAGGTGTGAGGAACAGGTAAAATGGCCTCAGTATGTCTTGAATAGATTTACTTATTTTAACAGTCTGAGCTGAGGAAAACTCAGATGTTTCTCCATGTTGAACTTGACTGACCCCTGGGTGAGATCATACGATTTCAGGAACAATCTAAAAGGGTCTTTAGATATATGGACAAGCACATATATAAGAATCACTTTCTGAAATGATTCCCCTGACTCTCAGAAGAAAATGAACAAGCATTTCCAATAATCTTTCAGACATACCCACAAGATTTCCTTGCTTATATTTGTCCCACTCTTTCTTCTGGTATATTTTAAATATAGTGTGTCACTTTCGTTAGTTCATCTCACTCCTTTATTCACATAATTTTATATGTATGCCTTACTGCTAAGAACATCCCAACTAATTACACAATGGGACAGTTCCTCTTTCCCTCTTTTTCTATGTTTTCAAGTGTTCACTAATGATACATTTGTTTTGTGTAAAATTAAAGCTAAATCAAAATAAAGGACTAAAAATCATTGAAATGGATTCTGTGATATTATACATTCCTTGTCTTTGCCCAAGACTAGTACCCACTTTTTCCCCCTTTCCCCAGCCTTAGCATATTTGTCAGTTTTGACTTGAGATCGTGCGCCTACAGGGCAGATGTGATGTACTGCTCCATCATTCTGCATGGCTCAGAGCAAGGGTGTTGGTGCTTACAGAAATGCTAACCATAATATCAATAATAATTGTATGTAGTGCATTCAGAATACATTCCTTAAATAACAGTTATGTGATAGCAGGCTTTGTGTCTTCCTGAGAATACAGATGAGTGTGTCTGTGTGTGCATGCCTGTGAACATGCACCCAAAGACAGCCTAACACACACAAAACTAATTTAGGGCACATGCGTAACGCTTTTCTCCTTTATTTCTATATGCCTTTTTACTGTCATACTGAACACAAAATCTCTAATTATCCCTTATGTACCATCAGCATGCCCTATATGTCAGTAGTGTGTTTTGCTTAGTGCAGACAGTACAGGAAAATGGTTTTGGGAGATCAGTTCTGGGTAGAGTTAGCTTCATCAAAATTTGTAAATATATTTTGACTTTGGTATTTTCTTTTTAGTCAACTGGATTTAATTGAAGTAAAAATAAACATGTTTCATATAAATCTCTTAGTGAGTAGCAAACAATAGTAAATTATGAAATGTTTCATAACACAATTTTTATGTTTATTTTTCTTATAAAATTCTTAATGTGTACCATGTGAAGCACAAACACACGTCTTCACATGGCTCTTTGAAACTATCTTATGGATACTACAAACAAAATCAGAATCAATTTGTTACATGCCAGGCATATAATTTGATGGAATAAAACAAAGCTAATTTACAAAATGCATTAATTAGACCTTGTGTATGATTTGGAAGAGAAAATATACAGGTGCCATCGCCTAATTTCTTTATAGAATTGGTATTTTAAAAATCATCTGAGATTGATATTTTTGAGGTTTCATCTTGTCTGTATAACAGTGAAAGAGAACTGGGGCTTTATTTTTATTTTTTTGCTATTTTTCTATCCCTAAAAGGCAGCCCTGCCATATTTCCACCTGAACATAACTCTTCACATTTTATTTTCACTTTCTGAACAAAGGCTGCTGCACATGGTGGTTCAGTTGCTCCAAAGCAAATCCATCTGATGCTATATGGTTCTGTACTAAATAGACCTTAATTTGGCGTGAAAGCTAACTCCATGCAAGAACTCAGAAAGAAAAATAAAGACACTAGGCTTTCATCTGAGTCCTCAAATGAAAGAATGTGGGACATGTAGAATATTATGCAGTTTTAGGATGCAAAATCTGTTTTTTTTTAAACTCTTTAATGAAGACTTACTACATAAAAAATGTGCCTCTAAGCATCCCACATGAATTATTTCACTTAATTCTCACAGCACTCCTACAATGTGGGTGTCAATTGTCCTAATGTTATGAATGATGAAGACTTTAAGGCTCAAAAGGGTGTACATTTCCCCCAAGATGACACAGTATCTAAGATGTAGACCAAGCATTTGACCCAGGCAAGTAGCTTTTTTTCTACATTTAACCACTTGTATTTAATAATACTTATCAATTTAGCCAATAAGAAGAATTTGACACTTATGAATATTGTAGAAAAATTAAGATTTCAAAATCCTAACTGATTATTGGATATTTGGGGGCATGATGTAAGAACTCTTTCGCTTTTGCATTAAAATGCTGATTAGTAATCTGTGATAGGATAAAGTGAGACCTTTCAAATCCCTTACTTTAGTTTCATTTTTTAAAAAATAGCTTTGATAGAAGAAAGTTGAACCTAGTGAAATGTTGGGAAGAGTAGTTAGTAAATCAGTTGATTAATAGAAAAGTTTTCCATAAATATGTATAATTTAAAATTCATGCACAAAATATAAAGTTTATAAAAGTATGTTTCAGTGTCTCTTATACTAACCTCAACTTTATTTTTCTTGTTTCTTTTCTTCCTTTTGTATTAATGGTCAGCAAGCATTCTGCTTTGCTTGGCTGTATGACCACAGCAATTGCAATGAGAAGAATAATATAGGTACCACTATAGGATAGTAACATCCAGGGAAAATCATAGTTGGACTGCAGTAATAGCTCCTCTTCAGAAAGGCATTCTTCCTTTTCTCACTGCAACATTGGTGCACTTCTGTTAATGGAAGAACCTGAATCTAGTTCCTCTCTTCTTTGAGCTCATAGGGGAAAGGAAAAGCTGAAATATACATCTTAAATAGTTTGAAAAATAATTAACTCTGCCAGAGTATGGCTTGATTCTCAGAATTTAAAAGAGCTCCATCCACATTTACCATCCAATTCCATCTTAGACTTCTATATCTTTGTTTGGCTCCCTGTATTGTTGTCTATGAGACTATCCCTGAATGCATGAAACTTACACAAGAATATGTTCAATCATACAAAATGAGCAAACAGATATGGTCTCATCAAACGAGGACATAACACAGCATGAAAGCAGGCATATGAATGAGAAGATGGTAATCTAAGTGTCATAGCTGTTCTGTTGGACATTCAACGAGCCAGTACTCCTAGTGAAGCCTTATTTTCATCTCCTTGGCCTCAGTCCCAGACTTAAAAAAATATTCATGTTCCACACATTGGTTTTGAAACTGAAGTTCATTTTCACTCCAAAGGAATACATACAATGAGGGGCAATTGAGTTCTATAGATAGAACATAAGCCTTTATATCACAGAGGTTAATATTAATGACAATAATTTCTGTCTTAGGATCTGGAAGCAGGGCCCAAATGAAGGAAGAGAGAGGTGAAGACCTTCCACCTTCAGAGGCAAACCTGAGCAAACTTTTGACATATTTGTTTTGTCCTGGGCATGCTTCCATTTCTTACTCTGTGCTTCAGGGGATCATTGTATTTATATTTCCCCAACTGTGTTTCTCTTTCTGGGTGACCACCATATAAGAGTCAACTACCTATCAAAATGTGTGAAACCCTAAACTTTCTGAATAAGAACAGTTATAATGTTTGTGATCATAACGGTAACAATGAGAGCTATTGAATGAACAGTTTATGCACCAAGCACTCTTCTCAAGGCTTTGTAGCTATTTGTCCTTTTATCTTCACTCAATTAAAGAAATAAATTAGAGAAAATGTAGTCGGTGGTCAGATAAAAAGCATTTGAAAAAAATTAACACCCACTTATGCTAAAAAAATTATATATATATCAGCAAGGAAAAATAGAAGGGAACCTCCTCAAGGTGCTAAAGAACATCTACCAAAAGCCTACAGCTCACACCATACTTAATGGTAAGTAGTGTATCAGTCAGTGTTCTCCAGAGAAACAGAGCCAACAGGATAGATGATAGATAGATAGATAGATAGATAGATAGATAGATAGATAGATAGATAGATTATAGAAGGATAGATTATAGACAGATGATAGATAGCTAGATAGATAATACGTAATAGATAGATAGAGATAATAGATATATAGATAACAGAGAGATAGATGATAAATTATAGAAAGATAGATTTATTAAAATTAAAAGGAATTAGCTCGTGCTCTTATGGAGCCTGACAAGTCCCAGATCTAAAAGGTGAGGGCAACCTGGAGATCGAGGATTGCCAATGGTTTAGTTTTAATTCAAGTCCCGAAGTCTGAAAAACAGAGGAGCCAATGATGTCGTTCATGCCCAAATGCCAACAGAATCCAGACTCGAGACCCATGAAGAGATGATATGTTAGTTCAAGTACAAAGGCAGGGAAAAATCAATATCTCATTTTGAAGGCCATCAAGTATGAGGAATTCTCTTACCTGGGGGAGGGTCAGCCTTTCTGTTCTATTCAGGCCTTCACCTGATTGGATGAGGCCCATCCACTTTAGGGAGAGATATCTGCTTTACTCAGTCTACCAATTTAGATATTAATCTCATCCAGAAACATCCTCACAGAAACACCTAGTATAATGCTTGACCAAGTAGTTAGGCACCTTGTGGCCCATTCAAACTGACCCACACAATTAACCATTACAGTAGAAACTGGACACTTTCTCTTAAATATCAGGACAAGGCGATGATGTCACCTCTCCCCACTCCTATTTAATAGAGTACTAGCGGTCCTAGCTCATTCAATTATCAGGAAAGGAAAGAAAATATAGAGATTAGAAAGGAAGAAATAATATTGTCTTTGTTCACAGGTGGCATGATCATCTATGTAGAAAATCCCAAAGAATCTATTAAAAAAAAAAAAACTCCCAGAACTAAGCATGTACAGTAAGGTTGCAGAATACAAGGTTAATATACGAAAGTCAATTGTTTCTCTATATGTCAGCAATGAAAAGTTGGAATGTGACTCTTATAAAAACATGTTTTATGGTAGCACACACACAAAAAATTACATAGATGTAAATCTATCAAAATATATACAGCATCTATAGGCAAGAAACTTCAAAACCCTGAGAGAGAAATCAAAGATAAATGGTGAGATATTACATGTTCATGAATCGAAGAAGTCAATACTGTTAAAATGTCAAATCTTTCAACTTAATCTATAGATTCAACACCATCTCAATCAAAATCCCAGAAGGCTACTTTGCAGATATCGACAAACTGATTCCAAGGTTTGTATGGAAAGAGCAAAGACTTAGAACAAAACTAATATAATACTAAAGAAGAGCAAAGTTGAGTGATTCACAATACCCAATTTCAGGATTTACCAAAATGCTACAGTTAATCAAGACTGCATGGTATTTGCAAAAGAAGGTCGTTGGATCAATGTGAAAGAATAGAGAGCCCAGAAATAGACCCACATAAATATAATCAACTGACCTTTGGTGCTGAAACCAAAGGTTCCTTTTTAAAAATGAACCTAGACACAGACCTTACACCTTTCACAAAAATTCCTTTAAAATGGAACATATACCTACATGTAAAATGCAAAACTATAACACTCCCAGAGGAAAACATGGGAGCAAAAAAAAAACCCACCTGACCTTGGATTAGTGATGATATTTTAAATACAACACAAAAAGCAAATCCATAAAAGAATAAAAATGATAAGTTGGAGTTTATTAAAATTATAAACCTATGCCCTGTGAAAAATACTTAAAAGAATCAAGAGACAAGGCATGGGTTCTAAGACAATACTTGGCAAGCAGATATCTGGTAAAGGACTTGTATGCAAAACATACAAGGAACCTTAAAACTCAACATAAGTACCAACAACCCAATTTTTTTCAATGAGCCAAAGATCTGAACAGACACTTCATCAAAGATACGATAGCAAATACCCATATTAAAGATGCTCAATGTCAGTGGTCACTACAGAATTACAAAACAAAACAAAAGACCACTACGCAGTCATAAGAACAGCTAAAATTCAAAACTGATGGTACCTAATGCGGGTGAGGGTGTTGGGCTCTCATTCTTCACTGGGGGAAACGTAAAATATAGTCATTTTGGTAGACTGCTGGGCAGTTTCTTGCAAAGCTAAACAGTCATTCATTTAGTCCCACAATCAGGTTCCTAGGCATTTATCTAACTAATTTGAAAACATATCCACACACAAAAAAACCTGCACATGAATGCTGATAGCATAATTACGATTATATTCATAATCACCAAAATTTGGAAGCAACCAAGATTCTCTTTTATAAGTGAATGAATAAACAAACTATAGCACATACATGCATTATTTAGTATGAAAAAGAAATGAGCTTTCAAGCCACAAAATATGTGGGTTTATCTTATATGTATATTTATAAGTAAAAGAAGCAAGTCTGAAAATTCTATATACTGTATAATTCCAATTATATGACATTCTGGGAGAGCAAACAAAAGAGAGTAAACAAAGCAGTGGTTTCCGTGATGCTGTGGATAACGTGACAACAGAATTAAACTCCATTAAAAATGTGGGACACACCCTCCCTGAAGAGGGTGGAGGAAAATGGCTCTGAACTAAGTAACTTCGGACACGAGTAGAATTTGTAAGACTAAAGGAAATAGGAACTATACATAAGCACTGTACTGTAGTTGATAAAGCATTTTACTCACTGGTACATAGGTTAACCATTCTGATGTCAATACGCCTGTATACTGGAGCTGAACACTTATGAACATGAATGGATGGTGGTTAGAACCAGGGTTCTCACTGCTGGAGTGAAAGGATACATTTAAACAAGGGAGAGGTCCAATTCACCTACTTCTTCCCCAACACACAAAAAAGGGTCAGCTGCTACAAGCTATTCCTAAAATTTATGGTTGTTTTTTCAGTTTTTAAATACTTTATTCACAAATCTTCTAAACCTTCTGCTTCCCTTTTTTGCTATTATCATTATTAACAAAAAAATAATAAAATGGTAATATAGAATACAATAATCTTAATACTAGCATTCATTGTCTAAGCACTTTATAAATATTATCTCATTTTTTTCTTTATAACAGCCCTGGAAAGGAGGTAGTATCCTAATTCTAAGGATGACAATACCGAGGCTTAGCAGTGATGAGGAATTTGACTGTGGTCTCACAACCGATTTAGTCATTCGTCAAGATGACATTAGTTTTAGGGGCTTCCCTGGTGGCACAGTGGTTGAGAGTCCGCCTGCCGATGCAGGGGACTCGGGTTCGTGCCCCAGTCCGGGAAGATCCCACATGCCTCGGAGCGGCTGGGCCCGTGAGCCATGGCTCCTGAGCCTGCACGTCTGGAGCCTGTGCTCCCCTATGGGAGAGGCCGCAACAGTGAGAGGCCCGCGTACCGAAAAAAAAAAAAAAAAAAAAAAAAGATGACATCAGTTTTTAAGGAACTACCATGTGCCAGTCCTTGTGTAATTATCAGGTGTGCAAACTGCAGGCACCATACCTCAGGAGAACCAACATTCTGGCCTGAAAGACAAATGCTATTATACCAGGAAACATACCAACATGTAATTAACGTGTCAGTTTAGGAAGGAAATGACCACGTATGAGTTAAGTGGGGAGAGAGCCTTTTTGAAGACATCACATGTATAATAAATAGAGGCACAAAGGATGTGAAAATTCCAAAGGTGATGAGAGTGGAAGGAGATATATAAATATTTCCCAGCGTAGAGAACAGAGCGTGCAAAGACTCCAAGGCAGAAACTTGATGAATTCTAGAAACTGATAGGAATTAGTATGAGAAATTAGTAGCAGGTATACGATCTTAGGATTGTTCAACTTTGCAATCCTTCCTTTCACCCTAAACCACCACACTGTAGAGCATTTCTTATTACTATCTTCCCTTAAATACAAAAGATTTTTACTGTCGAAAATCAGTAGAAGTCAGAAAAGTATGAGAGAAAAGCAGAAATAATCAGTAATCCCCTTGTACGCAGAAAAAAGCAGGCATTCTACCTTCCTTTCTCCTGAAATGTGACTTTATAAGAACATTTCTTCTTTCCACTTAGTTGTTTAAAAGGCTTATGAATGTCATTTTCGTACAGTGTATGGAAAAAAAGGAGTATATTTGCCTCTCACTTTCAGTATCCCAATTTGTAATTATCACGGATTTTGATCCCATGGAAAGCTAATGAAACTGACAGGGAGTGAAGACAAAAGGAGAAGGTTAAAAGGGGCCAAACCAATCCTCTGCCAAAGCCTGCAGACCTTGTCAGTGACTTTATAACCACCTCCTCACACACCCCAGTTTATCAGTCACTGGACTTCTCACTCGGGAGGACCCGGCTAAATAATTATGATACACAGTAACTCAGTTAACTCAGTAGTTATGATCATGAAGTGTGGGTCCACTTTAATAGGAATAGGATGTGCATGGATCATATAGTCTATGTGAAATCCAGGAATGATTCCATCCATCTGATTTTAGCGTAAGAACTTAACGTATATAAAATTATTAGGTAGATGGACCCAAGGGAGGAGGGGATCTTTGAATATCTGACCAAAAAGTACTCGTCCAACCTTAATACTTTTAGCTTGCAAGCTATCCATATAATCTACGTGAGAAAGAGAGCGAAAGAGAGAGAGAGAGATTGAGAGAGAAAGAGAGATTGTATTGAGATAGATCAGGAAGGAAACAGAGACACCCCCTTGCCCCTCTAGCTGCCAGGGAAAAGCATAAAAGCTGACCCACAGAGCTCCATCATCACAAGTGGCGACTTCGTCATTAACTTTGTAGTTGTAGTTTTTCTGTCACTTAAGTGAGGCTTCTGAACCGTGTCCGGAAAGTTTGTGGTATCTTAGAAGTCTCCCTCTCCTCCCTCTTTTTTACTGCATTTATTCCAGTAAGCACGCTGAAAAGCATGGTCACTAACTACTGATTTGCCCATTCAGTAATTCTCAGAGCTGTCCTGGCCTTTGATACACTGTCCCCTCCCAGCTTGAGAATGAGGCCATCTGCAAGAGGCAAGGAGAGAGATTGGCTTATTAGACAGAAACTGACAGTCCTAGAATGAAGGGCATGGGGTCCCCTCAGAAACTCATGGGGACCATTGTGGGAGGATTAGCAAAGGAGAACGCACTTCAGGAGGCCTGTGGGCACATCTCCACAAAGAATGAAAAACAGGAGGGAGCGGTAGGTGGGGTGGAAGGAAGTCCATACATTCAGTTACGTGTTGCGTTAGTTCTGATTTGGCATTCGGAGTTCTTCCTCAATATTGTGTCTCCATTTCCTCTCAACTCTTTAATATTCATTCCATTCAGGGCATCATACACTCTATGATTAGTTGGCATGGGCTGTGTCCAATCTGGAGTAATCTGTATGCATTTATCTTGCGAGCTGCTCCCTAATTGGTTTTCATCCAAGTAATCCCACAGAGAATAAGGTTACATGCTGAAAAGGGCTGAGGTGAGAGTGTGGGTAAAACGGGACTGTGAACTCCTTTCCTGGCCTTATTAGGAATGCTGTGAGCATCTGCAGTAGGGAGAAAAGAAAAAGTTCAAATTTCCAAGATTCTCCTAAGTCATGAATAAGCATATAGTAGACCCCAGAGTCTAACCAACAAGCTACAGAGACAAAACACCTCTAGGGTAAACCCATCCGTTTCTGCAGGATCCAATAGCTGGTATAACATAGATCAAACATTAGGCTAAAAGAGGACACATGGAGAGGAGTAGCTGGAGAAATAATTTAAATTAAGAAAAATTAAGCCTTTGTTTTGGCTCCAGAAACCTGGAATTCAGGAAGAAATAAGCTCCGAGTAAGCATTTTCATATACGATTAAAAATGAGGGCAACTAAAAGCAACATTTCTGAGTGTTTGTTTTTAATTATTGTTTTTATTTCCCGTGGGCCCTTTAGATACTTTGATTCACCTTTAACAGTAGTCTAGTATAGCAATAATATGAAGTCCACGTGTATTTTTCTGAGTATAGAGGGTCCCCCTGTAAAAGGAAATGAAGACTTTTGTAGGTCCGTGAAAATGTTTTCCTAATATGATTTAATAGTGAAAATATTTAGGCATTATTTTAAACTTAAAAATGTGATGAAAGTTCACCTCTCAGAAAGAAAGAGTCCATTTCAATTTTCATAAATATTACAATTGTCTTTACTTGCTGAAAATAATGTCTATTTTTTCATTTGCCATTGTTAGCTGCGTGGGTACCTCAATTAAGATAATTGGTTTCAAGTGCACTACGATATAGATAACATTGCATAAAGAGACTGGCTTCTATATTTTCTGCTATAAAATGAGAATACCGTGCTTGATCATAGTGCTTGTTTTAAAAGTAATTATCATTTTCCAAGTCCAATTCTCTCTCAGAAAAGGAATCTGGAATCAGTCTTTCTAAATCAGAAAGAGGGACAGTGGTGTAATTGTTCCTCCTCCTGGGAAATATGCTTTTCCTTAACTGTATAAAGCAACACAAAATTTTCCATAAATAATTACAGTGCCAATGTGTTACACCAAGTAAAAAACAAAACAAAACAAAAAACACTGCAAATTTAGAAGTAAAAAGAGTGTTAAAACGCCACTTTCAAAAACTCTGCACCAGAGCACAAAATGAAACCACCCAAAGAACTTGCAGGAGTCAAAGTCGGTGTAACTCTGTAGGAAATCTCACTTTCAATTACCTTATTCTTCTGCTTATATGTCAAGTGACTTATTTTATGATGGTTTAAATAGGAGAGTCATATTAAAAAAGAAAGAATATTTTTCTATGAAGAATCTTACAGGCTCAAAGGCCGTTTAACTTAGTTTAGCCATCTAGTTTATTTTGCATTAGAGGAACTTCACATTTAATTTACCCGTCCATAATAGGTAACTTTTTCAATACGGAGCTAAAGGTCACTCTTATATGTAAGGAAAATTAAGCCGATGTTCTTGGTTGCCTTACAGTCCTCCTAGATCAACTACTCCAATAAATGAACATGTACAACAAGCCGAAGGGCTTTTTATTACAAATTTAATTCATTTCTCTAGACAACTGTGAAATTTGCCATTGACATTAGTCATTACCCCAAGGCGAACTAAAAGATGATCTCAGTTAATAAATGATCCTTAACAAGGAGCGCTCCCATCTCCTGTGATACTGGTACAGGCACAGTCTATGAATGCAGGACTTGCTTCCTGCCAGGACACCAGTGTTCCCGACTATTTGGTGTACTTGTTTCCTGTTCCTGCTCCTGATATTAATAATTATGCAACGGGATAATTAGCAACACAAAGAGACAGTCCTATGAGCTTGAAGCTAGATTTTTAGCACGTTAACCTTCTGGGAAATAAAGAACAGAAGCAAAGAATCTAGCCAAATAACCAATGCAGGTTGATTTCACAGTGTGTAAAAGGCTAATTATCTGTGAAAAGTCTGACCTCAAGTAACAAAATTACAGAAATGTGCAGGCATTTTATTTTAAATAAAACTCAGAGCCTCTGCTTCATATTCTAAAGAAACCTGATTAGCCAGTGTATGAAAGGAAAGATTGGAAACTTTAAAAAAAAAAAAAAAAGCTCTGAAGGGAATGATGGTATCTGGAAATAAATGTTAATGATCAACCCAGCCACCTGAGAAGGTAGGCTAAAAGATAAACTCCTACTTCCTTTCCCTACCCCCTACACACAGACATTATAACGAAAAAAGAAAGAAAGAAAGAAAAAAACCACACACACACTCAGTATGTGACAGAAGTAGGTTAAGTGTATTTTGTTTACTGGAGACAGGCTACAATAAAAAGCAGAAAATATTACTACTCCTTTACAGATACCATATGTAATTCATTCTGATACAGGAATATTTATCCACTAGCAGTAATAACAAACCACAATTTTTGTCATGAAAAAAATAAATTGTATTTTCAAAAAGCAAACACATTACAGAGTGTATAAAAATGCAATATTCCCATTTTCTAGTCAGAGTTCCAATTTATTGAAGTAACAGAGCAGAAAATGCACTGACAGCTGTTACATTTTATTGCGAATTAGTATATACGTTTTATATCCTGTGAGCAAATGCATGATACATTGTATTCCAGTAATTGCCACTGGCTTTCCAAATGGAAACCGAATGATCTTAGTGCAATTACACTCAGGAGAGTACACAGAACAGCTTCCAGTTCTACCTTATAGCACTTTAACAATATTGATATTAAGTATATTTTCTATTTTTTAAGCAAAAATAAAAGATTAAAAAGGTCAAACTGGATTTTTTTTTAATTTTAAAAACTAGTGCTCAAATGGTATATGGGGTCGCTCGTTCATCTTGGATGACTTTTTAAATTTAAGTTGTACATGTTACAATATTGCAGTTTGGAAGGTGCAGGAAGGTTCAACAAAGTTTCTCCCCTCCCCCTTTGTTTACTAATATCAATATTTTACTTTCCTTGATGTCTCCCTCCATATCCTCCCTCTTAGCTATAGAATGTAGGGCTTTAAAGTGATGGGAACAGGTGTTGGAAGACTTCAGAAAATGAGCTATATGCTGAGTTTTCACTCTACACCCAGCAGCCCCATCATCTTTGATTCCTTTCCTCATACTTCCTGGCTACTCCTCCTAGCATGTTATGTGCATTAGCTACCGTCCTTAGGAGAAAGCCATTTGTTTTCATAAGGGTTAATTCTGATTTCATAGATCATTTTGCTAACGCTCAGGACTACGAGTTAACAGGCAAGCACGCTCCAACCTTGTAACCGTCTTTGCAGTCAGTTCTAATTTATTAGAAGCAAATTTCTCGCATGCTATAAGAAGCCTATTTCGTCTATTTTTGCAAACCTTGATAATACACTACACCCTTTCTCTTGGCAGCCCGTCGGCGGACAGCCTCTCCACCGTGGGGCTCGGTGGCGAAGCCTTCAATAAAGCCGGCTGTCTTCTCCCTCTAGTGGTTACCAGCCCGCCTTGCAGGGGAGGGAAAGCAGAAGCTGCAGAGGACGCGCAGAGGGACTTTGGTGCAATTCTTTTTTTTTTTTTTTTTTTTTTTTTGTGGTACGCGGGCCTCTCACTGTTGTGGCCCCTCCCGTTGCGGAGCACAGGCTCCGGACGCGCAGGCTCAGCGGCCATGGCTCACGGGCCCAGCCGCTCCGCGGCATGTGGAATCTTCCCGGACTGGGGCACGAACCCGTGTCCCCTGAATCGGCAGGGGGACTCTCAACCACTGCGCCACCAGGGAAGCCCTGATGCAATTCTTTTGGCTTAGAGGGAAGAGGGAAAAAGTAGAACCCAAGCAGTCTATCGCTGCAGAAAATAGAATTTATCAAGCATTTAAAACAATATGTTAGTGGCGGCCACAGCTTAATCAACACCAACCTGCTGACATAGGTTTGCAATTTGAGCTGGTTATTAGTGATTGAATTAACAGCATGTCACAACTTGTATCTGGTTTCATAAAAGAAACCGACTAACGCAACAGAACCATAAACAACATGTAATAAGACTTTTTTTTTCCCCCGGGCTGGAAACGAAAATCTCATATAGCTAGAACAGGAAAGAGCAAGGGCCACTCCGTTTGCCCCTTTCGGAGGGTTGTCCCGAAGCAGCTTGGGACTCCCTCCCGGGGGACTCCACGCTTGCCCAGTGCAGAGGCCCCGCTATAGAAACACCATCCAAAACTACATTAACAACAGCAACATCAACACAGCTAAAGACACGTGATAGCTCTCCTCCGGATGTTAGAAGCAGTTGTGTTAACAAATTCCAGGTGGTAATGGCCTTTGCCATATCACTGCTACCTTAAACACATACAAAGCCTCAGCTCCCCGCATCCCCTTACATCTGTTTCTAACCCAAAGTTGTTCAGAAACTTATTTGAAAGAAAATGTACTGTGCCCAATACAGAAATTCAAAGCATTAGCCTTCTTGTTTCCTATAAAAATATATTAATGCTAGGGATGTATGAGTTTTAAAGTCGTGAAATCTGCGTTTAGGAGTTCTCCTACATCCAGTGTAACACATGAAGAAAATTGCTGTTCCGGAAGTATTTTCTATTTTTTATTAGAAAAGAAATAGTAAGTCTTATTCTGGGCTTAAATCATGCCCAAATACACTGAAGTGTCCTCATGTATTATGAGGAATGATGAATGTGGACCACGCCCTACATGGAATTACTTGGATTTGGGATCCCACACAATGCCTCAGATTCTTTGGTAAAGGGGAGAAATAAATGTGCATATGACTTACTTATTTTGAATAGCTTACTTCCTCTTCTTTTTAAGGACAGACATTTTGGAGAATTCATTTCCGTAACTATTTAAGGAACTGAAGAGGATTCAGTTATCCATATTGGGGAGACTTTTATTATTGGTTAAAATGGATAGAGTGATACTCCTTAAAGTATATTTCATTTTGTTATTAGTAAAAATTGATATTGGTATCGATTACCATGAAACTGATAACATCAAGGGCTTTTTCAAGAGTATAGCAAACGATATGCAAATATAATATACAAATATGATAGAAGGTTCCCTCTGCAGGTTAATCAGAATCTTAGTCTGAAATCTTTCCAAATGTCTACAGACAGCTAACTAGGGAAAAATCAAGCACACTTATCTCCTGCTTCACTAAAAGGGGTCCTGCAGGGGCTGATCTGATCTCATCAGAGCCTGAAATAAGGCAGTTCCGTGGGGAATGGATTAGATCTGAGTGAATGTGTGGAGTTGAAGCTTGGGGAAATAAAATAAGTCAGATATGGAAAGATGTACATGATCTGTCACAATAGACATTTCTTTCTTTTTTTAAAAGTAAAATCAATGAGAAATCTGAGCAATGATTATTTCCTCTCTAACAGAGAAATATACTTAGAATAATCATTTTGTCTCATTTTGCTTTTGGTGGGTTTTTATTTCTATGACCTGATGCCTTGTGGGTTCTTAAAATACAGATGAGGAAACAATGGTTCAGGGAGATGAGGTGACCTGCCTGAAACAAACAGTAGCATAAATTCCTTCCTATTTTGTTCTGCGCAAGAAAGGAGCAAAGTCAAATAGTAACAGAATGCAGATCATATTCCGGGTTTCTATCGCTCTTTTCCGATACAAGAAATATTTTGAGTCTCCACAAGGTGTTACGGTTATCTGAGGTGGATTTTTATTTTTATGTATTTATTTGTTTGTTTGTTTGTTTATTTTTGGCTGCATTGGGTCTTTGTTGTTGCATGTGGGCTTTCTCTAGTTGTGTCGAGAGGGGCTTCTCTTCCTTGTGGTGCACGGCCTTCTCATCGCGGTGGCTTCTATTGTTGCAGAGCACGGGCTCTAGGCGTGCGGGTTTCAGTAGTTGTGGCTCATGGGCTCAGTTGTGGCTCGTGGGCTCTAGAGTGCAGGCTTCAGTAGTTTTGGTGCACAGGCTTCGTTGCTCTGCGGCATGTGGGATCTTCCCGGACCAGGGCTCGAACCTGTGTCCCCTGCATTATCAGGCGGATTCTTAACAACTGTGCCACCAGGGAAGTCCTTGAGGTGGGTTTTTAATTACAGTATTTCTCCAAAGCCCACTAGACATTCTAGAATTATATTAGTTGGTGTATGAACAGAAAATCTAAACTGTTTTTAATATTTCCCTTAGCAAAACAAAATAGAAAGGGATTTCTGAAATTTCTGAAACAGTCCTCCTAAATTTGAAATAAGAAAATTTTTAGAGTTAATTTGTATCATTTATAGATTTGAATAAACTACATTCTCTTCCCATTATCACTTATCAAGAAGAATTGATTGTAAATGTGACTTCACTGGGTTAATCTTTAAGGGTAAAATATTTTGAATTAATTTTTCCTCATTTTCTTCATCTATGCAATAAAATTATATTGTTATGAAAATTTTCTATCACTCTTTCTGTAATATAAGAAAGGAAATGTTGCAGGTTTCAGAAAAGCTCATATTTGGGAAGATTAATAAATTAACTCACTTCCCTCTTGTGGCAACTTACTTCAAAATTGTCTAATCCAACACGGTATAGGAAGTAGCCATTTCTCTATCCTTTTTGGTAGTAGACTGAGCCTTTCTCAGAAGTAAATAGTCAAGCCTTAACTTTAGATTGGGAGTTTATCAGAGAACATGATTAAATGTGTTCTACACTTTGGGGACCTTCTTTTGTCTCAAATTTATTTGTTCTGAGCTTCCTTGGTGGCGCAGTGGTTAAGAATCTGCCTGCCAATGCAGGGGACATCGGTTTGAGTCCTGGTCTGGGAGGATCCCACATACCGCTGAGCAACTGGGCCCGTGAGCCACAACTACTGAGCCTGTGCATCTGGAGCCTGTGCTCCACAACAAGAGAGGCCACGACAGTGAGAGGCCCGCGCACCGTGATGAAGAGTGGCCCCTGCTCGCTGCAATTGGAGAAAGCCCTTGCACAGAAACAAAGACCCAAACACAGCAAAAAAATAAATAAATAAATTTATTTGTTCAGCTAATACTTATTTAGTGTTAAGTGATGGTGTTCGTAACTGGAGATGTAGTGATGAGCAAAAAGAAAGTCATTGTTCACATGGAGGTTACAATTTAGAGGAAAAACTGCTGTAAGTCAAATGATCATACAACTGTAAGCAGACATGATTTGAAAAGGGTTACATGGCAGGGAAAGGGGCACATAGAATAGCAATGTGAGGTCTTATAGAGGTGGAAGGGTGTTAACCTACTTTCAAAGGTTAGTGAAAGATAATCTCATGAAGTATTCAGATCCACCAGATAAGTAGGACTTCATTAGGGGAGGTGTGTGTGTCCTTGTATGTATGAGAGAGAGAGAGAGAGAGAGAGAGAGGGAGGGAGGGAGAGAGATGGCAGAGTAATTCAGACATGGGGGCTCTGTAGGAGAGCATGGGTAGAGGCACTACAATGTGACAGCCCCTGAGGAACCCAAATAGGCAGGTGGGACGAGCGTACATAAGCAGAGGGAGAGGGGACAGCAGCGTCAGAGGCACCTAGGCCAGAGCATATGGGTCTTTGGAGGTCTTTCCTTTCACATATACTGGTATTAACACAAAGACAGTGGGAAAAGCCTCAAGGCCCTTTTACATGGTGAAGGCTGTGGGGCGGAGGGTGGGTGGGGGATCAGCCACTCTGCCATGGAGGGAAAATAACTGAATGGTTAGGGCAGGTGCAGGGAGGTCATCCAGTTGCCAAAATATAATCACAATTGCTGACCTCTGATTATTAACTTGCAGAGGATACCTTTCTGTTTTTTGGAACTGGTTTCTGTTGATTTTTAAAAGCATTTAGAACTTACAGAGAACTTTTGCCTGTGTTTGATCTTATAACAACCCTGCCAGGCTGTCAAGATGGACAGGCTTTCTCTCTGCAAAAGAGACTAAGGCATGGAGTAACTGAGATGGGGACCCGCTATTTCAAACTCTTCCTAACTCTCTCTTCCCCACACAATAATGTTCACAAAGTTGACATCTAATTAGTATAAATTGTAAAAAAAAAAAAAAAGAAAAAGATGAATTGAATGGAGGTAGCTTCCTTATAAGACAGATTTTCTCTTTATTTTGATAGATTTATTGGTTTACCATCTCCACATTCTGCAGCTTGGCCTGGTAAAGGGATTAATGAGAGAATGTTTATTAAAGATTTTTCAAAGCATTATTGGAAAATCTACATGAATTCAAAGCTTCTATTTGTCTTCACCATCACAGTGTGGTTTGAGGGGCACCTAAGCTCGACTTAGATGCTTTCACTTCAAAAGCTTGCATATGTATCATTTTTCGGATGCAAGAAACATAAATAAAAAAATTAAAATTCTCTATTACCTAGAACCTGGTTTAGATTATATGGAGAGAAAGGGAAACCCAAAATGTTCAACTCACATGTACATTTTAAAGGTAACTTGCATCTAATTTCATATAAATGATCCACCATGTACATACATCAAAATATCTTTACCACATTTTGGTGAAGTGCACTTATAGGATAACAATGCTAGAATCGTGGAATATTGTAACAATCGAAGAGCCAGCTAAAGTGACATAAATATTGTTGGCTGAGATTGTTGTGCTGCTGTCATAAAAAAATCGTCTTACTTGTATTTGTTCACTTGGAAATAAGAACTTAGAACTTCCAAAGTGCAGTGTGTCTGGATCAGAGGGAGATAATCTAAAAATGAGTAAGACTCAATCATGTAATGAAAGAGCTTTCGAAGTATTTCACATCATATTTAACAGTAGAAGACTTATCCATTAGAAACAAATTTTAAACAAAAGCACGCTCCGAAATTATTAATTTAAAACTGAAGACATATGCAATTATGTCTTGATAGAGTTCTCAGGACAGGTACAAAATCTTTTCCTAAATACACAGCATATTTTTATTATGATTTTATATATAATTAAAAATAAGTTTTTACTTTGCAAATCTTTGGCAATTTAAGGTATTGTGATTAGTAACAACTCATCCGTCTGTAGTAATTTATTCTCCTCTCCAAATTATCAAAAGCCCAACACAATGCACATTTTCCCTCAAAGTTTTATAAAGGTCACTGTTTGTTTAAGTGTTACTATAAACAGAGATGGGTGAAAATAGGGGTGGTCTGTCCTGATAAATCCCATTTTTCTGGTTTGGATTTTAGTTTATCAACCTTTAAGAGCCCTTTCTGTTCCAGCCTCTCTTTTCTCATGAATTCTTACTGTAATCATCATCAACTTCCCACCAAGCAATGTTTTCAAATACTAACAAAATAACCATATTTAAGCATAATGAAAGTTCATACAAACTTAAACAAACCATTGTCATCTTTGAAAAGATACACAAAAATCCAGTATTGATGCTCTTTCACAGACCATAACAATGCCACATGGTCTCACTTTTACCAAAGAGCAAAATTAGTTAATAATTTTTCACCATAATTCAAGCTTTGCTCTGTCTTTTATTTGTCATCCATTCATTCATTCACTCAGGACATAACTCATTCATTCATTTAGTTAGTCGATGACTATCAATAAATGGTCACAATGTGGCAGGCTCTGTAGTATCACTGGGGGCTACAATGATGGATATGACTTAATGTTTATTCCCCAGAAATTCACATCCTAGTGCAGGGGACAAATCGGTAAACAAATGATGACAGTGCAACATGGGGTTATAACATAGCTATGTACAAAGCATGATGGGAGGATTAAGAGGAAACTGTGCCCTAGAAAGACTGATGATCTTGAACGGTGGACAGAAGATAATAAAAAGGTAGGAGGGTCAGGCAAGGACCATCCAGGTATATGGGAGAGCATGAATGAAAACACAAAATCATGAAGAACATAACCTCTTTAGGGAAAGGGAAGGTGTTTTATTCAGCTAGTACATGGAGGTAGTCTAGTGGCTTTGAGACATAGTAGCCAGTCACAATCTTTTTCTGCCCCAGGGCAAGATTTCCAGTTCTTTTCTTTTCTTTTCTTTATGTTTATTTTCTATTGGAGTACAGTTGATTAACAATGTTGTGTTAGTTCCAGGTGTACAGCAAAGTGATTCAGTTATACATATACATGTATCTATTCTCTTTCAAATTATTTTCCCATTGAGGTTGTTACAGAATATTAAGCAGACTTCCCTGTGCTATACAGTAGGTCCTTGTTGGTTATCCATTTTAAATATAGCAGTGTGTCCAGTTCTTTTCTTTTTCTTTTTTGTCATCTACACCTCACTCCAAGCTTATCAAGATTTCCCCATGTTACTTTGTCTCTAAAAATTGAGAACTCATACCAAAGTGTTCACCTTAGAGGCTCGCAAAAGGTCAATATGAATGAAAATAAATAAAATATATGAGAAAGAAAAATGGTAGGCAAGGACTGAATGAGAATGGCATATGGATGTTGTGGAATTATGTCCATAGATATTAGGAAGTCACCAAACATTAAAAAAAAAATCTACTTTGAAATAACCTCAAACATACAGTTAGACTTCAAGCAAAAGACATAATTTTTTTTCCCTGAATCTTTTGAGGATAAATTGTTGACACGTTGCCGTTTTACCACTGAATATTTTAATATGTATTCGTTATAGATAAAAACATTCTCTTGCATGACTACAATGTCATCATCAAAATCAGGAAACTAACATTGATGTATAGTTAGCGTTTAATTGGTAGACTCCATTCAAGTTTTACCAATGGTGTTCCTTTTAAGAAAAGATCAAGTCCAGAAACACATGTTGTATTCAGTTGTTATACTCCTTAGTTTCCTTTAGTGTGGATTATTTTCTCACCCTTTCCTTGATTTTCATGAACTTGACACATTCACATATTTCAGCTGGTTATTTTGCTGAATGTCCTCAGTTTGGGTTTACCTAATATTCTTTTACATTTAGACCCATGTTGTACAACTCTGGCAGAAAGGATGTAGTGTTCCTTCACTGCATCCCATCAGGTGCACACAAGGTCAGTTTGTCCCATTATTTCCGATGTTGTCTCTGATCACTTGATCAAGGTGGTATGTCTCAGATCTCTTCAATGTAAAGTACCTCTTTTTCCCTATGCAGTTTAATTTTTAAAAATGTGGAAAAGTATTTTGAGACTATGTGAATATCACATTCCTCATCAAAGTGTCTATTTGTGTATTTATTTGTTTGTTTATATCCAGATAGACATATCAATCCCCAATTTAACCACATGGTTTTAACCTCTTATGATTGTTATTTCATTTGATAATCAAATTCTACCATATCTGGCCATTGAGAGACGCTTCTGTGTTTTTTGACAAGTCACAATCATTTTTTTTTTTTGAGCACTTCCTTGCTCAAGGGCACTAAGATATTCCAAGTTCATATTGTACTTTTCCTGCCTCAGCACTGAATTCAGTCAGTTCTCCAAAGAGCCTTGATTTACCGTATGGTATTCAGAAATCAAGATCTAGGTGCTGGGAGTACACATTGGTCTTGGTGAAGGACTCCTTCTAAGCTCTGTCATTGGATAGAAAACAAAATATATATGCATATGTACACATATATACACACATTCAGTCCCATATATCCATATGTATATACCTATATCTATATATCTATATAGAAAATGATGAGTTAACACTGATATCTCCATTCCAATCCAACATCCCAGAATTCATTCTAGTTTTTACCCTTTATGTGCAACCACCTTTTCAAACGGTGAGAAAACTGTTCCTACTGTCCTTTACATACTCATTTGACCTATACCCCTGTGTCTAACTCACTTAACACCACCATTCCCATGCCTCTCCTCTCCCTACTCATATTTTGCCTACCTCTTTTATTGCTCTACCTCTTCCCTACCATCTGGGTGCGAGTCTTACCCTACTCAAGCTTCAACACCCTCTCTCATCATCAGCATCTTTAAACAAGGTCAAAAGTGTGATCTGGGATGGTGAGCATGGCAGCAGCTTTGCTAAACTGAAGAGAGCAGAGATTGGCACCTGCAGCCCCAGTAAAATATGTAAGACAAATATTCAGGCAAGAGGTAATAAGGATAGTAAGGGGTGGGACAGATTTAAGATACATGTCTCTGATAAAATACTCCTAAGACTAGTGAAAGTGATGTAGTGGTTGATGAAAATATTAAGATTCATAATTTGAGAGGCTAAGTGAATTTCTTAAAACTGTAAATACAGGATACAGATGAAATCATCACTTGTTGTATAGGATTTTTTTTAAGGTTTTAAAAAAATTTTATTGGAGTATAGCTGACTTACAATGCTGTGTCAGTTTCAGGTGTACAGCAAAGTGAATCAGTTATACATATACATATATCCACTCTTATTTAGATTCTTTTCCCATATAGGTCATTACAGAGTACTGAGTAGAGTTCCCTGTGCTACACAGCAGGTCCTTATTAGTCATCTATTTTATATACAGTAGAGTGCATATGCCAATCCCAATCTCCCAATTTATCCCTCCCACAAGTTTTAAGTTTAAATAAAATATTTAAGGCATCTCTGTATCTTATTTAAATGATTCTGTTGTATAGGATTTTGATGTAGAGGTAGAAAGAAGATGATGATTTTAGATTTCGACAGGCTGGGTATTAGATATTGGCAAGAAAACGTTTTCTGTTGTAGAGATCTGGCTACAATCTTGGACTTGTTGAGTGGAGGAATGAATGAAACGTAGATGTGGCAAAAGAAAACAGAGAGTATTTTTGTTTTGTTCTTTTAAGATTTTGTTGGTTTATTTGTGGTTTTCATGACTTTAATTTCTTCCCTTAAAGACAGCTGTAGAATATCCTCTCTACCTCCAACAAGATGTTTTTCTCTCATTCTCCCTCAGTCTCATCCATCTTCACTTACTGTCTCTCTTGGGGGTGGCTAAGGAGCCTGGTTTGAGGGGGGAACAGATGGAAGAGAAAGGGCAGGGTGATGAGAGCCATTCTACTTACATTTTTCCTTTTCCAGTTCTGCCTGCTTCCAGTTGTATTAGTTTCCTGTTGCTGCTGTAACAAATTACCACAAACTTTGAGGCTTAAAAACACATCAATATTTTGTTTCGGTTCTGGAGGTCAGACGTCTTCCATGGGTTTTATGGGCTGAAATCAAGACTCCTTCAGGAGTCTCTGTGGGAGGCTCTGTTTCCTTGCTCTTCCTGATTTCTGTAGATTGCTCACATTCCAAGGCTCGTGACTCCTTACTCCATTTTCAACGTGTATCACTTCAACCTCTGCTGCCTTTGTCACACTCATCTCTATGACTTTGACCCTCATGTCCTCCTCTGATAAGGATCCTTGTTGTTACATTGGATCCAGTTGGATAATCCAGGATAACCTCACCTTTCAAGATATTTAACTGAATCATACCTGAAAAGTCCCTTTTACCATGTAAGGTCACATATTCACCTATTTTGAGGATTAGAACATGGACATCTTTGGGGAGTGCTATTATTGTGTCTATTAACTACACTCAGCACAATGAAAAGTACGTTGTGCACAAATATTTAGCACTGTGCAACTAAATACTTCAAGTGCAATTTCTCTTCGAATCCTTAAAATAAGCCTATGCGATAGATACCATTATTACATGTTATTTTATAGATAAAGACTTAACAGGATTTAGGTAACTTGCCAAAATTCATACAGCTAGTAAATGCTGGAACTCAGAGATTCACCCAGGTGTGTGGCTTAAAAACCTATGCTTGTAAAGACTGGCTGGCTACATAGACTAGATAGGGCAGGTGTTATTTTTATTTCCATACTACAGAGAGTGATGAAAGTGTTTAAAGAAATCATACGAGAATGATAACAGCAAAAAGTAAATAGGTGGTAGCAGAAGAGTGTCTGGGAGCCTTCTGGATGTAACTTGTAGGATCTTGCTCCTGGACATATATTCTGGTTACACTTTGAAGTAAGACTCTGGCATGTGGGGTGGACCAGTGACTATTATAACTCAGACAATGAAAAAGCCACAGAATACTAGGAGTCACATATATGGTAAAAGGAAGGGATGTAAGATGATAGAAAAGAGAACAAAGAGGGGAAAGAGGAAGGATAGCTTGAAGATCATGAAAAAGGAGGAGAAATTGGAGATGAGGCTCTTCTTGGCTTTGCAAATCATTCCTGAACCTAATCCTTGTGTAACTAACTGGATGTAATGATTTAGGAATAGAACAGCTGACTGTTGTGGGTGGATGCCCCAGGGAGTCAATATTGTCAAAGATAACTATTAAAGTTCCACTTACGGGCTTCCCTGGTGGCGCAGTGGTTGAGAGTCCGCCTTCCGATGCAGGGGACACGGATTCGTGCCCCTGTCCGGGAAGATCCCACATGCCACGGAGCGGCTGCGCCCGTGAGCCATGGCCGCTGGGCCTGCGCGTCCGGAGACTGTGCTCCGCAACGGGAGAGGTCACAACACTGAGAGGCCCGCGTACCGCAAAAAAGTTCCACTAACTTCTTTCCATATATGAGACATGAACAAATAAAAAATAAACATATTATTAAAGTTTTTCTCTTTGCCCTGAGAATCTACATTCTCTTGCTGAGTTACCATAATAATTTGAGTTTCCAAAATTAAATTCATCATATGTTTTTTCTCTCATCAGAATACACCAACATACAGATGAGATATATATGAAATTAAACCAAAACGGAACTGAAAACAAAAGATGGTTTTCAGTCTCCTTTTCCCTTTTATGACCCCAACTTCTGATTTCTCGGAGGGTACAGAACTTCCTCTCCTGCACACAGATAACTCCAAGGTGATAACTAAATTACAACCATGCCCATTACTAACCCTTCTGTCATCAGCACCAACTCTTGTGCCACCCAAATGCCATTTATTGAATCTCTACCATGTAGCTGGCAAGTCACTATAGCCCATGCAAATTTCTTTTCCTCCAATGTTGTAAGTTCTTTGGTGATATCCACCTGATAAAACACCATGCTGTGATGTGCTCCTGTGATTTCCTAAGACTTTAATTTGGTATTTTCTGAGAACAGTAGCTACTTGGGCAAACGCAGAACGACTGAGAGCATTAAGACTAATGTTACCCAAGGCTTTTGCAAATATTTGTGCTATTCTCAAACTTTGATTCATGTGTTTTGGATACTGTAGAATAACATAAAAAAGCACAATCATTAGCCTCTGATGCCTTACCCATATCCAGCTGGTTAACCCTTGTCTGTTCACTCTTCCTTCTGTCAGCTCTACAACCATGAGCAGATAACATCACTTCTCTGAGCTTTAGATTTTTCCTAATACTGATTTTATGAAAATGTTAGGTGGATTAAATTATATTAAAAAGTCTTCTGTTCCCTCTCTAGTCTCCTCTGTAAGAAAGCACTGTACGAATACTTTTGGGAAGAACAGTTTGGAAAAGTATAGTAGATTTCAGTCCACCATTTAGCTTCCACTACCTGGCTGTGTATTCTTGAGGACATATGTAATCTCTCTTAGCTTTATTATTGTGTATATGCGTGTGTGCCTCTGTGTGTGTGTGTGTGTGTGTGTGTGTGTGTGTGAAAGTTATATAATAATACCTTGTTATATTTAAGTTTCATGATGGTTTAAACCTAAAGGCAAGTAGTAGCTGGTCAACATACTAGCTCTCCTTTATTTCCTTTGCATTTGGCCTCCCTGAAGGATGCAATGCCGTGGGAAGTTTACTTGTTTTGCAATGTGGAGAACTTTCCCCATGGTGGGAATGTGGAGACAGAGGAAGTTATACCATCTGAATGCGTCCACCACACAGCATCATGTAGGATGCAATAAGCCAGCAGTGGGCAACTCTCCCTGGAACTGGTGGACAAGATCCTTAACTTTTCTGAGCCTAAGTTTTATGATCTGTAAAAAGGTATGTAATGACGGCTTCTTCTACCTGAGAGTTCTGTTGAGTACATCAAATGCAGAAATGTGAGAGAAACATCTTGAAAACTAAAGCATTATGAGAAGATAAGAAACCACTAGTAATATACCTTCAGCAAGTAATACATTGTTCCTAATGCATGGAGATCAGAAAATAATCTGAAAATGTATCTGAGATGGCATGTGTTCATTTGTACTGAAGCATTTTGGATTGTTCTCACAATGCTCTATAATCCCACTTACTTAATTAACCCTTTATTCTTTCCCCTCAGCATTTAGCCTCTGCTGTGGCCAGTTCTATTTCCTTCTCATAACCAATATAGCTGGGGGATGACGGTACGGTCACTGCCCTGGCCAGGAGTGTTCTCTTCCTTCCCTTAGCAGGAGACACTTCTAATCTGGTCTTTGCTGACCGCACAACACCTAATTTCACTTCCCTTCATCTGGACTGCTTCAGCACTTTGGGTGTACATCACATAATTTCACACTTAATTATATGGTAAAAGTGGAGACAAAAATTCCATTTATTTTAGTGATAGAGCAAGCTAGGGAAAGAGAGGAAAAAAGTGATTTCTATTAAGGTGGCCTCTACCTCACCAGAAACAGGCCAATCAACCATGCGATTTTTATTTATGTTTCCTTTTCATTTCCTGAAGGCAAATATATATTCTACCCCCTTGATGATGTCAGGCAGTGAGTAGCCATAAATCACTAGTGACATGCTGGAACCAAGCTTTTTAGCGGGCCAGAAGAATGACTGGAGGATTATTTTCAGCAATATCCACAAAATAAGGTCACTACTGAGAAAAATCTAGAAAAAAATGAGGGACGTCTTTGTCAGATAATATTTCATGGGATACTGTCCAAGAATGAAAAGGGAAAATACCAATATACTTTTTAGTATCTGAGATCATTTGATTGGATTAAAGAACAACTGAGACAGTTTTAGTTTTCTAAATATTTCTCCTGTGTATATTGTAACTAAGGCTCAAAATTTATGAGACTTCTTAAATGTAAACATAACATAATTTAAACATCCTGGTTATTTTTTTCAATTTGAGAGGCAGTCTAATACTATATTGAAAGAATGTGGATTTTTGAAACGCTAGCTTTTGCATTTAATAGCTGTCTGACCTAGAGTAAAGATTCGATTTGACTAAATCTCAATGTTCTCACTATAAAATGGGAATAAGAATATCCACCTCATTATTATTGAGGACTGATGTGGAGAAAATGGAAAATTGATCCTACTGTCTGGTGCTTCAGTAGGTATCAAGTACACGTTAGTTACTTCTTTCTCCTTGTTGGGATTCTACATATTTATTTTGATGATACAGCGCTCATAAAAAATTTTTAAAAACCCATTTTAGAAGAACTCACTATTAGAATTCATTATTTGGGATTGCTGAGTCTGAAACACATTGTTTTGATTATTATTAACCATTGATGTAGCTTCTTTAAGCAAATTATTTCAGTAATATATAGGTCATCTGCAGACTAACAGAGACATCACACAATAGTAGCAAAAGAATACTCTGTAAAGGACTCTAAAATGCAAAGACTTTTTAATTCCGTCTGTGAAAGTATGCCCCAAGAAATGGCCATATGACATCCTAACACCCATCATATTTAAGAATACACAAACACACTCATACATACAACACACACATATCCCTTCTAGCTATGGTTCACACAGGCAAAAACTAATTAGGATGTAAATTTAAGTAAATTTTCAAATAATAGTTATCAGTAGACACTGATTTATCAGTGATTCCAGTAGAAATGGTTTAAGTGGTAAAGCATGTCAACAATTATTGAACTGTAATTCTGTATGTGGAGTATATTATTAAACACTAAAGATGGGTAGTTTTTAATTAACCTTTTTATGGAGAAAATTATAGATTCACATGCAGGTGTAAGAAATAATAGAGATATTCCATGTAATCTTTACTGTTTCCGCCATTGGTAACATTCTGAGAAACTATAATAAAATATCAAAACTAAGATATGGACATTGATACAGTCAAGATACAGAACATTTTCATCACCATAAGAATCCCTTAAGATGCGTTTTTATAACTACACCCACTTCCATTCACCTCTACTCCATCTTTAACACTGCTACCCACTAATCTACTCTCCATTTCTACACCTTGTCATTTTGAGACTATTATATAAATAGAATCATTCAGCACGTAAACTTTGGGATTGACTTTTTTCACTCTGCATAATTCTTCGTTTTTACGCTGAATAGAATTCCAAGGTATGGCTGTATCATACTTTGTTTAACCATTCACCCGCCAAAGTACATGAGTTGTTTCCAGTTTGGGGCTATTATGAATGAAGTTGATGTTGTATAGATTTTTGTGTGACCATAAGTCTTCATTTCTTTGGATGAATGACCAGTAATGCAATTGCTGACTCATATATTTGCATGTTTATTATTTTAAGAAAGCTTCACACTGGTTTCCAGAGTGGCTGTACCATTTTTCATTCCCACCAGCAATGTATGAATGATCCAGTTTCTCTATATCATGCCAGCATTATATTTTAGAACATTTTATTTCAGCCATGCCTATAAGTGCATTGTGATGTCTCATTGTGGATTTAATTTTCATATCCTGATGGCTAATGATGTTAAACATGTTTTCATGTGCTATTCTTCTGTCTATCCTCTTATGCGAAATTTATCTTTATGTCTTTGTTCATTTTCTGATTAGCTTGTTGCTTTACTGTTAAATAAGGGGTAAGTTTTTAGAGTTCTTTATGTATAATAGATACTAGATTTTGTCAGATATGTGGTTTGCAAATATTTTCTTGCCTCTACAGCTTTTATTTGTTTTAGTGGAGTTTTTCACAGAGAAAATATTTTTAGCTTTGATAAAGTCCAACTTATCCATTTTTCCTTTTATGGATTATCTTTTGGTATAAATTCTAAGAACTCTGCCTAGTCTTATTCCCAAGATTTTCTCCTATGTTTTTGTCTAAAAGTTTTACAGTTTCATTTTTCATATTTAAGTTTGTATCATCTTGAATTTTATAACTTAACATTTGTATAAGGTTTGAGACTAAAGTCACAGTTTATTTTTTCCTCATAGATATCCAATTGCTCCAGCACCATTTGTTGAAAAGGTTATTATTTCTCCATTGAATTGTTTTGAATCTTGTTACCTTGGCCAAAAATATGTCATTTGAGCATATTTGGGTGGGTCTATTTCTGGAAACTCTGTTTCTTTCCATTTATCTGTGTGTATCTATCACTCTCAATACTACACAGCCTCCATTACTGTAGCTATATAATAAGCTATAATAAGTGGGCAGAACAATTTCTTCTACTTTATTATTATTTTTTAAAATTGTATTGGCTAGTCTACTCCTTTCCCATATAAATTGTATACTCACCTGTATTTTATCTAAGGAATTGCATTAAAATTGCATATTAATTTGGGGAGAGATGACATCTTTACTATGTTGAGTCTTATGATGAATATGAAAATGGTATGTCTTTCTATTTATTTAGAACATTCATGATATCTTTTTTCATCTTGTTCATCCAATCTGATAATAACATTATATTTTTAATGAATTTTACATACGTTATTTAGTTGAGTAATATATTTTATCAACTTCTCTAACATCTGCATCTGAGTTGGTGTATTGAAAGCATTTAAATTTAATATAATTATTTACATTTTAGGGCTGAAGTCTGCCATTTTATTTTTTGGGTTTTGTTTGTTTGTTTGTTTCTTCTCTCTGATATTTGTTTCCCTGTTTTTTTCCATACCTCTGGTTGGGTTTCTTGAATAATTTTTAGAACTCTATTCTGATTTACCTATTGTATTTTTTATTGTAGCTCCTTGAATAGCTGTTTTTAGTGGTTTTGCTGTATTAAACATACGAACTTCATCATAATCTACCAGCATCATTATTTTAGCAGTTTGTGTGTGGTAGAAAAACATTACCTCACTTTATGCTTCTTTACCCTCTGCTGTTGATATTTTAATTGTCTTAAATATGTCCTCTACATACATTTAGGACTATTTCAGACAATGTTATGATTTTCACTTCAATCATAAAATATAATTTAGAAAACTCAAGAGAAAGAAAATCTAATGTATTTCCCCATATTTTTTGGTTCACTGTTTTCTCTCATCTTCTCAGTGTTCCGATGTTCCTTGTCTAAAATCATTTCTTTACTGTTTATAGGACATCCTGTAGTCGTTTTAGGGTATGTCTTCTGTCAACATATTCTCTTAGTTTCCCTTCATTTGATATTGTTTTGATTTTCCCTTCATTCATGAAGGATATTTTTGCTGGGTATAGCATTTGGGTTGACAGTTCTTTGCTTTTGGCACCTTAGAAATAGTATGCCACGTCCTCATGCCCTCCATGGTTTCTGATGAGAAATCTATTGTAATTCTAACAGTTTTTCTCTTACAGATAAGATGTTTTTCTCTGGCTGCTTTCAAGACTTTGTCTTTGTCTTTAGTTTTCAGAAGTTTAATTATGATGTGTCTTGGTATGGATCCCACTTTGGATTTCTTCAGCTACTTAAATATACATGTTTATTTGTCTTGTCAAATTTGAGAGAAGTTTACAGTCATTCACTCAAGTACTTTTCAGTCCTAAATTCTTTTCCTTCTGGAACTCTGATGATAACGAATGTTAGATTTTTTTTTGTATCAATTTTTTTTTGTATTTTGTATCAATTTATAGCCTTACCAGTAATATTTGATATTTCAGTTTTCCCCATTTTTTATTTCAGCTATTTCAACTATTCTGCTAATTTTCTTGTAATTCATTTGGCACTCCTCTGCTGATTAAATAAGCTGATCATCTTTTAATTGGCCATAGGAAAACAAATACAAACAAAACACAAGAGCTATATTAAGAATCCAAAGACCTCTTCTTAAGTAGAGATATTAAAACAACATGTCCACTGAATGGAGCCTAGTGCAATTAACCCACTTTCTGGTAGTTTTAGATTTATTGAGCTATGGGTTATTATGAGTGTTTTTTAAGACTTTGGTGCAGATTACTATTATTTTAAGGAGTGGGGGCAGAGGGTGAGGATTTCTGAGAGAATTTCTGGTGTCAAATATTCAGGACAGAGGTTGAAACTGAAGCTAGAAAGTAAGATACAGGCAGGTAGTGAAGTTGGCTCTCTCACTCCCTTTCCTAGATCTGAGCTTAACAGAACATAGTCATGCTTGAGAGCTGAAATGGAGAACTTTCCTCTACTGGACAGAAATAGACTAGGACCTAGGCAAGAAATCAAAATGAAAAGTAAGCTATTGTGTATTCAGTTATTCAATAAATATTTACTGTGCTCCTACTAGCAACATGTCCTGGTGTAGACATTGGACCACCGTGGGAAGTAAGACAGGCGGATGTCTACCATCATGAGCACTATCAGCATATATAGTATCATTGCGTTGTAAGAAGTGGGTTTTTTTCTATGTGCATGTTACCTTTTGTTTATTTTGTTTTGGCTTTCTCTTCGTTTTCTGTATAGTCATACTTAAATCTTCCAGCCTGGTCTTGTGGAATCCACAGAAAACAAGGAAATGTAATGTGTACTTTTGGCTAGAGCACTTTTCCTTTGAGATCATCAAGGTGACTCAAGGCTTGGAGGTTGATCTTTACTCACTCGCAGCAAGTGGAAAATATCTTCAGGTATCAGCAAATGTATTTACTTGCCCTTCACAAAATGGCTTCCATCCTCCACTAAAAGCAATGTTATCTGGCTTCTTTGCTTATGTTCAGGGAAATGACAATTTTCCTCAGGGTAAGTACTAGATGGTACAATTGTGGGAATCAGTGTCAGGAACATAAAACTGGGACAATAACCAGAGGTTTGTCAAAATGTTAAGAAAAGGATATTTTTTGGTTTGTTTTTGATGCTAAAGTAAAATCAAAGGGTTAAAGAAGAAATTCTAAACTTGGGATGCACAGACAGATTTTGGTATATTTGAAATATATGCAGTAATTGTGTGTGTGTGCATGTGTGTGTATGTTCATGAATTTATGATTGTATGTGTGCATTTTTAAGGGAAAAGAGCTCTTACTAGATTCTTAAAGAGAATCTATGACACTTAAATGCAGATAACTGGATAGAGGGCAAAGGTTGGGAATAGTGGTGGGCTACTAGCAGTCAAAGCTTTATAATAATGAGTGATACTTTGGAAGCAAACCGTACACAGTGATGGATATTATAAAGTATTATAAATTTATAAAGTATTACATATTATATATATTATATATATATATAAAGTATTATATATTTATAAAGTATTATAAAACACTGGAAATAATTTGCCTTGAGAGTTTAAGACTGTCATTCAGATTCTTTCTAAATCCGGCAATTTTCTCACTGAGTTAATGATCTGAACTTGTGTGGACACAAATTGATGGCTGACATTGATGGAAGCCTGATACCTCTAAGGCTCCATTTTCAGTTTTGGCCAGTGGGGAAGACATTCTATTCAGCTGGTCACTGCACCTTCAAAAGAAATTTCAATCCCTTATTGGACAAAAGCTATACTTCAAGTATGGAGTCGAGGGAGTGACGGTAAATTCTTCCTTTCTCAAGAATGAGGTTTGCAGGAAAAACACACAAGCACACACACACAAATGATGAGGAACCAGGAGATCTAGATTACTAACTCAGACATTTGGTCTTCCCCATGTTTAACTGCACTGCATGTGAGTCACATAATGTCAGGATTTGTAGAGAATTCTTAATATATACAGTAGCACGAAGCAGGTGTTTTTTGGTTTGTTTGTTTTTAGGAGTTTATGCATTCCAGAAAACTGAGAATTGTGCAGCTTAATAGGAAATAGGAATAAAATTGGTAAATCGAATACACATAAAACATGTTGTCCCTTTATTCTTCCTAACAGCTTAAATTTTATACCTATGCCATCTGCTAAACATACACTCACGTTTACTGGCTTGAGTTTTATCTTTATTAACTTACTTATCCTGCCTTCCTTTAAGTGGAATGGGTAATGGATGGAGTTTGAAAAGGATTTCAGAAAAGTATTTGGTACAAAAAAGAGTCAATAATGTTTTGATTACGATGGAAGGATATTTTTCACTTTGTTCATATCTTTTGTAAGTAACAAACTATACTAATATCTCTCCTGTTGTCATTTATCTTGAGCATTTTGAAGGGAACAATAAGAATCCTGTAGCGTTAACTTGGGTCTGATGCACGGTAGAACAAAATGACGGAAGAAGCAGATCCCAGCAATTCCTTTTTTACTTTTTCAATACCGTCAAAAGCCATCATATTGATCACTTTTCAGTAAGGTGAAAAACTAATAAACAAGTAAACTCCTGAGAGTCTTTGTTGCATGTATATGCTATTGTTTACAAAGTTAAAACTTCTGGTTACACTCAATAACTATTTCATTGGTCCCTTGAACGTCTATGGAGGTAAGAAGGCATCTATCTGATTTCCCAGTCAGACTCCTGAGACCCTGCTGCCTCCAGTGCATTATTTTCAAGGCTGTTTCACATAAGAATATTCTGTGGACATTAAAATAGGCAAATATAATTTAAGAGGTTCTTATGTGGAGTGTATGGAGTGACGCTTCACTTCCATCCTTTTGATTCAATCAGGCATCCACGAGCTTAAACTTCCTGTTTCCACCTTTCCAGCAATTATGTTATCATTCAAAGTCAAGTTCTTATTATGTGTTCTAAAACTGTTCATCAACTGTTCTTTTCCCCACATTTTTTAGTCTCTTCTTCTTTCCTTCAGAATGTTCATAATTGGAATCAAAACAAAGATGCATTCATTTATTGAATAAATATTTAATAAGAATATACTATGTGCCAGCTACCATGATGAAGGCTAATTTTATTATGATGATTAGAACAGACATGGACTCTGACCCCAGGAAGTTCACACAAATAAATATCTAATTATAAATTCCAACCATTCATATGAAGAAAAACACAGTGCACAGCAGATCGGCTTATTAAAATAGGAAAAATAAGAAAAGACTCCCATGAACAGTTAATATTTTAACTGAGATCTTAAGGCTGAGCTGTCATAGCATGCTGAGTTGGGCAGGGCATTCCAGGGAGAGGAGGAACTGAAATAGAAAAGAATTGGACTTACTGAAGGAACTGAAAGAAAAGTAGTAAGATTGAAGCACATTGGACGAAAAGGAGGGAAGTACACAAAGACTGTGGAGAAGACAAACATCAGATAATGGAATAGTTTAGGTGTTCTCGTATGTGCAGTGGGAGGTCTTTTAATCATTTTAATAAAGTAATAATACAATATAATTTGGTTTTGAAACGAGTGCCTCAGATGGCTGTAATGAGACTGGATAAGAAGTCGGCAAAGGAGGAGGAGGGAGAGGGAACAGTTAGGCAGGAACCACCTTGGCTCTGCTTTCAGAGAACTTAAAGAGTATAACAGTGGCGACCATCATGTAAAAAGTTAATTTCAACATAATGTGGTATGAGTGGAGAAAGGTCTGGTGAAGTGTGGTAAGTCAGAAGGTCCCAGGAAGTGGAAACAGAGTAAGTAAGTTCTACCAGAAACCAAGGACTGGCAAGGACATTGGAGAAACTGAGGAAACCTCTGGAACTTAATGGTTATGAACACACTTGTTCACTTGTTCATTCATTGAGAAGCTTTACTGAATGCCTACTGTGTGCTAAGCCTGTGTGCCAAGTACTAGATTTATTTTTTTATTCCACAGAGGTCCTTTTAATTCAAATAGAGCTCTGAATTTCTACATTACTAATGTCCTAAAGAAGACATCATTCCTCCGTTTTAACTGGCTCTTTATTCCTTGAATCTGAAAATGATTCCCCCAATTACCACTATAACTTCTATGTACCTATGTCTCTCCGTGGGGTCAGTGTCCATGTGAAACAGGCACTGCAAACACAAAAGAAGGAGCCTGTTAAACTGGGATCCCATTTTATAGGTAGAATAAAAACAATACTCTCATCATTCTGTATTTTAAATCTTACTATTATAGAATATTGCAACTTCCTTCTTACAGACAAAAGGAATAATTTATATTTATTTAAATTCATAATCACCATTTCCAGTGACAATTACTAGATACTTGAGATTTCTGAAAGAAAAAAAGAGGAAGGAAACATATTTTCAAAGTCAGATATTGAAAATTTTGGCTAAAATGAATAATGAACATGTGTTCTGAATGTAATTTAAGGAATACTCAATCCTTTCTCGATGACTTAGACTGTGACCCAAGGACAACACCTTAATTCCTAATAGATCAATAACTTTGAGTGACTGTGGTTTTGTATGAAGCAACTCAAACTGAACACTTATTACAGCATTAATGCTAATTATCTATAATAGTGAAGGAATTATTACAGTAAATACAAGTGGTAGGTCCAATTTTGTTCTTTTAGTCATTTAGCATTTTTCTGTAATGCCTTTTGTGGGTGGAAATTAGGGTGTGTAGATTATTATAACCATGAGTCAAGGTATGAAGACCAACAGAAAAATAAAAATTATAAGTTGTTAGCGAAAGTGACAGCCTCTAAAACCTATTATTTTAGTTATAAGCTTTAAAAAATAAGAGAAATAATATTTGATAGTCTATGCTTAAAAATCCATTTCATTTTTGTCTCTATGGTTTAATTCTAATACTTTCCACTTGCAATTATACCCAGATAAATGCCAAAAGTTAACCTAAGCATTTTAGTTTAATAAGGAGATGTGTTTATATTGTTATTTGAATGAGTATTTTCCTAATTTGGGGAATTTTTAAGATGAAAAGTAATATATGCAGAGTACATTGTATTATCAGAATTGGGGAACTGCCAGATTCTGTGAGAGAAGAATGAGCTGCGCCAGCCCTAAAATGGATATAAAGTCCAACTGACCTCTTCATACATTTGCTGGTTTCTCTTCCACATGAAAGGCACTAACTTCATTTGCTTGTACAGAAATACCTTTGAGCTATGTAGGCAAGTGGTTTGGCTGGAAGTGTTTCTTCTTATAACTTTATAGATTAGAATGATAAAGAATTTAACTATGTCAGTCAAACAAGGAAACAAGATGGATGATAATTACAAAATCTTCAAAGTAAGAGTTTTATATTATGTCAAAACAGACCATTAAGATGAGGTAGTTAAATTTGAATCACGAATTGTTGTCCATCCTGCCTTTGCCAGATATTCCTCTTTCCTTTTTTAAAGATAAGCTCATGTGATTCAAACAATTCAGTTTCATGATCACAATCAAGTATCATGCAGAGAGGAAGGGATTGAAACTAGATGCCTGAATGCCTTGTCTATTTATCCAGCAATCTGCCCACAAAGCCACACTTTCTCTAACACTCTGCTGTGCATCTTCAGAAAATACAATATCCTATGTCTATTTCCAAGTTATGCACTCAGGGAAAGGAGGGTTGTGTTGAGGTATGTAAAGCAAGGTGGAGAAAAAAACACTAGCTAAAAGTTTTCAGACCTTAAACAAATCTAATTTATTAGCTTGAGTTCTGAGAAAAGGCTCATCCCCGTCATTATCCAAAAACTATTCTGCTCCCACATGTGCTGTTCAAAGTTATTTTGAAAGTAATTTTGAATAATTTTAGTTATTTGTGAAAAGATCTGACTTTGAAATAAAGAATCTCTGAAAAAGTGAATAAAAGAAAATTTGAATGTCCACAAATGCTTAATAAAACAGAAGTTTTCCAAATTGTATATCAAATTATTTTATTTAAACTTCACTTTCAACTAAACGAATAATGTTGATTTTATCATTACTGTTACTAGTATTGACTAATATAATAATCGTAGGAAGACAATATTTAGGAGACTTAAAATCTCTACCAAATCAATATCAGCAGAAAAATGAAGTGCTTTTTAAAAATTTTACTAGTACAAATAAGAACTACTAAACAAAATGCTTTGAAGAAAATTAAGCATGACAGTTTTCAGCTGCAGTTATATTTATTTTTCAACTTTGCCTTTAATGTTTTTCTTTATACATTATACCCTTTAGATTTCTAAAAAACAAATGAAAAACCCAGTCTTATGAGTGTGAAGAACAGACAGCCCATTATTATGATATTTAGACATTCTAGATGTTTTTCACATCAAAAGATAAATTTGAAGGCTTAAAATGTAATATCTTAAGTTAGTCATCTTTCATGAGCGCACTGTTCCCTACGAAAACATGAACATCATTAGGAAGGGACCTCCACACTAAGTATAGGGAACTTCACTAGAGACACAAGTAGGAAAGTAGAGAAAAGAAGGGGGGAAAGTTGGGAAATCTAACAAAGTCTCCACTATCACGTTAATTAATTAATTGTAGATATACCTTCCACAGAATCTACAAAATATTAATCACTACCTCTCATACACATGTGAAGATACCTAAAATTTTATGTGCTTAAAGGCAAATGGATGAATTGCTTTTCCATGAGGATGGCATATAATCCCCCTTTTGCAGGGCACTTCTTAGAGAATTATTGCAAACTTCTTTGTCTTCAATTCTTTCCTAAGATGCATGTGTTCCAACATGGGTTAATGATTCAATGAACTCCATCTTTGCTAAAGTTTTCATAATAAGATTTGGTCATCTTAGCCAATACAAGAAAAGAAAGCTCCAACTAATCATCCTAACCAACCACCTGTTAGTTGAGTGACTTTATGATTGTCTTGTTGTTTCTTCACATTGGTCATCTGGTCAACCATAAATGTTTCTTTAATCAATCATGGAGTAGATGAATGATTACTAAAATGAGAATATTTTGAGGAGCATTTGGTACTTTTTTTTTGGCCTTTCCCTCATTCAAGAACCTACACACTACATTTGAAAAAGAAAAGCCTTATGGATTATTTTCTTGGACTTTTAAATGTTCTGAATGAAGATACAGATCTGGAAAAGCTGTGACAATTTTCATGACATTATCTCGTAAGCTGCCTCAATGCTTTTGGTAAAGAGGCAGTACATAATTACATAGATAAGTATATAGATAAAATATCACAGTCGGATATTGCCCTGTAAGTATTTCAAGTCTTTTTCCAAATTGACTGCAACCCCTGACATCTAAAGCACAGTGCTCAGAACAAAGTAGCCTCTCAATAAATATTTGCTGATTAAAGATGAATGTACAAATGCTTCAAAAAGTAACAAGTAATGTGTATAGGGTGATGTTAATGTACATTTTCATCATGATAATAATTATGATGACAAGCACAGGATTTTATCAACCAGATGGAAAAACAATAATATTGATATCTTGCTAGTGTATAAGAAAATCAGTATTGGTGTAAATGAAATACTCCTATATAAGAGTGTTTCACTGTTTTATTTTATCTTAAAATTGGGCATGATTAAAGTAATGAGTGGTTTAATAGAAATCCCAATTCTAAAAAAATCCAACACAAAGACAGAAACAACATTTAATTCTTCTGTAACAGCATTGGATCTCAGCTAGAAGCAGCATTCTTACATGTTTGGACAGAAAACAGCACTTCATTTATAAATAATGTTTTTATTTAAATAATCCTGAATTAAAATGAAACCTTTGGCCCTGCTAGTAATTAAACAGCAGTGCTTTACACTAGTCTTATTCTAAGCATGCAGACAGAGAAAAACACTTTGCAAATAAAAGTATACACAAGCTGCAATGTTTGGGTCTATTAGGGAGAACACCTGCAAAGCTTTTACTTCCCCACTTAGGCTTTTTTTAGTGGGCTGAAGTGTAATAATATACTTGTCCCCATATGGGAACCAGAGTTTAGTCCCAACTAAAACACCCCACACCCTCAGCTACCTGGGACCAATTGAGGAACCTCAGCTTAACTGATGTGAGAGCTGGCATGAGAAGCACTTGAAGCAGCTGGCCACATGGGGAATCAAGAGAGAAGGGCACTCATGAGGCCAAATACGCCCTGTGCTTGATTGTCTCCTACGGAGGTGGAAGAAAAGTTACTGTTCAGGGTGGCCCTATTCAACCTCATACAGCTGGCGAGAATGGCTGAGTCTCTAGCTTGAAATCCCCAAGGGGCTCTGGCCCCATGGTCCCCTGAGCCTGACTGCAGCCATCTGAGCAGGACTCTCACCAGCCACATTCAAGAATAGTAAGAGGAAGTGTTTAAGGCTTCTTAGCCCTGAGGTACAGAGACACACAGAGATGCACACTTGTTTTTCTCCTTGTGAGGTGTGGTTTATACTTTGCCCTTTCACCCTCAGAAACTTATTCTTTTCGAGGTCCAGAGGAAACGAGAAAAATAGCTGCTTGAATTTCCCCCCCAGTATTGTGGATGATCACTCCGTTAGTAAATGGATTTCATAGAGCAAAAAGGCTGCTTAAAATCAGATGCAAATAGTCAATGTCCTTTGACCCGGAAATGCTTGCTCAGGGACGACGTCATCACGTCTTAAGTACAGTGAGTACAAGGTGGAGGCAGAGCCTCAAAATTCAGGCTTCTGAAGCTGGGAAACAGTATGAAATAAAGGTGTTTGTAGTTTAAAAGCCTAAGATTGTATCATGCTTATTTTTAGATGTATGCTGTGAACTAGCTTCCTTTAGTCACAAAGATACTAGAATTTAGATTCAGAGCAGGACAGGGGAAGCCCAGAAGCAGCTCCTTGCAAACACACCCCGGGCATCTCTCACAGGTTTTTGTTTTGTTTTGTTTTGTTTTTGCGATACGGGGACCTCTCACCGCTGTGGTCTCTCCCGCAGCAGAGCACAGGCTCCGGACGCGCAGGCTCAGCGGCCATGGCTCATGGACCCAGCCACTCCGCGGCATGTGGGATCTTCCCGGACCAGGACACGAACCCGTGTCCCCTGCATCGGCAGGTGGACTCCCAACCACTGCGCTACCAGGGAAGTGCTCTCACAGGCTTTTTGTCTTGATCCCCTGCAAACAAGTCTCCAAATCATATTCACGTAGGACTACAGTCAGCTTCTGTCTAGCCTAATAATTTATTCTTATGCAGTTAGCAGAATGATCTTTCTCACTTAATCAGACCCCCTGTTTCCTGCTTAAAATTTTCCAATAGTTTTTCATTTATATCATTATACATTGAAAAAAATAGTTTTTCACTCAGTCCCTGCTTCTGTAGCCTCATTTTCTGGTGTTTTTTCTTAATCTCCTCGTCTTCAGTTAACCTTTGCAGCAATCCAAGTGGAAGTGCATTGTGTGAAGTTCATTGTCTCAGGTTCCTTTAACATTTCTATGTTTTTGCACATACGGAGCCCTTTAATACATCAGTTATTTTCAATCTTCGCTGCAGAATAGAATTAACACCCCCCCCAAAAAAGAAACCCACAAAAAACAAGGATTTACATCAGAATTGTTAATTTATTTATTCAGGGACAAGGCCTGGACGTTGGAGATTTTTAATATTCCTGGATTCTTAGGTGCATTTACAACTGAGACTTCCTCCTTTAAATATCTATATTTCCAAGTTCACCAGTATAACTTTGGTCATTCTAACGATCCCAACGTTAAAAGTAAATACAAAATGGAGACAAGACTTGAAAACCCCCTGGCAAAAACCCCAGGCAAAAAACATTTAAGCTACGTAAGCAAAACCAAATCTAGCTTATGTCATGAATGTAAGTGAAACTTAGCTTAGATTATTTCTTATGAATGCCTCTGACAATCATAGAATAAACTTAAGTCATCTTCCTAAAAATGGTATGAGGTAATGACTTTTAACCAACTCCCTGCTGTCTGGAAATGCCCATGGTAATAACCAATCATTGTAACAACTTCTTTATTTTCACTTTATGAGCTATCCTGTAACCTCATGCCCTTGAGCTTCATATCAGTCTTTGAACTGGGAAGCTTCCAGTTTATGAACTGTTCTTATACGTACAATAAACTGTTGTTAAATAACTATTTATTAATTTCATGGTTTTAATTGTGTTATTTCTGGATTTTCAACAACTTCCTTCCCCCAGTCCGTGCTAGAGCCAGCTCTATGGTTTTCCCATATCACTCTGTATCTATATCCCCCCCACGTGGCACTTAGCGTGTTATTTATCGCAATCCTATGTCTTTGTTTCTCTTCCCCACCAGGATATGGATTCTTTGTATCCATAGTACCTAGTACACAGTAATTTTTAAAGTTGTACAAGTGAGGACAGCTCAACAAATATTTGTTGAGTGTCTCCGGTATATCCTTCACTCTGCTAGTTTCTTGGTTTACACACAATCCCTGGCATTTGAGGCTTAGTAGGGGAGATAATAATTTAACCAAATCATTATGTAATCAAATAGTTTATAGCAATCTAAGGTACAGAAGGAAAAACATAACTTTTGTAGGTCAGTGCAGGTTTCCATAAAGAATTGTATTCACGTTTAGAATTAAAAGATGAGTAGGGTTTTCCTAGATTCAGTGGAAGCAAGAGTGTTCCCAGCAGCAGGAATAGGGTATTATTAAAGTTAATTTACAGTGAGTGAAAAGGAGAGTAGAGATGGGGCCACTGGTGTCAGCAAGAAACAGGTCACAGAGGGCCTCACAGGCTATGGTAAAGGCCACTGAATTTCATCCCAAGTATAATGGGAAGATGCATATGTCAATCAAGGCTCAGTCTGAAAAACAAACAAACAAACAAACAAAAAACTTCAGATGCTTCCAACTGAAGCATTTATTACTGAAAATTCATAGTGTTAAAGAAGAATGAGGAAAGCATAAAGGGGATAGTGAGGCAACCTATAGGTTTGGTGCGGTTGGAAGACACTACTTACCATTAGGCTGAAAGGATACAGGGAACAGGTGGTGAGACAGAACTTCTGATGCAAGAGAAAGCCATGGCTGGCATTCCTGGTATTAACTGGGGCCACAGAGGAAGTGACAATTGGATGGAAGCTGGAATTACGTTTCCATTTTCATAACCTACTGTGAAACCAACCAGGGAGAATGAAGCCTAGGAAATAGTTCCCTGTGATAAAGATCAGCACAGAAAATGTTGAGAATGGATCTAATAGCAAATTAACTCCAGTGACCATATGACATAAGTAGAGGACAGCAAGAGTAGAGCAGAGTTGTGGAGGTTTCTACTGCAGTGAAGGATGAGGAAGGCTGAACGAAGATGTTGGCAGTGGTGATGGAGGGAAATGCCTGTGTTTGAAATATATTTAAGAGACAGGTAGAAGCAGCAGGGATCATTTCTTGAAGGGAGAGAATTTGGACTTTGTTCTTTATGTGATGGGGAGTCCATCACATAAATGGGGAGGAGACAGAGATAGTGCTATCCATTTGATGTAAATTGAATGGATGAGACACTCAAGACAGGGAAACTTATTAAAAGGTTATTACAATAGATCAAGCAGTAAGAATATCAATGTATCAAGGTGAACAACAAAACAAGCAGGAAAAAGAAAGAATAAGAGCAAAGCCTGTAGTTAATTTTATTTAGTTAAAAAGTGAGTATGGAAATAAAACTGATTTTTAAAAAACCCTTCCCAATGTATTTTATTAATGTAATAATATCTGGGCTCAATAAAAGTAATTTTATTAGCTTTATTGTTTGCAAGCCAAGAATCAACTGACATTTTGTACACAGGCTAGTTCATTTGATTGATTTCAGTCTCAGCATAGATGAGCAAACATCAAGCCCTAATGACCACATGTGATTAATTCCCAATTTATTCACTTTGATAGTATTTGTCAAATGCCAGAAGGCTGTTTTTATTTTTAGATGCTAAGAAAATGCATATACAAAATCGTATGTATAAAAAGTTCCTCTTTAACTTAGATTTGAAGTAATATGTATCTGGCTAAGAAGACACAATTTTCCAGAGGCCCATAAAAATCCTGTAATTCATTAGACCAGAAGTCAGCAGTCTCCAGATTTTTAGAGCGTGAGGGCCCCATGATAATACCAATTTTTATTTTGTTATTTTTCTCAGTTAATATTTAATATTTGAATTTTATTAGGTCAGTACCCTCATCCTTTATTCAACAAATATTTATTGAGTATTTTTTTTAATGTCAGCATCTGTTCTGGGCTTTCAGGATGTAAAACTGAATAAAATAAACAAAAATGCTTGCCCAGGTAGAATTTACATTCTAGTTCTCAATTAATGTTTAGTGGGTAGGTGAAATAATAGAATCCCTTCCAAAAACTTCTTGATGAAGTCTTGATGAAAATTTTAATATAGTAAGATATTTTAGAACCATTATTTCAACTCAATTTCTATAAGAGAAAGGAAAGACAGCTTAAGAAGAAGACAATGTCAGAAGTGGAGCGTATTTCCTTGGTTCTTCATATTATGCTTTCTCTACAATGTTATCAGTTTTACAAATACATGGATGACATCACTGAGGTTAAGAGCCAATAAAATATCCTTTTACATTTATTCTAAATCTTTTCTATATAACTCTAAAGTGTGTACACAGAAAACGAGGCCTTGTAGCCACTGAGTCACCTCTTTATTATATGACTAAATTCTATATCTTATTATCCTGCCCATTGCATTTTATATACTGAAAAAATAAAAATACTAGTAATTTATGTTTTAACTTTTTTTTTTGAAGAGTAAGAGCCTGGTTAAAAACAAAAGTATAAGTTAATCTTGAGCTATTTTTGTGGCTTGCAAAAATATTCCCAAATTTGACAAAGTTTATAATACCATATTTTCTGAGCAAAGCATTGTCTGGGTAGATTTTGCACCTGGTATAAGTAGAATTAATTAATAATATAAAAAACAAATTAAAATGTTATTAACAATTGCTTCCAGTCTTACTTTCATAATGGTCATATATTAGGAGTTAAGAAAAAATAAGAACTTAGAATTATCTTTAAATATCTTTTTATTCACTTTATTAAATACATAATCTTTTATGAAGAGATATCCTGTATTTATCATATGATCCAAATGAGCTGCAAAAATTCTCCAATTAGTTTTATGTGCTTTTATTCTATTTATTGTACTTTATTGAGGATATGTGCACTTGAAATTGTGGTATTGAACTGAAAGTTCTGGAGACATATCAGACATAGCTTTAAGTGAAGGATTTGTGTGTGTGTGTGTGTGTGTGTGTGTGTGTTTTACACACACATAAGCTAATCTATTAAATTAGATCCAATGCAATAAACCCATAAGTTAGGTACTTTGTTACAGCTTGAATGAAGTAAGGCACAGGATGGCCAAGTTATAGATGTTAGCTGAGCTAAGATTCTATCACACAGTGTCCATCTGTAGTGTTTCTATACCACACTATCTCTAAAAGAGGTGGACTCTGAAGAGTCCAGTTTAGAACACGGAAAAGTCCAGTTTAGAACATGGAAAAGAAGAGATCTTTTAGCACATACTAAAAAGCCAAGCATTCCAATTCGCTCCTGTAGAAAACAAACATGGATATGTATAATAAATAATTGGAAGGAATATTAAACCTTATTCTTTCCTACTCTTCAGTGATAAAATAAATGAAACCAGCCTTCAAGAGGAAAATTTAGAGAGACTCTCCCTGGAAAGGCTCACTCTCTGAAAATATTTATTTAGGAAAGTCCAATCAAGGTGGAGGAAATGATGGATCACAGAAACATATAAGTGTAAGGCAGAAATGAGATAACCAAGACCAAGTTGGAAAGAAAAAATAAGTCCATGACAAAAGGTATGGAACAAGGAAGTTTTTCTGTAGGCAGACAAGCCATAGTGTATCTAGAGTGGGAATGCTTCTGTTTCATTTCTTTTTTTTTTTCGGTAGGCAGTCATCTCACCGTTGTGGCCTCTCCCGTTGCGGAGCACAGGCTCCAGATGCGCAGGCTCAGCGGCCATGGCTCACGGGCCTAGCCACTCCGTGGCATGTGGGATCTTTCTGGACTGGGGCACGAACCCGTGTCCCCTGCATCGGCAGGCAGACTCTCAACCACTGTGCCACCAGGGAAGCCCCTGTTTCATTTCTTTGATGAATGTTTGGTCAGTGTCAAAAACGAACCATGCACTGGTGATAGAGCGGTAACAAGGAAAATACTAGCTCCACTGTCTTCATGGATCTTGCTTTCATTAAGTAAGGTGGGCAATGAAAAATAAACAAAATGATATATGACATAATACCAGACAATGATAAGTTCTATGAAGAAACATAAAACAGGGTCATGAGAGACAGTGAGTAAGGTGGTGTTTAATACAAATTGTCAGGGAAAGACTATCAGACAAGGTGTCATAAACAAATACATAATTGTACAGTGAAAATTACAAAATACTCCAAAGAAAAATTAAAGAGGATCTAAATATTGGAGTGATATATAAAATTTCTTGATTAGGAGAATATTATATTAATACAATCTAATAACCATTCTTCCAAAATTTATCCATAAATTCAACACAATTTTAATCAAAGTGCCATACAGCTTAGGGGGGTAGCAATTGACAAACTGATTCTGAAAATTACTTGGGAATACAAAGCACCTAGAATAGCCAACATAATTCTGAAAACAAACAAAATTTGAAGACTGACGCTACCTAATCAAGACTTACTACAAAGCTGAGGTAATCAATAGTGTGTGGTATTGGTGTAAGAATGGACATATATATTAATGAATAGAATAGAGAGTCCAGAAATAGACCCACATATATTGTCATTTTTGATAGTGATGCCAATATAATTCGATGAGGAAAAAGGACTGTCTTTTTCAGCCAATAGTGATGGATAACTCAATATCTACCTGGAAAAACAACCTTAAGCATTACCACACACTCTACATGACAATTAACTTGAAATAGTTTATAGTCCCAGGTGGAAAATATAAAACTGGAAAAAATTCTGGAGAAAACATGATAGAATATCTTTGCAAACTTTTAAGTAGGCAATAATTTCTTAGATAAGAAACAAAAGCACAAGGAAAAAATTGATAAATTTCATTTTATTAAAATTTTAAAAGTTGGCTTTCAAAATACATCATTCAAATGAAAAAAACAAGGATGCTCACTAGAAGAAAATATTCATGTATTCATATATATGTATATATGAAAAAGGATATGTATCTAGAATGTTTAAAGAATCATTACAACTCAATATTTGGATAAAAACCCAATTAAATATGGCAATGATTTGCATATATATTGTTGCAAAGAATGTGTGCAAATGGCCAATGAGCATGGGAAAATGCTCAACATCTTTATCCTTAAGTGAAATGCAAGCTAAAGCCACAATTAGATGTCATTACACACTTACTAGGATGGCTACAATTTAAGGTAATGACAATACTAAGTGTTGACAAGGATATAGAGGAACCGCAACTCTTATACATTGTTGCGGGAAATGTAAAATGATAGAACTATTTGATAATCAGTTTATCATTTCTATTATGCTAAATAATCACTTATGTTAAGGCCCAGTACCACCACTCCTAGATATTCACTCAAGATAAAGTAAAACATATGTCCACAAAACCTTGTACAAAAATGTTTAAAGCAATTTAATTCATAATATTAAAAATTTGGAACAATGCAAAAATTTGTCTCTAGGTAAATGCATAAACTCTTTCATATAATGGAATAATACTCAGTAATAAAAAGAAACACATTTTTGATATGTGTAGCAACATGAATGAATTTCCAAAAAAATATTACTTTGAAGTAAGAAGTCAGAACAACAAAGGCAAAACAAAATCATATTGTTTAATTACCTTCATGTCAAACTCTGTAATGACAGATCCATAGTGATGGTCAGTTGATCAATGTCATTCTGGAGTGGAGTTGGAGAACAACTGGGAAATGTCACAAGGGCATCTTTCAGGTGATAGAAATGCTTTATGTCTTAATTTTGTGGTGATGATTACATTGGGTATATTTACTTGTCAAATCTCATTGATCTTCACAATTAAAGTGTGTACGTTGTATTGTTTGTAAATTTTACCTCAATAAAGTTAATTAAAATAAAATCAACTATAATCTTGATTTTTTTAAGCCCATCTGTTTGAGACATCAGATAACTATCAAAACAATGAGGACCAGAGACATTCAAATCAGGAAGAGAAGATCAGTCAAGAGAGGGGAGCCTAATATTTCATAATACTTTGTGCCTTGATGCATTTAATAATTCTAAAACTATGGATGTGAGATGGAAAAGCTGAGCAGAAAATAGCTTGAGAGCAACTGAAAGAGCAGAGTAGGGCCCTGAGCAGTCTCTAAAGGAAAGAATGAGATGTGAATCTCAGGTCCACCAAGTAGGAAGTAGTTGATAAATATCACAGGCTATAAACTGTAATCCTAAAAAAGGAATTAGATAAATCATAATGAGAAGAATCCTTTTAAAGATTTAAATCTCTTGTCACATCAGCTCAATCTCAGATGATTTTTGCTAGCTGTCATGTCTGCTAAAATAAAAATAAATAAATAAATAAATCCTCTGTGGAGGAAGATAAAGTCATCCAGTGTCTCAAACTAAATCTACAATTTTTCATAACAGTGACAGGCATTCAATAAAGATAACCAAGTATGGGGGGAGAAGTGAAGCAACAGAGACAGATGTGTAACATAGTTCACACTTGGGGTAATCAGTCTCATTCTTTAAATGACTATGATGAATAAACATGTTAAAAAGTAAAACAAAATTTGGAGAATTCAGGGAAAACTTCAAATGGATATTCTGTATCTGACATGAACTGTGATAGGCAGAATTCTAGAGGGCTCCATGACATTTTCCATCTTGCATTATTCCTGTGATTATGTTAGGTTACATGGCAAAGGAAAGTAATTATATTACTAATTAGCCGATGTTACGATAAGAAGATTAACAAGGTGGGACTAGTTTAATCACATGGACAGTTTAAAACAGAGAGTTTTCTTATGGTCAGTAGCAGAAGATAGCCATTCAAATCTGAGGGGGATTCAACCTGCTGTTCCTGCCTCCGAAGTTGGAAGGGGCCACATGTCAAAGAATGTGGGTGACTTAGGAGTTGAAAGCCCCCATCTGACGGCCAGAAAGAAAACGGGGACTTCTGTCCTCCAAGTGCAAGCAACTAGACTCAGAACCTGAATGAATTTGGAATCAGATTCTTCTCTAGAGCCTCCAGATGAGAGACTAGTAGGGTAAACACTTTGATTTTGACCCGATGAGACCCTAAGAAGAGAATCCAATTAAAACCACCTGGAGTTTCAGCTTAGAGAACTGAGAGCTCGTACATGCATGCTGTGTCAAGGATCTAGGTGTGTACATAAATAGAGTACAGATACCTATACAATAACCAGGAAATAACAGATACATCTAACGACTGACTAAATATAGCTCAATAGAGCTCTAAAAACAATAAAGTCCAGATACAATAGATACACTAGATACAATGAAAATTCAGACAAAATCACACAGGGAAAAAAAAAACTGACAGAAAACACTGAAATGAGTTGAACATGTGGGAAAAATAGCTGCAGTCCCAAATGAGAGGAAGCAGGAAAAAAACCAGAAGCAGTTTCTGAAGATAGAATGCTCAAGAATTTTCCCAGACTGATAAGAGATAAATTATATATACAGCAAGAATATCCTTCAGAGGTGAAAAGATTTTCAAATTTCAAACCATTTTCACATAAAGAAAAATTGATGATTCATCCAAGGAGAGAGAAAAAGAGCTTATGTAGATATTCTAATTTCAAACAAATAAAATTTAAGACATGATTGTAAAGTATAAAGTGAGATGCTTAGTGATTAAAGTTTCAAAATATAAGATACATCTCTTCTAAAGTTATATATACTTAAACACATATCATCAAAGTAGAGAAAGTGAAAATTGCCAAAATAAATGGAGATATAGACAAAAAACACATAGTGGGTTATTTGAGCAAATCTTTTCCAGTAATACAACAAAAAAGCAGTCAAAAAATTAGTAAGCAGAAATTTTAACACTGTTATCAACAAATGTAACCTAACTGACAATATTTAAAACACCATATCACAAGAAATATATAGTATTTATCAGCGTACATGGGTACAGGGACCATTTACCAAAACTGATCATATGCTGGGCCCATGAAACAACAAATGTCAGAGGAAATAAACTATGTAAGCTATGTTCTCTAATCACAGTATAATTAAACTAGATATCAATGACAAACAGCTATTTTATTTAAAGCTCTCAAATTTTTAGAAATTAGGTAATATTCACTCATCAAATAAGAAAGAAAAATGAAAATAAAAATTATGATCTGAATTATAAGGAAACATTTCATATCAACCTTTGTGATGCTATTATAATGTATAAAATGTTACTGTGAATGCATATATCGGAAAAGAAAAAAGTCCAAAATCAATTATCTTATTTATTTCAGGATGCCAGAATGTAAACCACAACTTAAAGAAGGAAGTAAATAATCAAGTTAGAGTGAACATTAATGAAAGAGAGACCATATTGCAATAGACTGAATAATTATTAAACAGCTGGCAAGACTAATCTACATAGAAAATACCACAAACAAACTTCATCAACAACGAAAAAGGGGTCAATAACTTCTATAAGTATTCTAAAAGATACTTAGAAGTTTCATCATTACAACATTACATTTAAAAATTTGAGAATTAGTTCTTTTCTTAGAAAATTACATCTTACTAAAACTGCAGTTCTGGTAAAACTTAATTCTTACATCCTTGAACTGTGGAACGGAAATAGGTAAACAAGCCCCAAGTCTTAATTGTTCCTGTAGCAGAATCACAAAGCAAGTTGAATGTATAGCCTCCCATGTCTTCTATGTAAAGCTTATGATATTGATTTGGGAGGTGTGGGAAAGATTAGAGGGGCCATCTGGCTGGACTCAGAAAATTCTGAGAACCTTGAATCTCCGAATTGCATTGAGCCTGCCTTTCCAACAGAAGCAGGTCTTCTTCTCCTGTCAGGTGTGATTTTCTCGTTCTGGAGGTAAAGACCTTATACTGCCCATATATGAACCAGTTTCTTGCAAAAGAAAGCCCATCTTCCTCAAGGTTCATATTTACTGTCTCTTTTTTAACTTCAGATCTATAGCCAGAATCAGAGAAGAACATCCCCAGGGAGACAAGTACAGAATAATTACAAAATCTTGACAATTTACATTGGATATCTAAGAACTATGTGTGGAATGTGTTTTAAGGGTGTAAATCCCAAAAGATGGAATATAAAGTGGGATCACATCCCATTTATTGATAAAAGTGCACTTCCTTGAGTTTCTAGACTCTGTGTACCCTAGCTGAAGAAAGGGAAACAGTGGTAGGAAAAGGAATTCACAAATACCAAACACAGGCTAATGCATAGCTCTAGAAATTAAAACAAGTCCATATTTTAAGTATGTATTTGAAGATATTAACCAATCCTTCCCTATTTTTTTCTACTTCCTGTACTATTTTAAGAACGATGAATAATGGTGGTGGTATTTAATTTTATAATCAGGTTTTAGATTACAGTATGTGCAAGTGGGATCTTGGCTGAAGGCAAATTAACATCCTCAGAAGTGGATCTGGTGAGTGGCCAGATGTGTATCCCCTTTTTGCAAGATTTTGAGAGCATCATTGTTTTATCTACAGTTGCATCATGTAAAGAGAAAACATAGGGCTTCCCTGGTGGCGCAGTGGTTGAGAGTCCGCCTGCCGATGCAGGGGACACGGGTTCGTGCCCCCGTCCGGGAAGATCCCACATGCCGCGGAGCGGCTGGGCCTGTGAGCCATGGCTGCTGAGCCTGCGCGTCCGGAGCCTGTGCTCCGCAACGGGAGAGGCCACGACAGTGAGAGGCCCAAGTACCGCAAAAAAAAAAAAAAAAAAAAAAAAAAAAAGAGGAAACATAAACTAGTTTTGTAGGGTTTAAATATAGCTAGAGTGTAAGAATAGCAAATGGTAAGTAACAAAACTAGGATAAAGCTAGCAAAGGGTGACTGATAAAATGAATGTGCGTGTGTTTATTTGTTTGCTCTTGAATCTACCCACTCCTTTCCACTTTTTAGTAGGTATGAATGGGATTTTCTCCATTGCATACTCTAATTCACTTTAGAAAATCTATTGACTTTTTTTAATGTATATATATGTATATATATATATATATATTTAACATCTTTATTGGGGTATAATTGCTTTACAATGGTGTGTTAGTTTCTGCTCTATAACAAAGTGAATCAGTTATACATATACATATGTTCCCATATCTCTTCCCTCTTGCGTCTCCCTCCCTCCCACCCTCCCTATCCCACCCCTCCAGGCGGTCACAAAGCACTGAGCTGATATCCCTGTGCTATGCAGCTGCTTCCCACTAGCTATTCTATTGACTTTTTATTTATTTTTTAGTTGTCAGTTTTCCTATTGAACTCTTCTGTTAATTTAATTGTCTGTATATATATTTTTATTATTGACTCTCCTGAGTATTTCAAATAGATGAAGAAATTTTACATATGTAATAGAAAATTTCTTCTCCCTTACGATGGTTATACTCTCCATTAATTTATGTGTCATATTGTAATTGTAAGAATTGATGCTAAGCATGTATCATTTGTTCCTAAATGCAATGCTTCTCTCTCCCCCTCATCCCTGTCTTGCCCTTTGCCTACATACAATGTGTTAGTTTGGAATAGTTATCCTTCTTCATGTCAAGAAATTGTCCTTCTAGTCCTGGTATAGGTGTAAGTACATTATTTTATTTTTAATTTTTAAAATTTGGAATGGATTTTCATGCCTTTGAAATAACTATAGATATAGGGTTTTTTAAAACTTGTTTATGTCATAAATGATTTTAGCATCATCCTGAGATGAATCCTTCTATTTCCTAAATAAAATATACTCCCAATGAGGTATTAATCCTTCAATATACTATGCTTAATCACTAAGATTTTAACTGAGAATGTGTTTGATCAGCAGAGTTTGTTTTCAGGTTTTTTTCCTCTTCTTTTCAAATTCTTTCTCTGTTCAAGTTTGGTAACATGGTTATATAGTAGATTCACAAATTACACTGTTATAATTTTTATGTTTTTCTATACTAGAGAAATTTACACATGGTCGGAACTCAATTTTTTTTTTTTAGAGATTTGAAACATCTGCTTGGGAACAGTGGCATCCTAGGATGGAGATTAAAAAGCAGCCTTTTGGAGAAAAGGATTATATTAAAAGTTAGTGGGGAATAGATTCAAAAGGTAGATGAGACCAGCTGCAGGTTGAATAGGATGCTCAAGGGGAAGCGAATTTTGGCCAATCAGGTATTGGGAATGGAGACAGGGACTGGCATAGATACATCTAGGAGAAGCCACAGAAGATTTGTAATTATGATTTGAGGGTAATCTAACATGAAGGAGAGAAGCTACCATCCCAGTAATCTAGCCAATTACGGTTCACCGTAGAAATACTAAAAAGTTTATATCTATTTCAAATATTTAAGATAAAACTATGTCAATAAAAAATAGCGAACATTTTCATTAAAATTAATGACATATTTCTTGAGCACTTTACCTCATGACAGGCATTGTGTTATAAACACATATGCATTATCCTATTTAGTTGATAAGAAACCTCTATGAAATATATTTCATTATTATTCATTTTCTGAAAATCAAGGCTTTATAAATTTTCATAACTTATTCAAGGACTCAATGTCTATTAAAGTGACCTGTTTTATGTCCAAAAATATATTTACATACAAAAGACTGACAGAAATATTTTTAAAGTTAAAAAATGAATAGAGGGGTATAGCAAGCCCTCTTTGAAGGGTTATTGATTTAAATCTATAATAAATCTGAATTGAAAGGATCAGTTCTAGGCACTTGTGTCATTCTCTAATATTATTTGTTTCAATCTTTAAATTCTTATCTTGAAAAGTGAGATTAAATTTTATTTAGGAAATGAACGAATGGGATACATTTACCTCCATCTGGAAATCATGAAATGGCAATATTTGCCCCAAACTGTTGTATATTATATAATTCTATACTCGTATTACTATTATGGTAATTTTCTAATATAAGAAAAAACTGTTAAAGTGATATATATATATACACATATAGACATATATGTATAGATATGAATTTGTATATATATTTACATATATGCTATATGAATATTAAACAAATACTAATGCATTAAAAATTAAAAGGTATATCCCAATAAAGCACATGATTATTTCACTGAATGCTATCTGAATGGGTATTTACTGAATTTCTTAACTCATTTATATTTTCCTTTTCAACTTGAATTTCATATTCAGTAAGAGGTTAACCTCCTGTGACAAAGAATAGCGAGCATTCAGCTCTCACGTCATGTTGTCTTGATCTAAGATAACATATAACATATTTAAGTTATAACTAAATTATTCTATTGACAACGATCCCTTAGGGATAATTTCAGGTTTTGCTTTATCTTAATATTTCCTTTTTTATTGACAGAGCTTGAAGGGTGGGACACAACTGATTGAAAAAGACATTTTTGGTAACTTTTACTTAGATGCTTTGTTAAAAACCAGTTTAAGTCCTGTTTATGTTGCAAATCTGAACCAGAGCACTTCACCAGACTGGAACTTCCTGACGCGGTAAGCATCAGGTAGCTCTCTGCCTTGTTTTCAGCACATCAGTACTCCATATGCTGTAAGAATGTCACCGAAATCTGGCAGCAATTTTGAAAGGCTCTTGACATGTTGTTTGGTGTCGTTCTCTAGTAGGAAGTGCCTGGGGTTGTGGCTGAAAGAAGGGGGAAATTGTGGCAACGAAGAAACACAAAAGCCTAACAAAAATGACTGGAATATGTAAAAGGTTTCTAGAAAGTAACAGATGCAGATACTTTATGGTGAGGAGTGGGATGGAGAGAGAGAGAAGGGAGCCCATAGAATACAAGAATCCCCCAAATAACTATTGATTGGATGCTCTTTAAATACAACCGAAAAACAAAATGTCACATTTCCGATTGACATATTAAAATGTGAGGTTCTTTCTCTTAGAAACCTTTTGAAAAGTCAGCTGGAAAACAGTGTAGAAAATGTGCCAGCCAAACTGATGCCAATAGGTAGAGTGACTTTAAATGCCATACTCGGTCACCTTTCACGTTCTCCCCACCTCAAAGACAGGCTTGTTTGCAAGGATCTCACTTCTCTATCTCATTTAGCCATCCTCAGCAGCACATGTGCCACATCCAGGATATTTGAATAGTCATTAGTATGTCTGTTGAGTCACTAGCCAAACCATCCTATCACCACTAAATCTATGGAGGAAATTGTTCTTTCAAGTCAAGTTTTGGCTGCAGAGTGTTATTGGTTGGGCAACAAATGTTCGCATAGGGATTGTGGTTACTGGTACTGGAGATGGGGAAGGACACAAAGGTAATTTACCATTCATAAACCCTGACAGCATGGACCCTGGTATTCTCCCAGAATGTTTTGTAATAGCCATCAGCATTTGTGTCATGTTAATATCAACTACTTTACTTATATTTTGAGAGGGCTGGTCTTCTGTTATAAAAGCTTGTTCAACATTCTGCACATCATATTCCTTTAACTATAGGATATTCTGTAAATGTCAACATTTCTACATTAAATACTCATAAATATTTATATCAGGCCATCGCCTAGGTATTTATTGGTGCTTCTACTTGCTTATATTACTTTATTTTGATCATCAGAGTCTTGAAGTTGGACCTATTTGTTCAGTGTTTTATTGTCCCCAGGATGTTGTGCAGATGATATAGCATAGAGTCAAAATTATTACTATGTGCTTATATGGGTTTGATCATCTTTGAGGAGGTGCAAACTTACTTGTCATTTATTTTTCCCTCTTGAAGCTTTTTATGAAGGAATCCAAATTTAGAATGCTAAAACCACTTACATGTTTTGGTCTGACCAATATTTGTTAGCACAGAAAGTTTGGAAATATGTATACAGACATCAAGTGTTTATGAATGTACAATTCAGAAAAAGAAACTGGCGTTTTGTAAGTCTGCTATGCAAATGTGAAGGTCATTCTGGATGGGATTCCTCTCAATTGTTCACATCATATTTTCATTTCCTTGAATAAAGTTTCATCGTTTGAGTCTGTGAGGAAGATCTCTCAGAAAAAAAAGAACAAAACAAAAAGTTTCTAGCAAGTTATTGTAGAATTTCATTTAGAAAACAAAACGTTAAAACTAAGGATATTGAAAGAATTATATGGGGAAAATCAGGTAATGTCGGTGTCCTTCAAATAAAAAGCTGAATTTTACTTCAATCTAAGAAGAAAGTAAGACTTTAGTTTTAAACATGGCATACAAATAAAGCATAATATGTACAGTCTTCAAAAATGGCAGTTATCTCTAATAAATCTTAAAGTTAACTGTGAAATATATATGCATTTTTAAAATGATGACTGATATTGTGAAAATTTTCTTCTAAATTTTCTTAGTGTGAAACTTGACTCAGTGATATGAATTAACATAAAACACAATATTCGAAAGTACTATGATGCTGCAGCTGAGAGTAGAGATTCCAGGAGAAAGTCAAAGCGATTGATATTTTATTAAAATGAATATATATAACGTTTGAAAAATATGAGGATGATTATAAAATATGTTGTACTAGAATTTGAAATTAGAGTGGTGTTACAAATACTGGAATGAACAAGGAATACCAATTCAGTGGAACTAAATAATTTTTTTAAATGTCTAAAGTAATAAAATTATATTTAAATTCAGAAAATGCAAATCTAGAAAAAGGGAACAAAATACGAATACACTGAAAAGTTGATGGAACTTTAAGAAGTGTGGTTAATATTAGAGAGCAATTATTATGATTTTGTTATGTGATAAATTGCCTCCACGTTGGTACTCCAGATTAGTTTTGAAGGTAAAGGATGTACAATACGTTTAATTTTGTTTGTTGCCTCCGGATAGAATGGCCATCGATATTTTAATAGGTGACTCAACAGTGGGTCCAAGAACACCAAGAAAAAGAAAAAATTAGATCAAAGAAGGACATTTAAAATATCGACATGAGAGAAAGAAAAGATTGATTTAAAGTAGAGAATTTAACTAGTTAAAATTTACCAAAGCGATGAATAACAAAACAAAGGGAGAAAAAAATGTTTAATGTAATGCTAATGATAATGAAATGAATTTCTCAAAAATTAAATTATTTAGAGTAACTTTTATTTGATTTTTTTTTAATTTGAAAATGTGAGAAATAACTGGTTAACAGAGGATCTAACTAAGTAATTAATCAGGGCTAAAGGCTAGGAACTACCGTGGTATGAAATTGATTTGAGATGATCTAGTTATCCGCATTTTTTTTTTTTTTAGAATATCTACTCTGCGAAAATCTACTACAGCTATTATTTTAAAATAATATATTGTTTCAGGAGCTATAATCCTAAACTGAGGATTACCATTAGAGGGTCCTTTTCAGATTCTCTGGATTTAGTGTTGTATATATTCATATGTCATGTATCTTCCACAATGATGAGCACATACTAGGTCTTTATTACAGCTTGTGGAATGAATGAATAAATTTATAAATGTAGACATAAATGACTATTTTGGAGCTTCATTCTGGTAAAGAAGTATTAAAAACCGCTATTTAAAACAGTCTAAGGCACTAAGCCTTATGCTGTGGAGGTTACAAAGGCATGTCCTCGGCCAACAAAATGTTTAAAATCTAGTTAAGTAGAGGACAAGGGTACAAGTATGCACAAAATAAGCTAAAGTATTGTTAATAAAGAAAATGGATGCAGGGCGAGTGCAATGGGAGTCCAGGTAGGGCATATCATGGAAAAGGTAGAATGCTTTGATAGGCGATTTATTTTAGTTACCTAGATACATAGAGAAAAATCATGTAAAATAGAAAGTGGAAGCCACAGCAAAATAAAGGAGAAGGCTTTAATTTGGTTTTCAACCTAGAAATTCTCACTTGAAGGGAAGGGCCTAGGTCAAACAGGTGGAACACTGATAAATTAACTTGTACAAGGATATTCAGCTATTTGTTATCAGAGAGTAAAAAGATGGGGTGAAAGCCCTTCATGCCAGTCTATAGTGAAATGACACTCAGAAAATGAAAGTACGTTCAGAGAAGCCCGGAAGGAAACTTTAAAATCCACATCTTATTCATTGTCTAAGTTTCTTCCATGCTTCTACAATGGCAGCTCTCATCACCCCAAACACAGTCAATGTCACTTTTTTAATGTATCTCACATTTCCTTAAAGAGTTAAGGTAAAATTTCTCAAAATGTGTGTCTGAAAATATTACCTCCACTCTGTGGCCAATAGGTATAGGAAATGCATTACCAAAAGTATAGATTTCTGGCTCTTTCATTATTACTTTGAAATATATCTATATGTCTCTCCACCTGAGGTTTTTATATTGAAAATGAAAGTGTTGCAGTGTCAAGACATCATAAAACGTGGCTTCTCAAAAAATAATAAAACACATGTAATTAATTTTATCAGGAACATAATGGGCATTTGTAAAACATGAGTTATCTTATTTTTCATCCTCCTCATCTGTATGAAGGTGAACACATTTGGAAAGACTTTACTGCAGTAGAGGGGAAAATGCTGTACATTCAATATTTGACTTCAGGGATCTAGCATGAAATCAGATGGTGTATAATGTCAGATAGAATTATACTTATTTTTATCCAGGTACTGCAATACCTACTTTTAAAATGAAAAGGTTAAAAATAATGCCACAAGTGGCCAATAGGCCTATGAGACTTCCCAAATGTGTTATATTTGTGTTAATTGTGCTCATGTTTGACAAGCGTTGCAATACATTGTAATAATTGTAAAGTAAGTTTTAGAGTCATGTTCTTTTATTTCAAACAAGTAAATTTGAACAGGTATTTTTCTTGTTTTATAGTAATGGACTGTTCAGTGACAGATTAACAATATAGGAGGAGTGTCTTTTTAATGCATTTTAATTTATGGAATGTTCCTCTGTTTAACTCTGTAAAGGAATACCTCAACACTATGTTTTGTTCAGGAATTAAGTCTTTCTGATTACCACGCCCTTACCAATACCAAAAAGAAGAAAAAAAGGAAAAAAAGAAAAAGAAATAGAAAAACAAGTGTGTGCGTGTGCATGTCAACAAGTTGCCTAACAATCAAGATCAATAAACAAAACCATAAGGCTGCAAGAGAACACTCCCCCCTCCTCCAATTCATAGATGAATAGAATCAATGCTTGAGAAAATTTCCCTGGAGGGTACAGGGTGGAATTTGGAAACTGTAAAAGGAGCACTGAAAATGAGAAGAGCAGATGGAAACTATTAAATCAGAATAACATTGCCTCTCACAAAGACTCAAATCAAATGTCATGAACTTCTATTATTGACAACACAGGCAGGCAGCACAGCTATCTTTGGACTTTAAAAATATATGCAATATTCCACTATAAATAGTTATCAATTCTGCCTCAGCAAAGTGTCACGCACCTGGTAGGTACAGAGTAAAGATTTTTTTTTTTATGACGTTGTCAATTTTAATAGAGTGGCGTGTCTAGAAATGCTAAAGAAAGAATGAAGATTACCAAAGGACTTGGCATATGCTTCATGTTGTAAAAATGCCAAAATCCTAAAATAGGAAACATATTTTAAATATAAAAATTATTTAATTCTTTACAGTGACCTACCATTTTAGAGAAAAGAGGATTTGATGCTTTGATATAGTTTTAATGTTTTTAATACAATCATCCGTGATTCTTATTTCTTTATCAGAAAGGATCAAAGGCTCTTGACACATGCACCCCAACTGGAGTCCCTCCTTGACCTCTATATCCTGGATGGAGCATTTTAACGCCTTAGGAAGGCATGAAACTATTTAGAGATTTGCAAATGAGTTCTTCAAATGGGGCACACAGGTCTGTAGGTCACGTTGACGGACTTGCCTGGGCTCTTTCTGCAGCCATGTGGTCCCTTGATCTCCCACTCTCCCAGCTGCCAGTGCACTTGTGAGCACAGATGAAGGTCTAGCAGCTACTCGCCTGCCTCCTCCACCTGTTTGACTTCACTTGTCCACTCCAGTGGACACTTTTAAGTGAATAGCAATGCTCTTGATTTGCAACCTTATTTGGAACTATATTCCATCTTATATATTTTCCAAGAAATCCCATATAATGATTAATTATCTGTTCTCTGCATCTTTTCCTTCCATTGTTTCCTATACCATCAAATCAGGGAACATGGACATGACCCAACAGAACTAATCAAATTTCTTGACAAAGAAGAAAAAGCAGGAAGAGAAGGAGAAGGAGATGAGAAGGAGGGAGAGAAAATGTTATCGCCTTACTGATGTCAAGTAATAACTAGAAGATTAAAATTAATTTTTATTATCTTTTGTTTTTTTTAATGTTTTGATGATTTTACAAAGATCTTGTGAAAACCTAAACACTTACCTAAAGGAAATATTTCTAGGGTACCTGTTAATCCTAGAGTCGCAAAAAAGATTACTTTAGGGGAATTGGCTGATTTTCATGAACTTCCTGGTAATTTTTTGTATCTCTACACAAGATTAGGCCATGTTTCATAGCTAATACACTGTCTATTCTGTGCTTGAGGCTTGATGGAATTTTCTGTGATCTTGAAAGTATGGATAATTCCTCGGTTAAGGAAGTATTAAAATCACAGAATTAAAATGATAGTTCTGAGATTGGTTCAAGATGGTGGAGTAGAAGGACATGGGCTCACTCCCTCTTGTGAGAGCACTGGAATCACAACTAACTGCTGTACAATCATTGACAGGAAGACACTGGAACTCACCAAAACAGATACCCCACATCCAAAGACAAAGGAGAAGCCACAATGAGATGTACTTTGAAAGGACTGGGGAAAACAGAGACTCCACTTTTAGAGGGCACACACAAAGTAGTGTGTGCATCAGGACCCAGGGGCAAGGAGCAGTATCCCCATAGGAGACTGAAACATACCTACCTGCTAGTGTTGGAGGGTCTCCTGCAGAGGTGGGAGTTAGCTGTGTCTCATTGTGAGGACAAGGACACTGGCAACAGAAGTTCTGGGAAGTACTCCTTGGCATGAGCCTTCCCAGTGTCCACCATTATCCCCACCAAAGAGCCTGGAGTCTCCAGTGCTGGGTTTCCTCAGGCCAAACAACCAACAGGGGGGGAACACAGCCCCACCCATCATCAAACAAGCAGATTAAAGTTTTACAGAGCTCTACCCACCAGAGCAACACCCAGCTCTATCCTCACCAGTGCCTCCCATCAGGAAGCTTTCACAAGCCTCTTAGATAGCCTCATCCACCAGAGGGCAGACAGCAGAACCAAGAAGAACTACAATCCTGCAGCCTGTGGAATGAAAACCACATTCACAGAAAGAGAGACAAAATGAAAAGGCAGAGGACTATGTACCAGATGAAGGAACAAGATAAAACCCCAGAAAGACAAGTAAATGAACTGGAGATAGGCAAGCTTCCAGAAAAAGAATTCAGAATAATGATAGTGAAGATGATCCAGGACCTTGGAAAAAGAATTGGGGGAAAAGATTGAGAAGATGCAAGAAATGTTTAACAAACACCTAGAAGAATTAAAGAACAAACACCTAGAAGAATTAAAGAACAAATAGAGATAAACAATACAGTAACTGAAATGAAAAATACACTAGGAGGAATCAATAGCAGAATAAATGAGGAGAAGAATGGATAAGTGACCTGGAAGACAGAGTGGTGGAAATCACTGCCATGGAACAGAATAAAGAAAAAAGAAATGAAGACAGCCTAAGAGACCTCTGGGACATTAAATGCACCAACATTCACATTATAGGTCCTAGAAGGAGAAAAGAGAGGGAGAGGACCCGAGAAAATATTTGAATAGATTATAGTTGAAAACCTCCCTAATATGGGAAAGGCAATAGCCACCCAAGTCCAAGAAGTACAGAGAGTGCCAGGCAGGATAAACCCAAGGAGAAACATGCCAAGACACACAGTAATCAAATGCAAAAAATTAAAGACAAAGAAAAATTATTAAAAGCAACAAGGGAAAAATGACAGATAACATCCAAGGGAAGTTCCATAAGGTTAACAGCTGATTACTCAGCAGAAACTCTACAAGCCAGAAGGGAGTGGCACGATATATTTAAAGTGAAGAAAGGGAAGAACCTACAACCAAGATTACTCTACCTGGCAAGGATCTCATTCAGATTCGACAGAGGAATCAAAATCTTTACAGACAAGCAAAAGCTAAGAGAATTCAGCATCATCAAATCAGCTCTACAACAAATGTTAAAGGAACTTCTCTAAGTGGGAAACACAAGAGAAGGAAAGGACCTACAAAAACAAACCCAAAACAATTAAGAAAATGGTAATAGGAATATATATATTGATAATCACTTTAAATGTGAATGGGTTAAATGATCCAACCAAAAGACACAGGCTCGTGGAATGGTTACCAAAATAAGACCCATATATATGCTGTCTACAAGAGACCCACTCCAGACCTAGGGACACATACAGACTGAAAGTGAGGGGATGGAAAAAGATACTCCATGCAAATGGAAATCAAAAGAAAGCTACAGTAGCAATTCTCATATCAGATAAAAAAAAAAAACTTTAAAATAAAGAATGTTACAAGAGACAAGGAAAGACATTACATAATGATCAAGAGATCAATCCAAGAAGAAGATATAACATTTATAAATATATATGCACCCAACATAGGAACACCTCAATATATAAGGCAAATGCTAATAGCTATAAAAGAGGAAATTGACAGTAACACAATAATAGTGGAGCACTTTAATGCCTCACTTACACCAATGGACAGATCATCCAGACAGAAAATAAATAAGGAAACACAAGCTTTAAAGGACACAATAGACCAGATAGATTTAATTGATATTTATAGGACATTCTATCTAAAAACAGCAGATTACTCTTTCTTCTCAAGTGAACACGGAACATTCTACAGGATAGATCATATCTTGGGTCACAAATCAAGCCTCAGTAAATTTAAGAAAGTTGAAAATGTATCAAGCATCTTTTCCGACCACAACGCTATGAGGTTTGAAATAAATTACAGGGAAAAAAAGTAAAGAACACAAATACATGGAGGCTGAACAATACGTTACTAAATAACCAAGAGATCACTGAAGAAATCAAAGAGGAAATCAAAAAATACCTAGAGACAAGTTACAGTGAAAACACAGTGATCCAAAACCTATGGTATGTAGCAAAAGCAGTTCTAAGAGGGAAGTTTATAGCAATATATCCCTACCTCAAGAAACAAGGAAATTCTTAAATAAACAATCTAGCCTTACACATAAAGGAACTAGAGAAAGAAGTACAAACAAAACCCAAAGTTAGTAGAAGGAAAGAAATCATAAAGATCAGAGCAGAAATAAATGAAATAGAAACAAAGAAAACAATAGCAAAGATCAATAGAACTAAAACCTGGTTCTTTGAGAAGATAAACAAAATTGATAAACCTTTAGCTGGACTCATCAAGAAAAAGAAGGAGAGGACTCAAATCAATAAAATTAGAAGTGAAAAATGAGAAGCTACAATGGACACTGCAGAAATACAAAGCATCATAAGAGACTACTACAAGTAACTCGATGCCAATAAAATGGACAACCTGGAAGAAATGGGCAAATTCTTAGAAAGATATAACCTTCCAAGACTGAACCAGGAAGGGATAGAAAATATGAACAGACCAATCACAAGTAATGAAATTGAAACTGTGATTAAAAATCTCCCAACAAACAAAAGCACAGGACTAGAGGACTTCACAGGTGAATTATATCAAACATTTAGAGAAGAGGTAACACCCATCCTTCTGAAATTCTTCCAAAAATTGCAGAGGAAGGAACACTTCCAAATTCATTCTACGAGACCACCATCACCCTGATAACCCAAACCAGACAGAGTGACTACAAAATAAGAAAATTGCAGACCAATAGCATTGATGAATATAGATGCAAAAACCCTCAACAAAATACTTGGAAGCAGAATCCAACACGTTAAAAGGATCATACACCATGATCAAGTGGGATTTATCCCAGGGATGCAAAGATTCTTCAGTATATGCAAATCAATCAATGTGATACACCATATTAACAAAATGAAGAATAAAAACCATATGATCATCTCAGTAGATGCAGTAAAAGATTTTGACAATATTCAACACCCATTTATGATAACAACTCTCCAGAAAGTGTGCATAAAGGGAACCTACCTCAACATAATAAAGGCCATATACGACAAACTCACAGCAAACATCATTCTCAATGGTGAAAGACTGAAAGCATTTCCTCTAAGATCAGGAAAAAGACATGGATATCCACTCTCACCACTCTTATTCAACATAATTTTGGAAGTCCTAGCCATGGCAATCAGAGAAGAAAAAGAAATAAAATGAATATAAATTGGAAACGAAGAAGAAATACTGTCACTGTTTGCAGATGACATGATACTATACATAGATAATCCTAAAGATGCCACCAGAAAACTACTAGAGCTAATCAATGAATTTGGTAAAGCAGCAGGATACAAAATTAATGCACAGGAATTTCTTGCATTCCTATACACTAACAATGAAAGATCAAGACAATGAAAGATCAGAAAGAGAAGTTAAGGGAACAATCCCATTCACCATTGCAACAAAAAGAATAAAATACCTAGGAATAAACCTACCTAAGGAAGTCAAAGACCTGTACTCAGAAAACTATAAGACACTGATGAAAGAAATAAAAGATGACACAAACAGATGGAGAGATATACCATGTTCTTGGATTGGAAGAATCAATATTGTGAAAATGACTATACTACCCAAAGCATTCTACAGATTCAGTGCAATCCCTATCAAACTATCAATGGCATTTTTTACAGAACTAGAACAAAAAAAATCTTAAAATTTGTATGAAGACCCCAAATAGACAAAGAAATCTTGAGGGAAAAAATGGAGATGGAGGAATCGGACTCCCTGACTTTAGACTATAGTACTAAGCTACAATAATCAAGCCAATATTGTACTGGAACAAAAACAGAAATATAGATCAATGGAACAGGATAGAAAGCCCAGAGATAAACTCATGCACCTACGGTCAACTAATCTATGACAAATGAGGCAAGGGTATACAATGGAGAAAAGACAGCCTCTTCAATAAGTAGTGCTGGGAAAACTGGACAGCTACATGTAAAAGAATGAAATTAGAACACTCTCTAACACCATACACAAAAATAAACTCAAAATGGATTAAAGACCTAAATGTAAGACCGGACACTGTAAAACTCTTCAAGGAAAACATAGGAAGAACACTCTTTGACATACATCACAGCAAGATCTTTTTTGACCCTCCTCCTAGAGAAATGGAAATAAAAACAAAAATAAACAAATGAGACCTAATGAAACTTCAAAGCTTTTGCACAGCAAAGGAAACCATAAACAAGACGAAAAGACAACCCTCAGAATGGGAGAAAATATTTGCAACTGAATCAATGGACAAAGGATTAATCTCCAAAAAATATAAACAGCTCATGCAGCTCAATATTAAAAAAAACAATCAAAAAATGGGCAGAAGACCTAAATAGACATTTCTCCAATGAAGACATACAGATGGCCAAGAGGCACATGAAAAGATGCTCAACATCACTAATATTAGAGAAATGCAAATCAAAACTACAATAAGGTATCACCTCACACCAGTTAGAATCACCATCATCAGAATATCTACAAACAACAAATGTTAGAGAGGGTGTGGAGAAAAGGGAACTCTCTTGCACTGTAGGTGGAAATGTAAATTGATACAGCCACTATGGATAACAGTATGGAGATTCCGTAAAAAACTAAAAATAGAATTACTATATGACCCAGTATCCCACTACTGGCATATACCCAGAGAAAACTGTAATTCCAAAAGACACATGCACCCCAATGTTCATTGTAGCACTATTTACAATAGCCAGGTCATGGAAGCAACCTAAATGCCCATCGACATATGAATGGATAAAGAAGATGTGGTACATATATACAATGGATTATTACTTAGCCATAAAAAGGAACGAAATTGAGTCATTTGTAGAGACTTGGATGGACGAAGAGACTGTCATATAGAGTGAAGCAAGTCAGAAAAAGACAAAGAAATATCGTATATTAACACATATATGTGGAATCTAGAAAAATGGTACAGATGAACCAGTTTGCAAGGCAGAAGTAGAGACACAGAGGTAGAGAACAAACGTATGGACACCAAGGGGGATAGTGGGGGGAGGGTGGGGGGGGATAAATTGGGAGATTGGGATTGACATATATACAGTAATATGTATAAAATAGATTAATAAGAACCTGCTGTATTAAAAATAAAATAAAATTCAAAAAAAATAAAATGATAGTTCTGATTAAAATTGTAGAAAATGATTGCAAATGGATCAGGTCTGAAGCTATGTGACTAAAACTGCAGATGTTTATCTCTTTTTTTCATGATCATTATTATCCAGGACTTCTGTGAGTATGGAATGGCTCCTAAGTTCTCTCAGCCCAGTGCCTGGTTTTACCTTGTGTGAACCAGTGTCAGCCAAGCTCCACAGTTAAACTGATATGAACGTTAGCAAACTAATACAATTTTTTTATCTCCCAGTGTCATAATTGTAAACTTTTTCTTCTATAGCTGGAGGGAATCAGTTATTCTCTAAGAGGGTTCAAATAGCCATAATTAATGCATTAAGTTATTTAGAACTATACTCACCTGCAGAATACAGACTTCATCGAAAGTTATTCAAGATAAGATTGCATTTATTATTTTAAGCTTCTTTTATTTATTTGATTATATTAACTTGACTTGATACAACAAACAGAGCATCACAAACACTTTCAAATATTACTTGTTTGCATGGCTTCTAAATGCTTTCCTCTCACTGTTTTAATAATAATAATAATGTTTAGAATTAATTAGTCAGAGGAAATACAGAGAATAGTATTTGTGAAGAGATAAAAGAAAGGCTTTAAAATTTGGAATTGGGTCACTCTTTTGCTCAATGCCTTTTTTCCTTCATGAATTTAATCAACGTGTTTTGAGTATGGTTGTGTGCCAGGAATTGACAATGTGGTCATGATGGTAAGAGTGAAACCCCTAGGGAGGTAGTTACTAACAGAGCCATTGTACCAGAGGTTCTGCTGGAGCACAGGGATTTCAGCCCTGCTCAGGTCTTAGGATCTGGGTATGGCTGGGGGTGGGATCAGGAAAGTATCCAATTAACCTGGGTCTAGATGAACAGGCAGGGATCAGGCAAAACAACCTGTCAGGGATAAGGGGTCATCCACTGCAAGCAGAAAAATTCACACCCTGCCATTTAACTTGCTGTTATAGCTTGGAGAAATTATTCGTCTGAGCCTGTTTCTCAAATATACAATCACTATAATGATAGCATTTACCTCCTAAGACTGCTGTGAGGATTAAATGAGTTAATATATGTAAAGGACTTAGAAGAGCATCTGGGGCACTGTAAGAGACACATGAGTGTTCACTAATGCTATCATGTCCAGGAGCCTGGATGTCAGTGAAGAACAGCACAGAAAGTAAACAGGAATGAGGCCAGAAGCGTGAGTAGGAAGTGGATTCTGGGAGAAAGTAAGAGGAACATCGTGCTGCAGAGTTTAGACTTTTGCACCGTAGAGAGATGAGCCAGGCTGCCATGATCCAGGTGCTGTTAGAACTAGAGGAAAGCATTAGAGGCAGAAGAAGCTGTGGAGGGTCCTCAGTGATACGGTGTCCCTCAGAGCCTAGGTAATGGTTGGGAGAGGGAGGCGATGCGGTAAATTATAGAGACTTTGTTCTTCATTTTAAACATAAGCTAAATAGATGTTTCCACATCTCAGATCAAATTGCAATAATATCACTTTCTTTACTAGATATTAATACTAAATATTACCTGTTCACTTTTTTCTACATTGAACATTATTCTTATAGGTTTTGCTGGGGAGAATTTGATACCTGCAAAAGAATATAGGTGTCATATATGTAATTTATGAAACATAATAATAAACACCTCTGAAATGCTCAGCTTTAGAAATTGAATCTTACCACTACCACTGATAACCTCATAGCCTTCCCCAGCCAAATCCCATACTCTTGTTTGCCCCTAATGGGAAAAAAATTATCCTAAATTTAAAATAATAATAAACAATAACAACAATAATAATAAGTGCTTTCATTTATGGATTTATCATACCTGGAAATATCCCTAAGCAACGTATTATTTATTTTCTTTATGAACTTCTTAAAATATGATATCCAAGTTTTTACCTTTTGCAATAAAGTATACTTTGCAACTTGCTAATTTTTTTCAACATGATATATCTAAGGTTCATCTTTGTTGCATGTGGCTCTAGTGTACTCATTTTTGTTGCTATATTGTATTTCATTATGTAATTACAGAAAATTTTACCTATTTATTTGTTCCGTGAGTGACTGATTTCTGGTCTCACAAACAATGTTGCTATGAACATTTTCTTGCCTGTTAATTGATGCATGTATGAGAGTTAACTTGATAATGCCAATTTGCTTCCACAGAGGTTTTCACTCTCACTGACAGCAGAGTTCCTGGTTTTTCCATATCTGTGCCAACATTTGGCTTTGTTAGACTTTTAATTCCTTTTTCTTGATAACCTGGTGGTTGTAAATGACATCCCATTGTGACTTAATTTACCTGATTATTAAGGAGATCAAATGTCTTTATATATGTTTATTGATTCTTCTTGTTTCCTCTTCTGTGAAATGCCTATTATTTTATTTGCCCATTTTTCTATGGATTTTTTTTACATGGATTCATGAGAGTTCTTCATATATTCTGGATATTGGTTGGTTATATATATGGCTAATATCCACTCTCAATTTGTGCCTTTTCTTTTCATTTTCTTTAGCCTTTTAATGAATACAATTTCTTGATTTTAATGTACTTATCAGTCCTGCTTTAAGTTAGTACTTCTTGTGCCTTATGTGCGAACTTTCTCACACTGCATACCTAAAGATATTTCATACTTTCTTCTAAAAATTGTAATGTTTTCCCCTTTACATTTAGTTTTTAAGTCATATTTAACTGATATATATCTTCATTACTTTGTATACCTAGTATGGGCTAGGTACTATTACTGGTACTTGGAATACCAAACTAAAGTGTAATAAAACAAAATGAAATGATAAAAAGGACAGTATGTCTCACTTGAAGAGAGAAGTATAATGAGGAAAATAAGTTAACACTGATCATACCTTGAGTTTATATGGTACTTTGTTAATTAAGCACTTCTTCACATAACCAGAGATCTACCATCTGAACGTTCTACATGCATGTCACGTAATGCTGCTCCCTCGTTTACAACCCTCAATATTTTCTTATACTGTCCACAACAGAATTTAAACACAATACTTGATAATTTAGCCCCTTTTACCTCTCCAGATATAGCCCTCTTGCCTACTCCTCCAGACATGCTGAACTGCCTGGAGTTCAAATGTGCCATGTCATCTCTTATCCTTTCTTTTAGTATGAAAGTGATAGCTCAATTAGCTGGCTGCTGCAATTCTAGACAATGATGCTAACGATGACTTCCTAATTTAGTAGGCAAGGGGTTACGATGAAGAGATCATTTGTGAATTACGAAGAAAGCAGATTCCATATGACTTGTGGGCTAAGTAGACATATAAGAATGAGTGAGTTAGAGTAGGTGAAAGTTGATTTCATCATTTTCATATAGCAAACTCTCTGATATGCTAAGAAATGTTTGTTGAATGTATGAACAAATGGATGAATGAATGAAAAAGTAGGTAATAATAAAAACAGTCCTTTGATTTTGGCAGTTCAGTTCCTTGGCTACAAATTTTGTCAAGTCTAGTTATCCCTATAGGTATTTTTTTTCCACTGTATTCCTTGTTAGGTAAATCTATACATAGCCATCTTCAAAAAATGCAATGTTTATAACAAAGTAATAATTCCATTTAAACAGAATTTTTAGTAAGTTCATTCTGTACTTATATGACCAAAGCTAATCGTTTTTAAAGAAAGTTCTTGATTGTATGCTTTATCTTTCAAGTATGTATTGGATCTTAATATGCAATTAAAATAGATTTAAAACTACATTTTAGTAACAGGCAGCTAATGGCTTTAATGAAAGAAGAATATCAAGGTATAAGTACAATTTTAGTTCATGATTTCACTAATGATTCTAATTATTGCAGATATTATCCAATACTTATGCTTGACTGAAATTCTTTAGGTGAATCAAGTGTTGGAAATTTGAACTAATAAAATGTATTCTTATTCTGTATTCCTATAAAATTTTATGTATAGGAAATCTTCCAAGTTTCCTTCCTGTAATTTTTCTGTGCATGGGAAAGGTACAACCTCCTTTTAAATTGTTATTTGTGCAGAAATCAATTCCAATCCTACCACATGAGCAATGATATGGGATAGCACCCCATGCATCTTGTGACCAAGCACAGTCCATGTCCTTCTAGGCTCATTGCTGCACTTAGTAGCTCACTGAGCTCAAAGGGCAGCCCATTCTTGAGGCTACAGACCTTCTTCTGATCAATACCAGCCTCAAAATCTGTGAGGTCGAGTTTGCATCCTTTCTTGCTAAAGAGCTGCTTCTAGGCAAGCTCACTTCCCTTTGTGCTCCTGGCCTCTCTCTTGCTTCCTTTATTTGGAAATCACTGGACCTCTGCCTTCAAGCTCCCTGCACTCAGGCCCTGCTGGGCATCAGCACCACCTTTGTCACAGTGCTTTCCCAGCAAAGGCCCTGCCGTGACTCACCTCCATCTATACCACGGCCCCTGCCCAGATGCTCATGGAGGGCTGGTGTGGGCAAGGCCTCTGGAGAAACTCACCTTTTGTCTCTTTTCCAGCTCCCAATCCTTTTATGTACAGCCAAACTATTCCTCTAGCTTTCTAACACGTCTCCTAAGTGCAAGTGCAGAATGTTAGAAATTGCATGGACTTTGGGGATGGATAAAACTCTTCCATCTGCGACCTTATTATCTCCAATTTTGTCAGAACTTTATGCGAGAATTAACATTTTATCAAGTGTAAACATAGCATTTCAATACACAGTAAGTGGTAAATAAATGCTGGACAATGTTCTTGTCCAGGTCTAGCCTCACTCTCTGTAAATGACTACACCTTTTGCTCACTGCATTTTGGTCTTTCCCAGCTGCTTAATTGATTGATTAATTAACTAATTAATTAATTAAATTTTACCCCTTCCTGGCTTTTGATTTCCTCTCTTCTGGGATGCACTTAGTGTTAAGCGCATAACATGGGCTCATGATAGTTGCATCTTATTAAATTATTTAAAACCATTCTTTATTCATTCTAGTTAAATTGATCTACATTTGCAAAATTTTCTAGACCGTCCATTGGTCCGGCCACCTCATGCATCATACATGCTCAAAGACTCTGAAAAATGGAGTTCAATTAGCTTCAGTTCTGTGAAGACTCCCTTCAGTTTTCTTAGGCACAAGTCAGTGCTCTGTGGTTGGTTTTCCATTTCTAGACCAGAGACACTCAATCAGTGTCTTCTTGGGGGTTGGGGGAGGGTAAATTCTCTTTCAGCCACCACCTCTGCAGTAGTGATGGAAAGATTACTTTTAGCTTCGCAACTTCCGACCTAGGTGGCCATTATTACCCTACCTTAGAGAATGTGACCACTAACAAGAGAGCATATGGTACTGTAACAGGCAATAACTGGTACCTTTAGCTACAGCTCTGGACATCTTTCCCTGAATGTCTGTTTTAACAATAATAAGATACACAGGTACCAATGCCTGGCAGAGCCCTTATCTATTTATCCATCCATCTATCTACGCCTTGAACAATTATTTAAGTACTGTTGCCAGGTACTGGGTTTGGCACATAATAAACTTTCAAAAAATTGATAAAGAAAGATTTTTTTTTTTAAGGATAGAAGGTGATTAAAATGAAGAGTGGAGGATTCTGTGTCTAGGCGTGGTATTTTTCTCTCAGAAACCATGCCTGCCCTCCTTACAGCTTTGTTTAAGACGTACAGGCTCTTCCTGGGTGCTAGCTCCCTTATTTTTTCTCTCTACTTCCCTACACATAAATGATTTCTTCTAATTTTCTTTTGCAAAGTTATCCACATCTTAGGACAAATAAAAATGCATGCAAAAGGACTGAAGCATTTAGGTTGGTATTGAAATCTGAAAACGAATTAGTGGAAGAATTCTCTTTATTACTGGTGGCTTTATGGGGACCCTCATGTCAGAAGATGTGGATTGTTATCAGTTACTTACTGGGGATACTTGGTTAGAGATTTTCATGCCGACCCTCATTCATTCCAAAAAAGTAGTCACTGAGTGATACCTTTGAGTCTCGTTCTCCAACAAGAAGGCTGGAATAGGGGTATAGCCCATAATCTTGTTAGTGGGAGGTCATGAGCTGCTGAAGATTTCCTGTGATTTTCGACTGTTGCCATTTATCCCACCCAGCTTCTGAGACCTTGGACGCCCCAAAGGACTCTTGTAAGTAAGTAAACCACAGATTACTAACTTTTTTCTATACATATTAACTCTCCCAAGATTATTCTCTCTCCTTTAGCAACCTTATAGAATTAGCAATCTCAGAATGTAGAGTGTTAATGAATAAAGCTTCATTTCCTGTTTGTTTTTGCTTGACTTGTTAATTAATATTAGGGAAAACGGGGTAGTTCTAGAAAGTGAGGCCCAGAAGATGAATTTTCTCAACTCCACATGTGTTCATTCATGAAAGATAGAGCGAGTGCCCACATCTGCCAGGCACTGCTCTGAGAGACTTAGTATTGAATCTTATCAACAGCACTGTGAGAGAAACAGAATTATTATATCCTTTTTTCCTTTTTAGTAATTTTTTGGAGTATAGTTGATTTAAAATGTTGTATTTTCTGCAGTACAGCAAAGTGAATCTGTTATACATATATGTATATCCACTCTTTATTAGATTATTTTCCCATATAGGTCATTACAGAGTATTGAGAAGAGTTCCCTGTGCTATACAGTAGGCCGTTATTAGTTAACCCATTTATATATAGGAGTGTGTATACGTCAATCCCAATCTCCCAATTTATCCCTCCCTGTCTTATGCCCTGGTAACCATAAGTTTGTTTCCTACATCTGTGACTTTATTTCTGTTTTGTAAATAAGTTCTTTTGTACCCTTTTCGTAGATTCGACATATAAGTGATATCATATGGTATTTGTCTTTCTCTGTCTGACTTACTTCACTCAGTATGACAATCTCTAGGTCCATCCATGGTGCTACAAATGGCATTATTTCCTTCAGCCATTTTTCAAGTGGGGCAATACACACTTGGAGAAATTTTGCAGCTTGTCTGAGTTCATGTCACCCGTGAGCGGTGGAGCTGGAATTTCAATTCAAGAGCACAATTCCAAAGTTGAGGTCACTACCAAGAGAATACACCAGCTCCAGCTTGAAGACAGAGCCTTTGTCCTTACGGAGCATATAGTCTCAGGCTATAAAGACAAACATGTCAATTGGGACTGACCTGTGATGTGGGAGGTGGTAGAGAGATTTGAGAACACAGAGTCGGGATGGGCAGAAAGGGTACTTAGGCTGAAATTTGGAAGGCAGTGGGAGGTAAGTTAGCCAGGAAAACACACATCTGAGGATAGTATCTGAGTGATGGAACAAACAGAGCAAATATGGGGCATTCCCAAGACGTTTTCATCAACTAAGCGGAATGTACATGTTTTTCCTCCATAGATTGAGAGGTAATTGGCATTCTGTCCTGATTACTTCCACCTTCTTTTTCATCAGGTCTATATTGTGTGTGATAGATAGTTTTATAAGAAATGAAGGTGTTTGATAATATGGCCAAGAATGAAGATTATAAATTGAGGGGAGAAAGTTCCTTTGGAACAAAGATAGGATATTTTTTTTCTTTCTTCCAAAAATAACTTCTGCTCATTTCCTTTTTTTAAAAAAATCTAAGACTCTGACGCTTTTTAAACTATTAATGTCGGGTCTAGAAATGCGATGCAGTCCATCATTTTCCCCACTGCAGGCTGGAAGCAAAGGGTAATGTCTACAGAAAGCTATAAAATCCTGGAAATGAGGACTCAGCATCAAATTACCATCTTGCCCTTAAATATCATGCTGCTTCTATTATTCTAAAGCAGGTGAATGTTGGATACAGATGCAAGCTCAAAGCCATTATCCTAACCCACACTGTTAGTGCATGGATTTCATTTGCAAAAAGTTGCCGTGTCCCATCATGCTTGGAAACCTAGAACATGCTCTGCATTCACTCAGTGGCAGTTGCCTTTACATTTTAACCTCATGCAGTACACTGAGGAGATGGGTCCTAGGCACACTCTTACACATATGAATAAATAATGTTAAAGCTAATAAGATCTCTGAGAGAAAATGATGATTGTCTTTAATCACTAACCTTAAGCAGCAGTGAACCATATTATCAAACACCTTCATTTCTTATAAAACTATCTATCACACACAATATAGACCTGATGAAAAAGAAGGTGGAAGTAATCAGGACAGAATGCCAATTACCTCATTACTTGTCATAGCATATTGTAACTGGAAATTGCTTCTTTCAGGTTCTGTTTGCTCAGGCAATTACAATAAACTCTCTGCTTGACATGTTGTTTGCACAGATGTAGTGCATTAATAAACATGAGGGCTAATCTGAATTATTGAACCAGCCACAATAATTCCAACAAAGGATTTATAATAAGTCCAAGAAAGCGGAGGTATCACTGGAATTCCCTGTAAGCAACACTGACATACTTTATCACATGTAAAATCCTCAAATTTAATGTACAGTACTGGAATATGTCCCATAGGTATTTTATATTTTCTAAGTCCTAAGCGACTGCCATTATGAAGGAGCATCAAGACTGCCAAGGTAAGCGGCAATATCCCAGACTTGGAGGGAATTACTTTATTTGTTGTATAGCGTGCACATCTTGAGCCCTTTTAACCCGATTTTTCTAAATCTAATTTTATTTAAAAGAAAAATGTGCTGTGGTAGTAGTAAAAACATTAAATGTCTCAGAGTATCATGGAAAATGTTCAGTTGTCCAAGGAATGGAATGAAGGACAGTGGACCTTCTCTCCTGCTCATAATACTAGAAGGACATTCTGCAAACATAGGAAACCTTGTTGAGAACAGTTAGGTATCATGGCCAAAATGTTGAGTAATCTCTCAGAGCAAAGCTCAGGTAAAGTTTGCTTCATCTAAGTTGAGTTCACCTGAGTTCACTTTTCTCCATACAAGTTTCTTATTCAAAGAAATGATTTTAATGTCAAAAATATATTCACTTGAAAAATAATGTGTGCCTCATCAATTTCTGCCATACAGAGTCTGGCTTTTAAAATAACTTTGCTTTTTGCCATGTGAGTAATGAATAGAATAGAAATAGAAATGTCTTCAGGAGAGAATCCGGTGCATTGCACATAATGATTTCATGGAGGTTATTAATGCTATCCACTGTGATTGAGAGCACAGCCTTTGCTGTTTAGGGCAGGACAGAGTTGGCAAGCTGTCTCCAGACCATCTCCCTGGAGTTTTAGAAGGGATGAGGTCCTGTCTGCCAATAACCACAACAATTCTAAATTCTTAAGCGAAGTCATACTCACAGAGGAGCGTCCCATCATGTTTCTTCATTTCCCCCCATATTAGGCAAAACTTCTGACTTACTTGTTTCTCAGTTTCCTCTTGTGCTAAGTCTCATTTGGATGCCATGGGATTCATTGCATTCTAATACTGATGCAGCAGGCTGATTGTAACTCTATATTATAGTACCAGCACATAGTCACTTAACTGCAATATACCTATTTAAAAAAGGAAACAAGGCTGTCACCCTAGACTCCCTCTTCTAGGGAAGAACAGGTATTTTTCCAATTCTAAACATTGCTCAGATGTATAATAGTCAATACCACTTGAGATTATCAATTCATCTCAGAAAATTATGTGGGAAGAGTTTTTGTATCTTTTCCTTGAAATTTACTTTTTTTTTGAAAATCTGAAATTTTGAAATGTTTTGAAATTTCTCAAACATGAGAATTAAAATGTAAAAGAAGTGTGTGGTTCTTTTCCTTAAAGTTGGCTTTTAGGCTTTGATCGATAATTAAATGTAAATTAAAGTTTCGCATGTAAGACTTCTCTTAATTCAAATCCACAGATTCATATAAAAAGTAAGAAACTATCACTTTTTTCCCTTCAATTCCAAATCCATTTCTGGCCTCACACTGACTCTCAGCATCTTGACCCACTCTACCCCACCCCCAGCTTCATTTGCTGGGACAGAAAGTACCCATTATATGGCTTAAAAAGAAAATGTGAATCAAGATATCTCAAACACTAATGGGATATATTAAAGCAATTCAATTATTTTAATCTCTTCCATATATCATGAAATTATGTAGAACAATTTCATTGAAGTGTTACGATCACTGTTGAGACTGAAACTGTGAATTGTTACACCAGCAAATATTGAAGAACATGAGTGCTGGTGAAGTTCTATTGCAGTGTATGCAAGTGAGGACCAGAATGACACCAGCAGGGAAATTTCCATCATAATCAACTTATTCATTCTGTAATAACCTCCTTAGGAATCATGCTTCCGGATTATAATGTTCTATGATTAGTTTCAGTCCAAAGTTAATGTTGTCCTTTGAGTTAGTGTTTGCTTTACTCAAGTTATAACACTCTCACATAGAGCAGGAATACTTTTAATTATAAAATAATTATAGAAATAAATTGAATAAAATAAATGAACAATAGGTTAAAAGAAGATGAATTAGACCATTTACATACTACATAGAGTAAGACTTCCTTGAAAGACAAAATACATATGAAAGTTAAAAGTAAGGAAAGCCAGGTTCCATAAAACAAAAATTACTTTTTAGTTAATTTTAACCATACAATTTCTGATTCCATAAAGAAGAATTTTCGTATTACCTTTAACTTATTGGAAAACATGGGTATGTAGTTATATATACTTTCATAGATGGTGGGAATGGCTAGGGTCCCCTGATTATTTGTCAATGATTGTATTTTACTCAAGCTAATATTGAAAAGCAAAAGTATAAACTATATGATTTTTTAATGTTATAATATCAACAACACAATTTAAGTTATAGAAAAGCAAAGCTCAGAAAAGCCTCAGTTTTTACTCCACTATTAACTAATGCAATTTGAGCATATGTATAATTAAAGTGTGTTAATAAGATGATTGATATAAATAACAAAATTTCATACGATATGTACAGTTTTGAAGATGAAGGCATTAATCTCTCATCTTTCTATCAGGTATCAGTAACAATATTTACCCATATCTGTATTAAAATCATATAATTATAATGATCTAATTATACATCAATATTTTAATATTTTGTGATATATAAAAACATAAGCATAAATTGGCAGTAATAAAGATATAGCCATATAATTTATAAAAGTAGGCTAGTGACTGAAATCCATGGGAACCAAGTTACAAAATAAAATACAAAACACATTCCCATCCATTCTACTTTAATTTTAATCCCAATGATAATAATGGAATAGGAGAGGATTCATTCATTTCCTACAAAATAAATCAAATAGTGGTTTGGTCTGGATCATTTACTTTGTACTTAATCATTATTAAAACCTTAAGACATTTGTGTGTGAAACTTTGAGAGACACCAATGTTAGCAAATTCATATTATGACACACATGAGTGCATATGATATAATGGTTGTATATAATATTTTGTAGAAAATATTAGGTATACACACATATACATGTGTTCTTATAATATGTATACACACATATACATGTGTTCTTATAATATGTTACTCAGCTAAGTAATAGTGCTTCCTTCCCTTTAAGTTCTAGCTTAATTAAGGTAATTAAAAAAATAATAAACATGAATTTTATAGCAGGTGTTGTTTTTATTGAAAGAATATTTTAGAAATTAAATTTTATTATCTTAGGTCAGTTATCTATTAAAACAGTCAAAATCTGAAAATGTAGTCAAAAAAATGAGGTGATCAAAACTGGTCAAATATTTATAAAACTAAATGGTGTACAGTGAGCTGGGAACAGGAATGAATCACACATAAGAACTTAAGAACAATAGATGACTCTGGATGATACCCAGGACAACACCACAGTCTTCAAGTTATTTTTATTTCCACTAATTTTTAATACTTTTCCTAATTATAAACTAATGATCTACCCAATTAAAATGTAAAATTGACATTTGTGTTAGCCTAGTTCCTTTCTCAACTCCTTCCACTCTGGATTCAATTAACCCCAACATATACACTTACAACACTTACAAAATTACAATGGAGCATTGTGTGAAAAGGCATGGAAAAGGAAGTATAAATTATGTTTCTAAAATTTAAAGAATCTATTAATTAAATTTCAAAGTCATAGGCATTTGAGAAAATTACATACTTTAGAGAGTTACAAAATCTTTCCTAAAATTCGTTTCACAGTACTGTTTTGAAATTTCACTTTATATCGCTATCTGATATCGTGGGGAACTATGAAAGAATTAAAAGCTACAGATAGCAGTTTATCAAAGGTTTTTTCTAAGATACTATTTTAAATACATTTTTCTTCTCAGGAAAAAGAGAGCTTCAGATTTCAAAGTAAACAATGATTAGAAAAGCTACTAAGGATAGTACCAGTATAGTCCTTGAATTTCTGATTCCACATTGAGCAATCACGAATTCTGTGCATGAACTTTCCCTCCCAGTTGCCTATGCACATTCAAGGACCAGAAAACTCTCCAACCCTTATAAAATTCACTAACAATACTTGTTTGTTACACATTTGTGAACATCCCATCAATTCTCCCCAAACAATTATGTTATGAGTGTTATTTACTTTTATATCCTGCATTTAAAAAGAGTATTGATGTGCCATTCTACAGCAAAAAATTCTGAGTTCAAAACATGACCTCAGCAAGTCATCAGGCCTTTATACCTCAACGTGAATCTACACCTTTCCTAGGAGAGATTAGCAAATGAAATATGAAAACAATGTTTTTGCTGTTTTCTGAGTCTACCAACAAGGTAATGCTGAATGTTGTACTTGGATCCTTCACCTCCAAAAGTGGATGAAGTTGGTCACATGGGTGTCACTCTTCTTTGGGATGCTGTACTTACAGTACTCAGTTCTACACCAGTTTTCACAGGACATATCCTCCCAGGGAAGCAAAGCAACTAGTTACAAAATAGAATCTCACAGCTTTTATTTATCTTTAGTACTTAAAAAAAACCCAAACAAAAACAAACCAAAAAAACTTTCTTTTTCCCTAATACAGAAAAGCTCCAAGCAGCATTTGAAATGCATATCATAGACACTGTTTCTATTTTTTTGTTGTTGTCGTTCATCTAAAGGAATAGGTGTGTGGAGCTCCTATAAAGGTGAAAAGTCTTGAATATGAGAGTTTCTTCATCTAAGAACTCATTTACTCCTATGTGAGAAGGTAGGAAACACAAAGACAGCAGGAGAAATCAATGAGGTTTTGCATTCCTGGAGATGGTAAAAGATGACTAAATCAGGATGTGTGTTGATAGACACCTGCTGAGAAAACCAAGGCTGGAGCTCAGTGAGGGACAGTGTGAGGGCTGTCAAGGCCACGCAGGGAGTAGCGCTCAAGTATTGACTGGGAGCTTTTAGAAAGTGTTTTAGAGAAAGTTGTTTTGCCTTTACTGCAGCAAGAACACTCAATACTAGAGAATCTGGAAGGCTGAAACCAGAGAACTTGCTGTGGGGAGAAAAGTAAAAAGATCCAACACCTCATTAGACCCTCTTTCAAGGATACAATTCTGGGAAAGGCAATTACCAGGTGTCCTAAAAGTCCAGCCATCCACCCTGAGACAGCTGAGCAACTCTCACCAGAAAAATTCAACATGTTTGATGAGCTGTTTGGGGAGGGCGTTCTAAAGTAAAATGCTTTAAAACATCAGTTTATAAGCGTTATTTCAATCACAACAACAAAAAATGAAGCAGAGAAGAATCAGGGAATATTCACAGAATTGGCAGCTCTTCTGATTTTAGACCAAGCTTATTCAGATCAGGCTTATATTCTTTCCATGATCAAATTACACAACAGAGTTTCATCTTCAAAAACAAATTCAGTAGAAACTATTCAAAAAAAAATTAAACTCTGAACCTAGGAAATTCAGTAAGTTGTGCTTTTTTGAGGAGACAAAACCTACCTCTGACAATTTTATCAGTGTAGTCTATATTTAAGTGCAAACCCATGGCTTTTTCCTTTGCTTCCTAAGTGGAGTGGCATCACATTTTTTTCCTTTTTCCCCTCCTATACTTTAGCCATTAAAAACAGCCACAAGAGTAATTTATTTGACACAGGATGGATATTTAAACAAAACTTCTTTCCACCAAGAAAACTCAAAACTTCGCCAGCAAAGAAACAGACACTCAAAATACTGCAAGGAAGCAAGCTTACCTTTTCCATGTTCTGTTCATCTTAATATTTCACGTGTTAAAGTGGCAGTGTCCTGTGAAGCTTACCCCCTTGGTAGAACTGCATTAACTGATACAGATTTAAAGAAAGCAAATAGGATCTCTACCAACGAAAATGTGGAAAATCCAAGAATTAAAGTGCCGTTATTTTGATTTGAGGAGAGTACAGTCTATTTCTTAGAATATGTGACTCAGTGCATATTTCTTTGCCATTGTTTTGAGGTTCACTTAACCATAAAGAGGAAACATGACAACAAAAGTGGAAGGGAGCTCAGTGAAGCATGGCTGGCTTGACAATAGCTTTCTGCAGGTTAGCCAAATTTAACTGGCAAAAGCTCGCCCAAACTCTTTTGTCTGCTCCATTTGCATCACAATGTCGGTCTCTCTTCGCGTATTTCACAGATCAAGTTTGACCATTTATCCCAGAAGATGGAAAAAAGTCATTTTTGGTTCTATCTATAAAAGTTACTTTATACAGTATTGTGCAATCCTACTACAAAAGATACAAAAGGGGAAAGTGCACTTCACATGGCCACAATTAGGGCTTCTGTTTCCGCTCTCCTGCCCTTGTCAAAGCTTTGATTTCGTTTTCCTCGGTTTTGTCCAAGGGTCATTACAGATGTCTGCAGACGATTAGCATCTCCCCCCCAAGTACTTAGCCAAATGGGTGATTAGCAAATTAAAACTTTGCATTCTTCTCTGTCTACTAAGACGTCTTGGGAAAGATTAGCAAATGTGATTAATTGTAGAGACCTGAGGGGAGCATCAGGTGTTCGCCTCCGAATTTCGGTATCTAAATATTAAGTTAGCAATTGAGCACGTCATTATGTCACGTGCTCCAGCATTTAATGAAGCCTTCAGCTCTGAAACTTAGAAACAATTGTACTGTTGATGGGGGACTTCAGGAACATTTTGCATCCATGCCATACCCAAACGGTGCCAACCTAACCATAATAAACCATATTTTGTGTATACCATGCTCATATCTTGAGCATGTTTGCAGCCTCCATTTCTGAAAGGGAAACCCCTACCCCATAGAAGAACTCAGTACATTTTCAAAGCATTCAAGACCTATGCATTAGGGTAAATGCCAACTATAAATGAGGTATTCAAATGATCCAGGGGATATTGTCTCTTTGGTTTCAAGTGGCAATTGAAATATAAGAAAAACTTTCCTGGCCCATCTTTGTTTTAACAGAGCAAATGTTTGATTAGGTTAGCAGGCGGAAGAAGGAAAGCCTTTGGCAGAATTACCCCAACCTTATATAGGATTTAGAATCTACAGATGGGTAGGGTGAATGAGGCCCAAATGTCAGACTTACATTCAAAATATAGATTCTGCAAAAAATTATTTCTAAACTGTACTCTACAACAGAACATAATCTTTTAAATGTGTTCTGTCTCTTCATTTTCCTCATAATTTGGTGGTGAATCAAACAAGTAGGCAGAAATAGCCCACCAAGTGTAGAAATCAGTGGAGAATGAAAAGGTAGACAGTCACATTCAGCCACCCATTGAATCAAATATGAAATTAAGAGTCAAATGCAAACTCTTCTAATTTCAGTCTTACTTCTCAATATATCTGTCTACTCAGGCTCAAAACTTTGGCAGCCAAACACCACACTGACCAAACCCCTGTTTCATGATATTGCTTCCTGGACTAGCCTGGCATCCTGATCAAAGAGGAACAAAGTGGGTTACCACTACAACATGACCTGCTCTATCTCTTCACCAGGAAAGTATTCCCCCACTGCTAAAACAAAGGCACCTATTCATAAGTTCTGCAAACGCACGTTTGATGTCTGAGGCCATCTGTGGTTTTCAGTTTTTGAGAAAAAAATCTTTATAATGGTATATCTCAGGCTCGTCGCTGATGAGCAAGAGAACATACAAAGATAAGAACATGAATCAATAGTCTCTAGACAATCCTTTTACACCTCATAAACCAGCAATTCCCAAATTAACACATTGGCTTATGGATAACTAATACAGCCTGCCAAGGGGAGTTAACCCCTATTACTCAGCACTAGGATATTCTGGGGCCGCAAAATAATGCACTAAATCAAGTTTGCTAAATCATCCAGCAACATATGAGTTACAGACCAGGATAGTGTTCTAATAAATAAGAGTTTGTTTTTATGTTATCCCTTTTATTACAAAGTTCAAATTCTACAGTATCTCAGAGAAGTTTTAGTTTAGTGATAAGAAAATATCATCGGTGGTGTAATGTGAGAATGTAAACCATAATTGCTAATTGAATGAAGGTAAACATCACCAGACTTCACAAATGCTGACATTTGAAATATATGCAATTTTCAGGTCTAACCACTCTCCTTTCAGAAAAATAAAAGAGCTTTCTTACAAAAAAAATCTTATTTTTTTACTCAGTAGTATTACTACGTTTTGCCATTTGCCATTTTCCATCCCCTGTATAAGAAAAATAAATATTCTTACAAAATGAGAAGAAGAGAATGCTTATAAAAATAAAATTAGAGATATACAAACGCATCTCTTCAAGTAAATAATTGAATAATCAACTAATAGATAACTTTGCAAAATTCTCCTCAAGGAGAGTGGGTGTGGGGGACATCATTATGATTTTCGTCAACTTTTTCCTCCCCATCTTACCAGTGGTAACTATGAGGTTCCATTCTTCACCAGCTCACAAAGTTCTCTTTCTCTCAAGAATTCTCAGCACTTGCTACCTGAATCCCGTTATACCACCTAGTTTTACTTCCTTGTACCAATGTATTCTTGATAGAATTTCAGATCATGTTTAGGCATCCCCTATGTTTTCTAGCCTAGTATTAGGCATGTGGGACCACTGAAAATATACTTGCCCACTTTGTTTTATTTTGCCTTTTTTTTTGCAATTTGATCTGGAACTTTCTATACATGATGATGAAGAGGAAGAAGAGGAAGATATGATGGTTATGGCTAGGTTATGGCCATTTAATTTATCTTCCAAACATTTCATTTTGTGGAGTGAGAGGATACTCTTAAACAAGGTGGAAAAGAGATAGAAACCCAGGACTGTCCAAACTTATATCAGTTGAGTCCTCATTGTAAGCTGTTTTACCACTGTCAACTTATTTATTCTTCATTATAGTCCTATGACACAAATTCCATTATTCCCATTTAAACAGATGAGTAAATTGATGTGCATAGAAATTAAAAACTGCGCCATAGTTATATAACCCAAAACTAGGAAAAGCCAGGATTCAAATATGGATCTGATTACAAGGTCTACATTTATAGTTGTTTAAAAAACTTTTAATGTTTTATATAGTATTTCTCTGATAATACACTTAAAGAAGAAGCTAAAGAAGTTTGTAAATCAAAATGAAATTCCAAGAAATCATTGAAGAAAATATAATATAACATTATTGCCTTAGAGTACTGTATAGGAATTTTACATATTTTTCCCATGTAATAATTAAAGATCAATTCATATTAACAAACTTGGGGGAGTCTGTTTTAGAAAAAATAAGCATATTATCAGTAAAATAATATAGAACATGGTTGATGTACAGAGATTGTACAGTGAGGTAGTTTTTTAAAATGATTTTACTCATAGCTTCCATAGTTTTCCCCATAATAACTCTATAGTTACCCTGTAGTTTAAACACACTTCTATACAAACACACACACACGTACACATGCAAATCATGAATCATAGCAAGTCCAAAATAATGTCATAAAGAAAAGGGAAACAGGTCTGAAAGACTCTGTTATGGATTAAATATTTGTGTACCCCCTCTTAAATTAATATGTTGAATCCCTAAGTCCCAATGTGATGGTGTTTAGAGGTAATTAATTTAAACATGGTCATGAGGAAGGGCATCTCAAGATGGGATTAGTATCCTTACAAGAGGAGGAAGAGACCCCAGAGCATTCTCTGTCTCTACCATATGAGGACACAGTGAGAAAGGGGTCTTCTGCAAGCCAGGAGGGTCCAGGACCTGAATACCCCAGCACTTTGATCTCAATCTTCCCACCTTTCAGAACTGTAAGAAATAATGTCTTTTGTTTAAGCCATCAGTCTAAGGTATTTTGTTATGGCAAACTGAGCATACAAATACAGACACCTTATGATTCTCAAATTAAGTATTATCCCTCAGATCCCTCGGCCATGAGGCCAGGCTTCATGGATCACAACTTCCTCTGAGCTGAGTTTACTCTCCAATCTTCCAACTTCTTCCAGTGAATAGATTTTTAGGTGGGGTATGGGGATGGGGAAGACTTTTATTTTATTTATTAATTTTATTAATTCTTTTTTCCAGTTTTACTGAGAGATAATTGGCATAGAGCATTGCATTAGTTTAAGGTGTACAATGTAATGATTTGATATATGTATATATTGCAAAATGATTACACATTTAGTTAACAAGTTTATCACCTAACAGAGTTAAAAATGTTTTTTCTTGTGATGAGAACTTTTAAGATCTAATTTCTTAGCAATTGTTAAATATATAATACAGTATAGTTAATTATAGTCACCATGATGTTCATTACATCATCAGAACTTATTTATGTTATAATGGGATATTTGCACCTTTTGACAACCTTCACCCATCCCCCCATCTTGCCTTTGACAGCCACCAATCTGTTCTCTGTTTCTACGAGCTTGTTTTTCTAGATTCCATTTGTGAGATAATACAGAATTTGCCCTTCTGTGACTGATTTATTTCACTTAGCGTAATGCCTTCAAGTTTCGTCCATGTTGTCCTAAATGGCAAAATTTCCTTCCTTCTTTATTCCTGAATACTAATTTGGGCTTGGTTTTTTTTTTCTTCCTGCTACCTTGAGTTGTAAACTTAGGTTGTTTATTTGAATTATTTCTTTTTTCTTGATATATGCATTTGTCATTATAAATTTTCCTCTTAGAACTGCTTTTGCTGCATCCCATAAGGATGCAGTCTGGTGCTGTTGGATGGAACATTCTTTATATGTCTGTTAGGTCCATTTGTTATATAGTGTTGTTCAAATCTGCTGTTTCCTTATTAATTCTGTCTGCATGATCTAGCCATTGTTGAGAGTGAGGCATTGCATTCCCCATCTTTTATTGTATTGCTACTTACTTCTTTAATTTTGTTAGTATTTGCTCTCTATGTTTTGGTGTCCAATGTTGGGTGCATGGATATTTACATTTTTTATACCTTGATTAATTGACTCCTTTATCATTAAATAATGATTCTTCTTTGTAATTTTTGATCATATGTAGCTTAAAATCTATTTTGTCTGCTGTTAATATAGCTTTCCTTGCTTTCTTTCGGTTACCAATTACTTGAAAACCTTTTTCTGTCTCTTCACTCTCAGTCTATGTTGATGCATGTACTTAAAGCTAAAGTGAGTCTCTTGGTTCATAGCCTTTTCCTCCATCTTCTAAACCAGCATTGTAACATTTACAAATCTCTCTGTTTCTATTGTCATGGTACATTTGTCTCCTTTGACCTTCTTTTCTCCCTCTTGTAAGGACACCTGTGATTACAGCAGTCCACACAGGTAATCCAGGATAATCTGCCTTTCTCAAGATCCTTAAATTAATCATATATGTTTAATCATATATAGGGTCAAAATTCCCTTTTGCCATAAAAGGTAACATATTCACAAATTCTGGGTACTTAGACCTGTATATCTTTGGAGGCTTTTATTCAGCCTACCACAGGACACAAATACATAGTAAGTTGTTTGGAACTAACTGCTTAAAAAATGGAACAGTTAGGTATTTATTTTGGCCTAGGGTTTATTCAGAAAACACTACTGAGACCCTAAAGCTACTGAAAACTGAGCATTTCATAACCTTTGACCTAGGAAGTAATGTAGTTACTTAGAGACCCAAAGACTGCCAAACACTGAGTCCCAAAGAATTCCAACATTTAGATTTTGGAAAGATAGCAACGATTCAGCAAAGGAGAACAAGAAAAAACAGCTTAGGGTGTAGGAGAAAAAATAGGGAAGTGTGGGATCTAAGAAGGCAAGGGAAAAAGTATTTCAAGATGGATGAAACAGTCAAATGTACTTAATACCACTTATAGTGTGAGATAATGGGTGAGATCTGATATTTGTATTTAGACACAACTGGGACTCCTAATACAAATATAAATACATTTTAGTAATTAACTGCCCTATTATTGTGTAGTAAACAATCATCTTAAGCTGGCCTTCAAGAAAATAATTGTGACCTCAAATAGTATATTTACAGAAAAAAATTTTATCTATCTATTTTACCTGAAATTCAAATTTGAGTGAGTATTGTGTATTCATTTGCTAAATCTGACAATCCTATTCTAGAGGCTATTAGACTATTGACCTCCTAGATAGATCAGTTTTTAGTGCATTACCAAAATGGTCAAGAGGCCAGCATTCACTACTCATCTTTTCAGAAAGTTAGGAAGGCGGCCAAATGTAATGCTAGTTGTTCATCAAGAAATTTTCCTGAGGTTCCAGCCTGTACCACTGTCATAGAATCAGAGGTAAGCAGCTACAGAAAAATCATTACTAATAAATTGCTCTGGAAATACTTGTAGTTCAGGTTTGGACATTATAGAAGGATATTTCACCAACAACCTGGATTACACGTGCAGGAGCTTCTGTTGTCTATTTAGTTGCTTTTTAACTCATCTCGAGTTTGTCTGGACAATACTGTCAGTATTGGCAAAGGAGCACAGTCAGCATATAATTGATCTAATTAATAATTCATGTATTTATTCATTCAACAAACACATAGCTCCTATCAACTCAGGAAACATGCTGGGGACTTAACTGCCAGGCAAAAGAGCCCAGGATTGGTTATATTCTGCCTGATGGGTTTATGAGGGGAAGAGCAAGAAGCAGAAAGAGTAGATCACAAACAAAGCATGTGTGATATAGCAAAATTATGTAGTCTCATTTATGCAGTTTCAAACCCTACCCATTTTTAAATGGGATTTTTTCGATTGAATTACATTTACTTATAAAAATATATACCCACATTACGCTATCAGGAGCTTCATCAAAAAGGTTTGAAGTGGTTTTCCCTTTAATTACCTCTACCAGTTTCTAGCAGAATATCAAATGAGCAGAGTAAAAAATCCATTGCGTACCACCCACTCCACTGACCTCAATAGGTTGTTTATTTCAATGTCAGATTGAACAATTGAAATGTCTGCATTATTGAGCAATGGCCAGGTAAAATTCAAATGAAACCGATCTTCTTTTTCAAACAGATATTTGTTGCATTTGCTGTCATTTTAATTCCTGATATTTTAGGGAGCAGATATTCATTAAAGGTTATAAACACTAATTTTCCCCTAATTCAACTGAACGGATTGTCTTTTTTTAGTATATGCTACAGTTAGTTCTATTTTTCATAAAGACAGAAGCACTGTGTAATATTCCCTATCACTGTCTGTATCTTCAGAGGATGTACTGTCTTTACACTTTGCAGCTTGAACTGGGGGTAATGAAAGGAAAATGATCTGTTTTGAAACTTGGTGAATAAACTCACTGTGATGTCCACAGTGTAAAGCTAAGTCGTTATTATGGGCTAATTCAATTTTATTTTTATCATTACTATCAGCCTATTGAGTAAACCCTATGCTTATTTTTAAAGTATTAATTTACAAGGTCCCCAGGAACAAATTCTAACAGTAGAAAACTGTAGAGAATTCAAACAAAAAGATGTTAATCCAAGTAACACTTTTTTAAAAAAGTAAGATAGCACCATGACAAGAGGCTCAAAGGAAAGATGTTCCAGTTTTATGTAGCATAGTTCCTTCATAAATCAGAAGACTTTGCCAATTGCTTTCCCCTAACCCTTTCCTCATTTAAGAATTCATTAAGTTTCCATTTGTCTTCTCCCAAACTCTCTTGTACTGCCTTTGGCCAATAACACTCATCAAGAATTGGTTTGCTTTGAGCCTGTGAAACAGGATATTCCCCTGGCCCCCTGCCCAAGTGGAATCAGATGCATTTCACCTAAGAATTTGGAAGAATTTCATGTCTGTTTCAAAATAATCTTTCCCAGGGCAGTTTTTGGGAGACATTTGCTTATTTATATTTATCTTTTCTTGCTCTCTCTGGTCCTGGTGAAGAGTGCTCATGGGATAGGGTTGTCAAATAAAATACAAGACATTCAGTTTAATTAGAATTTCAGATCAGCAATGAATACTTTTTTAGTATAAGTATGTCCCAAATATCGAATACGATATATTTCCACTCTTTATCTGAAATTAAAATTTGAATGCATATTCTGTATGCATTTGCTAAATCCGTCAACCCTGTATTAGGGACTATTAGATTATTGACCTGATCTGTTCTTAGTACATTGCCAAATGCTCAAGAGGCCAGCATTCACCACTCATCTTTTCAGAAAGCCCGGAAGGAGGCCACATGTAATGAGAGCTGTTCATCAGGGATTTTTCAGAGGTTCCAGCCTTTTAGAAGACTGGCCATCAGCTTTTTCCTACTCTAAAAGCTGAAGGGAATCAAGTCTTATATCTCAGTGTACAACAAGGAGTTGTACAATCTTTGTTCTCAATCAACAAAGTTTGAAGTCAAATTTAATACTATTTAAAATATATCCGTTCAAAGCTATTAATGTGCATAATAGCAAAATAGTAACAATTTTTTAAAAGATTGCACATTACCTCCAAATATTTTAGAATAAATCAAATAAACTCCACAAGGAGCAAAGACATAGATGGGATTTGATATGTTTTATGCCTTTGCCATAAGACCTTAGGTCTGACTGAGCCTCAGTTTCCACATCTGTAACTTGGAGGTAATATCCTATGTGGTAGAGATGTTGTGAGCATTAGCTTGGTTAAGTGAAGGACTTAGCAAATTACCAAGGATTTAGTAGAAAATCATTCAGTGATGAATACAATTATTTTGAGAGGCATAGATGATGTATATCATCTAGTAAAATGATTAACCATCTTAGTATTGCTAAGGAAACACACTACTCTCAAACTTAAAGCAGTGAAATAATTTAAGTTTAACATCACATATATTTTAATACTCAACCACAAAATATTCTGGGAAAAGAATCAACCAAGTATAGAGCAGAAGACTAGCTGATTTGCTATTTGATGATACAATATGCAATGGAAGCTCATAATTCAAAAAGGTTAATCAAATTATAATTATAGCATTATTGCAGTCTCTGTATTGATGGATATCTCTAGCCAATTACACAGAGCACTGAAAAGCTCAAATATTAAAATTAGGGATCAGTGTTGAACCTAGTTATTTTGTCCACAATGGTAATTTTACCATAAAAATATGTTTGCAGTTTAGGAGTTTAATATGAATTATATGTTGGCAACTTGCCATCGAGAACTGTATGCAGTCCTATCATCCCTTTATTTTCTGATTTATTGTTTCTTATTCGACCCCCATTTACTAAGTGGCAAACACATCTTAGGCATGGTGCTGAGCCCACAGCTAGAATGGCACGTGTCAGCAAGGCCACCGCCCACACCAAACACACACACCTTTGGCAAACTTCATGCTTTCTCTAATCGGTCTGCACCAAGATTTGCCAGCTTAACCGCTGTTGCCAGAACTCTCCACTATCTTACTCTCCTGTCCTTCAAGCACCCAATCCTGGATCAACACCCAGTGTTCTACTCCTTGACACCATTTTCCTAGGGGACTCACAGCACAGATGGCTTTTGGAACAAGTCACCTAACTGTCACCCTGTTTTTAAGATCCCCAACCCGGGTCATGAAACAGTGTTCCTTTTCTTGGCTCTAGGGAGCTGTGTCTTCACAGTGGCTCTTCCACGTGTTTCTCACTACAACTCTTGGTTTAGCTCCAGCCTCTGCCTCAATGTTCCAAGCCAAGTGATGCAAACTCTGGTCTTGATAGATAAGAATGACTTTCTACTTTCATATCCTTGTTCATTGTGTTTTCCCAAATACCTTCTTAATTGGGTAGAACTGAGGTTCTCTACCATGCTGTTTTCCTGACCCAAACTTCATGTATCATTATTATTTTTACTTGGTCTCTCTTCTTCTCGAGACCCTGAATTTCTGACTTGGATGGACATGGGACATAAAGTAAGGTGACAGAATCATCATTTGAAAGTATGTATATGTTTATTTTATACTTAATTATGAACTGTACCAGTCAATTATGGTTTTATTACTATTGTGTGCAGATCAGGAATATCGCTCTCTTCCAAATTGCCTATGATGTTACTCTTGAAGTATTTAAATTTTCCCCTCTCTCTCAACATCCACTTTCTCTCTTTCCCAGTTGTGAGCAAAATTAATTAAGGAAAAGATGAACATAAATGTCTGTTTCTTAGGAAGGATGTCAACATATTGTTTTCATTCAGAACTGAAGTTACAGAGGCCAGGCATTTGTCACACAGCAAAGACTGAGGATCTGCACTGGAAAATGAATGTTTGAATCTTGGTTCTATCAGTGCCTGTGTGGCTGTCAGCAAGTTATCCAGCTTTTCTGAATCTCAGGTTGTTGATCTAAGATAAGGATAATATATCCTACAGAGATCTGTTGGGATAATTTATGAAATAATCCATTTGAGAACAACTAACATTCATCTTGTGCTCAATAAATGCAAGTTTCCTTTCCTCATTTCCTCATTCATTCTTAATAAAATCTAGTGCTTTGACACAAAATCTATTCTTATATTGACAATTATGATTTCAGAAAGGTTTATTTAAAATAATTTATACATTTATTTAAAATGAGCTATTATATTATTAAATAGAAAATTTAAATTTTTTAATTTTAACATAATATTGTTTTCATTTCAAATAAATCTTTTAAATAAATAAAATTTAAGTAATTGATAAAGCAGGATTCTTTTCTAATATTGATACAAAGGTGGCTATAGTTGTTACTATGTCTATGCTTCATTTCAATGTGATGAGTGGGTTCTAATATTGCTTACCTTTAAAATAAATAAGCAAAGTACATGACTTTAATCTTAACTCAAAGAATGACACTGACCTGCCAGGAAAGAATTTTCCTGTTCACATTTCCTCCCTCCTTTGTCCTTGTCAGTGCCTCCCAGTTTCATTGGCAGACCTATGCCCTTGAAAAGTGAGGAGAAATAGGCATAAATAAGAGAAACTTGTGTTAGAAGGTTTAGGGAAATAAGTTTCTGAATTTCAGTCCCTAAATAGGATGCAAATCCTATAAAAATAAACAAAAAGTGCACGAATACGTAAATCCAATATTCCCAGAATAAAATAGAACCATCTGTACTCATAGATCATTTATTTGTTTAATACACTTATTTAACAAACATTTATTGAGCTACTCTTGTGCCACACACACCATGTAATAGTGAAGGCATAGGTAACTTAAAGTATAATTATTGAAAATCAAATTAAAATGTAGAAGTAGGAATTTTTGATGCTATCTCAGCATAACCAGATACTAAAATTGAGTAATAGATTAAGTAGCATTTATTGATTTGTTTCTTTATAATAGCTAGAATATATGTTGAAATCAGTTCTCAAAGCCCACCTGGTATGTTTGAACATTGTTCATTCCATGTCTCTTTTTTTTTTCTTTTTTAGCATCTTTATTGGAGTATAATTGCTTTACAATGTTGTATTAGTTTCTGCTGTATAATAAAGTGAATCAGCTATATGTATACATATATCCCCATATCCCCTTCCTCTTGCGTCTCCCTCCCTCCCACCCTCCCTATCCCACCCCTCTAGGTGGTCACAAAGCACCGAGCTGATCTCCTTGTGCTATGTGGCTGCTTCCCACTAGCTATCTATTTTACATTTGGTAGTGTATATATGATCATGCCACTCTCTCATTTCGTTCCAGCTTACCCTTCTCCCTCCCTGTGTCCTCAAGTCTATTCTCTATGTCTGTGTCTTTATTCCTGTCCTGCCCCTAGGTTTTTCAGAACCTTTTTTTTTAGATTCCATATATATGTGTTAGCATACGGTATTTGTTTTTCTCTTTCTGACTTACTTCACTCTGTATGACAGACTCTATGTCCACCCACCTCACTACAAGTACCTCCATTTCGTTTTTTTTATGGCTGTGTAATATCCCATTGTATACATGTACCACATCTTCTTTATCCATTCCTCTGTTGATGGACATTTAGGTTGCTTCCATGTCCTGGCTATTGTTAATAGTGCTGCAATGAACATTGTGGTACCTGATTCTTTTTGAATTATGGTTTACTCAGGGTATATACCCAGTAGTGGGATTCCTGGGTTGTATAATTCAATTTTTAGATTTTTAAGGAACCTCCATGTTCTCCATAGTGGCTATATCAATTTACATTCCCACCAATAGTGCAAGAGAGTTCCCTTTTCTTCACACCCTTTCTAGCATTTATTGTTTGTAGACTTTTTGATGAAGGCCATTCTGACCAGTGTGAGGTGATACCTCATTGTACTTTTGAGTTGCATTTCTCTAATGATTAGTGATGTTGAGCATCCTTCCATGTGTTTGTTGGCAATCTGTATATCTTCCTTGGAGTAATGTCTATTTAGGTCTTCTGCCCATATTTGGATTGTGTTGTTTGTTTTTTTGGTATTGACTGGCATGGGCTGCTTGTAAACTTTGGAGATTAATCCTTTGTCAGTTGCTTCATTTGCAAATATATTCTCCCATTCTGAGGATTGTCTTTTCGTCTTGTTTATGGTTTCCTTTGCTGTGCAGAAGATTTTAAGTTTCATTAGGTCCCATTTGTTTATTTTTGTTTTTAATTTCTATTTCTCTAGGAGGTGGGTCAAAAAGGATCTTGTTGTGATTTATGTCATAGAGAGTTCTGCCTATGTTTTCCTCTAAGAGTTTTATAATGTCTGGACTTAGATTTAGGTCTTTAATCCATTTTGAGTTTATTTTTTGTACATGGTGTTAGGGAGTGTTCTAATTTCATTCTTTTATATGTAGCTGTCCAGTTTTCCCAGCACCACTTATTGAAGAGGCTGTCTTTTCTCCATTGTATATTCTTGCTTCCTTTATCAAAGATAAGGTGACCATATGTGCATGGGTTTATCTCTGGGCTTTCTATCCTGTTCCATTGATCTATATTTCTGTTTTTGTGCCACAACCATACTGTCTTGTTTACTGTAGCTTTGTAGTATAGTCTGAAGTCTGGGAGCCTGATTCCTCCAGCTCCATTTTTCTTTCTCAAGATTGCTTTGGCTATTTGGGGTCTTTTGTGTTTCCATACAAATTGTGAAATTTTTTGTTCTAGTTTTGTGAAAAATGTCATTGGTAGTTTGATAGGGATTGCATTGAACCTGTAGATTGCTTTGGGTAGTATAGTCATTTTCACAATGTTGATTCTTCCAATCCAAGAACATGGTATATCTCTCCATCTATTTGTGTCATCTTTAATTTCTTTCATCAGTGTCTTATAGTTTTCTGCATACAGGTCTTTTGTCTCCCTAGGTAGGTTTATTCCTAGGTATTTTATTCATTTTTGTTGCGGTGGTAAATGGGAATGTTTCCTTAATTTCTCTTTCAGATTTTTCATCATTAGTGTATAGGAATGCAAAAGATTTCTGTGCATTAATTTTGTATCGTGCTACTTAACCAAATTCATTGATTAGTTCTAGTAGTTTTCTAGTAACATCTTTAGGATTCCCTATGTATAGTATCATGTCATCTGCAAACAATGACAGCTTTACTTCTTCTTTCCGCTCAGACAGGACGGGGTTAAAGGAACAGCTGATTCGGGGGCTCTGGCTTGCTCAGGCTGGGGGAGGGCGGGGTACGGATGTGGGGTGAGCCTGAGGTGGCAGAGGCTGGCGTGACATTGCGCCAGCCTGAGGTGCACCTTGTGTTCTCCTAGGGAAGTTGTCCCTGGATCACAGGACCCTGGCAGTGGTGGGCTGCACAGGCTTCTGGGAGGGGATGTGTGGGTAGGGACCTGTGCTTGCACACAGGCTTCTTGGTGGCTGCAGAAGCAGCCTTAGTGTTTCATGCCCGTCTATGGGGTCCACGCTGATAGCCGTGGCTTCCACCCATCTCTGGAGCTCTGGTGCTCTAAATCCCCTCTCCTTGTGCACCCTGAAACAATAGTATCTTGCCTCTTGGGCAGGTCCAGACATTTTCCTGGACTCCCTCCCAGCTAGCTGTGGTGCACTAGCCCCCTTCAGGCTGTGTTCATACAGCCAAACCCAGTCCTCTCCCTGGGGTCTGACCTCCGAAGCCCGAGCCTCAGCTGCCAGCCCCTGCCCACCCTGGTGGGGGAGCAGACAAGCCTCTCGGGCTGGTGAGTGCTGGTCGGCACCAATCCCCTGTGCGGGAATCTCTCTGCTTTGCCCTCCACACCCCTGTTGCTGCACTCTCCTCTGTGACTCTGAAGCTTCCCCCCCACCATGTGTGGAAACTTTTCCTCCTTCACAGCTCCCTCCCAGAGGTGCAGGTCTCGTCCCTATTCTTTTGTCTCTGTTTTTTCTTTTGCCTACCCAGGTACGTGGGGAGTTTCTTGCCTTTTGGGAGGTCTGAGGTCTTCTGTCAGAGTTCAGTACATGTTCTGTAGGAGTTGTACCACATGTATTTTTGATGTATTTGTGGGGAGGAAGGTGATCTCCGTGTCTTACTCCTCTGCCATCTTGAAGCTCTTCTCCCCATTCCATGTCTCTTAAGTAAAAACTACAAGACACATGAGCTCTCTGTGTGAGGTTTTTGTGTACTCTCTACAAAGAATTTCAACTTACAAGTTGCAGATTTCACTGAAAGTGCCAGGTTTTACTAACTTTATAGCCAAACTTGTAGCCAAAACATTTTCTCATAGAGGTCACACTTGTATTCCCATCCATGGCTAATTTAAATTGTGATTTGTTCTAACTCATCCCATCAGCATTTATACTTATTTTTCTCCCCTTGTGGATTAGAACGTTTCACTCTCACCATATAGTGAAGTCAAGACTGGACATTCTGGAGTTTTTCTGAATTGAACATATGATTTGAGATCAGAACAGCAGGAAAAAAAAAGTAACATGTACCACTCCATAATTCATTCCTGAAATATTGATTCACCAAGTTCTGTCTTAACTATGCTGTCTGCCTAAATAGTCTCACTTTTTCATTCTCTTCAATGGACTCACTCATTTCATTATCTTTTATTAATTTTCTTATTACTTAAAACGGGGGGATTAAAAACTCCCCACAAGTTTTATGTGTTTAAGAAAAAAGGAAAGTATAAAAAGAGGACCAAAAGTTAACTTCATCTCAAAGTTAAAACTGTGATCTCCTTAACTCTCCAATTCTACCACTTACCTCCCTGGTACAAGGTAATCACTTACTAAAGTTTTTTTTTTTTTTTTTTTTCCCATAGTCTTGGTAGTACACATGACTGAAAATATATATTAATTTGAATGCTTTTTTGATCTTCATGAAATCCCTCTGACCTTTTTACCCTCAACCTAATTTCTAAGAATCAACCATTCTCATGTATGTAGATGCCATTCATTCATTTTTTTTTTTTTTTTTTTTTTTTTTGCGGTACACAGGCCTCTCACTGTCGTGGCCTCTCCCGTTGCGGAGCACAGGCTCCAGACACACAGGCTCAGCGGCCATGGCTCACGGGCCCAGCCGCTCCACAGCATGTGGGATCTTCCTGGACCGGGGCACGAACCCATGTCCCCTGCATCGGCAAATGGACTCTCAACCACTGAGCCACCAGGGAAGCCCCACTCATTCAGTTTTGACTGTGGTCTAGAATTATTCTGTGGGAGAGCAAATCCTACTTTAATTACTTAATTAGCTGTTGAAGAACATATGGGTTGTTTCCACTTGTGTACAGTTGTGAACAGGGTTGCTTTGAGAATCCTCATACATGTTGCCTGGTCCATGTGTAGAAGGAGTTTACTGGAATATATCCCTGGGAACGGAGCTGTTGCGTCACAGGGGAGCTGGATGTTCCACTTTATTAGCTAGCGCCAAACTCTTCCAAAATACTTGTTAAATGTAACGTGATTGTATACCAAATGGTAGATGATTTAACTCCCCACCAGCAATTTGTAATTAGAAATGAAGCCCAGAATCTGGGGCCAGAAGACCTGCTTGGGTTCCCTGGGAAAGTTATTGAGCTCTTTGTGCTTCAGTGTCCTGAAATTAAAACAGATCACAGGTTGTTGTGTGCATTAAATGAGAGAGAGGGAGAGAGAGAGAGAGAGTGTGTGTGTGTGCGTGCATGTGTGTGCATGTGCGTGTTTGTGCAAATGTGAGTGTGTGTGCGTGTGTGTGTTTATGCGTATGTGTGTGTAGACAAATTTTTACTCATCTAATTGCATTTTATTATGATTTATGATAATATGGTCAGTTGCTTTGTTTTTCAGCTAAAATTTTTCCTGCTTATATCAATGTTTAAAGCATTTATTTCTCCATCTTTTTTTTAACCCTTTCTCTATAGTTTTGCTTTCTCGCCTTGGCTCTCGTTTTATTATCTCCCCAATATTCCTTTCTTTATCAGAACTTGACCCAGAGTCTGGATCAAGAAAACAAAGCACCTAAGTTGCATGAGTTAACGGTTTTTCATGTTTTCTGATCTTTGTTTTGCTTGTTTGTTTCTGTGTTTCTAATAAAGAGGTTTGGCCGCACTGATTTAGTTACTGGCCCAGAAACTCACACCTGGAAGCTACTGTCCCTGTATTAATGGTGTGGTCCGAGAAAGATAAAGACACACTTGGCTTCCAGCAACTTCAAAGTTTTGTGTGTGTGTTTCCCAAGCTCCCAAGGAGTTCTTCAGTGCTATACCTGTGGCTGGTTTCCACAGGGCACCTCTTGGACCAGCATTTAATAGCTTAGAGAAATAAAGTCTTCCAACATCACAGTTCTCTTCTAAATTTGGACTTTTCTTGTAACCATTTCACATGACGAAGGGGCAGAGGGACCAGCAAGTCACCATCATCCTCAAGCTTCTTTTCCCCAATTGTGCTCAAGTGTCTCTTCATGAGCTTCTGGCATCTCTTGATTTGCAGATTCCAGAAACAACTAAAACATCAGAGCAGCAAGGAATCACTGTTATATCCTCTCCTGTTTGTCAATAACAGGTCAGATAGATGCCCAAATGATGGAACTTCTTAAAATCAACTCCTGTAATGGCTGGAATGTTGTACCACAGACATTCATGTCCACCTGGAATCTTAGAATGGGAGCTTATCCGGAGATATGGTTTTTGCAGACGTAATTAGTTGAGATGGCATCTTACTGCATTAAGGTGGGCCCTAATCCAATGATTGATGACATTATAAGGAAAGGAGAGAACACACAGAGAAGTTTATTTAAAGATGGAGGCAGAGATAGGAGTTACTGCCACAGCGAAGAAAAGCCTGGAGCAGCAGACACTGGAAAAGCCAAGGAAGGATTCTTCCCTAGCGCCTTCAGAGGGAGCATAGCCCCACTAACACCTTGATTTTAGACTTCCAGCCTCCAGAATTTTGAGACAATAAATTTCTATTGTTATTAAACCATCCCATTTGTGGTTGTTTTGACAGTCCTAGGAGACTAATATAACAAGGGAAGAGGTGAAGCACAATCTGAGGCCAAAAAAGAATATATATATATATATATATATATATATATAAAATAATTTGTGACTATTTAAATAGATAAAGGCATTAACTAATGTAGTATGGGAAAGAGCTGTCAAGTATGGATCTGAAGAATGTGAGTGTAGATATACATAATGGGATATTACTCAACCATAAAAAAGAATAAAATCATGCCATTTACAGCAACATGGATGGGCCTAGAGATGATCATACTAAGTGAAGTAAGTCAGACAGAGAAAGAGATATATTATATGATATCACTTATATGTGGAATCTAAAAAAGTGATAAAAATGAAGTTATTTACAAAACAGAACTAGACCCACAGACATAGAAAACAAACTTATGATTATCAAAGGGGAAAGGGGGGGAGAATAAATTAGAAATTTGGGATTAAAATATACACACTGCTATATATATATAATAGATAAACAATAAGGACCTACTATATAGCACAGGGAACTATACTCAATATCTTATAATAACCTATAATGGAAAAGTATCTAAAAAAGAATACATATATATGTATAACTGAATCACTTTGCTGTACAGCTGAAACCAACACAATATTGTAAATCAACCATATGTCAATAAAAATTTTTTTAAAAAGAATGTGAGTCTGTAGGGTAGGGAAATGGGGAGGTATTTTTAACTCTGGACTTTACCCTTAGGTTGCCCTGATTCCAATCACCTCTTCACCGTTCTAAGTTATGCCATATAAGCTTTTGTGCAGAATGATTTTCCCCCCTGAGAGTCTGTGTGGTTCAAAGGCAAAACAGCTGCCCCCCGACTTAAAGGCTATCATTGGAGTATGCAGAACACATAATTGTTCACAACTCCAGAGATGCATTTCCTGACAATTGTTTATTAGCCATTTTGAAGGCACAAACAGCTGTGAGTGAGAAGTGTTTGTCCCAAACATATCCAAGTTCATGACACTGAGCTTCAGACTCTGGGAGCTGGTGACAAAGGTATGACACACAGAGGCAGTCAGTCTTTGAGCCCTTTGTGAATGGCTGGATCTGGTGTGAGGCAGAGCTTTTGTCTTTTACACTGGATAAAACGTATCCTTGGAGGTATTATGAACAATCTGTTAATATGTGTTTCATACTCAAATGGCACACTTGGAGTCACAATGGAAGGTGGAGTTTTAGTGGTTTGACAAATCTAGCACCAGATGGAAAACTTAACATCATCTCCCTCTGACTCACAGTGTCTTTTGGCTTCTATGAAAGAAGAGAAACGAGGAGTCCAAGTACATGTCATTGGCAAGCACTCCACAGTAGACAGCCCTCCACAGAGGGGGTTACAAACTGGCAGTAGCTGTAGCCAATTCACAGGTACAGCCACTGGAATGCAAAGGCCCCACTTTGGACGTTAATGAGGAGGGTTTAGCTGGGAATGGTCCTTATTGAATACATTCACTTTAATAAAGTATCAGTTGAGCATCTGATGCATCATAAAGGTTACTCCAAATCACAGCAACAACAGGAAAGCCCAAACCAATGCTTTCTAAAAGTTTAAATTTAAATGTTAACTTTCTGACACTCCTCCCTGCCATAGGCAGAATTCTGAGACAGTTGACACACTCACAGGGAATGAAACAAAGCACCATAGTTCCTAAACAGTATCTGGAGAAATTGGATATGTAAATGTGGAATAGCACTAAACCAGCCTGCATGCCCAGACTCTCAGATGCTGAATCCAAGGACCTCAGTCCTTTGCTCCACATCCAGTGATGACGGCAGTCAAGCTCTCCGGGTAAGCTAAACTATAGATGTCTCATCTCCCTCTGAGCTGGGAGGGGAGGATTGATTTTCTCATTTGCAGTTTATTAAAATATCCAAAAGTAAAATGGGAACAACGGTCTGGATTGCATCTCACATCCCCTACGAACATCGTTTTACTCCTGTTATGATATTCCTCATCCTGCATTCTCTCTCTCTGAATGATTATTATGTCTTAAAAAGAGAACCTTGTAAATCAGCCAACCGGCTCCTGAAGCCTGGGCAGCTCTACAGGCATTAAGTGGAATCTGTGATCCACTCCATCCTGTGTTGGAGGTAAACTTGCCGGAGAAAATGGTACCCAAAGATTACGTTGCCCTCTGGACAGCACAGAAGCCACACCTGGATGCTGCCTTCCACCAAGGCCTTTGGTCAGGGGATTTCAGAGGGTCTGTGTAGTCAGTGCCTCTGCAGGCTCCACACCAGTTCTCACTCTCCACAGGACAGTCTGTATAGACTACATCAGGCTTCAGCCTTAGGATGAGCTTAAAGAAAAAAGAAATTTAAACTAAGAACCTACTCCCAACGAAACTTTCTAAAATGATTCTCTTTTCTTCCCTTTCTTCTTTGTTTTAGGTCTTAGCTGCCTCTCATCCTTGTGACCGCTTGTATTCCATTATGGTTACAGGCTTTCTAATCTCTTTCTAACAGCTTCTACTCAGCAGGGGACCAAAAAAGGACCATGTTATAGCTGGCGACACAGTGGTGAACCCTCTGGATGGTGGAGAGTTCTGTGTGCTCTGTTTCGTGCTGAGATTGTTTCTCACTCCTCATGAGTCTCAGTATCAGCAACATGGACACATCACCAGCAGAAGCATTTGCAAGTATCCAATTACAGGCCAGACACTCTACAAGGAAATTGCATCCATCCAGCACCTGCCCAGAAGCAAAATCTTGTCTCAGCACTTCTCACACGAGTGGAGGGCAGTTTCCTCCATGGTGTGCAGCCCGTTGGGATGATGGGCAATTCTCCCCCAAAGAGCCCCCCGAGACAGCTGGTGACTCTGGTGCAATGACACTGCCTCAGTGTGCAGGCCCATAAAATTGTGAGATTGAGGTACTTGTCTAGGGCAGGGTTCGCCAAGCTTGTCTGCTCTTGATTGTGTTGAGAGCCTCTCAAGGGAGTGCTTCATCTCCACCTTCCTTCTTTAACAGTTCTTCCAACAGAGAAGCTGAACATACTTCACCCAGCTGCTCAGTCATTATCTTTTTCTTCCTAGTTTTAGAATGAATATACTTGGCCACTGCAATATGTTTGCCGATTGTTCTGCTTTCATACCAATTCCAGCACAAGCTGGAGAATTCGGTAGATGTGGTAAGGTGTGAAGGTCAGGAGTGATGCTGGAAGGCCAGTCATGAGGCCGCGATGTTTGGACAGCTCTAGAAGGATGGAGTGAGGCCAGCAGAAGATAATTTTCCCTGCATGGCCAAATGCATCTCAGAATTGGGGAGGGAGGCGTCAAGCAGTGTAAAGTGGAGAGAGCCCTTCTCTTATGGGGACAAGTGACTCTCTGAGATAAGAAGCCACGGGATTCTTCCAAAGTTTATGTTCATGGAGGCTCTGAGACTGCACTGCCACTTTTCTCATTGGCTCTTTACTAAGTTGATTTTTATAGAGAGATAGAAAGTGAGATATTCCTGTGGACAGCATGGACCTTGGTTTAGAATTCCCTACAGGGTTCAGGGCGAGACAGGTCTATGAATTTTCTCAATCACCTCTATGAAATGGATTATTTAATGGTACAGTTATTTATTTATTTATTTATTGAAGCTTTTTTTTTTTTTGGCTGCGTTGGGTCTTCGTTGCTACGCACGGGTTTTCTCTAGTTGTGTCGAGCAGGGGCTACTCTTTGCTGTGGTACGCAGGCTTCTCATTGCGGTGGCTTCTCTTGCTGCGGAGCACAGGCTCTAGGCGCACGGGTTTCAGTAGTTGTGGCTCACGGGCTCTAGAGCGCAGGCTCAGTAGTTGTGGCGCACGGGCTTAGTTGCTCCGTGGCATGTGGGATCTTTCCGGACCAGGGCTTGAACCCTTATCCTCTGCACTGGCAGGCGGATTCTTAACCACTGCACCACTGGAGAATTCCCATGGCACAGTTATTTTAAAAGTCACCTGGTATAAAGCAATGAAGTTGGACAAATGAGCTTTATTGCTCGTTTTCAAATTGGTAAGGAAGCACCCTAGCTTATACTTCCATAAATCATCCAAAATAGGGTTTCCATTAATGTAGTCAGGGAATCTCAGAGCTGAAATGCCCAGAAACATTTTGGGGAACCACAGCCTATTTTGTACCTAGTCTGTGAGGTGCAGGATCCACGTGATTAGGCAATCCATTTCTTAGTGATCGTTTCTTGTGACACAGGCTTCACTTCTTTTGGGGGTAAGACATTCCATTTCTGAGAAGCTAAGTGGTACTAATGGTCTTCCTTATATGTGCTGCCTTCTGTATCCCAGCACATCTCCATTTTTCTTAACTTGGGGCATAGGTATTATTAAAAGCATGCCTGGTTCATTCTCATTTAACAAATCTTCAAAGTTTAAGAACGAAACTCATGCCTTTCCTTTAGTCCTATGTTCTCAGATAAAATATGTCAAATTCCTATAATAACATCTCACATGATATCTCATTATGATATATAACACTTCTCTTACTTTTTTTTGGATTTTTACTCTAAATAAATTCTACTTGTTCAATATTAGTTTTTAAAACTTAAGGCTAGAAATAACTTCTCTTACTTTGGAGTCTGTGGTTCAATACATACATCCTAATATTTTGTAGACTTACACTGAGTTTTAGATTTATAAATTAGTTCATGTTTATTGTATGAAAATTTTTTAAATGTGTAAAAGCTTCAAGAAGATAAGTGCATTTGTTAGAATATAAGGTTGATCCTTTTAGAAGAGAGACCCAAGATATTAGTAGTTTAAATAAGTTGCAAGTTTATTTCTTTCTCACATGAAATTCTGGGTAGGCACTCCAAGGCTACTGTGGTACTTCTCCAGTCACCAGGGGACTTTCTGTGATGTTGCTCTGCTCTCATCACCATGGTGCTTCCATCTTGTTTCTAGGTTGACTGCATTGGCCATTGTCATAATGTTCTAATTCCAGTGAACAGGAGGAAAGAAAAAGAGAGGCAGAAGACAGGTGGGTTCTTATGAAGATGATGTTCCAATATTACTTCCATTCACAGATCATTGGACAGATGTTGGTCATACGGCACTACCTTGATGCAAAGTTTACTGGAAAGTGGTCCCTAGCTGGGTGACCATATTCCCAGCTCAAATTCTTCCATCTTGGGAGAGGGTAAGACAGGTCTTAATACTTGCTATTAATGTTGTATTTTATTTTCCTTCAGAAAAATCTTCTTTTTTGATTTTTACTGAATTAGAATCAATTAGGATTTGCAATTAGAGTTTTTTTCCACCCAATATCATATAGCAAACATTCTCTTAGGATGCTGAAATAACTTTTCCTACAACATGTCCACAGATTACTTATTGTTTAATTTAATGATTAAGTTGTAATTATTTAACAGATTACAAATCACTTAATTGTTCATGCTTTGTAAACATAATCAACAGTAAACATTCTTGACCCATAAATCCTAATCTACTTTTTACCCCTAAAATAAATTCAGAGTAGACAAAATTCTAGAAAATGTTTATTAACTATTTTAAAAAGAGAATCTTGCTTCATTTAAAAGAAATTCCTCTTGAGAAAAGTTATATTGATCTGCATTCCCACCCTAAGTATATACATTCCTTTTACACTGTCTGTTATTCAAGTATAGTGTCTCTCATTAAAAAAAAAATCCTAGTTAATTTAATAGTTAAAATTATATTATCAGCTTGGTTTGAATTTCTGAGATATTAAACATGTTACCATTCTTTATTTGTCATTTGTAATACTTTTGGTGTTACCTCACAGAATCAGTTGAGGTCATGGATCTCCTGTGCACCATAGAGGAGTTGTACTAGGAAAGTCAAAGTATCAACTCTGCCCTTTGAGGTTCTTAAAATATTCAGGGGAAATAAGGTAAATTAAGTAATTAAATTATGATAAAATCTATAACTTTCAAGATGTGTGGCTATGACTTTACAAAGCCCACCATTTCTTGTCTGAAGACCAAAGTCCTTACAAAGACTGTAAAGACCACAGATGGCAGAGTTTCCGACAACCCAGACCTCATCTCTTGCTATCATGCTGCCCTTTCCTCACTCCTTGGCCAAGGTCTCTCCTGTGTGCTCATCTTATGCCTAGAATACTCTTCTGCCCCAATCCTCTCCTTCAATTCCCAGGGGATGCTGCTTGCTCAAAAATCATCTTATCAGCAGAAGGTCCCGGACCACCCCTGGGAAACAGCAGCTCTCCATCAACTCCACCCTCATCTTCTGACCCCTTACCCTGCTTTATTTTTTCCAGGCTCTTCTCAAATGAAATAGTATATGGTTGTTTATTTGTTGTGTGTTTACTGTTGCCTCCACTAGAGGGTTTGCCCTTGAAAATAGAAATTCTCTCTCTTTTAACTATTGCTGCCTGTCCAGTGTCTGGAAACATGCATGATGTATATTAGACAATAAATATACACTTGCATGTAGGAAGAACATTAAAAATCAGTGAAGAGTAGTATTCCATTGTATATATGTACCACATCTTTTTTTTTAATTTTTAAAAATTTTTTACAGTACGTCCTAGTTGGTTATCTATTTTAAATACAGCAGTGTGTCCATGTCAATGCCAAACTCTCAATCTACCCCACTTTGCTGTACTGCAGAAACCAACACAACATTGTAAGTCAACTATACTTCAGTAAAATAGTTTTTTTTAAAAAGTCAGTGAACAGTCATCAAGAACTAGGATTAAGCCTTGCCTGAGTCCTTGAAAGGAATATCTGATTGGAATTGGAACAGTATCTTCCAGCTCTGGGCAAAGCACTAAGCAGAAAAATTAACACAACAATTGCGGAACAAGAGCTAATGCAGGGGAACAGTAAGAGGCAGAATAAACAGAGCAAGTGGAATTTGGTAATGGAAAAGCACAGATGCCAAGCTGGGGAGTTTCAGGACCTCTTTCAAAATCATAAACTATGAGTGACGATGCTAAATAAGCAACGATTGCAAAATCCTTAAAGACCAGCTTGTTCAAATTCAAATTATTCTTCTTTAGAAGCCAAAGGATTTCCCTGCATAAATGTTTTCCTGGGTTGCAGACTCCTTCATTGCATCTAACAAATGATTATTAGAAGCTGAACAATCACAAGTTTTCATTCTGTTAGTGAAGACATCCTTTTAACTTTCTGCCTGCTTCCTGAGCTGCTATGGGTGATGACGCTGTGTCTTAAGTCTCTAAGATGCCAGCAGCATTCTTCCAATATGTTCCTCTGCGTAGTTGTCTGTTTTCCAAAGAGGCACATTTTAATTCAAAAGTCTATTTCTTGACACCAATGCATTATGTTATCTGATTAAGCAAAGGTATTTTTGCTAGTCATTGCTAACACTAGCAAGATAGGTGGGATATTTCACTGCACGGTTCTAATTATGTGTATCTGCCTTGTTTCATGAACACTAAGGGGAATAAGTTTCCTTATAATGTTTCAGGGCTTTGGGGAGCTTTTATTGACTGAAGCTATTTTTCATTTTTTATAACCCTTTCTCTCTTTGAAAACACGATACGCATGCACAAAACGTTACTTCTACAGCTTGCTAAAATGCTGTCAAGAAAGTGATGAGTATTCATAATAGATGAAGATTTTATTGGAGAAAACAGCCATATAAAAATTAGGCTTCTGTGTTTTTGACTCTTAGGGATTATTAAAGTGAAGCTTGCAGCTACTTAATTTAATTTGCGAAAGCATTCGCCATTCTGAGTCAGCATCTAAAGCAGTTATTTTACCCTAACCTCTTCATAAATGCCTAGATACTCATACTGATCACAGGTGAAGCCCTACTTCACAGACCACATGTTTCACATTGAAACTGAATGATGTAAAGACATATTTTCATTGCCTTTTTTTAATACGATTTATTCGTAAAAGTTTTCTTAGAGATATTTGCATTTGAATGACATTTATAAATAGATGAATCTCCCAGTTAATTGAATATATTTTCCGATTATCTCTGGTCTTCAGTCACTATGTAGTGTACTTATTTTCGTATTTCTAAAGAAATAAGTTGCAAAAGTTGCTTTTCTTCCTAAAAATGAACATATAATGATTCAATATACTGTTTTTACAGGTCTTTTGCTTGGCTCATGAGCTATCGTCTTTTATAAATTATAATAATCTGTATATTATTTGGGCTTATCTTCGTAGATGACGATGTGAGCTCTGAAGAATGACTTTTTTCACGTTGCTTCCAATCTCTATATCTTACTTCTTTTCATTTATCACTCTGCTGCCCAGGATGTACATTTCAATGTTAAACATATTGTCCATTATCATTTTAAAGAGAATTTTAAAGAAAACGCTTCAAATGTCTCCACATGTACAGTCATGTTTGCATATGATTTTATTCATTTGTTTTTTATAAGATATTTTTATCAGGTTAAGGAAGTTTTCTTTTGTTCCTTCTTGATAAATGTTTATATCATGAATGCATGCTAACTTTTATTAAGTGATTTGGTTACAGCTATTATGAAGATTGTACTTTTCCTGTCTTAATTCATTAATATTAAAAATATACTATTGCATTTTAAAATATTAATACAAACTTACATCCTGAGATAATCTTAAACTCATAACTCAAAAGGAAGATTTGACTGTAGTTTTATTTTTTTATGTCAAGTTTATTGAGGCATAATTTATAAACAGTAAAATTCAGTCTTTTTAGGTGTTTGGTTTTTTGAGGTCTGGCAAATGCATATAGTCATGTAGCTACAATCAAAATATAGAATATTTACATAATCGTCCAAGACGTTTCTTCATAATCCTTTGTAGTAAATACCATCCCCAAACTGCAGCCCCTGGCAGTGCTGGTTTGTTTTGTGTCCCTATAATTTGGCCTTTTCTAGATTTTCATGAGGAATTATGAACTCATGCAATATGTAGCCTTTGGGGGGAAACCTCTTTCACTTAACGCAATGATTTTCAGATTCATCCATTCTAGTGAATTATCAATCATTATTTCTTTTATATTGCTGCATAGTGTTCCATTAGATGGATGTACTCCATTTTTTTATCCATGTGCCAGTTGATAAATATTTTTGTTCTTTCCACTTAAGGTGCTTTTTTGTGAAGCTGCTCTGCACACTTTTGTATATGACTTTGTGTGAACATAAGTTTCCATATCTCAGGAGTAAAGAAAGAGGAGTGACATGGCTGGGTCATAGGATGGGTGTACACTTAGATGTGAGACACTGTCAAGCTGTGTTCCAAAGTATCTGTGTCATTTTGCATTCCAACCAACAATGTATTCTCATATATCATATATACATTTCCTTTTAAATGTTGTATTGCTACAATAAAAATTTATAGTAAACTTATGTGACTCCATATTTTAAATATTTCATGTATAGTTAGTTTATCTTCTGTATCTGATCATTTCAATATCTGAATTCTCCAGGTATCTGTATTTTCCTAATTCTTACTTCCAGTCATTTATTTCCTTATAGGTTTGATATTATTATAATTATTTTCAATTGTCGTTACTTTTTTATTTTCCAAAAAGGGTTTTAATTTGCCAGTAATGCAGGCTTGTAGTCCTCACTTTAGCACATTTCCTGAGGGTTGACTTAATGAGTCAATCTGTGTTTCAAGTTCACCTCCAAGGATGTGCCCTGGGCTTAGTCCACAGGTCTGAGTGCTTATCTTTATTTTCCCCAAGGAAGCATCTCACCCTGACAATCACCTTTACCTCATTCTGTTGCTGCTCCTGGCTGTTCTGTTCCTTTCTTCCTTATCCTCCTCCCTTCTTCCTCCTCTTATTTTGCTTCTCTTTCTCTTCCCCTTTTTCCTTTTATTCTTTTTTCTGGCCCCTGGAGATCCTCCATGACTCCACAATCAACAGTTCAGTTTCCATAAAAGTGTTTCTTTCTACCAGTATGCTTGTGCAAGAATATTCAAAGCAATTTTAGTCATGATAGGAAAAACTTGGAACAATGCAGATGCCCATCAACATAGAATGGGTAAATTACTAACAGTATACTCATAGAATGGAATGCTATACAGCAAGGAAAAATAATAAAGTACTGACACATGAATCTCAGAGACATACGCTGAGTGAGAGAAGTCAGACACAAAAGAGGATACATTATATTATCTCATTTATAGGTAGTACTTCATAAGGCAAATCTAATCCATGATAATAGTGTTACCCTTGTGGGTTACTGGTTGGCCCTAGGAAATAAGGAACCTTCAGTTTTGCAAGAAATATCTGCCTGTATCGCAATCTTGTAGGTGATTACACAAGTACAGAAATACGTTACAATTCATTATGTGGTACACTTAAGATTTATGTACTTTACTCTTGTAGGTTATACCTTGATAAATTGAAAAAAAAACTATAACCAAAAAAAAATTTTATAGCACATAGGCATGTTTATAAAATGTCAAATATTTAGTTAAGAAGACTAAAGAAAAAGTAAAGCAAAAATCTATATGTTTGCAAATAAAAACTTACTTGAGGGCTTCCCTGGTGACGCAGTGGTTGAGAGTCCGCCTGCTGATGCAGGGGACACGGGTTCATGCCCCAGTCCGGGAGGATCCCACATGCTGCGGAGCGGCTGGGCCCGTGAGCCATGGCCGCTGAGCCTGCACGTCCGGAGCCTGTGCTCTGCAACGGGAGAGGCCACAACAGTGAGAGGCCCGCACACTGGGAAAAAAAAAAAAAATCTTACTTGAAATACCCAATGATAGAACTCTTTGAACTTCCCAGATTTGCATTGTTTGAATGTGAATTTTGTCTCTGTAACATTCTATTCTGCTTTCACATTTGAGAATCTTTTAAAGTAAAGTAATTGTGCCTATTTCAGCTGTACAGAAAGTGAATAAAACATCCTCAGTGGATTCAGGAATTTGTAAGTCTCCTTTAACTGAAAATTTGAGCCTTTCAGCTTTATGGAGGCTAATGATAAGTTTCAATTTCACATGCTTACTTAGTTTTCTTAAAATGGGTTAGAGACAGAGTGGGAAGAATTGCTAAACCAAGGAAGAGGTAATCAGAATACCATCTGTTTGGGGCTCTTCAAGGGGAGGCACACTCTTCATTCTACTTCCATGAGGACACGTTCAAAGTGCTATGTGTCCTTCCCTATGAAAACCACTTTGAGGGTTAGCCCCCGTCCCCTAACCCTAACCCTAACCCTAACCCTAACCCTTTGATGTTTCACTGGACACTGATGATGAACTAAATCAGAGAATATTTTTTAACGGCTCATGAAGTATACTTAAATACAGTAAACAGAGGTAAAAATTGAAAAGAAAAATTGCTTCATCAATTGTTAAGTAAATCAGTGTGATCATTTTGTTAGTTAGTAGGCTACCAAACGCATAGATCATTGTAGAGATCACTAATACAGGCCCCCAGTAGGTAATGAAAATATAATTCATAACTAACAGAAGCAGTACAACCTGTCCTCTCCAGAAAGATCAACAGGACTGATTGAGCTTGATTTGCTATGACTTTTTTTTGCTTTTCTTCTCAGGACTTTTTCATGTCACTTTTGGAACGATACAGATGAGAAATCCCTTTTTCTATTTACTCCTGAGTCTTGAGGAATACCATTCCCTCCTTATATTTTCTTCCTCTGAGAATCAAATATTCCTCTTCTAAGTCAACTAGATAAAATTTTCATATGACAAATGGGGTACATTTCACAAGTATGCAGTTCTGTGTTACAAATTACTTTTGCTTGCTTAGTTTTAGAGTTTTATATATATATATATATATATATATATATATATATATATATATAGAACATTACATGAGAGACTTATCACAATGTAAACTGAACTTAGTTCATTTGCGATCCTGTACAAACACTGTCAAAATTTAATGATTTAAAAAAAAAAACCCAACAACTTTCGAAAGCCTTTCAAAACAAAACCAGCTAACGAATTCTTAAATGTAAAAATAAATAGACAAGGTCAATCTGAATAACCCCTGGGAGGAAAAGACCCGGGCACTATCATTGTCCAGTTAATTTATTCATTTTCCCTACCAAGTTGTTACTCCTTCTGTCTTTTTTTAAATGAAGAAAACGTTAAAGAATTATTGCTTCTGTTGAAACTTGGTATCTATAGCTTATACCTTGTGATGTTAATTAAAAACATAATTTTTATGTACTTATCACAAAGGAAGTATCATTTCATTAAAATCCAATTAGATTCAGACAATATCTGTAAAGACCATGGAATCACTGCTGTTTGAACACAGGCAGCTTTGTTCTGTTTTCATTACTTGAATAAAAGCAACCACAACAAACAATCAAACAAAAAAAACATTAATCTCTGAGGTTACAGACGCACTTGCATTTTGAGTAGTATTTTGTGGGGAGAAAAACAACATGGAAGATTTCATGTTTCATAAACCACAATTTGGTTGACTTTATTTCTTACTAGCTTTATTTGTCTCTCTCCAAGGAAAATAACCTTCAGTCAAAAAAGAAAAAATGATGAGACCTAGTTCAAAAGTTGTATTAAGATCATTTCAAGATAAACAAATTATTATAAGACTACATGTTCATTAAAAAAAAATGAAAAACAGAGCTAAAAGCCGCTAAAATACATCATGGTATTTGTGGATTTTTAATTTCACTCTACCTATTGAGCCAACGGACAGAGACTAAGAATAAAAGTAAGAGATCTTGAGAGCTGCTGACCTTTTGTTTGAGGATCCAAACAAGCTGTCCTGGAGCAATCAGAATTTAGCTTCCCAGTCTTGGTGAAGCTGGATGGAAGGGCTGGACTGAGTTTATGTGATGGGCTTAGCCCCGAGCTGGCCGCATATTAGGAATTTTATAGGTAGCTCTTTTGCTGAGACATGTTATAAACTGGAGTATACTGGAAATGTTTTGGACAGCTAGTGCAGCAGAGTCTTAAGGGCTGTATCTCCTTCTGTTGGAGCACAGCTTAACCATGAACTAGCTGTGTTATATTAGACAAGCTAACTAAATGCTTATAACTTTACTTTCTTCATGTGTAAATACTCATAATAATGGAAACTACTTCAAAGAAGATTTGAGTGTTAAATTAGTCTAAATATGAAAAGAACCTGGAACACTGTCTGGCATGTAACACACTTGCTAATTTTTATTTTTACTATTGTTACTTTAAATCCTATGGAGACTATGAAATTGTATTTGTGAAGGGAAGTAAGACAAAGTAATCATCCCATGTGATTTTATGCAAAATGTATTAATAATTAAAATAGCTTTGGAATGTTTCCCCTTGAATTTTTCCAATAAATAATTTAAGAAAATGGAAATTCTTAATATTCTATATTAAAGCTATAATATTCTTAAAATACACTGTGTGTACACTCGTTTCACTAAGCTTACTATGAAAAGTGGTACTTTGTACATATAGCAAATGTTTAATAATGTTTGGAGAATGAATGAATGGAGAAATGTTCACATAAATGGCAATCACTGAAAAGGTTTTCTTTGATGATGTTGGTGAAATAGGGTCAACTTCAAAAATGACAAATTTCCCTAAAAACTCTGCCCTTAAAAACAACTAAATCTAACTGCTGTGTTAAAATATGATTGTGATACATTTTAATTAAACTTTTTAAAAGAATTAGGTTTTTTTTGCATTTATTTGAAATAACTGCCAATTCTGAGCCAAAGGTTAATTTCCCCAGATTCTAATAAAATGGAAACCCATATTATAAGGAGGTGTTTAGGGACTAAATCACAAATGAAAAGTTTAAATATATTTCTTTTATTCTTCCCGTTTTTATTGAAGTATAGTTGATTTACAATATTATATTATTTTCAGGTGTACAACATGTTGATTCAACAGTTTTATAGCTTATACTTCATTTTAAATTATTACAAAATAATGGCTGTATTTCCCAGTGCTGTACAATATATCCTTTTTGTTTATTTATTTTATACATAGTACTTTGTACCTCTTAATCCCATACTCCTGACTTGCCCCTCATACCTTCCCTCTCCCCACTGGTAGCCACTAATTTTTTCTTTATATTTCTGAGTCTGTTTTTGTTTTGTTATATATATTTGTTTGTTTTATTTTTTGGATTCCACATATAGGTGAAAACATACAGTATTTGTCTTACTCAGTCTGAGTTGTTTCAGTAAGCTTAATACCCTCTAAGTTCGTTCACATTGTTGCAAATGGTAGAATTCGTCCTTTGTTATGGTTGAGTAATATTCCAAGGATGTGTGTGTGTGTGTGTGTGTGTGTGTGTGTGTGTGTGATATTATATCTTCTTTATCCATCAACTCATCTGTTGATGGTCACTTAGGTAACTTCCATATCTTGGCAATTGTAAATAATGTTGCTGTGAACATTGGGGTGCATGTGTCTTTTTGTATTAGTGGGTTTTTTTTTTTCAAATATACCCAGGAGTAGAATTTCTGGGTCACATGTTAGCCCTATTTTTAGTTTTTTGAGGAAATTCCATACTGTTTTACATAACAGCTGTACTAATTTACATTCCCACCAATAGTGTAAAAGATTCCCTTTTCTCCACATCCTTGTGAACATTTGTTATTTGTGGTCTTTTTGATTATAGCCATCCTAATATGTGTGAGGTGATATCTCATCATCATTTTGATTTGCATTAGTGGATGTTGATTAGTGGATGTTGAACATCTTTTCGTTTGACTGTTAATTATCTGTATGTCCTCTTTGGAAAAATGTCTATTCATTTTTCAATTGGTATTTTTTAATTGAGTTGTATTAGCTGTTTATATATTTTGAATATTAACCCCTTAACAGTCATATATTTGCAAATATTTGCTCCCATTCAGTAGGTTATCTTTTCGATTTGTTGATGGCTTGCTTCATATTAACAATATTAGTTCTTCCAATCCAAGAGCATGGGATACCTTTCCATTCCTTTGTATCATCTTCAGTTTCCTTCATCAATGTTTTATAGTTTTCAGAGTATAGGTCTTCCACCTCTTTGGTTAAGTTTATTCCCACATATTTTACTTTTTTTTCTTTTTTTGGCTGCACCACACTGCATGCGGGATCTTAGTTCCCCAACAAGGGATTGAACCCCTGTCCCCTGCAAAGGGAGCATGGAGTCTTAACCGTGGGATTACCAGGGAAGTCCTGTATTTTACTCTTTCTGATGTGATTTTAAATGGGATATTTTTTCTTTCTCTTTCTGATAGTCCATTATTAGTGTATAGAAGCACGACAGATTTCTATATATTATTCTTTATATTAATCTTGTATCCTGCAACTGTGCTGAATTCATTTATTAGTTCTAATAGTTTTTTGGTGGAGACTTTATGGCTTACTATATATAGTATCATGTCATCTGCAAATAGTGACAGTTTTACTTTTTCCCTTCCAATTTGGATGCCTTTTATTTCTTTTTCTTGTCTGATTGCTGTGACTAGGACTTCCAATACTATGTTAAACACAAGTGATAAGAGTGGGCATACGTGTCTTGTTCCTGATTTTAGAGGAAAGCTTTTTAGCTTTTTACTATTGAGTATGATGTTAGCTATGGGTTTGTCATAAATGGCCTTTATTATGTTGAGGTAGGTTCCTTCCATATCCATTTTGATGAGAGTTTTTATCATGAATGGATGATGAATTTTGTCAAATGTTTTTTCTGCATCTATTAAGATGTTCATTTTATTTTTATCCTACTTTAGTTAATGTTGTGTATCACATTAATTGATTTGTGAATATTGAATTATCCTTGCATCCCTGGAATAAATTCCACCCTATCATGGTGTATGATTCATCTTATATATTGTTGAATTCAGTTTGCTAAGATTTTGTTCAGGATTTTTACATCTATATGCATCAAAGATATTGGCCTGTAATTTTCTTTTCTGTGATGTCTTTTTCTGGTAATGGCCTTGTAGATTGAATTTGTGAGTGTTCCATCCTCTTCAATATTTTGGATAGTTTGAGAAGGATAGTTATTAGTTCTTTTTTATATGTTTTGTAGAATTCCCCTGTGAAGCCATCTGGTCCTGGACTTTTGTTTGCTGGGAGTTTTTATCATCATCATCATTATTATTATTATAAATTCAATTTCACTTCTAGTGATTGGTCTGTTCAGATTGTCTATTTCTTCCTGACTGAGTCTTGGTAATTTTTACGTTTCTAGAAATTTGTCCATTTCTTCTAGGTTGTCCAATTTGTTGGTGTATAACTGTTTGTTGCATTCTCTTATGATTCTTTGTATTTCTGTGGTATTGGTTGTTATTTATTGTCTTTAATTTCTTATTTTGTTTATTTTGGTCCTCTTTTTTCTTTTTTGGTGATGAGCTTGGCTAAAGGTTCATCAATTTTTTTATCTTTTCATAAAATAGAATGTATTTACATATCATAATTTCTTTGAACTCCTCGTGGTTACTGTACCTATGTACTCGTCATGTTACACAGAGCACTTATTGCATGTAGTATGAGCATGTTCACAAAGCGATTTCTTCCAGGAGTCTATGAACTTAAGTTGCTGCTTTCTGATGGCAGTTTTTGTTTACATTTTGATTTTAAATATTTGTAACTCTCTTCTTCCTGGCTTTTATACAGAGCTCAATAATTGCTTAGTTAATGAGTAAAGTAATTAAATTTGGCAAGAAAGACTGTATTAACCAGTGCTATTCAATCACCCCCTCCCCCTTTTGGTTTTGCACTAACACATAACTGAAGACAGAACATGCTGTATTCAGTAGAACTGTAGGGAAGCCATGCCCAGTGGAGTGGTGTATCAGTAGAAATAGAGAGGTAGTATGAGTGTCAAATATGAAAATCTTTCTTCTTCCTTCTCCTTATGCAGTTGGCATCCACCTCTAGGGTTGATGAAATGAACTGCTTCTCATTTGCATCCTTATCTACTTGATACTTTCATCTCTAGCCATCCCAACTGGCCTAGCAGTCCATTCCTAAACAAGTTTCCACTGGCTTTGACAATGGTTCTTCCTCTATTTTAATGCCCCTTGCTTCTTCCTGAAGATTTTATAATCTCCCTGTTCTTCAAAGCACATCATGAACACAAGCTCTTCTTTATGGAACTCGTCATGACTTCAGCAGAAAGTAACAGCACCATCTTTGAACTCAGAGTACTTTGTATGTCTTTTAACAAATTGGACATTTCACCATAAAAACTTGAAGTCATTGTGCTTGTAGATTTTTATTCCTAACTCAACTGTAAATTCTGAGGACAGGGTTTGTTCCTGTTGTACACAGTGAAGTGCATTTGTGAATGGATATCTTTATTGACTGTGTTAAAAATGAGAAACTAGTGGCAAACCTGATATAATTTATCCATGCTTCCCAAATTAATAATTCACTTCAAGTTTTCAATTTCTTAGTCTATTTAAAATTAGGAAGATGCTGAAAATTAACTAATGGACCCACTTATCTTGTAATGTAGACTACTAGAAAAGTAAAATGTACAATTTCCAATCATGAGTAATGGAATGAAGGAAGAGGAGAGGTAACCAAGAGAGTTAAGGTTAACTTAACACATGGTTAAGGTTAACTTTGGACAGGAAGAAGACTTCTCTGGGGAAAGGAGGAACATTCCAGCTGAGATCCAAGGTATGAATAGGAGTCAAATAGGAGAAGTCAAAGGGTGAAAGACAATCCATGTTTTATTGTTACATAGCAATGGTAATTAAATAAGTGCCTGTACTGTGAGAAGTTATTCGTTATTCTTTTTCATCGAGACAGAACATAGTCCAACACATTTTGACAGATTTTCCCCACTGCCATAGCAATATTCATAGCAGATTAGCAATATAGAGTGGTTTTCAATAAAATGTCAACACTTCTCATTACGGTGTATTTAACAATGAAATCTCACTCAAGGAAAATATTGTGACTTAGATCTCTAAGGTAAATATTATGAAATGAGAACTAATGGTGGTTGCTGAATGAAAGTACATCGGCATCATATTTTTAGTCTGCTAGCAAGCTTCCTTGGAACTGCTTTTAACTATCAATTTTCACTCTTAAGAATTGATGTGTAACCAATAGTTTTCATTAGTGTTCTTGCATGATAATTTGATTACAATGACATCATTATTTGACATCTCTGTGAAAATTGTGAAATCTCCCTCATAATAATGAATAATAAGGAAATAATCATGAATTTCCCAGAATTTATTCTGTTAAGATTTCTCTTTGAGAAGAAAAAGAGGAGGGGAAGGAAGTTCATTTTGGAAATACAAGTACATATGAACAATCTGAATAATTTTTACAAGTGCTTAGTATGGCACATGATTAAACCAAAACGAATGTGATTTAAATTCAAGGTTTCTTTTTAAGCTTAACATAATCAAGGCAATTGTGGAAAAGCCCTTAAAATAATAAAGTGGCATAAAAGTAAAATTGAATATTGTAAATTACCTTCTCTGAGCACTAAAAACTATAGCTTAAAAATGAGCAATTACAAGGGATAAAATTTAAATGACAAAGAGACTTTCAATATTGCCCCATAGGACCAGGTGTGCGTCAATAGTTTCCCTAGGTCTGGACCTGCTGTGTCTCAGGATGTGGGTGTGTTCAGCTGTACCGGGAAATACATTTTTCAAAGTGGTTGTACCAGGGAACTTTCCCTCCAGCTGTGGATAAAGTTTCTTTTTCTTTACATTCTTTCCAACATCTGATATTGTGCAGTTTTGCAATTTTTGCCGATCTGGTTGGTGTAAAATGTTATTTCCATTTATATTTAATATGCATTAACTAGATTACTAATAAGACTAAGCTGGTATTTATATATTTTTTGGCTACTGATGTTTCTTCTCTGAAATGACTATTCTTGATGTAAGGAATTTTTCTGCTTGATTTGTAGCAATGTTTTTATTTTTTTACTATATTCTCATTACTAAATGTATGAAACTTCTATATATCATATGTGTTTCAAATACCATCTTGGTGCCTGTCTTGTTTTATTACTTCTGGCATACTTGATGATAAAAACCTTTTTTTTTTTTTTAACTTTTGGTACGGTTGAATTATTTAATCTTTTTCATATATCAATTTTGCTTTTTGTGTCTTATTGAAAAAATTCTTCCCTACCAAGCTATTTTTCTATATATTCTTCTAAAATTTATGAACGTTAGCTTTGAATATTTATTTTACTCCATTTTATTTTTGTGTCTAGCAGGAGGTAGGAATCTATTTGTATTTTATTCTTATTTTTAATATGGGTAGCCAATGATCTTATCTCAGTTTACTGAAAATCCATTTCTTTTCCCATAAGGAATTATACTTCACTCATATCAATATATCAGATTTCCATATATGTGTGGTCTGTCCCCACCCCACCCCTGCCGGTTTTACCCACTAAAGATATCAGTCTTTGGGCTTCAACTCCATGGGGAGAGAGGCCTTTCCTCTCTGACCCTTCACCATGCAGGGCCTTTGGCTCTGTCCCCTGACTCAGCACATTCAGACCATCCAGCTTTTCAGCTTAGAGTCTCCTGGGATCAGTGTGTACCCTCAGAAAAATACCCATTCTATTGCCAACTTAATCCAATCAATTCATGCTCTCTGCTTCCCATCATTTTCTTTAACCTTAAGTTTTAAAAGAGAGGCATTTTAAAATATCTTAAGTTTTCTTGGAGAATATTTTCCTATAAAGAATATAAACTTGTCAGACACGTTGAATAATTCCTTAAATGTTACTTTTTAAATAAAATGTTAATTCTTTAGATGCTCTTTATGATATGGATTATTATAGCATTTTAAACTAAAATCATATCTTATTTGAGTAAAATATTGTGGTTTATCATTATTTGGGAATAACATAAAATAAGAACTAATGTTAGTTACTAAAGTATTTAACCTATGTCTTAAGATATAATTTTAGGAGTTTGCTAAAGGATGGCCACTGTGCCACATACACACCTTATTACTAATGACAGCAATAACTAAAAATTATTTTCCAGGATTATAGAAGCCTTAGAAAAATATGAGAAATATCTCCTGAGTTATATTATATAAGCTTTTGAAACAACAGTTGACAACCATAAATAAGTTATTACACAATAAACAAGAGAATGAGTTTTGGAATTTTTTAAAATGATATAAAATAAATCTTTATTTTCCACTCTAAAGTTGTATAGTATGAATGAATAATTTATGAAATGTCCTAACTATTATGCAAACACACAAATGTCCTCATTCGAGTCCTCTGAGAAAGACCTAGTGTAGCCTGATCACAAGAAGAAGCTATGCTCCCTAATTTAGCACTTCATCCAGGCCCCAAACTCACATCTTCATGGTAAATAAAAACCATCACTTAACATTATTCTATGAAGTAAATCAATAAATAACCAAGAAAAGCAATTTAATCTTCTGCAAGAAACATATTTATCTATCCAGTGGAATAAAAGAGAAAAGTTGATAGCATAGATTAAGGGGGAGAGTAAAACTTGTACTTAGTGACTGGTTTGCCTTGGAGGGTGCCCGGGAATACAGTTGCTGAGGTTGTGTGGCCTGGGTTCAAATGAGATACTATCACTTAGCAGTTGTTTTATTTTCAGCAAGTCATTTAACCTCCTTGGTCTCAGTTTTGTCATCTGTAAAATAGGGATAATCATAGGCCCTCTCTTTGAGGTTTATTAAACAAGTTATTGTTATAAATCACTTTATAACAATGCCTGGTATTTCTATCAGAATCAAATGTAGAAAAACACATGTTTCAAAAGCAACAGCATCTTGTTTACAGAAGCATCCTAGAGACTAATGCCACGTGAATCCCATAGGATTGCTAAGAGAGGGGAAAGGGACACTATCATTTTAAACATGAATGTAACCTTTTGAAAATTAGGCAGATGTAGTCATGTTGCCTTAGAAAAGAAAAAGGATTAAGCCATAATATATATTTCTTCCTTTTTCTTTCCTGATGTCACAGCTGGAACAAAGAAAATCCTTTTATGTCATTTTGAAAGTTACACCTTTTAAAATAAAATTTTAAAAGCCACAAATGATTGAGACAAAGCAGATTGTATATTTTCAAACAAATACTTTTAAAGCCTAGAGCTTTTTTTCACCTCTTAAAGCAAAACCATTTTAAAGTATACTATGTTAAGATAGCATTTTACATCATAAATCCTGGACTGCACCATTAAGGTTCTATATGCTAAATAATTCTTCATTTTCAGTTACCCACACCAATCAGAGGTAGGAAGTCGATCCCCAACTCTATTTCCCTAAAAGTGGGAGAGAAGCAGTTGAAGCATCAGCGATGTTTTCTATCACTTACAAGATGAACTTAATTGTTTCCAGGTTTTGTGTTACTTTCAATGTAGGAAGAGTCTAAAACAAGGTTACATCTAGATAAAGTGATTCTGCTCATAATATGAGTTCAAAAAGAAAAAAAAAGACAAAAGACATCTTAGTCATGTATGTAACACTTTGTTTAAAGATGCTGAATGTTACAATATCAGCTTTTACTTTTCTCACTGTTCACTCAAGGTATAGATAGATGCTGTCTGAATTAATGAATAAATAAGTATACACAATTATCTAATTCCAGGGAAATAGATTAGGAAAAATATGCTGGTTCTTCTTGTACCAAAAAATTAAAATTGAAATCTGTGCAACTAAATACATGGCTTTTTTGCATCAGATCATCACCCCTCCAGAACACTGCAAACATGGGATGCAGTTACATGATGACAGCACACAGGACACTGCTAGACAGGAGAGCAGGTTGTTGTAATGACATTTACAGGAATTAAACAACTTCTTGTTGACAAAAATCTTAATAAGTATAAAAATGGGGGAAAAGGCAACTTCCAGAATCCCCATGGCAACTATTCATGCACTAAAACATCACTACTGGGTGTGTTAAGGAGATTTATACATCCCAGAGTCCTTTTTTTTTCCCCAGGAGATGGAAGCAACCTAATTGTCCATCATCAGATGAATGGATAAAGAAGATGTGGCACATATATACAATGGAATATTACCCAGAGTCCTTTTCAAACATGAATGTAATTCCCAGAAAGTGGTTATAGCTTCAGTTCTTTAAAAAATGTTTAGGTAATACATCATGTAGAATTGATATTAGAATAACAGATAAATATAATATGTGTATAAATCACATTTATGGAAGAGAAATATACATATGTATGCATCTGAAAGGGGCAAATGATAAAATCTCCTCTCCTTCCCTTATTTTCTGGGTAAACAAACTGAAATTCTCAGAGGCTAAGTACTAACAAGAACATGGCACAGGGCTGGTGTCTGAAATGTGTCTAAAGATCGAGGCCACAACATTTAGCTGAAAGATGTCCAAGAATTAATTCACTGGAGGCTCTTTCACACCCACAGCCTCCCAGAGGAATAAGGGAATGTTGAACCTAACATGGCCCTCATTTCTCACCCAAGCAAACTGAGATCAGGAGAGGTTAAATAATTTCTCAGCCTCAAAATAGGGTGTGAATTACAGATATTCTGATGCCATCATTCATAACATGAGATCTTAGGCCTAGCATGGTGGCTGACAAGATTGGAAGTGTACTTAGTCAATAAGAAAAAGAAACAATCGCTTGCACAGGTTGTTGGTTCTGTGAATTTCAAACTTGACTAAGAATTTTACTCTAATTAAAAAGAACTTTGTAATATACATAGAAATAAAATTGTGCTTCTTAAATATATTCAAATGTATCTTTCTGAAATCAAGAGCCCACATCATGGTGCGCTGTGAATGCTCCAGGCTCTACCACTCAGTGAGTAACCAAACCAAATTGTCCATCTAACCACAATTACTTAGGAGTTAACCAATGCAACTAGACAAGAAAAATTTGAAAGAAGCCTTATAGAGTAGTGGTTAAGGGTAAGGGCTCTGGAATCAGATAGACCCAGACTAAATTCCAGGCTCCCACTTTTACTACCATGTATAATCTTAGGTGAGTTTTTAACCTCTCTGAATGTAGCATCTACTCTGTAAAATGGAGTTAAAATATATAGATAACTCATGGATTGATGTAAACTCCCAAACTGAAATACATGCATGTCTACCATTACTGTTATTACTTTTTCAATTTTATTTTAATCTTCACTATCAGAGATAGAAGAGGCAAAATTATTATTTGAAGCTATCTACCTGGAAAATGAGAGAGAATGGATTGTAACATCTTTATTTTTTTCAGTTTCTGATTTATACATGTCTGTGTTTTTTAAATCACTTTACCAGGGTATAATTGACATACAAAAACATGTACATAATTAACATATACAAATTGATGAATATGGAGATAACCTTATTGTTATCCATCACATTTTCTGAGAGCTTCCTCCTGCCCCTTTAATTTTTAAAAGTTTTTTGTGGTAATAGCACTTGATATAAGATCTACCTCCTTAGCAAATTTTTCAGTATACAGTATAATTTTGTTAACTAGAGTCGCATTGCTGTGCCATAGATCTCCAGAGCTTAATCATCTTGCATAATTAAAGCTATGCAGTGTTTTATCAACACTTCTCCATCCTTCCTCCACCACCCAGCCCCTGGAAACCACCATTCTACTTGCTGCTTCATTGCGTTTGCCAATCTTAGATTTCTCACAAAAGTGGGATCATGCAGTATTTGTCCTTCTGTATCTGGCTTACTTCTCTTAGCATAAAGTCCTCCAGGTCTATCCATGTTGGTGCAAATGATCATATTTCTTTTTTTAAAAGGCTGAAAAATATTCCAGTGTGTGTATGTGTGTGTGTGTGTGTGTGTGTGTGTGTGTGTGTCTAATGAGAATAATGCTACAATGAACATGGGAGTGCAGGTACCTCTTTGAGATCCTGATTTCTATTTCTTAGGATATAGACCCAGAAGTGAGACTACTGGATCAAGCACCTTCAGAAATAGTATATATTTTATATGGGTGTTGGGCTGCTGTTTCTCCATTTGCTTCCTCCCCAGGTCTACTCACAGCCCTTCTCTGACAAGTTCCATGCCTGTGGCTGATTCTGTGGACTTTGTCACCTGGGGTTTCCCCCACCCACTAGTTCCTGGTAGAATCACCAACAGGAGGCACTGGCATGAGACTGGAGGGTCAGAAGGAAAAGAAACCAGGGTATGTTCCCATTCCCTCTGTAGTGTTTCTAGCAGGAGCTGCAGCTATGGTTGCACTCCTGTGTCCTTGGCTCCAAGTCTTCTCTGGGCTTTTCCTCTTCTATCCCTTCAGGCTAAGTGGTGGTGATGGTCTCCCTGTGTCCCTAATCCTGGAACTTCTCACCATCTTTTGTGACTTCCCTTAAGCCTGCTCACATTTTTATAAACAGTCATCAGTGTATCGAATTGTCCTCACTAAACTCTTCATGTATGCCTTCTCTCTTCTGCTGGAAACTTGAGTGATACAATGATTTGACTGGGAAAAAAATAGTCTCATATATTGCTAAGGTTTTTTTAGAGAAGTTTAATGGGGAAAACAGAGATAATTCACAAGAGCAACAAGCAAGGTAATACTTTATAGAAGGATATTTTTGCTTTTCTAGGAATAAAAGTGCATTAATATAAGAGTTATCATACAGTGGCACAGGAATGAGATTTACTGGAGCATTTCAGAAATCTATAAGCTCCACAGAGGTCCTGCTCTGTGAGGTTCATCACTCTATCCTCATCACTCTATCCTCAGTGCCTTAGAATAAGGTCTCTCACATTGTAAACTGGCAATAACTATTATTTTAACTAAATACTTAAATAAGAAGCATGGCATATCATGTTCCTGAATAGTAAGTTAATGTTTGTGTGTTGTGTGTATGTGTATTTTTGTGTGTGTGCCACCACAGAAATTTCCCATTGCATGATTATTTTAATAATGGGACATCACTTCTTCTCTGGAATGAAATGTAGTCTATTTCTTCATCCCTTTGAATCTGGTGAGGGGACTGTTCTGTTAAGACACTGGCCAGTAAAATATGGTGAAAGTCACACCATGCCAGTTCTGAGTTTAACCCTTGACCAGCCTGACAGCCTCATTTTTCTGCCTCTTGAAAGCCTTGAAACTATTCTGAGACTGTCACATGGTGAAATGCCTAAGCCACATGGAGAAACCCTGGAGGATGAGACACTATGTTTTGTGAGCGAAAATGAGGCCAAGAAACAGGGAGACAACAGACAAGGGAGAGAAAGCATCTTGTACCTGGCTCTTTCAGGACCAACCACCCAAGCTAATGCCACATGCAGTAGAGACAAGCCAACCAGTCCTCCCTGAATTTTCACCCACAAAATTACCAGTAACCTGTTTTATACCATGACTTTTACGGTAGCTATTTTATGTGGAACCCCAGACTAAATTAGATGTGTGTGCATGTTTGTGTGTGTGAATGTGATAAAGTTGCTTTCTCAAAGGATGGAGTTTTCAATAAAATTATTAAAATAAGTAGCAAAAGAACTCAAAGTAAAGATGGATATTCACCTTACATCTTACCAAGTAAATTCCAGATCCATCTAAGATTTGAATATTTTTAAATCTCATAGAGTTACTAGGTTACAATATAAAATAATATTAATGTAATCACTGAAAACTTCCTGAACATGAAGTAAAAGTTGGAAAATGAAAATAAAGAAACATTAAAAAAATATTTTTACACCAAATCCACATAAAAACTAAAGGCACAAATAGCAAACTGGGAATATGTATTATAGAAAAAGGAGTTACAATCCTAAAAACATAGAGTTCCTATGAAGAAATTAAAATTATGAGTACTCCTATCACCCTACAAATAGGGCAAGTAAAGGGGCAATTTAGAAATAACTGCAAATAGGAAAATAAAAATAAATAAGAAAATATGTTCACCTTCACTAATAAGAAAAATTCATATCAAAATAAAATATGATACTATGTTTTCCCCTATGAGCCTGGTCATCACGAAAAAGAAATAGAAAGTAACTCTGCCATGTGGACCGGAAAAGCCAAATGATTCAAAAGAAAAATAAAATAAAGAAAAATTAAAACAGTGCAGAAATAAGAAAATGAACAAGATGGTACTAGAGAGCTTGGGTCCAGTCTTTCCTGAGTCCAAGCTTTCTTCCTGCTTATGGTTTCTAGGAAATTCTTTTAAATCTTTATAATAATTCACCCGTTTTAGTTAAGTTCATTTGAGTTGGGTTTCTGTCACCTGCAAACAAGAGTCACAGTAGGAAGTAATTATCACAGAATGATCTATTGTGATATAGACAAAGAGAAGAAGATCACCCAAAACATAAAAATAGTTTAAATCCATAAATAATTTAAAAGAGATCAAAACATCAGCTTGGGCTTGAGCAGTCTTACTTGCCATGCAGAGGGACCTAGTGCAGAGACGGTAAATGGGAGAAATGGGGGGCAAATATAGGACAGTATGGTTTTATTTTTACTAAACAGTGAGTTTCTGCAAAGCGTGATGTGGGTACTGGCCTCATTTTAAAGTGTTATAAATGATCTGGTGAGTGAGTTCTCAGGAACTGAAATGCCAGACAGTGAAATGCCAGCTGCAGAAATATTTCAGAAGCCTGTGTCAGTGGGCAGAAAACTGGCACATGAACTTCCAAAAGGATAAATATAAGGAAATGCCTTTAAAAGAAAGTTGTTCAGTCTGTACATAAAGAGTGTAAATGACCTATGAATCATTTTTTGCAGACATCAGCCCAGCAGGCTTCACAGGGAAAGGTTATAAAACCACGTCATGGTGTTACCTTGGCTTAAATCCAAGATACACAGCGGTGACTGAGTATTAGAAACTCCAGAGGAAGGTGGTTACAACTGCACGTTGCCAGGCACCTCCCGGAATAATGTTGCTGATAAATTGCTCCTTGAAGTTTAACTAGAGTACTGAGATGGTGGTCCAAAGTTTGACTACGAATCTCATCTGGAGTGCTTGGGAATATCAACAGAATATGTTGCACACATGCATGTTTTTAAAACCGTATTTCCCGTAGTCCATACTGTTTTTAGCAGTAGTGCTTATTTCCACATAACCTGTAGAAAAAAAAAAAAAAAAAAAAACTAAGTCAGAGTGTCTTTCTCTAAGAAACATTGAAGATGGATGCACACATATGTTGTATTTGTATGAATGAAGTAGAAATATGACCATGTGATCTGGTCAAGGATTCCTTTCTTTTGATGTGAAGAAGTAGCTCGTTTGGGTGATTTTTAATGATACTGTTTTATTTTATTATTTATTTATTTATTTATGGCTGTGTTGGGTCTTCGTTGTGGTGTGCGGGCTTCCCATTGCAGTGGCTTCTCTTGTTGTGCAGCACAGGCTCTAGGTGCGCGGGCTTCAGTAGTTGTGGCGCATGGGCTTCGTTGCTCCATGGCATGTGGGATCCTCCTGGCCAGGGTTTGAACCCGTGTCCACTGCATTGGCAGTGTGCACTAAAATAGTACTACAAGCTACCAACAAAATTCCAGTTTCTGATTTCCTAGTCTCCATGTTATCCTCTCCAGGGACATCTATTTCACATCCATTAGGTGTTTTTATGGTATGCAAATAGTATTTACATGTTTACACTGCTATTTCTTTGCCTACCTTTTATAATTCAATCATGGAAAATGATAATGAAGATTTTATATAATACCACTCCACTTTCTCTCAACCTCCAAAGCAGTTAAAATAATATTTCTGATTTAAGTGATGTTCAGTTTTATCATGAATATGTAAGTATTTTCATTGTTAAGCCAAGTACTCTACATTTATTACATTTCTTTTTGGTTTTTCTTTAATTAACAATGTCTAGATTTTTTTGTTTGCTTATGTTGTTACTGCACTTCTCAAGAATTTTCACAAATTCTATGATTGTAAAATTCTTTCTTTATTTATACTGGACACATCATGTAATAATCCTATCTCTGCATCATTTTTTTTTTTTATTATTGCCTGGAAAACTTCCTCTTAGAGTTTTCCATCCTCCTGCTCCAAATTATCTGGTCCCTTTCTTTGCCTGCTGCCAACTACTGGAACTTCTCTTTGTTGACATTTTGGAAAATTCTTTCTTCTCTCTCCTGTGTTGAATGAATTCCATGTCTTTCTGTTTCTTGAGTTACTCTGGTGGGGAACATCCTCCAATTGTTTGTTAAGAAGTAATCTACAGTGGAATATTTTTTAGACTATGAGGTCTAAAAAGGGCTTATTTTTTCCTCACAATTAAATACAAGTTTGGCTGGTTATAAAATTACAGGGTAAAATGCATTTTTCCTCAAAATTTTGAAGATATTTTAATTAGTGTTATGGTTTTTTGTGTTGCTGTTGAGGAATTCAGTGCTATTAAGGTTCGTTGTCCTTTGTACATTACATTTATTTTCACTTTGAAAGCTTTCAGGAGTTTTTGTTTATCTCATAGTTTCTTAAACTTTACCATGAGAGTGACTTAGTAAAAATATGTTTTTTCAAGATGCCAATTACTCAGAGAACATGTTCAATCCAGAAGCATTTGTACTGTGAAATATTCCTGATTTAATTTTTTGCAAATCTTTTTCTTTGGATTTCCTTGTCTTTCTGAAAAACCATCAGAAGTTTTCTTTTATTTCCTAACGTGTTATCTCCTATTATCTATCTAATTTTTCTTTTGTTCTATTTTCTGGAATATTTAGTTGGCTTTGTCTTCAGAGTATTCTATTGCTTTTTAAATGCATCATATTTATTCCCATAGGGTCATGACAAACCCTGTCACCTCCTGTTCATATTGAATGAATGCAATATCTTAACCTACTACTCTGAGAACATGGCAGTTCTTTAAAGCACTCTCTCATACTTCAAGCATTTTTTATTTTTTTTCCTGATTTACATTTATCCTTCATTCTAAATTTCCCTATCTCATTTCGGCCTTCCACTTTGGAGGTTTTCTCAAAGATCCATGACTGGTTATTTAGGTTTAAAAATGAGGCATTAAAGTGTTGTTAAAGACACTGTTTCCATGATGGGCTGGTCTACTGGTGAGTTTCATTCATCGTGATTGGATGGGTGGTATTTTGGAAGAACATATAACTATCGGTATTTGTGGGACATTTCTCTGGGGACAGTGAGACTGTGCAGAGGGACCTCCTGACTTCTACCTTCTCCTGCTCTCTTTGGTGCCCTCATCCAGAGGTTCTTCACTGAATTTCTCTAGGGAATGAACTCCCCCTCCCAGGTAGTTGCTGCTCCCCAAATGAAGAAGCAGCTCTGATGTCTAATTGCTCCAACTTACATTTTCAGCCATTTCTCAGTACACCTTCTTCTACATATCCCAAGTTCTGGGTTTCTCCAACATGATTGGCTTTTTCTCATTAGTAATGCTGTCTGCAGGCATTTAGTGTTCAACTTTCTCTATTTCTCTCTGCTCCATTTGCTTTCCTATTGTTGACATGTTTAAACCATTGCTGTCTTTGATCTTGTTAGTTTATATCTTTTATTTTTTACTTCCTCTAATCTCATTGCATTGGTTTGGGGGAGAAAAGCATTGATATATGAATTTGTTCAATCCACCCTCTTTAGCTGGTGGTAGTAAAATTTACAGTAGTTTAACATGGCTTTTTAAGGTCCTTTCCCATCTGATTTGTCAACACATGTCTGTAGTGTTCCTCGTGGTTGTGTCTATTCTGATGTGAATTCCTGGTTGTGACACCATCAGAAACATATCTTAGCTATATATATATATATATATGCTTTAAAGGTTAAACCTGATACTAAAATAATTATATATATATTCAAAATCATGGGTGTAAAGGTAAACTACACCAATGCTCTTATTTTCTTAAGTTCAGACTCTCCTCACCCACATAAAAACAGGTAGCTATTTTGATTTAGAAATTCCTGCTTAAAATGTTCCTTTCACCAGTGTCCTTCTTCTTGAGTTACTTTACCAAAAGAACAGAGTTCTTCTAGTGATTATACTTTATACAGAGTAATTGTCAACGAGAACGGTAGTGGATTTTCTTGCATTCACACTAAGTCGCAGATATTTGTAGTGTTCATCACCCTCTTTCATAAGAGCATGCTCTTAGACGAGGTGGGGAAAGAAGATCCAGAAAATATGACAGCCAAAACAGAGAATGAGCCAGCCTCTCCTTCCAGGGGAATAGGATTTTAGAAACAAGAATCTGGAAGCAATAAAGACTGGCCTTCCCTACCTGGTGATTTTGATGTGGGTGGGTTGACAGGTATAACTTCAAGCACAAATGTGCACTTTTGTCAGCGTGAGGCCAGCGGCTACTGGGCTACTATCACCTTGGCCCACACATCATCACCCATGGTCCTGGATGTCCAGATAGCCTGTAAGTAACCCTGAAGCACTGGACCCCCAGGACCCTCACTCACACATTTTGAACACAGAGGTGAGAGAAGTATATAAAAAGAATGCAAATTTATACATTTTTGTTGATAAATACAACCACCTAAACTTAGTTGTATTTCTTTCTGTTAGGCGATCGCCTCTGCTGGATTTCTTAAGCATGATATATACCAAGGCTAATATTTCCAACTCCCTCTTTTCTATATTTTAGGGCTGATGCTATTTGCTATTAGTTAAGATTTTTCAGAAGGTTTCAAGAATGATAGGAAAAAGCGTTGTATATGCCACAAAGACTGATGGGTGCATGCTTCTAGGATAGAATTAAGAGCTTGAACAGATGATACCTAGTTCTTACTTTTCCTTGGTCTATTTTATGTTTTCCATAATAACTTACAAACAAAATATCAGCCACTTTGTGCAGATTCTACAACATAGCAAGGTGATTTGAAAGAGCTGTGCCTTGGAAATGGTGGTATTTAGGGATTTAAACATTCTTTGACTCTTTTAAATATATTCTCTATTTTTATATTAACATAAGAAGAGTCACTCTAAATAGGTATGAGATGACATCATCTATTCTGCAAAAATCATGTGGTTAAATAAGGATATATATTTTTTTTCTAAAAATGTATTATATTAACTACCATGATTTAAACTATTATGGCCAAATAAATAAGTATTCAATGTAAAAAAATGTATTTCACTAAATAGGCCCTCTTATGCTCAAGGGTTGTATTTGAGACACCTTTTTAAGTATTATACATAACAATTTCTTCTCTACTGTTTATTATAAAATTTGAAATTATCCAAGCATAAATTAAAAGCATAATGGAAAACACTGAAGTTTCCATTAAATAATTTGGAGCATGTTAATTACTACTATTGAAATAAAATTATTAATATACACTTGCATATTCTTTAGAAATCTGTTCAATATTAGATTTAATTTAATGGTTAATTTTTAGACAATTTCAAGTAGCTAATATTTTTATGCTCCTTCAAAAGTGTTAATCCTCATTATGGACTAATGGTCTGCAAAATGCCATGTTAAATGATATTATTACTTTAAATTTAACAATACAAAATAACCTCATCTAAATTTGGGAAAGTCATTGGATATATTTTCGAAGGTATGAAAAGTGGAAAACAGTGGCAAAACGATGTGAAGGCAAAGTACATAAATACTTTTTCATCCTGAAAGCCCCACAATTGATTTGCTGAACTGTGAGCCACAATGAATTCCTGTGCCTCAGTAAAAGCCCTGAAAATAAGAATTTTCCATGAATATGCCGATAGGCCTCTTATCATGGCCGCAAGGGGAGGACCAGTCTACCAGTCCAGGCTCCTATAGCAATCGTCAACTTTCCTCTACCCTATGGACGTGGTAAATAATATTGCAACAAAGTGAGGCAGGATACTTAGGATTCACTGTAGCAGAGAGAATCGGAACAACAGAAGCATTCTCACTGATGAAATTGGAATTTTTTTTTAATTAACACTTCTAATTAGAATTTAACATCTCACTAGCTTCGTATGGGATTTTTCGCTTCCCTAACCTCACGGAAACCTATCTGTTGGCTCTAAATAGGCAGTCACTTACCATGTACCACTTGAGGATTTCAATTAATCCCAAATCCCCCCAACTTTGGTTTGTGAACTTGTCTTTTTGCTCCTGCTCTGTCTGTCCTGTCTGAACCTACCCACTAAAGCCTTCTCCAAAGGTGGTTGCTGTGCTACCTTCAACCCATCTCCTCCCAGATCCTATTTTTTTTCTTTTCTTAAGTGAAGTATTTAGTAAATTTGCCTGTGATTATTTAGGTTGATAATTGATAATAGTAATTAGATGAGTTAAGCCCATCCCTAGTGCTTGGAGGTGTTATGGGCTCTACATTCAGCCAGGGAAGGTCTGAGTGGACTTGACTCAGGGTCTATCTGCAAAGCCTGTAAACAAACGTTGCCACTACTGCCTCACCCTGGCTGACGCCAGAAATGCAGGCAGTACAGCATGTCTGTCAAAACCTCAGCTCCCTGTAGCTTCAAAACCTTATCAATAGCAATAAAAACGAAGGCTACTAGTAATCCTTGGTTGTAAGGAATAAATTCACTTTGATGTCATTTAGATAACCTCAGAGCATCCTCAAACAGAGGTCTCTTGGAAATTCTACTGTATGTCTACAAAGGAATTCTACTGGATGTCTACAAAGAGGGGTCAGTTGACTCTGAAGTATCTGCCACCTCAGTCAGAAATGAAAATCTCGCTGACACAGCATTTCCATGAGTCCAGAGAAGACTCTGAGGATGGTGAAAGGTCATCCATGTATTCACAAGAGTCTGTGAAAGGTCATCCAGTTTAGTTGTTATTCTCAATCTAGGAAATAGTGTAAGAACTCCCCAAAAAAACAAAAAAAATAATACCTCTGTTGAATGTGATATTTGCACACGGTGTTAGCATCCCACGACCCCTGAAATCCCCAGACAACTGGCCTTGAATCCAGAGATCTTCTCCAGGGAAACCCCCTCTAATAATAAAAATCTCACCATTAGACATTCATGTATTTAACTTTTATCATCTTTCCTTAGAAAGTTACTTAATCCCAGGAGAGGTAGGTAACATTTTTAGCCTCATTTAAACTTGGTGTGAATGAACTTGCCAAAATCTTTTATAGCAGGTGGTGAAGAAAAAGGGAAAATATTGGGGCAGAATTAGAAAATGTGACCCTTTGGCGGCCGGGAACCTCTTGAAATGGGAAAAGGGAGAGGGGGAGAGAATCCCTCCCGGCCATTACTCAAGTTCCTCTGGCTCAGCCAAGCCACTGTCTTTATGCTGCCTGTGAAGGTGGAAAGTGCCTTAGCAAGAGATGAGGTTTAATGGGGATGTCACAGCCCTGCCACCAACGAGTAGCTCTGAGAGCACGGGAGATTTTTAACATAATAATTATAGCATAATCATTTAAACATAATAATTATAACATCTTTTGTGTAAGGTCTTTCTTCCATGGAGACTTGCCAGCATTCATCAACATCAAAAGTATTTATTTAGGATCCACGTGTGTATAGTTCTGCTGAGTGCTAGATTTTTCCTTGATAATTTTTATAACACCTTAAATGGGTAAAGAAAAGCTGGAGGAGGACGACGAGGAGGAAGTTTCGAGAAGAGAAGGTTAAAGAAAACCCTTGGCTATTTTTAAATTACTCTCAGCAACTTTCAAGAGCAAAGAAACAGGAAGACCCTGAGTAAGACTTTCCTAACAGAGAATGGAATAGAAGGGTCACTCCCAGCGATCTTTTCTGTTTTTCCAGAAAGGCCGTTAAATAATTAATCTGGGGGAAGCCCAAGTATGCAGAGCGATCCCGACTATCAGATATCTTATAAGCTGTAAAATGAGTGTTTTAACTAAACATGTCTATATTTCACCCAAACTTCTAAGCATTTTAAAGAAATCTGACAAGAGTAAGCGCTCTCTTGGTTGGTGTTATTAAATGTTATCTTTGCTAATTTCCTTAGGTTGGCACAGCCTCGCCAATTGCAGAGATGCGTTTAGATCTAAACGAGTTTTGTGTGAAACACTTAAAGATTTTTGATGCAGACTAACATGAAAAACACATGCAGCCAATTCAAGGCAAGTAGGTTGTGGAATTATATAGATCTAGAATTATTTCCACAATTATTTTCACACTACAGCTTACACATATGTTGAAAAGTCTATTGTAGGATATACAGTATTTTGAAAATTCCATAAGGACTGGAAAATAAAGTGTAGATATTTTGTAAAATACTTAACCAAATGGTTCACACAAATATAGAAGCAAACTGTGCACTTGGAGATTCCCTTTTAGGCCCTCTTCACTTGAATTTAACATATGTGTCCTACTTTTTTAAAATACCGAAAATATTTGCAAGTATGTTTATTGAAATGTTTCTAAATTCTTTGCAGTAGTCATCCCGTTTACATCCATACATAGTTCCCACGGCTTTCTGTGGGCATGGTGAGTGTGGGGTGGAAAAACTTGGATAATTATATCTTATGAGTTTGTACCATTTTAAATTTCCAAAGGAAAATTAGACCCATAAATTTTTTTTTGAGATGTGCAGCTGAGAAATACTTTTTTAAATCGCTAATTTCACTGCAGATTAACACATTCAGTTCTGCCAAAAATCTGCCTCTTCCCATCCTTCCTCAACTGTGCCAGCCACTCTCTTCTCCTTCCTTCACTGTTTCTTTGATCTTTTCTAGATTGGAAAAAAAAATCTCTTTCTTCCCCTGAAAAGAATATTAGGAAAGTTCCTAATTTCCACTCTTTCAAAGATCACTTTTCTTAAATTGTTGAGGGAACAGAGAATCACTTGAAGAATCATTAAATCAAGAGCAAAGAATACTATAAGGCAGTTCAAGTACCTATTTAATATATGTGTGCCCCACGTCAATAAATTCATTTTGTAAAATCCAGAATCATAAAGAGATATATTGAGTTGATTTTCCTTCTTAAAAGGAAATCATCTGTTGAAAATTAACCCCCAGCTCAAAAATATGCCATTTATTGAAAAATAATGTCGTCATGTATACATGTTATAAAATATGGTGATAGCAACGTGTAGCACAGTTGTCTATAATAAAATAAACTATATTAATAAAAGTTATTTTTCTAAAGGATGTTATTTTGCATTGGTTTCCTCTGGAAGTAAAATATGTATGAGATAAACACATCCCATAGGGTATCAGAGCCTACTGCAAACTGTATGCTAATAGAGAATGGTGAATAATCTGGAAAATCATTTTGACATTAGCGTGGGTCATAGAACATGATATATTATCCATTCAATGTCACATCAAATTATTTTTTGGAATATATATATATACATACATATACAGTGTGTATAATACATATTTTATATATTTGCTGGACCATCCCTATTAGGGGCAGGATGCTGAGCTGGATGGCAGAGTGGAAACAAACTGTCCACAGTGAAACTGTTGTCAAGGATAAGCCCCAGATGGACCATTGAAGGGTAATTGCATTTGTTACACATTTTCTGCTAAGGCTTTAAATAATTCCCAAGTGACTTAAACCAATATTAAAATTTCTCTTGAATTGTAGATTTCTCTAAAATAATATCCTTTTTATCCTTGATGATAATGTATTAGAGTTCAGCCATTTAAAATAATAGCATGATGGCAAAGTTTATCACTAAATTCTGTTTTTATAGTCCCAGTAAAATTAATCTTTAACTTCCCCAGAGGGAGTATGGCCTAAAGCATTGATTATTTGACTTTAACAGCATAAAAACATTTCACTTGGGAGTCAAAGTGCCTATGAACACCTACCTTATAATTTCCCCTCTTACTGGAGAAAAATTATAAACTCACGCATATAATAAAGTAACTCCAAGCACTCTGTTGTTTACTTCAGTAAGCAGGCTGTATACAACAGCTCGCAGCAGATGGAATTTAAGAACATAGCCTGCATTTTCTTTCTTCTTTACTTCTGACCCTCTGGATTCAAAATCATGGACCTACACAGATTAACCTGGCAACCCATGGGTGGGATTCAGCCCCAAGGCATTGTGCTTGATTTGGACTTTTGGTGGTGTAGGAGGGTACCTCTATGTAATATGTATGCCTTTATCTTTTTAAAAAATAAAATAGAGTCGCCAACATTTAAAAATTAGGAGATTTCACCAAAAACTGGTTTCTCAGCTTTCCTTAAAAGTACAGGGATCTTGCAATACCCGCCTTTCCTTCACACATTGTCATAGTGGGGGGGACCTCTTTGTAGGAGTGGGAGGCCTGGCCACTCAAGGATGTTACTGTAAGGCCAGAGTTTGCCCCTCTCACCTCCCACTGCATCTTAGTGTGAAAACGGGTCCTACCTTAATTTAGACAGAAATAGAGTGAATGACTTCAAATCCTTACCTAGATTTTTCTCACATTAATTCAGCAGGTAACTTGACAGAACGATTTGTCAACAAGATTTGCTGAGAATATTCTTACGGTATTGCTTGCCAAATTCTGTTCTATGCGATACTGATTCCTTGGGAATTAGACATTGTAATAAAAGTAAAAACGGTTCCTGTTTTCAAGTAACATTTGGAAAAGCTGATTCAAGCAAAGCCGAAGGAGTTTCTTTACTCAGAACTTCCTCGTACCCTGGGTGTGTGCTGTGGATTATGAATAGGTCATCTATGATGCAGCATTTTCCAACTTTATCTGATTGTAGAATATTCCTTTGATAAGTCACACCATTTGAAATATGGTACTTTCAGGTTTGCGTCATTTATACATATATGTAGGTGCAGCTGTGGTCTTACCCTGAGCTTTAAGTGAACATGAAGTGTGTCTGAGGTCCAAACTTTGGGGTTCTCTGCCTTTACAGGGCTTTCCTTGGTTTGGCATTTTCCTCCACTGAAGAATTAAGGCAGAGTTTTGAAAACATGTTTAGAGAAAGAGATGGGATAAACTAAGTTGGGAGGACCACAGGATGGCCCCAAATCTGTATAAGATAGTGGCCTTCTGACCATTCCATGGACTTGGGTCTGAGTCTGTGGAGTGAGGGGTAGGTTCAGAACCTGAAGAAATTGTTTTCAAGAGGGACTCCATAAGTAGAGCAACTGACGTCTCTGTTTTGGTGCCCAGGGAGAAAGCAACACAGGTTAGGGGAGATGCTTCTTTCTGTTCTGCTCTGGCCCCAGCCTCATTTTAGCACAGGGAAGCAGATGGGAACCAGTTCACTCTTGCAATTAGATGGTGTCCAGCTGGGTTCCGCTGACCAAGTGCCCTGCACACAGACCTGAGTGGGCGCCCAGTGGGTGCTGGCAACTGTGACAGTGAGAAGCACCTTCTGCAGACACTTCCTGGCAGCAGACTTCCACAAGAGGCTACATCTAAAGGCATGAAAGAGCAGTCCAGACCCACACGTGAGACCCCCTGCAAACTCCATCAAATCCCAGGAGGAGTAGTTTGCATGGGGCAGCTGAGACCCTTCCTCAAGCAGCGAGCTGGGGTTTCTGAAATGTCTGTTTCTGCTGCTCAGTGACACGTACACTTTTCCTAAAGGCTGCAAAGTCTCAGGAATTTTTTTTGTTTTTTTTTGTCCTATTGGTAGTAAACCTTTTAACATTCCTGATTACATGAAGATCCTGGGAAAATTCTGCAACATTTCCTTTTATGTAATAGATTAATATTTGGCTAACAAAACAGTTTCCATAAAACAGGAAAAGGCATTTATTTTTTAAAAAAGAAAAGTTTTGTTATCTTGGGGTCTTATATTGCTCATATATGTTTATACTGCCTCTCTTGGGATCTGACACACGGTACCTTTCTCTTTACTGTAAGAGGGGGAGATGGCGTGAAGTATGCCAGCTGCTCAGTGAGGGACCCGCCACCCAGTCGCCTAGGCTTTAAATTATAATACCCCATGCTGACTGTCAGCGCAGCCCTGCAGAGTCCTCAGAATAGGAGACACCCAAGCACTTGAGTGTCTGAATCCAGCCGCTGATATTTAGGCTTTTGCATTAAAGAAGCAGTTGACAGAAAGGTCATAAATTCAGCCTTGAGAGGGCTCTGAGCATGCAGAGCACAAAGTGCGAGGGCTGATGGAATCCCACATACTCCCCACCAGCCCTGCTCAGCACGCACCAGCTGGAGGTGATGGATTGGCCTTTTTACATGGCCTCATATCGGGAAACTTTGCTGTGAACCAGCCAACGTCTGTGCCATGAGACTGAATCATGGCGGGTTTGCAGCCTGGCCACGGCCTGCCTCGCTAAAAGCTTTAACCTTTGCCGGGCTGCCTGTGTGGGTGCGTGTGCGGTTTGGGCACCAGGTCTCACAGAGATCTCAGATGCCCTTGCACACTCTGCTTCTGGTACCTCTTTCTGCTGAAGCCTGGAAGCGGCAGAAACTTGCAGTTAGTGCATGAGGCAGTGAGCCCCTGCTCTTCTCCCGAGCTGATGGTGCTACAACTCTTTTATCTCCTCTCAAGACATTTAATTTGTTGGCTAGTATATATTCTCCTGGTGTGAACATAAAATAAGAAGAGAGCGAACATCAGAAGAACTAGTGCCCTTTCCAGCCTCTCCATGTGCATCTTCTTCAACAACTCCTGTGTTTCTTTATCTTTCTTTCTTCTCTCTCTCTCTCTCTCTCTTCTCTTTTCTTCCCTTTATTTAATCAGGCTGGCCTCATCACTTGCATTGGCTAATAGCCGTGAGACACCAATCCAGTTCTGAACGCTTTCGACTCTCTGGTTCCTGGAACCCTGCCCAGAGGCTATGTGACCAAATGTGGGCTAATTTGCTGGATAACAGGAGACGTCATGGAGCAGAGAGGACCTACCCCATCTGAGGCCATCCCAGAACACCCAGGCCCAGCCAATCTGGCAGCTGCATCCCAGAAGCATCAGTGAGCTTAGCTAACATCAGAAGAACTTCCCTGATTATCGACACTTTGAGCCCAGCTCCAACTGTCTACCTGTTTTTGCTCTTTTAAGCCATTATGTATTTTAACGTGGTTTGTTGCGCAGAAAAGAAGTAACTGAATGTAATGGTTACTATCTGTCAAGTAGGCTCAGCCAAAGTGCCCAAATATTCGGTCAAATATTATTCTAGATATTTTTGTGAAGATATTTTTAAATGCGATTAACATTTAAATCAGTTGGCTTTGAACAAAGCAGTCTCTTCCACAATGTGGGTGGGCTTTATCCAATCAGTTGAAGGACTTAATTAAAAAAAAAAAAGGAGAGAGACTGACATCCCCAAACAAGAAAGAATTTGTAGGAATATGGGTTTAGCATATATAAACTACTATATATAAAATAGATAAGCAACAAGGATTTACTGTATAACACAGGGAACTCTATTTAATATCATGGAATGACCTATCATTGAATATAATCTGAAAAAAAATACGTAAGTGAATCACTTTGCCGTACACCCGAAACTAATACAATATTGTAAATCAACTCTACCTCAACAGAAAAAAGAAAAAAGAATTCTGCCCTAACTGCCTTTGGACTTGAACTACAATTTTTCTCTAGGCCTCTAGCCTGCGTACTCTAGATTTTCGACATGCCAAGCCTCCACAACTGTGTGAGTCAATTCCTTAAATAAAACAGTCTCCCTCTGTGTGTGTCTCTCTCTCCTCTCCCCATACATGCGTATATACACACACATATATACACACACATTCTGTTGGCTCTGTTTCTCTGGAGAATCCTGAGTAGTATACACTGGTTTTACTTTTATTATTTTCTTTCATAGAAAAGGTAGACAAACAGACTGTCAGGTTTTTTCATTACCATTAGGCAGGGCTTTATTTTATGCCCAACTTTCATTTCTCTAGCTTTCCCAGTACCTCCTGTCCCTCAGCCACCTGACCTATGACTTTACTATCAAAAGGATCAAGAAAATGATGCTGCCTTTGATGAAAATTGATCACTTCTACCATGTACTTCCTTTGAATGGTCCAGGGCACTCATTCATCACCTCTAAAACTGTCCGTAGCTATACGAGGGGACACACAGTTCACTGCAGTGTTGGTAGGATAATTAAAGATGACGTGATTGATAGGTGTCCTGTAAATAATATTATTTTATAAGAGTAAAGGTGCAGCTACTCTTTATTATAAAGTGGTGCGACTCTCTTAAAATAAACACTCTAAAAAACTGAAGCTGGTAACTTCAAGAATTATCTTTAAAATTAAAAAAAATAAAAGGTCCTTGGGGATTTTTTTTTTTTTTTTTGCAGACATGGGGCTTGACTCTAGCCTCCTGAATCTTATTTCACTATGTGCCTTGTGGGTAATGATCATGGCCAAGATGCTTCATCACGTTTGGGAAAGTAACCCATCCAACTCATTTCCTTGTGGCGAACCCAGCCAGTCTTTATCATAATTTGAGGCTCATGTATTAATTGATAAGTTTACAGCTGACATTCTGTTTGGTCATTCTGAAATATCTTATGTGTGTTCTCCAGAAAAAAAAAAAAAAGGCACTTACAAGAATGGTCAGCTTCTGAACATCTACCAGTCTGTGTCATATCACACTTTTTTCCTGTTCCCACGTGCTTGTTATGATACACAATGTCTGAAGTTTTACAGTTTTTAGCTATTGCTCAAGCTTGGCTTTGTAAACGGGTTTTTACTCACTTGTATAAAATAAATTATATTTTATATTGAATTCCCTCAGGTGGTCAGTTCAGATAGATCTTTATTTCACAAAATTTCAAAAGACATCAGAATTCTTGTCCTGCATCAAAATGTGTTTCAAATGTTTGTGATATACAGTAATATTTAACAGGCAGATAAGAGTTAAATTGCAAATTCTTGCTCAATATGGAATTTTAAAAATTCTTCAAATCAATGCATTGCCATAAATCAGTATTATTCTTGTGGTTTAGTATGTTTTATCAGCTAGAAAGCTGAAGTGAAAGAGCTGCATCACTGAGGTTTTACAACTTAAAATCCTTTTGTCTGGCGGGGTCTCTGGGCAAAGACCTGGTGGTGGAATAGGGAAAGGTCCTTGAACCTGATAGAGGTGAAGGCCAAGTCACTGAGAGGTTCTGGAGAACCTGTGTTAAGCCAGCTTCAGTGAAGTGATGGAGCAGAAGCTGTTTCAATAGCGAGAAGGGAAAAGAAAGTGTTATGGACTGCATTGGGCTCAGTTTCCCCAAATTCATAGGACAGTATTGGAGATAAGGCTTCCAATATGGTTTAGTGAGGTCATAAGGGTAGAGCCCTAATCCAGTAGAAGTGGTGTCGTTATAAAAAGACAGACACGGGCTTCCCTGGTGGCGCAGTGGTTGAGAGTACGCCTGCTGATGCAGCGGACGTGGGTTCGTGCCGCGGTCCGGGAAGATCCCACATGCCGCGGAGCGGCTGGGCCCGTGAGCCATGGCCACTGAGCCTGCGCGTCCGGAGCCTGTGCTCCGCAACGGCAGAGGCCATGACAGTGAGAGGCCCGCGTACCGCAAAAAAAAAAGAAAAAAAAAAAAAAGACAGACACCACAGAAGCAAGTGCACAGAGGAAAAGCCATATGAGGACATGGCAGGGAGACAGCCTCTGCAAACCAGAAAGAGGGGACTCACCAGACACCACGCCTGCCACAACTTCCTCTTGGACCTCCAGCCTCCAGGACTGTGAGGAAAGAAGTTTCTGGTGTTTAAGCACCCTGGTTTGTGGTGTTTTCGTTATAGCAGCTCTAGCAGAATAAAAGAGGAAGTGAGAAAAAGAATTTTCTTTTAAGAAGACTGACAAAAGAGGGAAGAAAAAGATAGGATGGTAGCCAAATGGTCTTCATGTAGCAAAGGTTTTGTCTTAGGTCGTAAAGTGTTTTGAAAAAAATGTTTGTGTTTATTCTAGTAGGCTCCTAATGAGGCCATGATAAATTACTCCAAACTTGGTGGATAAACACAATACCTGTCTCTTAGATTTTTTTTTTTTTTGATGTGGGCCATTTTTTTTTAAAGTCTTTATTGAATTTGTTACAATATTGCTTCTGTTTTATATTTTGGTTTTTTTGGCCACGAGGCATGTGGGATCTTAGCTCTCTGACCAGGGCTTGAACCCACACCCCCTGCATTGGAAGGCAAAGTCTTCACCACTGGACCACCAGGGAAGTCCCGTCACAATACCTGCTTCTTATCTCACAGTGCTGTTAGGTCACACGTGCAACACAGTTTGGCCCAGCTGGTCCTCTTCTTAGAGTCTCACAAAGCCCAAATCAAGGTACCTGTAGGACTGTGTTGCTTTCTAGAGACTCTGGGGAAGGATCCATACCAAGCTCGTTCACCTTGTTGGTAGAACTCAGCTCCTTGTGGCTCTAGGGCTCAATTCCCTGTTTCCTTGCTGACTTAAAGTCAGCTCCTAAAGTCATCTGCATTTCTCATAATGTCACCCCTTCCATCTTCAAGCCAGTAAAGGTGCATTGAGTCTTTCTCAGGCTTTGAATCTCTCTGATTTTCCCTTTCTGCCTCATAGCTCCTGTTTTTAAGAGCTCATGTGATTAGATTTGGCCCATTTGATCATTTGATCATAATTTCCCCATTTTTAAACTCTGTAACCTTAATTACATTTGAAAAGTCTTTTTCTTTCTTTCTTTCTTTTTTGCCACGTAAGATACATACTGACAGGTGCCGGGGATTAGGGTGTGGATATCCTTGGGGAGCCATTCTGCCTATCACACTTACGCATTAAGAAGAAAGAGCTCCAGGATGTAAATAGTGATAAGAAGAAAAACCCAGTTAAACAAATTTTCCAAAATACTTGAAGGGAGAAAGGATCCAGAATAGAGGTGGGATGATTGACCTAAAATAAAAGACACATAAAGAAATAGGATGGCTTGATGGCAGCAGGCATTGAGGTAGTTTATTCCTATTGGCCTTATTTCTGTTTTCATATAGTATAAAATGAGAATCTCACCTGAACACCAGTAGGCTATTCAGGGACCTGGATTTAGAGAGGTGTTAGTCTTTAAGCCATTCCTAAGTAAATACTACTTTTTGCATTACTCTCCAGAGTATGAGTTATTCCTTTTCATGATCTGTCCTTAGGGGATTACAGGCATTGTGATTGTGAATAGAAAAGAATGAAATTCTTTTTGTTTTTAGCAATAACCCTCTCAGTGCAGTATCATAGCTCTTTGCTCCTTAGAATATTGCCAAGTTCACCATTACGTTTTAGTCCAGAAAACATAAACGGTACTAGGTGCTAAGCGTTGGGAAGGCTGAGAGGAAAAGGTCAGGTAACTCAGAGATCAGAAGCAGATCTGTAGAGCAAAGGTCATAACATGGAGCAGTGGCATTAACAGAAACCAGGAAACAGGGCTGGGACAACTGAGACCAGTTAGGACTGTGATAAAGATACAGTCATGCTTGGATCTTGAAAGAAGAGCCCTGTGGTCGATGCTTGATCACCCAAGACAGAGATGGGACAATGGAACAGGGACAACCAGGACTAGCCTGGGACCATGGAGGAGTAGCTACCCAGCCATCATGGGGACCATCAAGCGGATTATGGGTGGCTACCTGACCGAAGCCTCTATCAGCAAGAAATGAAGCCACCTCCAGAGAATCTATGGCAAGCAGAGAAAGAGAAAGAGACAAGAAAGCCTTCTCTTTCCTCCATGCTTCTGATATCCCACATGGATACCTGCTTGGCAGAACTTAAATGCAAGCCAGCTTTCAAGGGAAATCAGTCTCAACAAGCAATAAGGAAGTATGTAAGACTTGGAGACAAAGGGTGCGTCATTGACATCTAAGTTCCTTAATTAAGTATAAGTCTAACCCAGAAAGCCAAATGCTATAATACTCTTTCTGCACAGAATTTGTAACTGCTTAATATGCTTGCTCAACTCAATCCTGAGGACATTTTCTATTTCTGAATGCTGGTCTGGGGTTATGGAGATTTTAGTGAAGATTAAATATGACAATTATGTAGAATATCTATCACAAGGCCCTTATTGAATAAGAATTCAATGAAGCTTGTTATTCTTTTGCTTTTCACAGATATCATGGATTTTCCATGTTCACTATTTTATCTTTAAATTATTACTTGAAATGTAACCATCTGACATGGACTTTTTAATACTTAGAGGGAAAAGTCAAGAGTCTTATTACATTTTCTTTTAATTTAATCATGTGACTCAACCAAGATGCCATTTATCTTTCTTTGAAGGCAAGAGTTCCTTCTTTGTGCTCCCCGTCACGCTGAAAAGTTAGGAATTTGCCTCTGTGTTGCCACTTTCAGTTATGACTTAGATGTTGAAATGTTAGTGGCAATAAAGAAGATCGATTTTCTAATTTGCATTCTTCTATTCAGAAAATTATGTAATTCCTGTTTTAACAATAAACGTTATTCCATCATACATGGTAAATGAATTTGTATTGTGATAACTGCAAGAGAACATATAAACATTTTGACTTTTCATGCCTTGGCTTCCTTACTAAAATAAAATGATGCACCAGTGCTCTAGAATATCATAGTTCATAACAGACTCCTTTCACAGGAGGAATGAAGAATATGGCAAGAAGCATAGAATTTATGAGATATAATATGATGTCAATGGCAACTGTTTACAAAAGCTTGCAGTGATTGAGAAAAGTGAGCATCTGCAGGATTTATTAGAATAGCACAGACCCTGGACTGGGAGTAAAGATATATGAGCAGAATTTTGGTCAGGGTACAAGTGAGGCTAAAGGACTTTTAAGAATGATGACGTCTAATATAATATTTTAAGTGGGTTTCTGTGTGCTGCCATGCTGTCGGTTCCGTCCAAACTCCAAATTTCATTCAATAAGTTATTTTCTATATGTAAATGTCTTCCAGTGAATTAATTAACTAATTAATTAACTTTATTGGAAATAAAAGTGAAAAGGTTGTGTTACATGATCGGTCAGCTTGGGACAGAAAGAGGCAAATAGCTGGTGGGTGGGAGACACAGATGTGATCAAGAGATAGTAGAAAAGTTTATCCGGAAGTGAGAAGCTACATGCAAGCCCTTGAGTTCTGCTTACTGGAAAGACAGACTAAACAGATTCAGATCAGATCTGTCGTTGAGAGCAACTAGGAAAGTTGAGCAATTTTTAAAAATACATTTGAAGACATAGAAAGAATATCAAAGCAGGAGCAGCTTCAGGGCCAGGCTCTAAGAGGTGAAGGAGGCAAGAGTGTCAAGCCCTGAACCAAGGCTGATTTGGTCCTCTAGGTAGTTGCCATATGAAAAATAGTGACTGAAGGTTTGAGAAGATCTTCAAACAAAAAGAGCTGAAGGGAAAATGAAATGGAGAGCAGTGCCTGCCAGTGTGTGGAGGTTCTGTAAACACCCTAGGCTTTTAGGTGAAACCCCAAAGTGCTACTTCCTAGAGTAAAGCTAACCCAGAAAGCGACCAGTACATATACCAAGGGAAGTCTTTCTGTCAGTCATCTCAATCCCTACTTGGATTAAAATGTTCTGAGGTTGTTATTGACTTTGGCCTCAGTATTTTTCATAAGCAAAAGTCAATCCTTCCTTGAGTAAGATAGCATCAACCAAAGACTCAAATCAGCTTTACAAATTCATATGCAATTTCCAGCTCTCAATAAAGTTCACCATACACAGGGAAGACTTGAGTTAAAGCAGAGTAAAACAACAAACCACTGAGAGGGACACACAGAGATCATGAATAGGAAATAAGTTCAGAGACTTCAAAACAACTAAAATTAACACTTGAAAGAAATTAGAGAAAAACATTCGATTTTTTGTCAAATTATAAACTATAAACAGGAAATTTAAATTTTAGAAACGAAGAATACAATAACTAAAAATACAAACTTGGTGTATGTGTAGAATGGCAAATTAGATAAAAGTGAAGAAAAAAAAACAGTTAGCTAGAAAATAAGTAGGAAAAAGCATATCCAGACTCAATAATAAAGAAAAAAGATGACTTTTAAGTGCATGATAGATATATGTTCCATGGTCATCAGCTCTTATACACATATAATTTGGACTCCAGAAGGAGATGAAAGAGAGAGAGAAGACGGTACAAGGAGTAATTGAGGAGATAATGGCTGAAAATTTTCCAGAAATGGTGAAATCTTCAAGTGTCAGATTAATAAAGCAAGAAAAAGGCAAAGAAAATCCCAGCTAGACATACAAAACTAAGATTGATGAAAATCAAAAATAGAGCAAAAAGTTAACAGGAGCTAGAAAAAGCGAGATTACCTTCAGTGGAAAATAATAAGAATATCAGCTGCATTCCCAATGGCACGACACCTTTATTACGCTGAAGAAAAATAAATTCCAAACTTGAATTCCGTAGCAACAAATATTATTCGAAATAAAAACAAAATAAAGACATTTTTAGATAAACTAGAACAGGAATGATTTGTTAGAAGCACATCCTCCCTAAAGGGGATCTTCTGAAAGAAGGAAGATGATTCAAGATGACAGCTAAGAGATGGAGAAAGAATGAAGGCTTGTGGATTAATTTAAATGAAACTGTAGTAAATAATGTCAACAATAACATAATACACAACACATAACATACATATCAGAAAGTGGTTACTCAAAGTTAAAATGTATTATTAAGATCCTTGCTTTGTACAAAATGTGGTAGGTAAGAGTATTAATGTATGATAGAGTTTAATCAGGAACAAAGCATATTGTAGTCAATCTCTGTAACAATTAAGTACTGAAAGAATAGTATATGCAGTTACTAATTGTACTAACAAACTAATAACAGAGAGGTAGAGTAATTTTTAAAATTTAATCAATTCAAAAGATGGAATAAAGTGGAAAGGAACATGGAAAGCTGGAGACTAGAAATCATAGAAAGATGACAGTGTATTTTCAAATATATTAACCATAACATTAAGTGAAACAACTAAAAATTCCAATAGAAAAAAAAAAGGATTGGCAGATTGGACTTTTTAAAAAGAAAGAAGACAAGGAAAATCAACTCATATGGCCTTTGCAAACATCACAGCTTAAGTATAAATAAGAAATGAGAGATATGAGTCAGTTAACAATAGAGCTACAGCATATAAGCACTGAAAGAAAGCTGGTATAATTTCTGAGTCCAAGTATGCTATAATGCAAAATGCATTACAAGAGATAGAGTGGGGCATTTAATCATGGTAACATTTCCATTTTTCAGGAAAATACAAGTTCAAAATTTGCATGTGCCTAAACAGCCCAGCCTCAAAATGTACAGCAAAAGCAAAAATGTACAGAAGTAAAACAAACAAAACTACAACTATAGTGAACAATTTTAACATCCTACAAAAAACTGTAGAAAAAATTAATGAGAATGTAGATTTTGGCAAAATGATTATGAAACAACCTAATTAACATCTATAGAATTATGTCTCCAAATTGCAGAAAACAAAAGACATTTATGAAATTGATTATTTGCTGGGCCACAGTGCAAAGCTAACCAAATTTCAAAGATGAAAATCATATAGGTTATGCTCTCTGAACACTGAAAAATTAAGCAGGAAACCAACACAAAAAGATAATTAGAAAATTGCAAATGTTTGGAAATTTGGCAAAAGTCAAAGAAAAAATCATAATGGAAATTATAAAATACTTAGATCTAAATAATAACAGAAAGCTATCAAAATTTTGCATGTGGCTCAAGCCATATTTACGTAGGTACGTATTTTAAAGGAGAAAGATTGAAAACACCCATTCTGAGAATTTAGAGTAAGAACAGTAAGTTAAACTCACAAATAGTAAAGTAAAAGATATATTAAAAATATAAAAATATAATATAATTATATAATATTTGATATATATATTAAAATATATAATATATTGCAAAATTTAATATAATGGAAAACCCATTATGCCTTGTAGAGATTTAATAGTATCAAAAAATTGGTAACTCCTGACAAGAAAAAAGAGAAAAGGCACAAATATGTAATATCAGTAACAATAAAAAAGAGAATGTGCCAACAATCCCATGGATATTTAAAGATTCTTAAAGTGATATTTTGTGCTTCATAGCACTGAATTTGAGAATGTATCTAAAATAATCAGAGACAATGTCAACTTATCAAAACTGACATAAGAGGAAATGGAAAATTGGAATAGTCTTAGGTGCATGAAAGAATTTGAATTCACAGTCTAAAACTTGCTAACAAAGAGATAGTAACGATCAGATGACCTCCATGCTTAATCCCATCAAATATTTAAGAAAGGAGGACCCGCAGGAGTGTGAGACTAATTCCCATTCTCCAGTGTGCCTTTGGTTCATTAATATCAGTTATTTATTTCATATGTTTGGAAACTTGAGGTATATTTTGCCATAAAAAACACAATGGTTGGGTTCATTCTGTTCAATGATCATTTAAGATACCTTGCTGGGAGAACAAGACGCTAGCTCACCTCCGAATATTTTAAATAAAATTATTTTGGGGCTTCCCAGTGGCGCAGTGTTTGGGAGTCCACCTGCCAATGCAGGGGACACGGGTTCGTGCCCCGGTCCGGGAAGATCCCACATGCCGCGGAGCGGCTGGGCCCGTGAGCCATGGCTGCTAAGCCTGCACATCCAGAGCCTGTGCTCTGCAGCGGGAGAGGCCACAACAGTGAGAGGCCCGCGTACCGCAAAAAAAATAAAAAAGAAAATTTAAGAAAATAAAAATGATAGTATGGATAGTTTTCATAAATTTATTAATTAACCCTATTTAATGTGATGAGTTTACCTAGTGGACCTGCTATGCTTTAGCCTTGTACTGGGCTATATGTCATTCCTTTGAAGCCTTGAAAAGGGATATGAATCAACTGAGAGTCATCTAAACTCTTGGGCTCAAACTTTGTTATCTTTACTGAATTGGTGCCTGAGATGAAAGACACAAGAGTAGGAGCCTTGTATTATCATGGGACGCTAAATCATACAGGTTGTCTAATCACCTGGAAGGCAAAAATGAATCCAAAATGATCTTTTACTCAGCCATTAAAAAGAATGATATAATGTCATTTGCAGCATCATGAATGGACACGAAGATTGTCATACTGAGTGAAGTAAGTCAGACACAGAAAGAAAAATACCATATGATATTGCTTAGATATGGAATCTTAAAAAATGATACAAATGAATATATTTACAAAACAGAAACAGACTCACAGACTTAGAGAATGAATTTACGGTTACCAGGGGGAGAAGGGGGACGGGGAGGGATAGATGGGGAGTTTGGGATTGACATGTACCCACAGCTATATTTAAAATGGATAGCCAACAAGGGCCTACTGTATAGCACAGAGAACTCTGCTCAATATTACATAACAACCTAAATGGGAAAAGAATTTGAAAAAGCATAGATACAATGTATATGTATAACAGAATCACTTTGCTGTACACCTGAAACTAACAATACATTGTTAACCAACTGTACTTCAATATAAAATAAAAAGTTTTTGAAAAAGTGAGAAAAGGATCTTGATAAATGGAAAATGGTCATACAAAAACAAATTCAGTAAGGGGAGTAAAAGGCAGTATATTTAGGGGAAAAACACTATTAAAACCACGAGGTAATATCATGTAGTTTGAAATGTATAGAATCCGAGTGAGTGTGTGGTGGTCCCACTACAAGCAGTGAGAAAAACAGTAACGGTAAATGTGCCAATGATGCTATTGGACCCCCAAGCTAAATGTTTTGAATTTTTGATTCATATCCCCTTTCTGTATAACTTTCCTCTCATCTGCAATGATAAATATGGCTTAATAATCCCAATAGTATCATATACGGAGCAATGGTCATGTGCCTCAAACTATGCTACATGTTTTACTGCTATAAGGCAGGTGCCACGGGTCCATTTTACAGCTGAGGAGCTGATGCTCATTGAGGTTACATAGCCTGCTCTGGGTCTCACAGCTCAGTGATGGCTTGGCTTGCTTTTCTAGGACAGCCTTATGCAATGGCTATGAGTTTCTAAGCCTCTTACTCTAGTTCTCACTAGGTCCCACATGTTCCCTGGCTATAAACTCTCAGTAGTATTTACTGCATTCACCCAAAGATCTTTTCACCCTCATTTTTTACAGATGTCCAGTAGCTAACAGTGAACAGTGGTATTCTAGCAGTTAAGATACAGCTCTCGGGCTTCCCTGGTGGCGCAGTGGTTGGGAGTCCGCCTGCCGATGCAGGGGGTGCGGGTTCGTGCCCCGGTCTGGGGGGATCCCGCATGCCGCGGAGCGGCTGGGCCCGTGGACCATGGCCACTGGGCCTGCGCATCCGGGGCCTGTGCTCCGCGGCGGGAGAGGCCACAGCAGTGAGGGGCCCCCATACCGCAAAAAAAACCAAAAAACTCCCCCACAAAAACACAGCTGTAGAAAAGAAACTTATGGTTACCGAGGGGAAGGGGGAGAGGAAGGATAAATTGGGACATTGGGATTGACATATACTAACGCCTATAATCTCTTTAGCACCAGATCTCCTGCCCTAATCATCACAGGTCCCAGAGCCTGCTGAAATGATTCAAATTAGCCAATCCTAAATCTGCTTATCCTGCCTCGCCTTGCCTCTTCCTTCTGGTAGAAACCCCCCCAAAATGTTCTCCCCTCTCCCTCTGCCTCCTGAGCAGTTCTGGGGCTTCCCCATGAGAGCCCCCCTGTGGTGTGGCCTGCCCCTTACCTCCTAGGAACTATCAGTAACAAACTGTCTTTTCAAGGGCAATCATCTCCTGATCTGTTAGCCTCACCATTCCTGAAAATAAAATCTACATTTTAAAGTACATACTAGAACTACTCAGATATCTGTGCTCCTAGAAACCTATATCCTCCCCTCATCCAATGTAATTGAAAAAAACAGAAACATTTGTCTTGAGATCACGATTTAAATGGTCATCTTTCTGAAGGGAGTAGAATGGAATAAACACTCCTTTAAAAACAGATATTTCCATGATATAATTTTTTAAAGATTTGCTTAATAAGTAGGAAATGTATAAATTGTACATCATCAATGCATGGATTTTATATTTTTATCTCTTCGGATATCAGTAGGCCTTGGAAAATTAAATATTTTAAGAGAAAATAAAAGTATTCTAAAGGATGTTTTAATTCTATTGGGCCTCTTGGGCTACTTATTTTTTGTATGTCTTTCAATGAATACTTTTTTATCATTTTATTTTCAATGCAAATTTAAACAGGCAATATGTAATACTACACAAAGAGTAGCAACTTGCCTTCCTTTCTATGAAAAGTCTTTTTTTATATCTTAGAGAAAGTACTGCTTAGGCATTTTAAAATTTCCACACAAAAAATGCTTGTGTTCTTGGGAAATTTAATAAAAAACTAAAATCAACAACATTACTTATGTTATAAAAGGTATATGTGTTCTATGTTGTACTATCAAATGTTTAAGCGTCCTGATGAAGACAGGGTTTGATGCGTTTTCTAATACTCATTCAACAGCAATCTCACTCTGATGTGTAGAGAATAATGCTATAACTTGATTGATTGTTATGATTGTATTAATAAATATTAATTCTCAACAGCTAACCAAGTCCTCTAATTTCTGCTTTGATACGTTACCTAATTTTTTTTGCAAATATCTTCTTAAGTCTTACAGGAAACTTATTCTGTTGGACATCAGGACAAACTAGAAATTTTAGAAAGTTAAACAATATGCAGAGACATTCTAGAGTTACCAAAATGTTTGAGTCATTTGGAACTTATCAAAGAGAAATATTAAAAAAACTAAATGCTGAAGAATTTATAAAGAGTAAGACAGCAAAACTATACCTCTTACCGGCTGAGAACTTTTTTTTTCTCTCTCTCTCTAGACACATTAGATTTGAGAATCCCGAAAACTGTGTTTAATGATCCTGTATTGGCTGGCATCCAAAGGAAAATTGCTTCACTTGTAAATATCCATGACATAACTGTATGTCTAATAGGAAGACCTGAGAAGTACCATTTGTTGTTGTATCCGGCAAGTCTGTGTTCTGTACCTCCCAGACTGAAATTTGTAATTCATATTTCTTTTGGCCGGAACTTTGGAACAAATGCCCAAAAGCTATATTACTTTTACAAGAGGTTCTTGCAAATATGTCGTTGGTTCTCCTTTGAGTACAGCCCCTCTTTCTGTCTCAGGCCAGACTGTTTGTTAGAGAGGACCCTGTCACTTGTCCTTGTAGTTAAGATGCAGAAAGAATCTCTCCTTGGACAGATTCTTCTCATTTTGAAAAATTGCCACAGCAAATTCCGCAGCCTGCCAAGTTGGCAGACTCTAAGCCCAAAGCTGGAGCCCAGCCAGGCATCAATGGCGCATTCCAAACCTCTGAGTCAGCATCCAATGCCATGCCACTCTGTGTCTTCTGTGAGGAAAGCATCCCATGCCACAAAATCATTGTTAGCCAAATACTCAACTTGTCTTGGAAACTGAAACGACTTTTATAGAGTGCTTTCAGAACCTAGGGTAGAGAATATGGGAAAACTGCAAATTCTGCAAAGTTCTAATACTGGGGATGATGTCCCCAAGGTTTGGTGGGTTTGAGCCTCACCAGTTTTTTTTAACTGTTATTTTATTTTTTGTTGTTGTTGCTTTTTTTAACATCGTGATCGGAGTATAATTGCTTTACAATGGTGTGTTAGTTTCTGCTTTATAACAAAGTGAATCAGCTATACGTATACATATATCCCCATATCTCCTTCCCATTAGAGAGTGAGAGCGAAGTCTGAATAATTTTTTGGCTTGAGTTGTAAAACACAGGTCCTGACCCCTTGTGGTCATTAAAGATCCCATGGGCTCTTTTGAAAGGACTTAGAGGGATTAACCTTTCTGTTCTGGCTAAATTCCTAATTGGATAATTGCATGCCTCCCTAAATTATCCCTGTAGCTCCAATTGGATATGGAATTTTCACTTCCTGTCATAAAGAGTTGTAGGGTGTTACAACATTTCACCCCAGGGGTGATACCAATTAAGTCGTTAGTGAGGTGAAATCGTATGTGGGTTGTCTTTTTTCTTTCTCCCCTCTTGCCCAACTCTTTCTTTAGAGTTTAACATGTGTGGGGATCATTCAATCATTTGGAATGAAAAGGGGTGTCATAAGTTCGTAACACTGCTTATCGTCACATTATTTCTAAGAATATAAGAAAGGTAGTCAATAATTGATAAGCACTTGCAAACAGCATTATCCTTCTAAAGAGAACGTAGGCACATTGCTTGAAATGCCGTGGTCCAAACTCAGGGCCATAAGGATAGGCGAAGGCAACATAAAGCATTTTTAAAGGAAGTTCACAGATTGGGTTTTTTACTGGGCAAGTCGTGGCAGCTCTGTGAGTACGCTTGCCTTCGAGCTTTTATGGGGCATCATTTCAGTATGCATGGAAACACTTAGGGCCAGGACGGAGCCAGGGGGAGTCAATGTCTCTCCTGAATATGGATGCAGCATTAACCATGGGCAGATTACACATGCACTTGATTTGGAAAGTAAAGGTCACACATCAGTCTCTTCAGCTGTATTTATCCACATTGAAAATCACTGCCCATAGAATCACCTTTGAACACCACCACCAGCTAAAATGTAACACCACCACCAGCTGCTGTATGTTTACTCTGAGCTGAGAAAAAAGTTAACAATCAGCATATTCGCTTTTTCAAAAATTTGATTTTAAATCAGGCAAGAAAATGTTCCTGGACCAACTATATTTTTATTCTTTGTATAGACTATGTCATCAATAGATATTTTTAGAAGAACATAATGATTTTCATAGTTTAATAAGAAGAATTATGGATGAATTCTTCAGAAAGAGGGATGAAAGATACTTATGTTAGGTCAGTAGACAATCCCAGCCCTTCCTCTCATGCTCTAACAGAGTTACACTCTGGACTATATGAAACTTGGGATCACCCATGAGAGTGAGAAACAAATGGGGTAAATAAAAACTCCCAGATCAAACAAATACACTGTGGACCAAACATGTATGTGACTGATATGAGACGAATGAAGGGCTCTCTCTGTGCTTCATCTCACCTACATTACAAAGCCATCCACGATTTATGGCAACATAATGAGAAATAACCAAAGGCTGGAATCAAAGGGTTTAAATAAGCCATCTCAGTATCTGAAACATAAATTTCAAAATGGATGCTTCCATGTCATTTGATCTCATGCTTCCTGGTATTGAATATACAGCAAGATTCATTTTCAAAATATTAAATGCAATTTGACAGGCATTTGATTAATTACGTTCATCTCTTTGAGGCAACAGATGCCATCTGATATGAGCACTTGAGCATCTCCTATTCACCTCAGCACTTGAACTTGACCTTCCCTCTTTACTTGTTTCTGTCTCAGGGAAATTTCTCATGTGGAGGCCAAATCCATTCCAGTGGGTGTCTAAGAATACACCAAAGGGAGTTACTGCTACCTTTGCTTTCTCTCCATCAGTTTCTTAGAAAATATGTACTGTAGAAGAGTTTAAGGACAATAAGGGAACAGAAATAAGCTGACCATTACCTTTCCCCCATCCTTTGTTGGTTGTGGTTTTAAGATTTGCTAATTAAAATGTGAGCAGGTAGAATCAACAATAGGTATCTCTGTGAAAACACTAAGTGAACCAGGAGGTAACATTCTGTTAGCCAGTAAAACTGCTGTGCTAAGCAGTAAGGATTGAGTCTTAAGTACCTCTTCCAAATTACTCCACTGAGTGTCCCAGTGTATTACCAGACCACTGAATTCTTTAAGAATTTGTTCAAGTATCTACTTTTTTACCAATATTGTATCTGTCATCCCAACACACACAGACATATACACACACACTATTTTGGGCATGCAGATGTATGACAAGAAAATTTTTTATGACACGTTGTTATGTTAGTGTCACCAAGTGAAACACCAACCAAAATATGTGAGTAGCACCCAGGCACAATAATCTTATCTATAAATCATCGTAGTACTAAATATAAAGATAGTTAATAATATATGATGAGCATAAAATACACTTCAAGAGAACCACAGGCTGAGAACCACTAAAGGATGCACTTTAGTGCCGTAGCCCTTTCGTCCTGCCATTCCTGCCATATTCCTGGTAAGTAAATGAAAGCTGGGACTTGGCCATCAAGAAACTTGTCCTTGACTGACCTGATCTGGGCCCAGAGGGCAAGGTGATAACAAGAGAAGCTAACAAGTGAGACCATTTGTTTCACTGACTGGCTGGGCTGAAACAAATACCTGAAACACTCCTGTAAAACCCTAATTTAAAATAATCTTCTGACATGAATGTCTTCATAATTGTCCTGATACTAGATTAAGATGACTATGTTTAATTTTAGGGCACTTTATTTTAGAAGCAGAAGAATGAGTATAGTGAAAGCAGCATAAGACTATTTAATTGATGAAATTTATTTTACCCACTTGATGTTATGTAGTATCTTGTTTTTGAATGGACTATAAAAATTATTGATAATTTTATAGTTTAAAAATATAAATATTAAAAAAATTTTATTATAGTTGATTTACAATGTTGTGTTAGTTTCTGCAGTACAGCAAAGTGAATCAGTTATACATACACATATATCCTCTCTTTTCTGGATGCTTTTCCCATATAGGTCATTACAGAGTATTGAGCAGAGTTCCCTGTGCTCTACAGTAGGGCCTTATTATCTATTCTATATATAGTAGCGTGTATATCAATCCCAATCTCCTAATTTGTCCCTCCCCCCACCCCTTACCCTCTGGTAACCATAAACTTGTTTTCTACATCTGTAACTCTAGTTCTGTTTTGTAAATAAGTTCTTTTGTGCCATAGAAATGTTTTACCTTTTTTTAGATAGAGAAAACTTAGATTAGAAAATTAGACTGCTGTTCAACTATAGGACCATTTCATGAGAAGTTAAGGATTATATGTCTTGAAAATCATAAGAAAGTCAACAAAGCTCAATCATTCAGCAACTGAGATAAAACATATTGCATCCAGTTCACATTAAGTAATGAACAGGATATAAAGTATGCACATGTATTTACCTGTAACTGGGTAGGACAATAAAATGTGTAGGGACAAACGTTGTCCATCACTCAACTTAAGATCCTTTTGCTCTATTTTTGCTTTCCTGCCTTGTATCTACCTCAGGTGAGTGGATGTAAGCATGTTTAAATTTAGAGATGAAAAATTAAAAAAAAAATTTTTTTAAGTACTCGCTGTGAAAACTGATTTCTTCTATGTCTTTATAAAAAAAAGAGGGTTTTTTTCAGTCTGTTCTTTGTCAGTTTTTTATAAATCTTACTTGGCCAAATCACTAACGTAAAAGAAAATTGACTGGGTAAGGTCCGCATGAACATTCTGAATCCTTTACACAAGGTAATCTGAAAGGAAGCAGTTTTGCCTGGAAGAAGGTAAAAGGGAACAAAGATGTGAATGCAAAATAGAATATTTTTATTAATGCAAAGAAGAGAGATGGGGCAGAGATGGTGCAGAGATAGTTATCGTGTTTTCTGTATTGAAGAGAATGGTTATGGACAAGAAAAAGATGCAGAAAGAGAAATTGGAAGAAAAGAAAAGGGAGAAGAGGGAAGTGCTGAGGCGAATACTGCTGAGGGTGGGAAGAAGGAAAGGAAAGGCATTGGCAAGAATTAATAATTGAGTGAGATGCAGAATATGATAGATACCCCACCTCCTACCTCCCAGCCAGGCCCAGAAGACCTGAATTGGCAGTTCATGGGCTAATTTATCCCTGGCTCTGTGTTTCCTCCCCTTCACAGCCTGTCTTGCAAAAAGCATCAGGGAATCCCAAACATCCCTGCTTCTCTCGCTAAATCTCCTCTATTTATAAGGTGCAAAGGTAACAAAGTGCAGAGTGAACATTCTATTCTAGTAAGCACAAGCATCCGTTCAGCTTGAGTGAGGAGTTACTTAGAAGATGCATATTGACTGCAGGCATAATTTGTGGAAGACCATAGAAAGCAGGGAAATAGCGTATGTCTGGCCACAGAGATAGGCATCTGCAGGAAAAGCAAGCTTCTGGCAAAGTGCATTTTGCTAAACAAAAATATTAATAGTTCCCAAAGCTTCAAGTTAATCCCAATATGAGAGGTGCCTGCAGTTCAGCCAGGGAGAGTAACCAACCTCCGTGGCAGGCCTGACACACGCAAGGAGCACACTATCCTCCATAGGATGTGAAAGAACAGGAGTCGAACACCTGTTGTCTTGAGAAATGGGACCCTGACTGACTTTGAAAACTTTTCTAATTTTCTCAGTTTCGGAATTTTCTACAATGAGTCTGTCTGTGATGCGCTTTTTTTTTTTTCTCAATTGGTGTTTGCTGAGGTGGGGATGGCAATGGAGTGAAAGGAGGGTAAATGAAGCTGGGGACCAGCGATGCCCTTGGGTAGGAACAGTGTCATAAGGTTTGCCACGAGTAGGATACAGAGGACAATCTTATGGGTGGTGACTCACAATGGTCTTATTAGGCTGGGAGATCAAAACGTGAAAACTCTGCTAAAAGGTCACCCCCAGCACGTCTAAACTGGGTTATGGTTGGTTGGCTGGGTGAAGATAAACATGCGCTGGTAACCCGAGAGAGTCAGAACAGACCTTCCATCCCCCTGTCCACCCAGTGCCTCCATCAGAGGGTGTTTACTCTGTCTTTGCCTTGGGTCCACACCTCTCACCTGCTCGGTTCCTCAGCCCTGGAATTGTCTCCTTTCCCTCCTCTGACTTCAGAGTTTCCCTGTTCACTGCAAGTTTTCCAAAAGGATGCCAAAACGCCTTCATAGTGCCCACCTCCACCAAAGAAGCAAATACAAAGCAACACCTTCCTTGACCCCACATCTCTCCCAGCGCTAGGACCTCTGCTCTTTACAGAAAATACTCATACATGCACTGGATGTGCCTCTTCATTCCTCAGCCTGCCTCCTTTGTGGGACGTTCAAGGTCTGCCTTGAATTTACTGTCCCAATCACCTACAAGAACATTAGTTATAACAACTCTGGCCAACATGTATATGTTCATTTAATCCGTACAAGAACCCTCTGGGGGAAGAAGTTAGTGAACCTATTTTATGGATGGATAAACTGAGATCTGTATAGGTTCATTTTTTTTTTCAAGGTCACACAGCTTGTCAATAGCCAGATCCAAGCCCTGAACCACCTTCAGAGTGTAGCTCTTAAACAGTGCCCTTGTCTTCCGCCCAGCTCCCTTTCCTGTCCTTTCATTCTTACCCTTAGGACTCAGCTTACACTTGGAAATCTTCCCCAGGAAGGGGACTCTTTCTCTTCCCCCTGCCTTGGAAGACTTTTCCCCACATATGATCACCTCAGCTACCTGAAGTCTTTGCTCAAATGTCTCGCTCCTTACTCTTTTTTTTTTTTTTCTCACTCCACTCCAGCTTCTTTGCTATTCTTCTAGGAAACCAAGCATGCTTCCATCCAGGTCTTTACCCTTCCTGTTCCATGCACCCAGTTTTCTTCCTGACTTCACATATCTTGTGTTCCAGGCCTACCTTATCAGAGGGAACTTTTCTGACCAATGTCACTAAAATATAATCCTCAATTCCATCCAACTGTCTCTTTACCGTGCCTTCATAGAGGATGTTGCCACTTGTTATAAATGTTTATTTGCTTATTTTTCATTTCTTTGATTTTCCTGTACATAGCAGTTGTTCAAAAATGTTTGAGTGAATGATTCAATCCCATTGTGGGAGAATGTCTGACATTAGGAATACAGATTGAGTCTTCTTTATAGACAAGCAGGGGAGGATTATCTCACTGAGGTTAATTTCAGGGATTCTGAGATTAATTAACCTTCTTTTTAAAATGTATAAGATAAATGCTTACGTTAGTTTCTATACTTGTTTTAAGGTAAATTGAATTTTGTGGTGACTAGGAATCAATGCTTGTGTGTATCCATATATTTACTACATGTAAATTATACTCTTATTTCAACACTGCCTACCTCTTCAATTTATTTTCTATCACCATCACCAAGAAATGATCCTAAATTAAAAACTTATCCCTATTCTAGGACTCTTGAAGATTTTCCAACTTTCTATCTCCGCATACAGACACACACACACACACACACACCCCTCATTCATTATATATGGACCAAATTCTGCCTTTCTTAATAATTCCCTAAATCAGATCCCTCCTCCAATCCTCTCCATTCACAATAAGGCCCGGCCAGATGTCAGTTACAATGTTATTGTTCTTCATTGGCTCAGGGGCTGGAGCAAGGAGGCAAGCTGTGAACAAGAAGACAACGCTGTGAATCCACAAGGCCAGAGACCCAGTTAAATCAAGAGCCAAAGCCACAGAAAAGACACCAGCAGACAGAAACCCCATCCGTCACAGGGGCATTGAGACCCTGGGTCTGCAGGGAGAAAGTGAAGCCTAAACACTGGCCCACGATGGGTATTGTTAAATCTGTCCTTCTGTTCTAGAGGCCCCTCTTCTAAAGCCAAGTCTGGGGACACCCAGGGTCAGGTCTACCCTGACATCATTTTGTAGTTATCTATTTACTTCTTCCTCTCCCTTAGTGACTGGAGAGCTACCCTAGGGCAGCATATAATTCATCAGTCTAGGATGTGTGTATACAATGAATGTCATTATATATATATATATATATATATATATATATACACACACACACACACGTACATATACACACATTTTATTAATATATTAATTAGTGAATAAAAGAATAGTTGCTCTTATTATGAAGGATTTCCAATTCTTTCAATCATGCTTTAAATTGATTCAGGAAATATTAGATTTGAAGAAAACATTACTTTGGTTTTATAATCCCATAAAATAAAAGTTGACATTTAAGTATTTTGATATTGGACTTGACTTCTACCTAATTCAAGTGTGTGCACCTCATACTGAGATGTCATATCTCAAGGACTGTCTGTGGCCATTCGTGTTTACACAAAGCCAATTACTCAAAACAAAATCCACACTTCTCAGTCAAGTTCGCCTTAGGTGCTCCAATAAAGCAGTAACCAGTACAGTGATGAAGGAGCCTTGTAAGATGCATGTAAATTTATAGGCTTCTGTTTAATAGCTAAGGGCTCATACTGGAGTTTGTTCTTTTTACCTCTAGAAATGAAATGAAGTAACGCTGAGACCATACACCCATAACATAGTTTCAAAAGCAGAGCAGATGACTTATATGTAATAATTATTACAGTGAGCCGTGAATTTCAGTACTGGAACAGATCCAGCTTTGCAACGCTGCTGCTGCCTGGTTTGATCAGTGGAATAAAGTGGAGTTTTTGGTGGAAGCCTGTGAGGGGGTCATAGCTCTCCCATGACCTCAACCCAGCTTTGTAAATGAAGCCTCGTGTGTTTGCCAGTCTCTTAGTAATGCCATTGTCATTATTACCTATCGAATGGCATTGAAACAAATGTGGTTGTGCACAATTCTAATGATTATGATCTCCCTGGCTTTGTTTCTAAATATACACCTATACAACCCGCAGATGGTCGGAGATGGTGAGGCATTGTGGTGAAGACAGATAAACTGGATTCAGATCCAGTTCTGCCCCTTTCTGGCTAGGCGAGGTGTGCAGCGCTCCTCACTACGTCTGATCAACGCTGCTTCACTATGAGCCAGCAAGGTCCTCCTCATCTTCTGGGTTGAACTCAAGTTGTATCCTCTCTAGAGCTTTTCTTTTGCACAGGCTCCGGACGCGCAGGCTCAGCGGCCATGGCTCATGGGCCCAGCCACTCCGCGGCATGTGGGATCTTCCCAGACCGGGGTACGAACCTGGGTCCCCTGCATTGGCAGGCAGACTCTCAACCACTGTGCCACCAAGGAAGCCCTAGAGCTTTTCTTGTTGCCCCAGGAACTTAGGTGCCTCCTCGCCTTCACACAATAATTTTTCCTTATTTTACTAAAGTACATGCATATTTTTATTTAATTGGTCTTTTTGCATGTCCACTTTTCCTGTAGACACGAAGTTTTGTGTAGACTTTAACTCTGCAATGTTCAATGCTAATCAAACGACTGAATGATTCATTCTCTATTTTAGAGAGAAGCAAGAAACAAGTTTGAGAAGAACATTTGGAGATTGTGGAGCGAAACTGGGGAGAGGTTAGCTGTAGGGTGTTTGCTATTTCTCTTATTCCATTAATAAAACCCATTTCTATTGGCTATTATTAACCATGGTATATACAACATAATTACTAAGTCAATGGGAAAAAGTGAGAACAGGAGAAAAATAAAGACATACCAATAGCACAATAAACTCCCTTTACATGACTATATGTTTGGAGTCTCATGACATGTACCTTTCTCAGTTTATATTAGTTCAGACAGTATTTTTAGACATAGATTTGACAGTATTTTTAAAGATCTATAATTTGAAAGTACTAAATCCAATAACAAAAGAAGGGAAAGCATAGAAAAGTGTGAAAAAAAATTCTTCTTCTTGACTCTTCCCAGAAGTAACTATTGCAACAGTTTCCCTTTTTAGGCCTTCTGATGATTTATATTTATTATATTCTGTTTGTGTCTTCTTATAAACTATAATTATAATATCTAATTTATATTTTGTAAATTAAAAAATATATATTTTATTTCTCTGCTATGAACGTAATGCCACGATTTTTCTTCTCCCTTGTTGACCTGTTTATTTTTCATGGTTAATAGCTAAGTAATAAGGAACTGAGTATATTCTGTGTTTCCTGATGCAGGATGTCCTCAATCTATATGGCCAACAAACGTATGTCATATCTCTTATCATCCCCATTAATTCTCTGCCACGTTTTTATATTTACACTTTGAAGATATGTAACCATTACATTTTGTCTTCTAAATACAATTAAATTCTTCAGTACCTTAAATCTCAGTGATTCTAAAAAAAAACAAACAAAAAAACCCAACTTTTGGAACACTATTCTAATGAGGATTGGAATTTCCCAGATCAGCCTTATCAAATTTCCTGTCTTCTCATACTTCTTTCTATTTTCTGTGGGTTGCTGTTGCCTTTATTTTTATTGGCACTAAACTTGTTATTTCAAAGAAAAAAAAAAGAAACATTTCATTATTTAAGAAGACATTATTTACTTATCATGCAAGACATTACATTGTCCACAGAGAAGGAAATAAAAACTTTGCCACCAAATCTGCGCTGTGGAAATGAGAATTTCCCAAATGCCCAGGTCAAATTAATTATGTCTTCATTTCTGTCTGACTCTCTGTATTTTTCCTTGGAAAATTTTCAGAAGTACCTGTTTCTTGGATAAAATACTGTTCTTTCTTGGCTTCTGTTTTCAGTTGTACTGGTATATGTTTAAATACTTATTTCACAAAAGTTCTGTGGATTTTAAACTTGGTGTACTCTTCGATGTCTACAAATTCATGTATTTTATTCTCACACTTAATGGAGAGTTTGGGTATAAAATTTAAAAGGTAAAAAGATTGAAGCATTGCTCTATTGGCTTCATAGTCAATCATCATAAGCATAATGTCAGTTTGACAGTTTCCGAGTCTTTCTTTGTTTTTCAGTAAAGCAAACTATGGAAGAATACTGGCCAGGGATCCTGCAGAATGTCCTACAATCTGGGTTTGTTTGATGTTTTTTCTCACGATTAAACTGGAGTTATGAGTTTTTGGAAAGAATGCTGCATAGGTGAAGTACCTTTCTGGTGATATCATATCCACATGACAGCACTGATGATGTAAACAGTCCGTTGGCTAATGTAGTGTATGTCAGGTTTTTCCACGGTAAAGTTCTACTTTCCCTTTCCCAACTCTAGTCTTTGGAAGTGTGTCAGTTAAGTCTAGCCCATGACCAAAAGGAAAAGGGGCAGGGGTTAAGCTCTACCTCTTGGAGTACAAAATATCTAAATAAATTACTCAGAATTCTCTAAGACAAATTTTGGCAATCAATTTTTAATTTCCAAAAACATTCATGTATTCTTCTTCTTCTGCTTCTAAAGCTGAACTTTCTTGCACAAAGATCTTGTCTTTTTGACAATATTTATTTGACTTTTCCTATTCTCTTCTGTCCCCTTAATTATTCCCATTTCCTCTGCAATTCACTCTTCACCTATATGGCAGAGAATTAGGTCAATGATATTAGTTATTGGGCTGGGTTTTCTTTGCAATTGTGTAGATATGTTTTCCCCAGAAGCCAGAATGCAAGGTTAAGTGTGGTTTCTGTTTAGGTTAGTGGCTCATGGCAGAACAACATTGTTGCCAGCCAGGAATTCCCAAAGTTGCTAAATAAAGGAGCACGTTTTAAGGAAGGCAGAGATTTCTAGTAAACTTCACTCGCATGTAGAGCTACCTTGACGTTGGCATTATTTCCCTTTTCTCCATCCCGGTCTGTGCATACGCATTGGGAAATCCTGAGTTCCCTCCATCTCTGTAAGTATTTTTTGTCTCTTTTTTTTATCAGTCTCTCATCCTAGTGGCCTTCATATCAATTCCTCGCTTGTTATTAAATGCTTTTTTTTTTTTTTGGCCACAGAGCAGCGGAGCTTGCGGGATTTCAGCTCCCCGACTAGGGATTGAAGCCGTGCCACAGCAGTGAAAGCGCTGAATCCTACCCACTAGACCACCAGGGAATTCCTAGTAAATGCTCTTCTCTGACCTTTGTTCTGAGTGTAAAAGTCATAGCTGACAAGTAGGGAAGGGGAGGGCAAGGGCCCCAAAACTACCCTGATGACTTCCCCAAGGCTCATGCCTGAGTTTTGTATTTTTTGGCTAGGAGATTGATTCTCCTCTGGGCCTCCATTTGTAAGAAATAGTCCCCCCACTAGTGCTTTGCACTGTGGATTTCACAGCTCTACACTTTTGACAAATGTGAACGTATTTCCTTTTTGTGAATTCCTCATAGTTTCTATTCTGCTAAAACATTTCTTATTCTTGAGTAGGTTAATGGTTTGGCATACAGCAGGGTATACATTGTAGTATGGCTTACGTATGGCAGTATGTGTGTGTCTGTCACACATACATATACACACATTTGTGTGTGCATGGAATATTCTATCCTTTCAACATTAGCTGTGGAAGGAGGTTATACAGATGTGGATGCATTATTTGCAATCTTGAACTAGAAATCTGCTAAGGTATTGAAACAAAGCCGCATCATAGAAGAAAATGCAAATGTCATATTTGAAAATTTTAACTCTATACTGAAGGAGTTTACTGCTGAGGCCAGCCAGCACTTGCAGTGAGAGAAAGCATTTCATGTAGTCGGAGCCCCTTGGGAATGCGGGTGTTCCATTTGCATGAATTTTTTCACAGAAGTTTAAGAATGACTTCTAAGGTTCATGTGGATTCGTCCTAATATGCACTCTTCCCAAATTCATTTCTTCATTCTTCCACATCCTCATCCAAAGCCTTAAGTCAAAGGACTCATAGATATAAAACTGATGAATCCCTGCATTGCCATGAAGTAAAGGTCAAACCATATGTGAGATTTTAAATAATAATAAGGCAACAGAAAAGCTGCACACAAAGGAATGAAAAGCCACCTTTATTAATGTACAAAGGAGGAGTTGTTTGGTGAAGAAGTTGTTATGTCAGGGTTACCATGTTTATTATTTTCAGATGGACTAATTTTATTTTAGGAAATAAACCTAATAATTGTGCTTTGCTTTATTTGTGTTCACTTTATTTGTAATGATTTCCCAGGCACGTGCAAGGGTAGATTTCATTAAGTCCAATGAGAGCATTTGTTTCACCTTAAAAACACAACAGTAAGTTACTTATGTTGAACTATGATCATGTGAAGAAACCCATAATTGTTACTGCCTATGAAGGCAAGTGAAAATGGTAAAACAGAAGTAGCACTTATTGATCTCTTATAAGCAAAAGCATAATACACTACTTTAAGAGGCTCCAGCAGAGCAATGCCTGATACAAAACTATTGTATGTTAGATTCCTACTCTACTGAGTGTACTTTACATGTCTTCTTTCTGAGAAACATCTAGAAGAAGAATTTTAATTCTGTGCATTTTGAGAGCCCTTGATTTTACAGTATCTTGAAAGTAATACATTGAGATTTCCAGAATTTTATTTTGAAGCATGTGCTTTAGGCTATTGTTATTAATATCATTATTCTTTTTGATAGAAATATGTTTTTGAAGTAATATTTGGGCAGTTCTAAGCCTGTTAGAGGACAGAGAAAATCAAAGCCAAAGAGTAAGGGCATCATCATGCATGTTAGAAGACTTTCATGATTCTTTAATTTCTAGTAGAATAAGTGTTCTTCTTTTGGGTGGGAAGAATTTTTGCAGCTCCAAAAACCTTGGGCATTTTCTAGAATATGATGAATGTTGCTTTATAGAATCTGACGTGAACCATGACAAAAAATGTTTTAATTCTGTTTTTCTAGATAAAATCCTTGCTTTGTACTTTGGGCTGCTAATTGTCCCTGCCCTCCTGCAACACTGGAGCACATTTGGGTTTTTATTTTATTCCATAACCTTGAGATGCCTCTGTTAGAGAACAAAGTCTCAGAAGTTGCTTCCAGAAGTTGGATATAAGTCATCTAAATGAGAATCCAAGATTTGACACCCATCTTCTTATCCCCAACTGCACTTCTCCCACACATCAGGGAACAAGAGACGTGAGGCCACGGAAAGATTACTTTTTTTAATATTTCAAATTTTTATTTTTTATATTATTTATTTAGTTTTGGCTGTGCCCCGTGGCTTGTGGGATCTTAGTTCCCCAACCGGGGATCAAACCCATGCCCTCTACAGGGGAAGCGTGGTGTCTTAACCGCTGGACTGCCAGGGAAGGCCCTCAAAATTTTATTTATTTTGGCTCCTTCACCCAACTCCTAATTCTATTCGTATTCCACTCTATTCCACTCTTGTTTATCTGACATATAGCTGTCCTGTATGGATTTATTTACACCTAGAGGCATTCTTAACAATACTTTACTAGTGTGGATTATTCTTGTTCCACAAACAGTATTGTGCTGGGTATATCATTTGGCTTTTTACTTTTTTCATTCAATATTACATGTTTAGGATTTATTGATGTTAATTTATATTTAGGATTTATTGATGTTAATTTATATAAAGAGTTTGAGATTAACAATAAAATATACACCTGGCGATCCATTACCTGCTAGATTGCCAGTACCATAGAAATAAGGTGCCCCCTGATCCAACCAAACTCTTTTTAAAGGCTTGTGATGTCTTATAGGTAGTACCCATCTCTAATGTTCTTTTGCCTGGAGAGAGGAGTATGTATTCTAATGTCAGAAATCTCCTTTTTTATTTCATGATATTAAGCCTAAATTCAGGTCATGTGATTTGACTCCATGACTGCTGGCTTTACCATCTTGTTTGCTCTCCTGAGAGAAGATTGAATGCAGCACAAATCAAGGACAGGATTGTAGGCAGCCACGAGTTAACTGTCTTTTCAAAGTTTGCCTTAGAGAGAGTTGGCGCAAACGCTTACAAAGTCTGGCAACATACTGGACACTCTTTATATCACATCCCACATCATTTCTGTCCACCTGCGTCTCCAGCCCTTGTTCTGATGATCAGCTTCACTAGGTGTGACTAGAAACGCTTCTCCTCAGTTGCACTGCACATTTGTGCCTCTCTTCCTCATGGTTTTCCTGACTCTAGGGGAATACTCAAGCCTGAAGGACCAAGTGAATTAACACCTTGAACTGATGGAGGAACGCTTCTCCCTTCAGTCTCCTTGGCCAACAATTCTGGAGCTCATCCTACTGTTTCTCAGAGGGTTCACGTGGGGTTGAACATGTGGGGTTACCCACAGTGGTAAACACCTTAAAACCACATCTTGTATAAGTTTTTCTTCCTTCTGTGTTTTATTCTTCCATTGTTGTTTTGTGGGCTAAAAAGGAGAGCCCCAACCTGATTTTCTTTTATTCTTTCTGATTAAACTGCATTTGGAATAGTCTGGTAAGAAAAGATAGTTTTGATATTGTATAAGAAGCTTGAATGATGTGTTTCTGACTCATTGAAAACTAGGAAGCAGAATCACAGCATAGCTATTATATAGCAAGGATCTTGTAAGTTTTGATTGTGTGTAGAAGGCCAATTGAAAATTTAGTTGTAGGTTGAATTTCAGTTGGGGTAATATTTTCTTCTACATTTTTATGGTCAGTGTTATCAGCTTTCCTTGTTTACAGGTAATAAATGTTTCCTGGAGAGATTTTTTACATGTACTTATGTTCATTACTAAGACAAAGTATGTGTACCTATAATGTTAGGATAAGATTAGAAACAATGAGATGAAATAGCCTTGGGGTTTGGATAGCCTTAGGAAAATGTGGATAGCCTTGGAAACATTTCCATAGGCTTCTGAACAGTGGGGTAGCCACTTAGAGACAGTAGGACAGCATTAGGAACACCGGTTTAACCTTAGGGATATTTGGATAGACTTAAGAATAGTGGGATAGTTTGGGGGACAGTGGGATAGCCTAAGAAACTTTGGCATGACCTTAGGAACATTGGGATAGGCTTAGCCAACTGAGGCTGAGAGATTAACATTTTGCTGAACCAGTGTGGTCAGGAGAATCCACAATTCTGATGTGGTTTGACCCTTTCTTATAAGGAAGTTGGGCATTTTACAAAAGGGAATTCTTTCCTTCAAATTTAATAGACACAACCCCACAGTGCATGGTAGGTCACCACTAGTTAGATGATGAAACTGATCGATTTATTTGGTTTAGCATTTTAGCTGTTTAGCAGTAATTACTAGACATAACCAGATTACTTTAATGGTGATAGAAAGTAAATGATTAGAGTTGGCACATCAGGAAAAATTGTGTATGAAGCTGTGTGCTGACTTTTCATGTATTAGCAACATTAAGAAGTAAGTATCAACTGACTGATTTCAATAATAAGGAAATAAAAAGATAACAACTCACTTCCTGTTGCAAAGGAATAAATAAAAAGTGCAGGGTTATAACTCAGTTTTTCTTACTCCCAGGCCAACAGTCATAACTCCTGGGCCACTTACCTTTCTCCTAGGCAAGTAAAAGTAAGGGGAAAAAAACTAAATATAGAGCAAAACAATGTAATAAATGAAACTGGCACATCTAGGCATCCACTGGGAAGAAAATAAAACTGTACTCATGCGTTATACCATGTAAAAAGAAATTCGAGGTTAATTAAAGCTTCATGTATAATAAAAATAAAGAAGTGAAAACCCTTGTGAGAAAATCTAGGAAAATATTTGCATAATCAAGATCGTGGACGGGTGGGAAAACTTTCCAACTGAAGCTGAAAACTCAAAGCTACCTATTCAAGGTATTTCCCTGTCAAAATTTAATAAAAAAGATAAATAATAGGTTTTTAAAAACTACAGAAAAAAGGAAAAGCTAATATTTAAAATACTTAGTTCTTAAAAACAAAACAAAAACAACACGATAGAAAAATGGGGAAAGGATATGTCTGTATACAACACAAGAATTAAACCCATACCAGTAGGCATGGATCTTCAAAGTAATGCAACAGACATCATTTTATCCTCTATCAAACAAGTAAAAAAAAAAAAAAAGTTAAACACCTGAAGCTGATAGGTGTGTAAGAAGCATGACACCTTGTTGGTGGAAACTGAAGGTATCAGAATATTTTGGAAAGCAAAAATCAGTGTTGGGTGTCTACTATAGAAACACAATTCCTTTAGGTCAAAAAGTTAAACGTATATGGTCATCTATTGTACTATTGTTTATGGAATAATTTATAGTATATCAGTGGCAAGAATGTTATTTAGAATTCAAAAGAAATAATTAGGCATAAATTATTATTTGTGAGTGCAGGAAGCAATTATTGAGTGTGAAAAGCAAAATGCTGTGAGGTATGTATAATATGATTTAATTTGATGATGTGTACATGTATCTACACATATGTATGTATTAGATAGCCATGTAAACATGGAGCCATGAACAAATACCTCTTAGAGTTTCATATTTGTTGCTTGGAGTAATTTGTGGGTAGAAGGGTAAGAATGCAAGAGATATGGGTAAGAGAGAGAGAAGCCAAACAATAACAATGAATAAAAAAGAGGATAAAAATGATTTAAGAAGAAGAAAAGCATATATAAGTTCACATTTTTATATTAATGTAAAATTAGGAACTCCAGAAAATACCCAGTTGTAGCTCATCAGTAAGAAAAGTACTTTCTCATCATATAAATACCTTTGTAAATCTTAAATTTTAAGCTACCTGTTTTTTCCCCCCATCTGTGTTTCATAAATGCAGATTCTGGCTTTTATGTCTTGTCTTTTCACCTTCACTAAAATTTCCCAGTTTTACTAACGGCCTTTCAAGATTCCCCGAGCCACAGTTACTTGGTCTGTCTTTACTTTCCTTGCCTTCGGTCAGGTCTGTGTTATGGCATTTGCCATGATCTGCTTTATTTGTCTTACTTACGTTTTTTAGGATAAAGATTCATCTATATCACAGGATATCTACCATAAGACTTTTCAGTAGAATTTGGCACTTTGCATATAGTAAAAGTATAATAAATTGTCATTCCAAGATTCATTAACATATTCAACAAATATTTATTTTAAACCAATTACATGTAAAATTCTGGCTATATATTGTGGGTATTATGGAGAAAAACATGGAATTTTTGGAAGAATAGTGCCATGAAGATGTCTACTCTCTATTAATTTGATTCATAAGAACCAAACCATTCATCATAATGAATTAACACATTGCTTTAAAATTTTATATTTTTTAGCTCAGAAATATTTATCAGCTATACAGCTATATATATGTATGTGTATACATAGATATGTGCATGAGAACATGAGATAATTTGTATAGTATTTTCCAAATCATTAATGTATGTCTTAAAGATTAAAGAGATTTGTGTGTGAAGTGATTGGATCTCTATGGTAGAAATATGCAAGACTGGTTTTGTAAAACCTCATTAAAATCAAAATGCAAGGAATGAAAAAATAGCTTTAATTAGCCAGTTTGGATTTCCCAATATTTTGTTTGATAATATTAGAAATTTTATTTGGCTAGGGAATAGCAGTTGTTTTGAATTATGCACTCTTCTGAATCAAGACACTGGTTTAATGAGGTGTTAGCTCATGAAGGATTGATACAAGTTTATAGACTGTAGAGGATTACCATTAGGTAATGTTCAGTGAAAACTGTAATTTAACAGACACAAAAACAAAGCATAATGTTGCAAGTACCTTTCAGAGAAGACTGTCTAAATAGTGAGCATATCTAGGTTTACTGTAACTTCAGTTACTCCTATCTAGCTGTGGAAAAGAGGGTGAGATGGAAAATACAGAAGAAGACCATCTACTTGCAAAAGTAATTTCACAAAACAATGATTTGTAGATAAACTTTTTATAAATCTGGTAACAGTTTCTCCTTTAGCTTTTCTTGGCTCAAGAAGATACATGAGTTACTTTTTCACGGTATGTACCTTACAATAAATTATTTGCATTGTGTCCTCTGAAGAAATAGAGAATTTAGTCTCCTCTTCAATTCCTTACCTCACCCACTTAATGCTGTTACCTTTGAGGAGAACTGTCAGTTCCATGTGCAATAGAGGGCTCAAAAAACTCCTGCAGCTGTCTTCATCTCTAATTGGTTGGTGAAGATGACAAAATACAAACTAAGGTGAACGAGAACAGGGTCGGTGCTAACTAACTAATGGCAATGGGGGACAAATACTCTCAGGTCTAGTCCTCCATTAAAGAGCTTGTCAGACACAGGCAAGATCAGCACAGAATACTGACGCCAGGGCTCAGGTCCCAGGGAAGAGGCTCCTGTGAGCAGCCTGCTGAGAAATATTTTCAGCAATAGCAATGACTTCTATTGAGGCTCTTTACCGTTTTTCTGTATCATTAACCAAGAAAACGCATAGAGTAAAAAAGATCTCATCTGGGTAGGCTGAAGTGAATCAGGATCAGGACTTTGGAGTGGTTCCTAAATGTCCAACACTATTCTAAGAAGTTTGTATACATCATCTCATTTAATTTATATTTAGCCTGTGAAGCACATGCTACTAATTTAACTGTTTCAGAAATGAGTAAACTGAGTCAGAAACATTAAGTTGCCTACTGAAAGTGACACAGCTAATATGATGGAGTCAGAGGAAAGGCTTTAAGGCCAGGAGGGCTAATTCTAGAGCCTGCAGTCCAGATTTCTGTGAAATAATTGCTATATTTATAGAATGCTTTCTGTATGTCACATGCTGTCCTAAGAGCAGCGCATGTGGTAACTCACCATATCCAGGCAGCATCTTCTGAGTTGGTGCCTACAAAAGATGGAATTAAAGAAGTGAGGTGCTCCAAGCCTGCACATTTGCCATTATTTGATGAGCTCATTTATCCCCCTAAATCTACATAAACACAAACCCAAGTCCCATGGCAAGAATCTGGGGGAAAAGTGTTTTCAGAGTGATAAAGTGTTGGGTTTGAATCCTAACTTTGGCAAGTGCTAGCTGACTTTATATAACTTATATATGACTTTGTATAACTTAAACTCTGTAAATAGTATATATATCAGTACAATGGACTTAACACCTACTTTCAAACCTGGAATAGCAACATGATGCAATAAATATGAATCACTTCATGCAGAGTTGGACAACAGAGACATTGCGAATGATTATTTTTACTTATAATAGAAGGAAAACATGGATCATTGTTTAGGTATAAGTGTGCTATTTGTTCTTATCTCTCCCTAAATTCTGTTTCTGGAGATTTAGTAGTTCAAAACTGAATAAAATTATAATGGTTACTTGTATTCTGTTTTGTTGGAGCCCATTCTAGTTGATAAGACATGATATTGAGGTCTTGTAAGAAACATGATGACTAAATCTTTGGGAAAAGATAACTAAAATTGTGGAACTGCTGGACATCCTCAATTTCACAGTGAACCCCTCAATTTCACACAGTTAAACCTTCAATGCTATTTTCATTTTAGCTATTAAAGGCACATTGCTATACTTCCTAATCTCAGGTGTTAGTAATCTTACTTATATTTTATTTTCCTTGAAAAAATTCTCAAAATATATACAGATATTTAGTATTATCAACTCCATAAAGAAGAAAAGAAAAATCCACTTTTCGAAAAATATTCCAAGGTTACTAATGTTAATCTTCCATGTTAATTTATTCATTTTACAGAAATAGGAAGTAACTAGCTTGCCCAGCATCAATAAGACATGATTCAATTTTAATTATCATTCCAAAAATATGCCTAAATGAACATTTGGGGGATGGTAATTAAACAGTTACAATGTGAAATAATGTCAATTAGATATACTATGTCTTCATTTTCTAACATTTTTGTTGAGCGTTATTTTGTGAGTTGCCTATAATTTGGAATAGAAATTGTTATCAATAAAGACACGCCATCAATCTCACCATGACAATCATTAAGATATATTTGCCCTTTAAGGGCATTCATTCTGATTCTCTTCATTTTGTTCAACAATAGATGTCAATAACTTACACATGTTTAATGAATATTATTACAAGACTTCTTTTATTATTGAATTAGAGAAGTCTTTGTGGGAAATTTTGCTTTGATGTATTTTATTTTGTATATATTAAACAACATGAAATTAATATGAGTTTGACTACTTTTAGAAGATGGATAGACATATAGAATACATAGTTTCATGGTGGTTATATACAAATGACTATTTACATATTGGAAATTAATAAAATGACTGATACATGCACTAATGTTTCTATAATATGAAATGTCCTTTCATCCATTTTTTAAAAACATAGCTTAAGATAGATTAATTTTTAAAATTAGGACATATTTTAAAAAATTTGCTATCTCTAATGCATTTGCTGTCTTCAATGTTTTTTCTTTTCCTTAATTTTAACACAATGATCATTTCCTAAATTATTGGGGTTAGTTTTTGTTGTATGCAATATCAGGTGATTATTACCTTCATAAATTAGTTAAATTTATTATCATTTGAGGACCAGACAAGAGCTTTATTAATGATAAAGCCATCAAAGAGAAACATAAGGGAAAAAAGAGAATAAGATATTTTCATTCAAAATAACTTTTAGCTATAATCAACAGATCAGAGAATTAAAGGTGTCTTTTTAACAGTAAAATAAAGATCACTCAAAAGAAAACTGTGTTCAAATTCAAGAGGCTACACTACCATAAATCCTACCCTTTTTGTGGAAAAAGGGAACAATAAGGAAACTAAGTTTTTCCTTAGGTCACTTGCCAGGAAATTCATACAATGAAGAATGCTGGTCTTGGGGCAAAGGCAATGCTAATTCTCTACCTTCTGTTATAGTTAGGAATTTAGGTGCTTTCTGACTCTTCCTCCCTCTCCCTTTTTTATTCTCTCTAGACTGAGTTCTTTGATGTTCTGGAAAACGTCTTATACACCATTTATATCCACAGCTTCTAGCAAAACACTTGACAAATAATAAGCTTTCAGCAATTTATTTCAATTTTTATTTTTTATGAATGATGGGTATGAGAGTAAAACTCATTGCAAATGTACATGATCTGAACAGATTGGAATAATGATCTTTCTTTTCTGTCTTGGATATCTAGAATCATAGCTCTTCGGGGAAAAAACCCCCACAAATTTCTAACCTAAAATCTAAATAAACAGGAACATGTAGGTTTCAGGAAGAAGAGAAATCCACCATGGATGTTGGAAGATTAAAGTGGTTTTCTATAAGGTCTATCCTATGAAAATTTTACAAAAATTTAGATGATCCAATCTTTGAAAGTTATTTTTGATTTTTTTAGATTTTGCCATTCTGGTAAAAGAAGAAGGGGGAGGAGAAAAAAATTCACCTTTATCTGTATTCTTTTATAACCCACTGGAACATATTAATCCAATGACTTTTAAATACCCAGAGAGATATCTTCATTGGTTAATTGGTTAACCCTCAGTGGATAATCCTTACTGCTGCCACATTTTTGGTTCCACAGGTGAAGACATTTGAATTTTCCAGTACTATTTCACAGTTATAAATTGCTCATATTTATCTGACATCACTGTCTAAAGAATTGAATGTATACTGTACTTAGCACAGTGCTTGCATTTTGTCCATTCATTCAACAATTATTTTATCACTAAGTATGTGACAGGTGGTGTTCTAGAGGCTAAAGTATAGCAGTGCAATGAGTTAGGGGATGAAGTTTACTGACAGAATTCATATTCTGCCAATTTAGGACCCCAGATTCCTAATCCCTTACCATTTAATATGATTAATTCATCAAAACATTATTTGGCTTTTGGATGGTAAACCAATCTTCTATTCCTTGGATAAACCCTGTACAGACATGATGTATAATCCTCTTTATGTGTTGCTGGGTCCTCTTTGCTAGTATTTGTTGAGAGTTTCTACATCTATGTTAAGAGATTTTCTATATTTGTTCTTTCTACATTTGTATGAGGTCTGTAATTTTCTCCTCATGTGATACCTTCATCTGATTTTAGTATTAGGCAATTATGGCCTCAGAATGAGTTGGAAAGTATTCCCTCCTTTTCTACTGTTTAGAAGAGTTTGTAAATATACTATTAATTTTCCTTTATACGCTTTGTAAGTCTATCAGATTTTCTGTTTCTTCTTGAGTGAGTTTTAGTAGTCTGTCTTTCTAGGAATTAATTCATTCTATTTAATATTAATTTAATATCAATTTTAGCATAGTTATTCATGTTATTCTCCTATAATCTTTTTAAAGTTTTTACTGTGTCATTGGTAATGTTGCCTCATTTATTCCTGATATTTGCAATTTCACTTTCTTTTCTCTCTCTCTCTCTTTTTCCTTCTTGGACTCTCTAAAAGTTTGCCAATATTGTCGATCTTTTCAAAGAACTGACTTTTGATTTTTTGATGACCTCTGTCGTTTACTATTCTTTATTTTAATAATTTCTGCTCTAATACTTATTATGTATTTTCTTCTACTTGCCTTAGGTTTACTCTTCTTTCTTTCAAGGACTCAAGGAAGAAAGTTAGTTTATTGATCTGAAACCTTTCTTGTTTTATAATATTACCATTTAGAGCTATACATTTCCCTGTAAGCATTGCTTTAGATGAACTTAAGTATTGGTACGTTGTTTCTTCGTTTTGATTTATTTCAAAGTATTTTTTAATCATCTCATTTCTTCCTCTATCCACTTGTCATTTAGGAAGCATTGTTTATTTTTTGCATATTTGTGAATTACTCAAATTTCTCAATTTTGTGTACTTCTATTTCACTCCATTGTGGTTGAAGAACATGCTTTCAATTCTTTTAAATGTATTGAAATTTGTCTTATGGCCTAGGATATAGTCTTTACTGGAGAATGTTCCATATGCAGTTGAAAAAAATGTATATTCTGTTGTTGGGTAAAATATTCTATATACATCTCTTTGGTCTAGTTGTATTATAGTACTGCTCAAGTCTTCTATTTTCTTTTCATCTTTTACTCAATTTTTGTATTAGTTCTTGAAAATTGGGCATTGAAGTTTCCAAACATTATTTTGGATTGTCCAATTCTCCTTCAAATCTGTCAGATTTTGCTTTATGTAATTGAGGACTGTGTCATGAGGTGCACATATGTTTATAATTATTATAACTTCCTCATGTATTGACCTTCTCATCATTATAAATTGAATCTTTCTACTACTAATAACATATTTCTTTTAAAGTCTATTTTTTCCTGATACTATTATAGCTACTCCAACTTTTTTTTTTTTTGCAGTACACGGGCCTCTCACTGTTGTGGCCTCTCCCATTGTGGAGCACAGGCTCTGGACTCGCAGGCTCAGCGGCCATGGCTCACGGGCCTAGCCGCTCCGAGGCATGTGGGATCTTCCCGGACTGAGGCATGAACCCGTGTCCCCTGCATCGGCAGGTGGATTCTCAACCACTGCGCCACCAGGGAAGCCCAACTCCAACTTTTTTATGGTTGCTATTTGCATGATATAGATGACTGAATAATGGTTATTCAAAGATATCAGCACCTAATCCCTGAAACCTGTAAATGTTATCTTGGCAAAACAAAGGTCTTTGCAGACATAAGTTAAGGAATTTGACAAGAGGAGGTTATCCTGCATTATAAAGGTAGGACTCTAAATCCAATCACAAACAGAGAGACAAAGGAAAACTTGTCACACAAGAAGCAACAGGGGTGGCAATGTTACCACAGAGGCAGGAATAGCGGTTATATGGCTAAAAGACAAAAGAAGGTTAGCCGCCACCAAAGCCAGAAGAGGCAAAGAACAGATTTGCTGTCTCCATTAGGACTACAGCCTGTCTAACACCTGGATTTCATCTCAGTAAAACTTATCTGAGACGCTGACTTCCAGAAATGGGAGAAAATAAATTTGTGTTGTGTAGTCAATTTGTGATAATCTGTTATGGCAGCCACAGGAAACTGACACAATTGATATTTCCCATCCTTTGGTTCAATCTATTTGAATATTTGAACCTAAAGTTTATCTCATAGTAGACAGCATATAATTGGATCTTGGATTTTTTGACAATTCAAAAAACTTTATCTTGAAAATACAAATCATCAAAATTAGTGGGATACAGTGAAAGCCGTGCTTATAGGGATTTTTATAACATTGAATAAATATATTGAAAAGGAAAAATATCTAAATAATATAAGCTTCCACACCTACCTTTTCTATTTTGTTGCTGAGATTTTTCTAATTTTTCATTTGTTTCAAGAGACTGATTGATTGCTGGAACATTTTTATGATGATTGTTTAAAATCCTTCCTAGATAATTCCAACATCAGTTGATTAACTTTCCTCTTAAATGTGATTTTCTTGCCTCTTGGTACGGCAGGTGAATTTTTAACTGTATTACGGACATTTGAGTTGTTGTGTAAGGGAGTCTCTAAGTCCAGTATGCATCTTTTATCTTAGAGGCAGTCACTGTGTTATGTGTAGCCCTCAGATCTTGGCCTGCTTTTATAGGTTGTGGTGTTTAATGACCACTTGATTTTCAGAGGCTTTGAGGTGTTATTCTGGTCTGTTCCCTTTACTGGTTGCTGCTCAGGTTCTCTCTTGTCACTGGTGCTGCTTGAGACGGCAGAGAACCCCCAGGTGAGGAGCCACGTGCTTCTAAGTGCAGGATGGGAGTGTCTGGCTCATGGGTGCTTCTCAGGTTGGGCTGCGTGTTGCCTTTTTCCTCCGTCTTCCCAATGTTTCTCAGTGGTGAAGGAGAGTCTCAGGACTAGCGGAGAACTCTTCCCTGGGTCTTTTACTGTCAGCAGGGCTCACAATTGACGCCCCTGGGTTTGGTGCTGATAGGATCTCTTGATTTTGTCAGTTGGTCCCCCATTCAATCACGGGAAGGATTGAATGCTTACTAATATTAGGTAATAATCAGAAATTAAGAAGATTACATTTGTGGCTTTGTTCACGTGTTCTCTTTCATTGGTGAACTGGGATATGATGATTGAAACCATGTCAAAGAACTCCTAGAAAGAGTACAAGCAATATCCTCTCTGTTTACAGAATCTCAACTTTTTTTCAACCATGACCTCTAAATTGTTCCTCATCTGTTCTGCCCTTTGTACTTATTTCTAGCAGCTTCCAGAATTCCACAATACAGGGAAGAAACATTTATTTCTTATAAGATTGGTGTAGGACATCTAGTAAATCAAATTCCAGAGACAATTTGGAAAGAAAATAAGAATTTGCATAGCTTGTTGCATTTTTTTACCTTTTTATTTTATATTGAAGTATGTTGATTAACAATGTTGTGTTAGTTTCAGGTATATAACAAAGTGATTCAGTTATAAATATACATGTATCTATTCTTTTTAAAATTCTTTTCCCATTTAGATTGTTATAGAATATTGAGCAGAGTTCCCTGTGCTATACAGTAGGTCCTTGTTGGTTATCCATTTTAAATATAGCAGTGTGTACATGTCAACCCCAAACTCCCCATCTCCCACTGGTAACCATAAATTCATTCTCTAAGTCTGTTTCTGGCTTGTAAATAAGTTCATTTTTATCCATTTTTTGTTTTAGATTCCACATGTTGCATTTTTGATAGGCTATCAGGTTGAGGACTTCATTTGGACACTCTTGAGAGAATAATGTGTGTGTGTGTGTGTGTGTTACTTTATTGTCAACTTAAGTCAATTCTTAATCGAGAATTGATTTTATCTTTCCACTGAACACATTTGGGATCAACATCTTACATGCCAGTCTCCTAGCTACTTGAAATACCCTGGAATTTTAACTTCTGGTAATTCTCCTTCCCCAAAATTGTAGTTGGAATGTCACGACAACGCAAATGTTATAAAATATTCCAAATACAAAATACCAGTGTACTTGGTTAGTGTCTGATTATTCACAGAGACATATATAGGTATAGCCAATGTGTAGAGATATAGAAAGAAAGACCTAGATGGAAAGTTAGATGTAGATAAATATTTTGAAAGAGAGAGCCATAACTGTATTATATACCTGAATACTCAATCCACACTACCATTTTCCCTTTACTTGGATTACTTTTCTGTAAATCATTTCCAAAATTGGGAACAGAATTCAGCATATGTAGTTTTTAGCCTGCAATTTAGCCCTCAGACTTTCAATGTATGTTTATTTTGTTATTTATTTATTTGAGAGATTGCAAACAACAAAGAGAATTTTATGTTTGAAATAACAATTTTGAACAGAGAAAAGATGTAGATTGTGTCCTAGATGAGTTGATCCAGTATTTCTGAACATTTGACTGATGAAGTGTGTCTGTCAGGGTTGATATTACATGTTTCCACACGGTAATTACATAGGCAGGTGATGGTACTGTTACCAATTGGCTATTCTATATAAGCAAATAAGACATGTTCCTTCTGCTGTTTGAAGCCATTTTGTTCAGGTACATAAAACCCTAGATGCTGGCAATATTTCCCCATACCCCCAGTTTTAAAAGACCACTCTAAATGATCCTCCGTAATGAAACTTCGTGGTGTGCCCGTCAAGTGTATTCCACTGTATTAGGTACACTCCTAAGATAATTCCACCCATTACTGGACATGAGATTTCCTACATAAGAATTATAGTCTCTTCAGACCAAATGAGCTTACGTCGCATCCTATTTCAACTGAGCGTTATTTGGGTTCTTGGTATAAATCACTTTACGAGTGAGCATAGTGCTTTTTTAAAAACTCATTACTAATTTGTAAACAATTTGAGATAGAAACTGCAAAGACTATTGAATATTCATTGGTTTTGGAGTTAAGTCTATCTCATTATCTTAACCATGTCCTTCACCAAATTTCCCCTGGAATCATTGTTATGAGGAATTATATGTCTTTCTTTTCCTGCTGGCCACATCAGACACGTTTTTGTATCAATGAAGTCTGTTTCAAAGGCACATTGCCAAAATGATAATTTACCACAAACAAAATAAACAAGACGGAAGATGAGATGCTAAATATTGGCAGAAATGTGGACAGTTTGCAGAGGACAAGTGAGTTCTCTACCAGCACCATTGATGTTGCCTTTGCCAAAACAAACCATGATATCAAAAGCCTCAGAAGATTTTGTAAATTATTTTAAATAATAGGTATTATTACAAACTTCGGCATAGTTGTATTACCCACAATACGTACCCACAAGCACACATATAATTAACCCATCACAAGGGTTTTAAAAAGTTTCCCAAACATAAATTTAAGAGATGTTCCTTTTTCCGTCAATCCCCATCTCTTTCAGACCTCAACTTTTTCAGTAAATAAAGAGTACTAAAACTTTCTCACACACATTCAGCATCAGCTATAGCAGCTGTCTCCCTGTCACCAACAAAACAACAAAATAAATTATGCATCGTGCTTTTAAAAAATTCCTGGGGACAAACGTGGTTTGATCAATTTAAGACCCAATGATAGTGGCAGTTTCATCTACTACCTCTGCTCTGCATGTCAATGAAATATGCCTAGAGTAGAGAGGAAGGACTGCTTGGAGAATCACACAGATAAAAGACATGGACAGGGCACAGAAAGAGGCATAGGAAGTAGTGACCACAACTGGACAGGATGAACGATATGGTCTTCATAGAAATAGGGAAAACTCCTGGACGACCATATGACAACCATTATAAACAGAGTGTTTTCATCAATGAGAATAATGAAGTTAACATAAATAGAAGGGAAGGAGGAAAGGCTCTGTACAGAAGGAAGAGAAAACAAGCAAAGACATGAGTGAAGTAGAATTTAATATACTTCATTGTAGGAAATTTTGTTTTGATACAACAGGCAAAAGTACATATGATAGATCCAAGGATAGGGGATTTGGGAAAAAATAAGAGCAGCAGGTACTGGGTAAGTGAGGGCATGAAAATCCCAAACCAGAGAGAAACTAGCTGGAGTGTAAATCCTCAGAGTTGCCAAGAAATTTAATCAGAGAAAGAGCTTAGGAGAGGAGCAGAGAAATACTTAGAGAATGAAAACGGACGGGTCCCCGTGGCTCTCGGTGGATCTAGCTGGGAGAAGATCTCGGAAGGTAATGAGGTGTGGGCAGTGTAATTGAGAAGAGAACAGGAGGGAACTAAGATACATGAATAAACAACGTAGGGTTAAGAGACCATTTGACAATTATTTTGTAGTAACTGGCTAGTGATAATTGGAGCTGGGAAGAAAATGGGATGCTGCGGGTGTGTCTAGACCCAAAGCAAACAACAGTGAAAGGGCTGAAACTATCAAAGTAGAACTGGCATCTGACAGCTTTGGATTTAAATACATAATTGGAGTTTTAATTTTTATCAGCTTTGTTATACTTTTAACAGTTGCACTCCTCCCCCTGGGGTAGAAGCATGAGAGTTAGATTTTAACATGTAATGGCATTCTTCTTTGTGCTTTTACACACACACACACACATGCACGTGTCTTCACACTATTAAGTTCACACTGATAGCAGGGTCAATGTGACATCCATTGAATATGTGGTCCAGTTCTAGCTCTGGGAGTGAAATGATCCTCTTTTAAAGAAATGGAGGAGACGGGTCCTTTTAAAACAGCCTATCAAGGAGGCAATTGCTATCTTCATAATGTAGACAGGGTAATGAGGGAACATATAGAAGAGAAGCAATTAGTGGGCCTGGGCAGGAAGTGTCCTGCTGTTCCACTTAATTAAATAATTTGTTTCAAAGAAGGGCTGCCCTCTACATCATTCCAGGATTGCCATTTTAGGCTAAGTTTAGCGTCTACAATAGGAGGTCCTGCCATGGCCAGTTCTACAGTCATCCCCTATCTCTTGTTTCTATTTACTCTGCCCTCAGCCTTTGAAGGAGTCCCTTCATGAACTTCTCCTCTGGACCTCCTTCTGAGGGTACTGCGGTTTCCTGCATGGTACGGGGGTCCCGCTACCTTCTTTCAGATTTTTGCAGTTAATGTGCATCGCTTTGCCTTTTTGGTTCAAAAATAAATTGTGAGTACGTGTGAATAGCAAAGTACAATTTATTTTTCCTTCTTTCCTAACATACCTACAATTTATACTAGATCATGGGATACTGCCATTCATGCTCATCATTAGACTGGGAAATGACCAGATTGCAAAGTTTTATCGAATATGCCATTTTATTTTATCTTATTATATTTTATTTTGTTTTGTTTTACGTTAGATGACATTTGCATTGGAGAGGACTGAATAAGAGGTACTGGATAAAAAGCAGAATTAACTTCAAGGTTTCCTGCTCTGATATATGGAGCTCTTAATTTTGCAGCACCTGGGAAATGAGCAGTGCTACAGATGGCTTTTGCATTATTTTGATTATTTAGATGTCATTTAGGTAAATGCTATGGCTTCTAGACTTTTCTTTGGATACCTCATGCCAGAGCTTTATGTAATAGGTGACATCCAACTTAAAAGTGACAGTTTTGATACATTGCTGCTTATAATTACATTTCCTTCAGATGCGAGTGTCTACAGAGCTGTGAATGCTACCTCAGGTGGTGTGTCTGAAGAAAGCAATGGTACAAACAAGCAATGAACTTACTTTTCCCAGCACAGTTGTAACTTGGGTCACATGAATCTCTGCCATGAAGAAAAAAAAAACAGTTAGCACTGTTTTGTCGTATGAATATACTACGCCCATTTTAAGGTGGTAGTCTTATTGTAAAGCATTTGTCATCGTGAACTTACAGCCATTACAAAAGCTACTCAGTAAGTGTTTACATGGCCCGGCATTCAACCTATCTTGAATATGCTATGTGCACAAAAATGCAGTGAGTGCTGGAATGTGAAGGCCCATCTCAAATGTGAAAACATCAAGGCTGCCTTAAAAAACAGTTGCTAAGAAACAATTTTACAGGGGGCTGGTAAAGATATTTCTTACATATTCTTTGTATACGGTTGTTTTTCATTACATCTAGCCTAACTTTTTACCACAGCAAAAGAATTGTGGCAGACATCACAGAAAAAATGTTTTTGCAGAAACTATGTTTAAATTTACAGAGCCATATTACCAATCCCCCTTTAAAAATATTTCTGCGTACATCCTTTACTAATAAAGGTGATATGGGGCAGATGTGCTCTGAAGCAGAGAATGCAGTGAGCACTTAGGTACACAGGTTTGGGTGTGTTTGCCAGGCCTCACTGCTAGAGTGGCCCCGAGACCTTGCAGGTGAGGCAAAGGCCCTAGTCTTGACTGTCAGCTCCGATGCTTTCTTGCTCTGAGCTTGGGCAGGCCACTTTGTAACACTAAAATTAGACTTCTTTGTTTGTAAAATGGAAGGTTGACAACTGCCCAGCCTACATCAAAGGCTTGTTATGAGAACTGGATGAGAGCACTTTCCTGAAAACATCCTGGAACCTGCAGAGCATGGCTGAGTTCTGACTGCAGGATCCACTGGGGTCACTTGGGACTTGAGTCATTTCTCTGTACTTAATTCCCTTATCTGGAAAATGGTAAACGTAAAATCACCTAAAAGGACTATTGTTAAGGATTGCATGAGACAATGTGTGTGAAACATTTAGCAAAGTACCTCATCTGTCGTCATAACCTAACACAGGATTCTGTTATTATTCTTTTTGTCTAAGCATTTAATTCTCGGGGAAGTAGTTCGGGGAAGTAGTTTAACTGAATTGCAACCATTTGTGTTTCTTTGAAATATATATTGTATATACTGGGATGGTTTTTAATGGTTCTTACCATATCTTTGCAATTAAGTGACACATGATGATTTTCATTCATTAGGGTATTACTTGAATTACTCTTCTGCATAGCAGAGGGCGATCTTGCTTTGTTGATAGGTTGCAGCTAACCACACTTAGGTTATGTCATATTATACAAGAGGCATTAAAACAACACCACAATGAATAAGTGCCTACTCTTTTTGTTGCTTGCCTTTTTATAATCTCTCTGATTCACTGCTCTTGGTATAACCCAGACAGCCTCCTATCAATGCCAAGGCTAAAACCGTGGTGCAGAAGTGAAACACATCTCTGCTAAAAGTTTTAACCAGAGTTCCGCCATTTAAAACATGATGATTTATGGTTATGAGTTTTCAGTTTAATATGCATTAAGAATTCAAATGCTGTTGCGATAATTTTTTAGTAAAAGCTGCTTTTTAGGACTACCTTTGCACATTTTCTTCACAAGCAACAATTCTTCATCTATGGAGTAATTTATTTCTTCTGGTTTTAATATGTTAGAGATGAATGGTTGTATGTCTTTCCTGTTAGAGCATTACAAGACAGGCCACTTTTGCATTAGGCTGGTACTACAGGAGATACCTGTGGTGCTCTTCATGCTTCATGTGGTACTAATTTAAATGGGAAGTTGCACATATTTCATTGAAACACTTGGTAAAGCCAGCTTTCACAGAAGGGTGCAAATGATGGACTGTTCTCTGTGCGCAGCTGAACTGCTCTAAATGTGTCAGAGAGGGTTATGGATCATTTCACTCACCCATCAACTCTGGTCCGCCGTGTGTACAAATCACAGCCTAGTGTCATCCAACAGAACATTCCTGACAATACTAGAACACTTATAGTACTGCCATTTTTAATAGGAGTTCTGCAACCCTGTTTAAATGGTATTACTTTTTTAACACTTTCACTCCTGACCCATTTCTCAAGCTGGCTTTGGCAGTGATTGCAAGCTTTATTATGACTATTCAGCCATGGGGAGAGGGTGTGTGTGTAGATTTCACTTCACACCACACCCGGGTCCTAATCTGACTTATGTTTGCTCATATTAGATGCTGTGAGAGCCTCTTTCTTTTATCAAAAGCAAAGCCACTGATCCCTCTGTGGTTTGTTCTTGGGAACAACCACTGATACCATTTCAAACAGGTAGCTTTGGCTTCTAATAAATAAGTTGAATAAATTAACTGTAAATATTCTTTGATTTCTAAATCGCTTTCATGACTTTGACTACTACTATTAACTAAAGAAAGAAACAAAAAAACCCCTAAAATATTCAGTCACTATAATTTTTTCATAATTTTGCAATTCTGTTGTTTTTGTTTGATACTTTATCAAGATGAAATAGCTTGGGGACTACTGAAAATAAGTGTATTGGGTCTGTTTTCTGTAGCTTCATTTACAGACTTCTGGACAGTTGGGCAAAACTCTACTGAAAATGAAATTACTGGAAAGATTCCATGTCTACATCAGGGTAATGGAAGAAAGAAATCCATCATATATGACTTTTTATTTATATTTTGAACTGGCGACCTAGTGATACTAGTAGTTGCTTTGTATGTATATTGATAAAAACGTGATTTACAAGTTATAGCTCATTGGTGACTGTAAGAATCTAAGGAACGTTGAAAAAATTGATATTATAAATACTGGGAACACCAAAATGACAACATAAAGCAGATGTCTGCCTTCCCTGGGATTCTACACAAAACCTTAAGTTAGGCCTTGCAACAATATTATGGTATTAGGATAAACTGAGTGAGACATAAAAATGTAAACACTGAGAGATTGTATGCTATGTAACCTTCAGAACTAGAAATTACCACCTCAGGAAAAAAGTAAGCAATAGGCATTTTTCATCATTCTTAGAAATTATCTTTGTGTTAGCCACTGTATTTATTTACTGGAATAAATGGGAGAAAATAACATTAAGAAAGACTCCATTTGTATAATGTCTTTCTCAAATGTGATGTTTATTGAAGAGCAAAATCTGTAAACCAATGGTTTGTATTTTCCTGTTCCTTTTGAAGTGAATATTCAGCCCCAGTATGTACTTTTCATTTTAGACAATAATATTTATATGATAAAAATTAGAAGAGCAATGACATCTTGCAGCCTTAAGAGAGGTTCTGGTTGTGCAAGACCTGAAATGCACAGGCTCTTTAGAGAAAATGAAAATAAGTGGGATCTATAAGAGGGGAGGGAACAGGGCCCAGGAAATTCAGGCTGGCTCAGAACATCAGAACATCTCTACCAGTCAAAGAACATTTAAGTTTAAAACACTCTGCTATGTGGAATAGGAAATTTAAATTCATTCCTGTATTATTAAAATAAACCCAAGGATACATATTGATCTTTCAACAATTTGTGTTTAGGCAAATGGTACAATCATTTGCTGTAGCTTAGAATCTGAAAAGCACAATTCTCCAAACATATCTAAAGCACACTTTCTCCCAAACAAATGAAAACTCGACTGTTAGGTGACACAAAAGTATCAAGAACATCAATATTTAGCGTTCTGCTGTTGTTTATTTGAATCAGCAGACTCCTGCAGTAAAGAGGATTCCTCATAGATAGTTGAGGTGAGCAGAAATTAATAGGTGGAGGTGGGGATTCAGGGAACCCCTGATGGATTTACTGCTCTGGTCTGTCCCCTCAGAGGCCAGGAAAGGAAAGAGAGCCAGGCCGAGGAGCTGGTGCAGAAGCGGAGATAGACCTTTCCTAAGAAAACCAGGCTCCGGGCCAGAGCTGGGAGGGAGCTGCCCCTGACCCCTTTGTCTTTTGACCCTCTGGTCTGGCCTCCCATAGAAAGCCTCCTGGAAGTCAGAGAGTGGTCCACGGAGGTTACCATCCAAGTGCAAAGCAAGGCAGACCGGTGTGGAGAACAGATCTGGCTGGGGAAAAGGGGGACTCAGAAAATCACAAGCAAAATAGTCACACAGGAGAACAACAGAGTTTAATCATTTCTCATACATAAACCAAATAACTGAAACCAGAATACCCTTACACATACTTTTTTTTTTCTTATCTCTCTGGCTGTTTTTATTCCTAAAATCAAGTTACAAAGCCCCATTTCGACAGTTGGCACACTGGAACCTGTGCCCTTTCTCATCTGGAGTCCCCCATCTGAACCGTGAAACACAAACCATCATTTGAGGTCTTTTTCTCAAGTTTCCCCGGGTACACACTTAGTACCCACTGAAGGAATGGGAGAGAAATTAATTGATTACATATGATGGATGCTGTATGCAATAGGACTTGATTACCTGGAGGAACCCAGGGGAAAAATGCTAGAGACCCAATGCTCTGGGGCTTCTTGGTGGAACCCCTGAAATGTGGAAGACTCCCCTCCTGAAAAAGGTCCTCTCCTGTCACTATTAGAATCTCTCATTAATGGAAGCGAGTCATGGCTTTGCTATATCTTGTGACAATAAGCATTTTCCATAGGAAGCCCTTACTCCCCAGCTCCTGATACAGGGCAGGGGACAAACAGTACTTGGTGGCCGAGTATGTGAGTGAAAGGATGAATGAATAAATTAACATCCGAACTGATACGTTAGTCAAAAGGCAACTCTCAATTGAAACGTGTAAACAATCTCAAAGAAAATTGTGCAGGTCTAACGGTGATTTCAAAAAATCCATTTGGAGAGGTATTTAAACCCTTCTTTAAAAGGAGCAACACAGTCTTATCCTCAATACTGCCATTTCCCTCATGTGTTTTTCATACTTTTTTTTTTGCATTCTATTTATTTCCTTCCTGTGTCTTGAGTCAGTTAACTTCCTTAAATGGCCAATTTTCTAACTTTGAGTGTCATTTGAATCCATGTATTGGCCACATTCCCAATCCTTCTAAACATAAGTGCTCAAATTTAATAAAATGCATGGCTTCCCATCTGTGTTTTAATATCAAACTTCTAGAGAAATCAACATGTGAAGTATGTTAAAGGCTGTCAGAAAACATGGTCATGTTAGGGTGAAAATTGAAAGAAAGGTTTAAGGGGGAACCAAAGCAGAGGAGGCCTTTGCTGCTTTTGGGCTCTCATTTTTCCACAGCTGTATGTGGGGAGTGAAAGGCAGCTAACACTCCCCATTGAACCGGGAAGGGCATAAATTCAAGCCCTGAATGTGTGAACTGCATTGTAGCCTCTTTGTGAGCATCTCTGAATGCTACCCTGTTGTAGGCATTTAATTTCATTCTATAATAATTCAGTTGCCAAAGTCTTTGTCCTTGCTTCCTAACATATGCCCCAAAGGCTTGTTTCATGCAAGCAGGTGCCATTAAATACGTTTCTGAAGCTTAAGGATAGAAAATACTACCTCAACCTGCATAGGTGTTGTTACACAGCTTCAAAATTTAATGAAGTATTCCCTTAAGAAAGTATGGCATTGATTTCTACGTGGCATCAAATCATAGGCTTCCATAATTTCAAGAACTAATTAAGCAGATAGAAAGTAGTGCCTGTGGCTTAATCCTGTGATAAAGCTGCATGAGCCCCAGACATCTCTCGTTTGAATTTGCGTTGGATCGACAAAATAAACTAAGTTCTGGAAGAAATACTTATTGTATAATTATAGTTTAACTATATGCAATAAAATAATTATTTAAATAAACAGGAATGGCAGACGGTTCATGGAACTCTAAGAACAGGAAGATCTGTAAGCTATATAAACTGTGCATGTTATTCCTTAGAAAGAGTGTGCAAAAAGCAGGTTAGAATTGGCAAAATTCCTAAGCAGTGAGAAAATCGGTCAGTTGTTTCCCATTGATAGGCCACAAAAGAACCAAACTTGGAAACCAATGTGGTTTTTCGGGAATAACTGAATAGAACCCTCAGGGGCATGCCATTTTCAGGAGTTGGCATGTTGTTTAGTTTTGTCCAATTATCAATAAGTGGAGGGGGATTAGCTGTTGGTAATAGTGCAATGGATAAAAGACTCAGGTCATAAGCAGTGAATTTTAAAAAGTGAGAGTTTACTTAGAGGGGGGAAAGCTTTTCTAAATTAGCAATAAAATGAGATGATTAGGTTAACTGTTCAGTTTCTAAAGCAGATAAATCCTGGTGACATGTATTATACCCTGAGTGGTATGTCAAGGTTCATCTAGCTTTCATTTCCTTACTGAAAAATAATCATTTAGGCCTTCATCAAGCAGGCAACAGAAGACCCTGGGTAAAACTTTAAATGCCTTTGGAAACAGCAGAAAATGACCTTGAGAAGAGAAAAAGGAAAAAGACCAACAGAGGGAAGTAAAACTCGGAATGGTTAATAAAAAGTTTAGATTCAGATTAATGATTTTCTTTGTTTAAATGCCAGTGCTTGTATTCACATGAAAATCTGTCCTTAAAAGTGCAGTTAGAATGCATCAATCCTTAAATGCTGCATATACCAGAGATAAATGAAAAGTCGCTGTGCCAAAAAAATGTTGATTTATGGCTGGCAGGAGCTGACTACTAGCTTTTCTGTCATCATTTGGGGGTATCAGTTTAACCAGAAGAATATGCAAAGGTAATTAAGAAAAGCAGAAAATTATGAATTTAGAATGCATTTCAAGACTTTTCTAATCATCTACAATACTCACATCACATTAACTAAGCATTCAAGGGAAAAAAGAGATGAAAATATTTTTGCTTTATCCCTCGGTCATTTAAAATTAACCTGTATTCACAGAACTTCAACGGGTATTTGGCTCTAGGGGGCAATCCAAACTTAATTTGAGGGGTCATGAACAAAAGCCGTCTAACTTCTTTGATGTCCCAAGCCATATCTAAAATATTGTCTACAGAACAAGCACAATCTGGATATCTAAGAAGATCCAAGAAATGTTACCCTCTTAGAGTTTTCTAAACGCCCAGAGAAAGCACACAGTTAATATTTGTAAAAGCTTAGCAATAGAAACCCCAGCCAATAGAACATTATGTGAGATCTGACATCATGTGTTATATAATTAACCGATAAAGTCCACCAAGCATTCTCTCTTTTGTACTGTGTAAGACATAACAGTAGCTGCAAATCCAATTCACAAGCTGTCTGAATGAATAATTTGTGGGAGGAGTAAGGAGAAAGATGCTAGTATTATAATATATTTTCATTTAAAAATTCCAACTTCTCTGCAAGCTGGGCCCCTGGACATTGCTAGTTTTACTTCAGTACCTGAAAATTGGTATTTCATCCAATTTTCCGATGGTATGTCCGTCGGATGTTTTGTTGTTAAAAATAACTGGCTTATGGGCTTCCCTGGTGGCGCAGTGGTTGAGAGTCAGCCTGCAGATGCAGGAGACACGGGTTCGTGCCCCGGTCCGGGAAGATCCCACATGCCGCGGAGCGGCTGGGCCCGTGAGCCATGGCCGCTGAGCCTGGGCGTCCGGAGCCTGTGCTTCGCAAGGGGAGAGGCCACAACAGTGAGAGGCCCGCGTACTGCATATAAATAAATAACTGGCTTAGTCAGCTGCAACTTAGCTCATCTTGTTGTTCTGTCTGTAATGAGTGTGCCTAGGATGGAGATAAAGGAGATATTTTGTCTGCTCATCTATGAGATTTGATCTACAAGGAAGACAAAATTAGAGCAAGGCAGATGGGGAATTCTCTGTTATGGAGAATCTCCTAGTGTTACATAGTTTCAGTATATTGAAATTCAGTATGTTTGAAATTGACTGTATTGGCTTGGCGATAGAAGAATAAACATGTATGATGTCACCCTATCATCAAAGATTGCCCACCCCACTCTACCTCACTTTCTTCCCCTCCAGGACAATGACATTTTGTTTTGTTGCACTAATAGTATATGTTTTTTTCTTTGATCCAACCTCCTTTTGACTACCTAAGCTATAATAGCTTTTGTTGGGAAAAACCAGAAAATTATATGCCATTATACAAAGTTTGAAATTTGGGCTAATGGTTTGGAGTATTGTAGTTATATAGTCTGGGATATGGCAGATACTTGCTCAACAACTCATGTTTATTGGTGCGCATTTTATGAATAGAAAGGAGAGACTTACACAGAACAGATATAAGAGAATGCAGAAAAATTGCTGCTTGATGTTGGGGGAAAACAGACTTTGAGTGATAGATTCATTTCTTCAGTATGGAAAATCTCCAACCAAAGAGTGAAGTCAATTTTGCCAGAAGTAATGCTAAAGTTCACTGGCTCCAAGAGTCCACGTGTGTGTTCAAAAGACATTTTTGCGTGCCAGGCACATGGGAAGCAATGAGATGAACTCTGCCTGCTACCTCATTCCCCCAAACTATGGCTCTTGTTAATTAAATGCCAACTATGTGCCATGCACCTCATGGACACTGCACATACCATATATACATATATTAATCATATTTGCTCTAATCCCAGAAAGTACCAGAACTTTAAGGTAATAGCAGGAAGATAGTGAAGATGACATTTGAACTGAGATCTGAAGGATTAGTAGGAATCTCCTAGAAGCACAGGGTAAGGAGGCATTTTACAGCCATACTAGCAAGTGTGATGGTGCTGCTTTTGCTGGATTGTACACATTATCAAGGAACATGACTTAGTTAAGTCATCCCTCCTGAGAGGTCATGCAATATTATGATTTTCATTTCTAAAGTTTCCCACAATTAAAAAACTATTTCAGTATCAGTACTGCTCATTTAGGATAAGCAGATATACATTCCAACTTCTCTCTTGTTCTCTCATATTTCTATTTCTGATACACATAAATTTATAGATTAGTAAATTCTTCTTTTCATATGAGGTATGTCCAGTTGTTCTTTCCTAAGTTCAGCTGGCTCAGATAAGCTGTTTTTTTTTTTTTGTCATTGCTGTTGTTACTGCTTTTCGTTTTAATAGAAATCTATTATTATAATTTATTAGAAGTAGAAATACAGCTTAGAACAGTCTATGGCAATTACAAGCTAAGGATTCACTAATAAATTAAGTCTGTATAATCTGGGTTATATTAATATAATGACCCCTCTCACCTTACGAATAAACTAATTTCCAAAAATGAACTTCTCTGAAGAAGTTGATCCTCAAGATATCTTTATCTGATTTCCGTCCTTCTGGATGTGTGTGTGATTCCTTATAGATAGGAGCACTTGGAGACCCCGTCTTCTTATACCACCCTTGACAATGTTGAGTTTTTCATATGAGCATAGGATTTAACTTTCTGTTAAAGTATCAGATTAATACAGAAGCAATTACAGATCATAAATGGAGAGCTCGGTGAATTTTCACAAAGCCGGGGTTGGGGAGCCATCCAGATAAGGAACAACAACACTGCCAACACTCAGGAAGCCCTACGTGCATCCTTCACGTTCTGTCTCCAAAGATTCCATGATCGCCAGTGATTTGTTTCACCAGTTTTTCAAACTTTATGTTAATGGAATCACACAACATGTACTCTTTGGAGTTTTCTTCAACATTATAACTGTTTGTTGTTGTTTATAAAGTTTTTATTATGAAAATTGTCAAATGTGTACAAGAAGGCATAAAACAGTATAGCAAACCCTCATGTGCTTATCACCCAGCAATTAATTTCAACAATTAAAATTCATTGTCAGTCTGGTTTCTTCTGTACTTCTCACTTCCTCCTTTCCATAGGATTTCAAAGCAATTCCAAACACTGTCTTTTTCACGCAAGAATATTTCGGCATAACCTGTTAAGGACTCTTGTTAAGCATGATCACAATTCCAGAATCAAGCTTGAAAAACTAAAAATCATTCATTAATATCATATTTATTCAGGTATACAATTTTAATTATTTTACAAATGTCATTTTTAATAGGCTGGATGTTTATAATAAATTCCATAAATTTTCAGTGTTATAATTGTTTGACAGTTCTCTTACGTCTTTAAGGTTCCATTTCATCTTTTCTTTTTTCTCTAGCAATTTAATTTTTGCAAAAAATTAATCATCTACTTGTAGTGATCTCTAGGGTTTGGGTTTTTCTTATTGCCCCTCCATGATACCATTTACCATGTCATCATATTTTCTGTGTTTCCAGTAACGTTGCTGCCTCTAGGGGCGTAATCAGGACGCTTCTTTTTCTTCCTTCCCCTCTCCTCCTCTCCCCTCTCCCGCTTCTCCATTGTGGGAGAACTATTTAATCAAAAGCTCTGTGCTCCTTCATCAAGAGGCACGTTACATCTGGAGTCTCACTTTTTGTAAAGCTAGCAACCATCAAGGATTAATGTGAAATCCCATCATTTTGTTAGGGATTGAACATATTTATATACTAATTCCGTCATTTCATAATTGATTATTATTTGGAATAATTCAGTGACTCGTACATCTAGAATGTGGTCATCAAGAATACAGTTTGGGGCTTCCCTGGTGGCGCAGTGGTTGAGAGTCCGCCTGCCGATGCAGGGGACAGGGGTTCGTGCCCCGGTCCCGGAGGATCCTACATGCCGCGGAGCGGCGGGGCCCGTGAGCCATGGCCGCTGAGCTTGCGTGTCCGGAGCCTTTGCTCCGCAACGGGAGAGGCCAGGACAGTGAGAGGCCCGCGTACAAAAAAAAAAAAAAAAAAATACAGTTTTTATATAATGGGGAATATAAACGTTTGATTCTTTATGTAACAGATTTCAAAATAGTGAATTTGTTCACAGAGGCTATTTTTTTAATTGTTGTTGCTGCTTTAGTATCATTATGAATTTAGCGACTTCAGTTTATTCACTATGTTTCAATCCATTGCAGTTATTAGTTTTATTGATGCTCAAATCATTCCATTACCAGTAACGGCGCGGGGTCGGGGGGCGCCTCTTAGAGCCGACACAGCCCTTTTGACCTGTTTCCTTTTTATCTGGTTTCATATGATGCTCAGGTTTGTTTTGTGTATGCCTGCTGTCTCTTCAAGGAGCCCTGGAGATAGGACTACAAGACCATGATTTGGGTGGTGGTGTGCTCATTGTAACTTAATCAGTCATTGTTTCTAGGCATTTGAAGTAGACAAAGTAAAGATATAGATAAATATATCACAAGTTTACAGTGATACTTGTAAATAAGATTCAGAATAATAGACTTATTTTTACTTAACCTCCTCCATGTTACAACTTTATCTGGTTCCTCGTCCCCAGTGCGTCCCAGTTCCCATTGACCCCGGGAATAATAAAACCAGTATACCTTATAAGTTAATTATTTGTTCTATCACCTGTTACACACACAACAGTTTTATAATAATACTGACACTACTACCGGCAATATGGTTACAGAAAACAGTTTAAGATTTTAAGATTTCTTTTTCAGTTATTTTGTGTTCTCAGTGCATATTACACTAGAGATGTACAGTTAATTACAATGTTTTAAAGTTCTTTATCATAATTCCTCTCTGATAGTTTTGACAAATCAAATGCACATTTACATTCATGGCTTCTTAATTTTAAGGGATTGCTTTTAGAGTTTAATTTTCTTTTATAATTCTGTATTCACATGATTCTAAAGACAAATCTCAGTAAAATACGATATATTGAAGAATCACCCAAGGAAGTTCCTTCTCCCTATGGGTAGCTACTTTAAAATGTTTTTATGGTTGATCATTTTATTTTTTGAAAATATAATTATACACTATATCATCTATTTGTTTATCTCTATCTATCTGTTTACCTGCTTAGTTATTTCCTTTTGTAAATACTAGCATATTATATACCTTTTCTCTACTTTTATTTACTCTTGCTAATATAGCTTGGAAGGTGCTCATTAATGGTATATAGTAATATTCATCACTGACTTTCAGTACTTCCAAGAATTCACTGTGTCTGTACCAGAGTTAGTTCAGCTGGTCTGGTTTGATTGACAGACCTTTGAGTTGTTTCCAGTCTTTTGTTTTTGTTTTCTGCAATGAATACCCTTCTGCATACTCCTCTCATATTTTTGCCAGTGTATCTCTTGGGTGGCTTCCTAAAAGTGGGATTGCTAGGTCAAAGGTAAATGCATATATACTTTTGGTAGATATTGCTAAGCTCTCCTTCATAAGATTTGTAACATTTTGATACCCACTGGCTGTGTATGAGAGCCTCATCAATAGAAGGTATCTTTTGCAATCTAATTTTTCTATCATCAATTATTCCTTCTAGAGTTTTCAGCCACAATTATGGAAATTCTTTTCTTTCAAGCTGTAAAAAGAATTCACCTCCATTTTTCTAGTAACTGTAATCTTTTAGTTTTTACATTTAATTATCAGATTCATTTGGAATTTATCTGGTTTGTGGTAAGTAGAATTATCCTGATATAATCTTATATTTTTCAATATGGATGGTCAGTTATTTCAATATGATCTTTAAAAGGCCAATGTTTTCTTAACTGATTTAAGATGCTACCTTTAATATATACTGAATGTGTATAACTGGGACTTTTTCTGGATTTTTCTCTCCTGTTCCACTGTTTTGTCTTTCTAACCTTATGCCAAAATTGTTCCATTTTAATTGTAGGAAATTTGGGGTATATTTTAATATCTGATAGGGCTACTTCTCTTTAAAATAAAACATATTATCAACTTGTCTAGATGAAGAAAGAGTATTTTTTTTATTAGAATTGCATGTAACGTGTACACTAACTTGGCGATAAGTGACCCACTAATGATCTGGGGTCTTCCTGTGCAAGAATGTGATAGAGCCTTCCTTTTGTTCAGGTTAGGATTTCTCCTTTTTTCGGGATTTTTTTTCTCCTTCAGGAAAAATCATAGCTTCCTCTATAGGTTCTAGATATCCCTTCTTGTAATTACATGTAGGTATTTCCTGTTAGACATAAAAATGGGATACATGTTTTATTTGGCTTCTGTTTATATATATTAATGGTTATTTAATAGTCATCAAAGATACCAAACAATTGGATTTTCCAGTTAATGTAATCACAACATCTCAAAATATGGATTGTTTCACCACTTTCTTTCCAGCATAAATGAACCTCAAAAACCTAACACTGAGCAAAGGAAACCAGACAAGAAAGAGTACTGCTACATGATTACATTTTGTAGAGTGTGAAACAGACAAAACCAATCTTCGGTGGTGAAGGTCAGGAAATTGCTTACCTTTGTGGTGCGTGGTGAGTTAGAACAGAAGGAAGCTCTGGACTGCGGGCAGTGTTCTCTTTCTTGATCTGCTCAGTAACTGCCTACAAGGGTGTGTTTCATTTTGGGGATTAATAGAAATTATAAAATTATTTTTGTGCTTTTCTGTGTGTGTGTGATAAATTCCTCTCTAAAGTCTAAACACATGTAATAAAAAAGGAATTGGTGGATTCTTCCCTAATGTGATTAAATGTATCAGAAAAGTCAGCATGTTGCTTAATTGGGAAATTGACCAGAACCTTTCCCATGAAGTCAAGAATAAGGCAAGGTTGTTCATAATCTCCACTATTTAATATTACGGGACAGTAAACTATTAGATATGCCCTTTTCATCATACCAGATCACGGGCACATGATACCTGTATGATTTACCATTGGTGATGTTAACCTTGATCTGGTTAAGGAAGTATCTGCTTGCTTTCTCCACCGTAAAGTCACTGATTTTCTTTCCATACTCTTCTTATTAGAAGTGAATCAGTATAGTCCAGGATTCATTCAAGTAGAGAGACGTTAAATTCTACCTCCTGGTGGGAAGAGCTTCAAAGAATTGCGCTTATGTATTAAAATGACCACAGTAATTGGTAAATGTAGGGAAGATATTTTGAGGCTACACAAGTATCCTATTTCCTTTAAAGATTCCTCAACTGATTTTAACATTGCCTGCTGCATTTGTTACTACGGTATTCTAGTAGAAATCTTCCACTCAGTGATATTCCATTGCCTCTTTTGCTTATAAGCCAATACTAGCATTATGTAATATGTTTTTCATGTTGTTCCAGCCTTGGTCATTGAGATCTTCCAGGTTGGCTTTTGACATGGCTTAATCTTTTTACTTTATTTTTTTAAAAGAAATTCTTTGTTTTCTGGGACTACAACATGCTACAAACTCATCTTGTGTTTTCTTTGCCTCTGCCCTAGATTTAGCCATTTCTCCTAAGAGCCCTGCTTTCTTTGATCGGAGAATGGTATTAGAAACCAATATCTGGGTGCAGGGTATGTTCATTGCTACTGGAGTATCACTGTTTCTAGGCCCTCTCGGGGGCACAGTTAGGAAATATTTGCATTTATATTAGCCAGTATATGCACATGTCTATAATTATTTCTGCACCTACTTATCTAGAATATATATATATATATATATATATATACACACACACACACACACACACATATATATATATATATATATATACACATACTGAGTTAATACTGAAATCTCTGACTATAATTCAGTACTAGTGGTCCATTCTAGACGTCCTCTCTTGTTACTTGTAATTTATTTTGACTGTTAGAAAGAAACTTGAGTTCCTAGCATCTAAATTTTATTTGCTTATTTTTTACCCCTACTGTACAGGTGAAATAGTTTCTGAATTGTTAGCCTATACCCTGTGAGAAACAAATTTAGCAACTACACGGCAATGTTTATGTACAGTCCTTTTCTTTTTCTTTTTTTTTTTTCCAGCTTTATGGCATCAGGCAGAAACACTGTTTTCCAAAATTGTTTAGTTCAACTTTTTTTATCTCCACCTTCTACCGTAGGGTTACGTCATGCACGTGTAATACAGAGTTATTTGTCACACTACATTCAATTCTGGGATACCCAGTATCAAGCATAATAGGATTTTCTTTGAATACAGTTAACTTCATTGTATGGGTTTTCATAAACCCATAGAGTTAGGTATCCACCACACAAGCCAGTTCCTTCACCCTAGAATTTCGGTTTTGTGGTTCCTTTAGGGTCAACTCACCTACTTCCTCCAAACCCTGCTAGTCATTAACCCGTTTCCTGTCCATGCTGTTCTGCCTATTTTCAGAATGCCATGGAAGTGCAATCATACAATATGTACTATTGGGGTTTAGCTTCCTTCACTTAGCAAAATGTGTTTAACTTACATCAATACTATTGTGTGATTCAATAGTTCCTTATTGCTCAGCTGTGTATGAACATACATCTTCAATTCAGTTGTGTAAATACCTTGGAATATGATTCTGGGTCATATGTAAGGTGTGCAATTATGATTATCTTTATGAGAGGGTGACAAGTTATCTCCAATGTTCTAACATTTTAGAATGATGCCCTTTTTCATTTGTTTTGCCTGGTGGACCTCTTCAGCAATATGTGTTATCTCAGTTAAAAGTAGTCATTATTATCCTCAACTTTCAGATGAGAAAAGGGAATTTCAGCTAACATGTGGGACATAACCAGGACCAGGACAGCATAACCAGGACAGCAGCAGTAGCAGAGCAAATTCTGAAACCTGGACTTCAACCACACATCTAAAGACTTTATTCTCCTACCACAACTTCCAGCTAACTTTTATCTCCCACATTCTGACCTCCGATCGTGAGGTTTCGTTTATTTGTATAATTGTGATTTTGTGAAACGTTAATTGTAAAAAACTGTTAAATTCTACTGAGTTAGTAAAAACCAAAAGTCCCCTCTAATTCCATCAAGTATCAATATTTCTGGATACTGGTTGTGTCATTAGTTGCATTAATGATGGCTCTCAGTCTGATGTCATCTCCAAATCAGAAGTATCAGGATAACTTCTCTTTAGTAAGAATTTTCTCTCCATTGACCAATAAGCCTGTCACCTTTGGGTATGTTTAAAGGCAACGTGAGAATAGCCTACTGCTTAAAAATGTGGACCTTAGGTTCAAACAGCACTAAGTTTAGAAACCAAATGTGAAATGAGTATCTTTCAGAGTCTTCTGATCTTGAATATAGAAAAATATTTATCTCAAAAATGATATGAAATTAACTGATATAAGAATGTAACATGAATATTCAACAAGTGGCTGTTTAGATTTTTGAAGGCAATTTCTGAACTAGTTGGTAAGAACTCATAAGAGGCAGAACATAGAATTAAGGTCTATTTTACAAAGCATGGGGCAGAAAACATTTTCCCCCCAAAATACTTAAAATTATGAAATGCAATACATATATAAATATTATCATATCAGTTATAATATCCCTCTCCTAAAGGGGCTAGATTTAATTTTCTTTCAATTTAAAGAATAATATCTGCAATTTATTGAACAGATGTTAATAATAACTATTTCAACTAGAGATTATTTTAAGGAATTTTCAAACTATATAAGGTTACAATATTTAAATCCTTGGCTAACTATTTGGACTCAGTATTTGAATCAAGAAAGCTTGTTGGTATGTATGTATGACAGTATATGATAAATTCTATCTTGGGTATTACATGTTTAATTTCATCTCATGTTGGTGACATTGTGGTTCTAGGTAATTCTTGTGTACTATCTCAGAGATGGGTTCTCATAATCTAAAATGCATATGTGAGGCAGTTCTTTAGAACATTATTAATTCTGCGTGTGTGTTTGGAAAAAGAGGGAATGACATTGATTTTTTTTTCCTGAGACATCTAGTTGCTACTTTATTGAGAAAGTTACATTTGAAACTTCATGCAATTTTTCCCATTTTTATATTAAATCCATGTGTTTGGATAATGTTTTGAAAAATGGATAATCACAAACAACTGTAAAAATATTGCTTTAATATCTCATCTTTGAGGTCTTTTAATTAATGATGGATTCTATTAAGAGACTCTTGTTTGCTTAAAAGACACCATACAATTTTAAGTGGAGTCAAGGGAAAATTTATCACTGAAGCTGCTGTTGTTAATTCTTATTGAAAAAATCAAGTCTAAGAGTCCTAATATCTCCATTGCCATTTGCTGAATGTTTTAACCATCTTGCTTATATAAATTTATGCACTCCACTGAATGTCTTTACACCTGGAAGAAGCAAATAGTACTGTATTTTTCGGTAGAGATCTTTTCTTTCTTATTAATTCATCTTGACTAGAGTTGTATTTAGTGTGGACACAATCAACACCACAGGCAGAGCTGTGTGAGAAACTGATGGAAATGGTTGATTCAGTGCATCTGTTATACATAACTCTCTGAATTAATAAAACTAACCTGCTTTATTTGGAAATTACAGTTTAATCTAGTTACCTAATAATAGGTTTGGTTTCCAACAAACTTTTTTAAAGAGTCCATTTTGCTTGAATAATAGTTGCTATCCCTTTTCTCATTTTTTAATAAAAATTTTCCTTGTTGTCGATCTGCAGTTATGTCTTTGGTGTGATTGAAGAGGGCCATAGCATGGCTGAGTCGTAAGGGCCATGTGTTTGGATTGAAGAGAGCACCATTCTGACAAATGGCGCCTTGTTTTTGTAGATATCAAAATAACGCTAAGGCTAGTTTGATGGTTTTCTGCTTGCCTGTATGTTGAATTGTTTCTCACAGTGCTATCCAGAAGATTTTCACATATTCAAATAAAATAATTTATGGAAAAGCTAAAGGGAAAATTGTTCAAAAGGACTAAAAAATTAAACAAAACAAAACAAACATCAAAGGAAATGCTCATTCCAGTTTGAACTTTAAGCAAATTCTAAGAACTTCTCAACCTCATCAGAGAACATTATATGAGAATTAAGAAAAATGCCACAATGCAAGTTTTGATGTGAACCAACCAGAAATTACCCACTGAAAGGAAAATACGTTTCATTTTCTCTCTCTCTCTCTCCCCCATCTCTCTCTCTCTCCCCCCATCTCTCTATGTATACAGGTACATATTTCTATAGATATATATATTTGAAAATCTCTCTATGTACATACATTTGAAAAATCACAATCACTGTGAGGTTTTAAAACAGTGCTTCCATCAAGTGAGAAATAAAGTCTATTCCACCTTCCTCCTACACGGCTTTTAAGCTTTTGGTTTGCAGGAAGTAAGCTAGGAACAGTTAGATCAGGCAGACTTTTATGCTTAGAAAGGCAAGCTCTGTGATGATATTGATTGATTTCAAGGGCATATTAGAGATGAAGCCAAGTCTCTGGAGAGAGGTTGCCCTCACCTTGACCTTGGGTCAGCGTTAGACCACTGACCTTTGAACCTAAGACCTATCTACCAGATTCTGATATCTTCCATGCCACCGGAGCAAGTCAGCAGGGGACCCACATCGATGTGGCTCTTGCCAAATCAGAATTGACTGGCCAGTGGGAAGCCTGCGAGCAGCGGGAAATCTGGGTTAAAGTATGTCAATAATGTTTCAGAAGAACGATTTCTCCCAAGAACTGTAGCTGTTGGAATGTTTTGACATTTATTCGGTAGAGAAAGGTAGCATGTTTTGTGAAGCACTTCAAGAGAGCTGCTGCTAACTGCTGTGGTGTATTGATCTTTCTGTTAAATTGCATGGGCACACTTGGGAGATCATTGAGATTCAGGCAACAGGACAGAAGGGATCTGCTGCACCCGATGGTCACTAATGGTAATTGGTTTCGATCCTTGCACGTGAAGAAGCCATGATTTACTTGGTTCACTGATGAATGGTAGACACTAAATATGTTGAAAAGAAAAAAAAATACTTACTTTTTTTTTTTAACCTTTCACAAGGTAGCACCTCCATTCTTGAATGTCTCATATATATAATAAATCTGTCAATGTAGAAAATATATCAAGGCATTGTTTAAAATTCTAATTTTCTTGCTGGTATTGCAACTCTTTAATTATACCACTTGTTTCTTCATTGGTTTGTTTCTCAACTTGCTCAGAAATGAATTTAAATTCATTTAAAATGAATTTAAATCCACTCTCCTTGTGTGTTTCCATGTAGACTTTGTTTTATAACGATAAGAGGAATATATCCTCCTGGTGGGGAAAAATATATCCACAAGAGTGCATAGAGCATAGACTAGAAACCAAATGATCTCTCCTCAATTCAGGCATTTACAATTCTGATTTATAGATATACATATCTATGTATACATATAAATTATGTATATATTTATATATGTAATATACATGCATATATACATGTATATAACAGGATGACATTTGTGTGTGTGCAATATAAATAAATAACATATTTACATTTATATAATATATATTATATGTAAATAATCAGGATTGTTAGAGCTAGCAAAAGGAATTTTACAATATACCCATATATTCTGATATTCTGACTACTGGTGATGGTTTATTTAGTACATGTTCCCCAAAATGCAGTCATTTTTACTCTTAATAAATATTGCCACATTTCATTTTCAAATGATTACAGCATTTTATATTGTTTTTAGGCCTATTCCTTAATTTTTCCTATCCTTGTTAACTAAAATTTAAATTACTTTAATTAACTCCAATATAATTTAGGGATTTGAATATTAAATAAATATTACAATTAATTAAAAATTAGAATTAGTGGAATTAGAACCTCTACAATTCAATGAGAAGATCTTACATTTTATTCATATTACAAATTACAAATCAAGTTGATTTGTACTGTGCAATCCCATTCATGTTCTGAAGTTTATAATAGTTCAATATAAAAGCCCCCTATGGTGTAAAGTAGGCTTAAAATTTGATTCAAGGTTTATTTCTTTAACCTACATGGATGAGAAGAAGATCTTTCTGATTAAAAACATAGAAAAGGAGCAAGAACCACTATTGTCTATTAAACTGGAGGACATTTTGCAAACTTGTGTTACACAGAAAACCCTCTACATATTTCACTGAACCACAGTCAGGAGGAATTGTGGTCTCCATTGCGTCAGATATAAAATGTGCACTAAAGTCCCCTGGGAGGCTTTCGACCCTGTAGGTAAATAACATTATCGTTTCTTTGGAATCTCATTTGCTGTTTCTGGATGAAGATAATATTCTTGAAAACCACCAGCAGGAATTACAGGAGGCGGGCCTTCGTTGGGGTAGCAGCAGTGAACTTGTCTCCAGTGTTGCAATGTATCCATAAGAAAGCAGTATGAAACCAACTATGACGCTGGATGAGATACCAAGTTTCCTCTTTTTCTAACACTTCACATTTAGTTCTTTCCAGCAGTTTTCACATTCTCCTATACTTCCCAAAGAATTTTGTGTATGTCTACATACATGCTCTTTCTATTAGAGGTTTCCCAACCCCTAGGCTCCAGGTGTCTTCTGAATCTTAGAGATATAGATAGATATAAACATAGATATAGACAGATAAAGATATAGATATGATATAGATATAGGCATAAATATAGATATAGATATAAATCTGGCAGCTTGGATAAACTGTTGCCTTATGCTCATGAAATAAAATCGTGACTATGTTCTCAGGCCCACTATTGCCCACCACAGCTGAACTTCCTGGTCCAAACCAGGTTCTACACAGAATTTGTAGTATTTCCACAGAATGGCTTTTCCTGGCTTTTCCTGGTCTCTGTCATCATCATATTATAATTCTGGGTCTATTGTCTTTCCACATAAACTCTAGAATCAGTTTTTTATTTCAACAAAGAAACTTGCTGAGATATTAATTGGGATTCTGTTGAATCTGTAAATCAAGTTGGGAAGAACTAATTTAACAATATTAATCTTCCTATGCCTTAACATGGAATACCTCTCCTTATTTAGGCCTTTGATTTCTTTCAACATCATTGTGTTCTACAACGATTCATAAATGCTTTCCTCTGCAAATAGGGAGTCCTTGAAAAAGAAGAAGTAACCTATTAGCCAATGAAATAGTTCTCAAATGGACTAGAAGTTATTTGTAGGGAAGAAAGTTTGTTCTATTTTTATTCTTCATGCTATAAACTCACAGTGAAGTACTCTTCAGGAACCTGGTCAAGAATCACACAAGGACATTCTCAGCATACTATCATATAACTATTTCTGTTATACATTTGAATTATTCCATTACAAGAGAATGTGAATATGTGGACACTCATTTTCTAAAATGATGAGTATTTTCTCATCCTTCAAAGAATCACACCTCCTTGAAGGTGGATTACAAACTATATTTGGTGTTTTCCAATATAGTCCACATGATACCAAAAGGTGAGAGAGAGGAAGAGGTCAGACAGAGGTCAATCAGTATGTTCTTGTATTGGGTTGGCCAAAAATTGCCTTCAGTTTTTAAGTAAAAATAAAAGACACATTTTTCATTTTCACCAAGAACTTTATTGAGCAACGTATTCACCTTTTTGTTCCACTACCTTCTGCCATTTTTCAACAACTTTGTAATTCCATCTTCTCAAAACTTTTTATGTTTTTGAGCAAAGAACTGTTCTGGGTGCCTTTTACAGTCTTCCAGGGAATTAAATTTTTTTCCATTAAGAGAATTTTGTAAAGATCAAAGTAAATGGAAATCCAAAGGTGCAATGTCTGGTGAATACGATGGATGAATCAGAACTTCCCAGCCAAGCCGTAACAGTTTTTGCCTGGTCATCAAAGAAACATGTGGTCTTGCGTCATCCTGATGGAAGATTATGCGTTTTCTGTTGACTAATTCTGGACACTTTTTGTCGAGTGCCGCTTTCATTTGGTCTAACTGGGAACAGTGCTTGTTGGAATAAATTTGGTTTTCTGGAAGGAGCTCATAATAGAGGACCCCCTTCCAATCCCACCATATACACAACATCACCTTCTTTGGATGATGACTGGCCTTTGGTGTGGTTGGTGGTGGCTCATTTTGCTTGCCCCACGATCTCTTCTGTTCCACATTATGGTACAGTTTCCACTTTTCAGTGCCCGTCACAGTTTGTTTTAAAAATGGAATATTTTCATTACATTTAAGTAGAGAATCCCATGTGGAAATATGGTCAAGAATATTTGTTCCGTTTAACTTATGTGGAACCCAAACATCAAAGCGATTTACATAACCAAGCTGGTGCAAATGATTTTCAATGCTTGATTTGGATATTTTGAGTATGTCGGCTGTCTCCTGCATGGTATAACGTTGATTGTTCTCAATTAATGTCTCAATTTGATAGCTATCAACTTCAACTGGTCTACCAGACCATGGAGCATTGTCCAGTGAGAAATCTCCAGCACAAAACTTCTCAAGCCACTTTTGACACATTTGATCAGTCACAGCACCTTCTCCATACACTGCACAAATCTTTTTTTGAGTTTCAGTTGTGTTTTTACCTTTCTTGAAAAAATAAAGCATAATATGCCAAAAATGTTGCTTTTCTCTTCCATCTTCAATGTGAAAATGGCTACACAAAAATTCACCATTTGTTTTAAATGAACGCTGATATGACAGCTGTCACATAGAGTCTAACAAAATTGTTTCGAATGAAGTTAAAGACAACTAAGTGCTACTAGAGCCATCTTACTGAAAAAAATGAACGAAACTTTTGGCCAACCCAATATAACACTTACAGCAAATGTAACCTGTCAGAGCATTTGGTGAACTAAGGTGGTGCCAAACTAAGGAAAATAAATCAGTTCTTCCCATTTTTTTCAAAAGAAACCTTTTCCTAAGATCAAAGTCATTATTTTATAATATTGAAGCATTGGCTCAAAATATGTTTTAATATAGAAAAAATGTTAGGAGAGATGAAAATGGATTGCTTGTAATTTTAATGATGATGCATCCTTTTCAAAGCTGTTGATGTGATCCCTAACTCCAGAGCATTTACAATTGAGTACATACAGTTCAATTTTGAAATATTTACAAATGTTAGAAAGTGACCACCCCAGGAGATAAAGTGGCAAACAGGAAGCACAGGGAAGATAGCCCAAGGCAATCGCTGATTAGGTTAGAGCTATGTGGTCTGTGAGTTTCAGTTGAAAATCCTTTACTAAAGTGTCTTCACGCATAGTTTTGGGCTTTGGGATAAAGTATCTGTTCTCCAAAGGAAGGTAAGGATTATTTATTGCCATCAGGAACAGGGAATCCAATATTAAAGGATACAAAGGTTATTATCTATCACACATGAAATTTACCCGGATTGTTTGACAGCTGTTATAGCAACAGCTTCCATCTTTCCCTGCTTCAAGCAATGTTTCAGATAAAAGTTCATGTGATCACTTTAAAGGGCGGTATACTGTTAATCAAGAAATTTTGCTCCAGGCCTTGTGTTTGTCTTTCACTTCAGGCTATTTGGCAAAAAAAACAGAAAAGGTTGAATCCCACATGTCTGCTGTCAACCGTGTGCCACTGTGAACTTATGTGTGTTTGTGTCAGAAAGTGGCAGCAGGTGAGTATGGGAGTTTAAGTGGGAGTAGCTGCTTACTGGTTAGTGTATCATTGGTTAGGAAAACCAATGAATAGGGAATGACTTTATCCAGGTACCAAACTAGATGTTTAATTGTTGTTTCTGATGTCGTGCTTATACAGTAAAATATTCTCTACTCAAGCTCTGTTATGTTTATTGGGTCTCTGATGAGAACAATTCATCCAATGCAACACTGGAGGGAAAAAAAAAAAACTTTAAATGCTCAAATTTTGGTAGATTTTCTAACCGGGAATTTGTTGCTTAAATAATTACATCTATCTAGCTCTCAAGGTTGCCATTATGAAAAGTTCTCATAAATTTCCAACACTATATTAAACCTATTATTTTTGAGCATCTATTTTTGCCCAATACTGTGTGAAATTCTTTACATTCATGAGCCTATTGTTGAGAAAGGCATTATTTGCATTTTACTTACACTGAACTGAGCGCATATAACTAGGAAATAGTGAAACTCTGGATTCAAATACAGGCTCAGCAGCGTCCATATCCCATCGCTAATATATTACTCATTTATTCATCAACAAATTTTTATTGAGTGTGGACCATATGCTTGATCCTGGGGATATGACAGTATCTTTAGCTAAATAGAGCTTATATTTTGGAAAGGTAACCATGATTGTCAGCCCCTCTCCGTAGAGGCACCTCTCTGCTGAGATAACCAGTTGGTATCCTCGGCCACATCTGCACGTGGCCCAATAACAGGATCCACTCTGCCACCACAAAACTCCGGCCACTAGCTCCCTCACTCACCCACCTCTCTACCCTCTCAGGGTACACGGCAAGTAAGCGACTGTCTCTTCACAGTCTTGAGTGCGTAGGATCTCTGAAGCTCTCCTTAGGCAGAAACATCTACTTTATGCCCCACACCATAAGGCAGATAAAGTTTTCTACACAGGGATCACCCCCAGAGCACAAAATGAGAAACAGGCACCGACATTCCAGCTTCTGCATTGGGGTTCTGGAATCCAAAATTCTGGTCTCAACTTCAGGAACGGGACAGGTGAGGGGTTCCTTTTCTGAGACCCTGTACCCTGCTTTTTCTCTTGGCCATTTCCTTTCCCAGCCCAGGCAACTTAATTTTCTTGCTGAGATTGGGGGATTGTGGATGATTTTGACCGAAGTTTCTTTTGTTTAATTTCTCTAAACAGCTAAGATTCAGGAATCCATTTTAAAAGCTAAAAACTAGGGTTTGTTTATCTTGTTCACTAATCTAATCTTGTTTTTACTTTTTTCTGAGCCAAGAGACGCAAAAAATAAAACATATAGAAATGTGTTGCAGTAGGTGTAAAAGAATATTCTGTATTCTGTGTAAATAACAAAGTCTCTTGCTGGTGTGTGTGCACGTCTGGGTATACCCCATTTTTTTTCCCTAAAAGTTTTGCTGTCTAGTATATGGTATCTAGCACTGACTCATCCTTATTGCGGCTGCCCTACCAGGAACTCCAGCATCCAGCCCCACTCTCCCGGCTATTCACAGACTCCCAGGCAGTCCCCTATGTCTGTGAGGCATAGGATCTGCCCCCTGCCAAGGAGCTGAGAGCAGGAGCCAGTGAGAGAGATTGTTTCCAAAACTGGACACCAAATATTCCTCTCTTCCCTCTACACTCATCTTGCTACTCATCCCATGAAAAGGTAAAGTCTATTTCTCCTCTTGAATCTTAAATCTGACTCAACCTTAGAACTTGCTTTGACCAGCCCCAGGCCTAGGACCAAGAGACCTAACCTGCTTCCACATTTATTCTGTTGTTAGCCACTTGCCACGTATATAAGCCTGTGTTAGACTAAAGAATAGTGAGAACCTATTCAGAGAGAGAAACGTCCAGCCAACGGTAGCCTTTCAGCCATTCCTTCTGAGTTGATGAACATATGAGTGGGATTCCCTTTACGGTTCCTTTCTCAGCCAAGCTCACAGCTGAATGTGGCTACAGAAGTGACCCCAGCCAAGATCACATGGAACAGAAAACCCACCAAGCTGACCCACAAAACTATGAGAAATAATACATCATTGTCTAAAGCCCGTAAGATTGGGGGTAGTGACATAACAATAGACAAATTAAGGAGGCTGGTAGTTTACCATGGAAATTAAGGGCATTTATGGCTTAACCAAAGAGACGGGAAAATGCAAACATCCTTCACATAAATTCCCCACTTGATTTGGAAATTTAACTGATCTGCCTGTGCTGTCTCTCATACATATTTATATTGATGTGACTTCTTTCCAAAGAAAAAAAATACTCTTAAAATTATTTTAAATATGCTAGAATACTTGATAAATAGCATGCTAAAAATCTTAAACATATTAAAGTACTCACTGGCATATACATTGTCATTAGGGCAAAAAAATAATGTTGGGGGAAGGGATTTTCACATGATGTGGTAAGATGTTCCCATTACAACATCCTTAGATCATTACGAATCTCATTTGTTTTTAAGGCAAAAGGCACAGCAGACTGAGCGCTACTTTTCCTTTAATTAAAATATTTTCAAGTGCGGGAAGTATTTAAAAATGCCATTATCTTTTAAATGGCATGCCAAAGATTTTGTAAAGTGGAATTAGCAGTTTTCATTAATTTCCAGCAATTCAATTTAAATGTTAAGAATTATACAATTTTTTTCTAGATAAAATTAGAAGAAGAAAGTGTTTACCTCTTTAATCACAAAGCTCCTTCCTTTGTAATACTGTTTACTTGTGAGAAAAAGTAGAATAAGTTTACTAGTCTAGATTTTACATAAATGTTGTTTAAAATATTGAATTAAATAAGGAATACGGTATGACTGATTTCTAAGAGGACCCATAAGTGTGTATTGACTTGAATCTAATATTTGGATAATTTTGCTTAATTTCTTCCAATTAAAGAAAGAGTTGGATTTTTGATGACTCAGAGTAGAAAAGCTTAATAAGAGCCTCTTTATAAACATGTGGTGAGTCTAAAGAACACGGGATTACTCTATACCATTTTAATCTTTACATTTTCAGCCCAAAGTCACAGCTTAAATAGGAACTTCATAAATGTTCACTGAAAACATGCCTCGTAATACCAATCACCTGAAAGAGGTGCATAACCACTTCTGGTGCAAGCATACCTAGACCAGGTATCCTTTCTTTTCATTTTTATAATAGTTAAAAAAATAATACAAAACAAAGGAAACTACAAACTTAAAACTATAAAATGACAGATGTTGAAACTTAAACCAAATCTTAATTCAAATATGAGGAGCGAATGTGAGGAAACGGTTTTTCAGTCAACAAGACCTAAGCATGTTTCATTCATATTATACTGAATTGACAAGGAAAATATACTTAAATGTCTCAAGACTACTAAAAGTGATTCTTGAAATAATTTTCTTAGAGTATAGAAAAAAAGTCTTCATTTTCTAAAAAAAGTGATCTTAATAATATAAATGTGTTTTTAAATACTGTGCACTGTTGAGTAATTTATGCAACAAGCTAAAATAAATCATGAAAAATCCTTAAGAGAAATGCGATGAAGTAAAACTAGCCATCATTGCAGGAGATATTCATATTAAAACAACCCAATTAGTAGTGGTAAAAATCATTATTAGAAAATGATGTCATATTCTGAAGGAATTTTTTCTTCCTTTGAAGGATGTTAGCTCAAATTTTAGATTAATGATATTATATTTGATTTTAGGTGTCTGATAACAGTATTTTAAACAATGTGTTATTATTATATTTTGTAATTCTGATGAGTGATTATTGAAGATAACTTTAAAAATACATATAAGGTCAATGAAAATTTTAAAGTTGTCTGTGTTCTTATCATATAATTAGGATTAGGTATGGGTAGAAATAGTGCATGTCTTAGACTCAAACAAGATGAAAGTTTATTTCACTCTCCTATAGATGTTCACTCCATGCTGTCAGGGATCTAGGCTCCTCCTCTCTTGCTTCTAAGCTACAAACCACTGTGACTTCACAGTGTACTCGAAGATGATAACATCCACATTCCAGATGACAGCAAGTAGCAGGGGCAGAGAGAACATATGATGAGTGTGGGCTGTTTCTTAAAGCGAATTCTCAGAAACAGTCACTTGTTCATGTTATCATATCTAGTTGCAAGCATGACTGGGACATGTAGCCTGTATTCTGAATGGACACTTCCTTGCATTTTTATAATAATGTGATAAGGGCATAAAGATTGTTAAGGGAAAATTAGCAATCTCTGTCACATCTATGGTGACCACAGTTGATATATTAATATCTCTATTTTCAATTTCTTTCTGTGCTTATATATTCATAATTTTATGTGGCATAAAGAGTGAGACTGTAGAAACTAACACAACATTATAAGTTAACCATACTTCAATTTAAAAAAAGGCAGAGACAATCCAACCAGGAAGGAAAATATATCTTTAAAAAAAAAAGAGATTGCCTGAAATTAGTTTTTCATTTAATGTAAATTACTAATAGTCTTCAATGAGAAGCATTCTATCTTATGGATAGGCCTTAATTTAAGCAAATCGTTAAGGTTGAAAACTTAGCCTTTTTCAAAATTGTGTTAATATAACAAATTTGCTGTGGTAATAATTATCTTACTGAACTGTTTTTTATATCTGGTTGTTCCTTTATAATTAAGTATATATTTATAAATATAAATGATATAAGGAGGCCTCTGACATGAAAAGGAATACATACATCAAATATATTTTTAATCAATTGTCAAGTCATTCAAGTTATACCTTAAAAATCTGAATTGTGTTAAGCTTTTAAGTTCAATTTATAGAACTTGTTGTTTAAGCCAATTAAAATTTAAATTATCACATGATTTGTAAATGTAAAATCAATCACTTCTTCTTGCATTTTTGTTAACTTTTGATTTACTTTATAAATTTTTATGGTAAACCTGCCTTATTATCTAATAAGATTTACCAATTTCATTACTAAATTCTTTTAGATGTTGCAAACTAAAGTTTAAAATTCAATACATTTGGGTTTTTATAAGTACTTAAATTACCCCCTTTAAAACTAATAAATATCTTAAGCATTTTATAAATCCTAAACCATTTTTTAAAAATTAATATAAACCTGTTACTATTATACTGTTATTAAAAATACTTCTTTTTGGTATAACTTCCTGGGATTACACATCTACTCATACCAGCAGGAAAAAACAAATTTACTAGTATTTGAAATATGAATATTCAAATCATCAAAGGACACTATATATAGCTAAAAAAGTAAATAAACAGCTTTACTCATCCTGAAGTATATTTAAAATGACACTACAACATCCAGTGGACTTGTGTCTTAGTGACCTGACTGCCATAGTAAAATGAGACACATAAAGACAGGAATTGGGAGATACAGTGATTTCTTAGTTGAATGAAAACAAAACAGTACCCTTGACACTGCAGTACCTGAAATCACCATTCTATGATTCCTTTACATAACGGTATACTACACTCACTATTTTTCCCCTCATTACACACTCACATTGCAACCTCTTCTATCCACTGAATTATCACTGATATTCTAGAAGATATCAGTGACTCTCATAGGTCAAATAATGCCCCCCCACAAATATTTCCATGTCCTAACCCCCAGAATCTGTTACTATGTTATCTTATAAGGTAAAGGGACTTTTCAGCTATGATTAAAAGTATGGACCTTGAGATGCATAGATTATCTAGGATTGAGTAAGTGGGCAAAATCTAATATTATTAGTCCATAAAAATGGAGACATTTTCACAGCTGTGGTCAGAATGAGAAAGATGTGATGACAAAAAGAGAGTCAGAGAGATACAATGTTGAGAACAGAATGAAGAGGGCACAAACGAAGGACTGCAGGTGGCTTCTAGAAAAGGTAAAGGAACAGATTCTTCTCTAGAGCCTCAAAAAGGAAGTGTAGCCCTGTCAATACTTTGATTTTAACCTGATAAGACAGGTGCCAGGCTTGTGTTTTTTAAGCCACTGAGTTTATAATAATTTGTTATAACAGCAGTGGAAAACTAAAACAGTGACCTCTATAGCACCAAACTCAGTGTGTTAGGTAAAACTCTTATGTTCCCCTATGCCATCCTGTGATACATCTATCTGAAGACTAATCATATTGTAACATCCTGTTTAACTCTCCTTCTCTAAAATCCCAGGGAACAGAAACTACGTTTTTTCGGAGGGGTCTTCAGTACCATGGACAGCGTTCAAAAGTGGGTTGAATAAATTACTCTTTTCCAAGTTTTTATTCCCATTGACTTCTGCACCATTTGACCCAGTTAAGCACTTGGTAATTAATTTAACTCCCCGAATATTTGAATGACTATTATTCACAAATTTTACTTGTTTAGGGAATGCAAATTGGAGCAGAACAACCTCTACTTCTAAGGCATTTGTAAATCTAGTAGATGTAAGATTGGGAGCTCAATAGCTAATTGAATAAATTGACAGACAGGACCAGAAAATGGATAATCAAGATTAACCATGCCAAAGAGGAGAAAAGGCACTGGGTGGAAAAAAAAAGTCATAGGAAGTGGAATAAGTTCATAGCATCTAGAGAATATGGACACAATTTTGCCACTGACCTGGTCTTGCTAATTGTCTCCTATGTGAATTCATACTTTAGTGCTCCTCTCTGTACTTCTACACTATCAGATGGGTCTCATCCCTTCCTCAGTGTACTTCCATACCGAGGATGCAATGTCTCCATCTTTATTTCTTCTTCTCATGTGTCTAGCTTTCATAATTATTATCATTGACCCCGTGTCTGAAATCATGCTTAAATAAATTTCTGTTTGGCTGGTTCATATTCTTCTTTCCCCATGTCGCATCCTTTAGCTCAAGGGATGACTTTCAGTCTAAATCTTTTTTATTTGACTTAATTCTGACTTGTTAACTAGTGCCTTCATAGGACAGGGATTCTGCCTTTCTTTAATCATCCCTGATGAGCTGGTACTGAGTGAAATGTCTGGTTTCAATTACTCATGAAAAACCTTCAAGAGGCAGGCCACACAGACAGATATAATTCCACCTGTGGCTCTGACCAATGCTATACATTTTAGTGATATTACTCAATGCTCAGCCTGATATTAATTGGAGCAACTTTTTTGGTTTCTCCCACTTCTCTGAAAATCATGCTACTGGGTAGTTTCCATGAACCTGTTGTTTCTCTGAGAAGTTTTAGTCCCAGGTTCTAGCTGCTGTCCTCACCTCCTGTCCTGCTGGTAATAATAAAACCAAGACTAACCAAGCTCCACTGTCTCAGCTAGTAGACATATGGCCCTGTGTGACTAAGATCACTCCCCTACTACTAATTTATCCATGGCTTATGTTGAAAAACAAACTAAACGATTAACTTTAACCTTAATAGTTATGATTTTATAATATAATCCCGACCTCCCCAGCCTTATCTTCTGCTTCTCCCATATGCATAACTTGCATCTCTATCAATACTCTACTCCTCTAAGGAAACTCTTAACCTCTGTTCCCAGAATACCCTTCACAATCACTTTGCCCTTCTTTCTTTATATGTTGTAATACCACTTAATTTTCCTGGCTTCTCTTTGAAGCTGTTTCATTCCTTTAGTTTCCAACAACTCCTATTCTGCCCTCTCACTCTCTTCTTTCTGGGAAATATATTGTGGTAAATAATATAGGTGAGTGTTATAACTATTAGTAGAAGTTTTTCATCCCAGGCTGCCCAAGTTACATTGTTATTTCTTTTGTTCTCAGACCTTGCTTTACTCAATGTACCACTTTGGATTAAGTTTTGTTGTGACAGAGAAACAAATATAACTGTGACTTAAATAAAAGAACACTTCACTTATCTTTCTTATACAAGTCATTGGTACCAAGTAAGTAATTCTCCATGATGGGGGAGACCCAGGATGCTTCTATAAGTATTTTTCTATAAATGACCTACCCTCTCTGGGTGACTTCATGATTCACCATGGCAATTCCAATTCCAACTATGAAGCCTGCATTCTATCCAGCAAGAAAGAGAAAAGGGACAATGACTTTTAAAGACATTTATGCTTTTAAGGAGAATTCCTAGAAGTTGAAACTTTGTGTACATACTTTCCATTGATCAGAACTAAGTTATATGACTAGAGTAATGAAGTCTGAATCCATTTTCTTATGTGCCCTGTTCACAATTTTTAAGCCTCACCCCTCTCTGTTCCCCTTTGGGGCAAGCTGGTTAGAAAGCCTGGGTGCTCCCTCCTTTGGCTCTGGTGAAAGGGTCAAACCACAAAAGCCTCTGCCTGTGTACAGGAACTTCACTAACTGCCTAACCACCATAGCAACCTCAAGCCAGCCTCCTTTCACTGCCATTTCACTCCAGCCATTTTGGGATCTTCCCAGGAGTCACCATCCTTGGCCCAGAAAGCCTGATTATGTGAATAATAAATCTTTTCACACAGTCTTGGTGTGTGTATGCAGCATCATTGGTTTCAGTGTCTGAATCATATTTTAGGTGGGGTTCCATTATGTTTTTGCAAATACCCAACAAGGAATGCTGAAAAAAATGTAGTCTATCTTCCAGGACATCCTGTGCCCAGCTCAGATCTGGTGGTTCTTTTACCAAAGGAGATAGGGGGAAAGTTGATAGTGCAACTCTAACAGTTTATTTTGCATATCTTTACTTTGAATGTAACAACGATACTTTACATTAAGTAAATATTAGGAACCTATGCATTAAAATTTTTGTGTTTATCTATGTATTTTAATTATAGCTTTAGTATGTATATAATGTGATAGTTTGTATTAGATTCTTCTGCACTTGAGCAAAGAAAATTACCAAGTGAAAATATTTTCACACAAGCACCCATACACACACAAACACTTAACGGTGCTTTATTTACACCTTAAGATAAAATTAGCATAGAACAGGCCAGAATGATTCACATTAGGAGTCAAAGAGGCCCATTTCAGGAGAACTAGAAGACTCCAGGACCTACCACCTCAGCTCATTGCTGGAAGACAACATCAATACACTTCTTCACATTTTATAACTGAATGCAAATTTTAATAATTGTTTGCATTAGACATAATATTACTTGGATGTGCTATATGTATTAATTGTAAGGATATTCTTAATTTATTATTATTCTCCAAGCTTTTGAACTGTGTTAATACCATTAAATTTAAATGTTAATCTTCATCTTTATCTATCCTGTCTGTCATCTAGAAGTCTTCTCTATTCACAGTAGGGGCCAACTTATTCCTTTGATTTCATCCACTCTACTATTTCTTTATTTCATTTATTTTTGGCTGCGTTGGGTCTTCATTGCTGTGCGTGGGCTTTCTCTACTTGCAGCGAGCGGGGGCTACTCTTCATTGTGCTGCGCAGGCTTCTCATTGTGGTGGCTTCTTTTGTTATGGACCATGGGCTCTAGGTGTGCAGGCTCAGTAGTTGTGGCTCACGGGCTCTAGAGGGCAGGCTCAGTAGTTGTGGCACACGGGCTTAGTTGCTCTGTGGCATGTGGGATCTTCCTGGACCAGGGCTCAAACCTGTGTCCCTTGCACTGGCAGATGGATTCTTAACCACTGCACCACCAAGAAAGTCCACTACTATTTCTTTAAATAATAACATTTCATTGATTCTAAACTCACTTAAAAAAAATCTTTAATATCTTTTAGATGACGTGTGTCCTAAAAGCAGTAGCATATAACCATTTAATTTGTAGTCTTTTTTTCTCTCTCTACTGGTGCATAAAAAAATTAATGTAATACTAGATAGGTACTTTTGACTTCTTTAGACAATGCTATTCTTGGACAGTCATCAACATCCAAAGACATTGAAAGTTTCGTTGCTTGCTTAAAAAAAAATCTCAGGTCAAATGTCTTCGTGACTAAGCATCTCATTTCATTTGGCTGTTTAATGGCTCACAACCTAAAGAAGAAATAATTATGAGGAAATTACCATGGTTGACAACTTACAGGAACTGCTTTCTAATTTATTCTCAAATATGAGAACTACCCATTGACACATAAGCCCAAGAATCATCTGTACGTTTGAAATGAGTGAGGCATTATATATTGTATTTATATTTTAAAGTTAGTCATGCCTAACTTTATTAGGCATGAGAAGTAAAATCAAGTTCCACTGTTTGTTTGATCCTGAAGAAATTAATTAGGACTTACAATTGTGAACGTTTTATGTTGGGATGATATAGCAGGTCACCATGCATGCCCAAAAAAACATTGCTGGAGACACATATGCAGCTCTGAAGATATATGCACCAACTAAATAATGGATACATTTTTCTTTAGGCTTGTCTTAAACTACATGAAATAGTAAACTCAACTCTAGTGGCCTAAAATAGCATGGATTTATTTTTCCCACAAGATAAGTTCTGGAGGAGGAAATCTAGGTCTCATTCAGTGGCTCCACCATGTCCTCAGTTTCCACATTTGGTATTTTTTTCTGCTCCACCATAGTTACCTATGGCTCTGCTGCCTCTTCAGCTCTGTTATTTCATGGTTGCAAGATGGTGTATGATTCCATTAGAATCCACAGTGTGACCTGGGTGAGTATATATCCCCTATCATCCTCCTATAGTATCTCAATAATCCAATAAAAAAAAGAGGAATCTGTTGAAATAAGAAGAGGAAATCTTCCATGGGTTTTTAATTAGATGGTGATAGAAATGGCTTATGTGAAAATTATGGAGTAGTCAAGCAGGCTGGTTTGCCTTTAGAAAAAAAATAACTTATGAAATAACAAAAAATATATCCATGCTGCTATGATTGTTGGAATTCATATGGAGTTGTACACTTAGGAAATTTATGGTTTTTGGACAAATATTATATAAATTCAACTTTATAATTCAGTTTAGAGAAACAGATTTTTACAAAAAGAAAGAGAAAACTAGGAAAAGAAAAAAGTCACAGAGGAAGAAGTGAAGAAAAGGACAGAGAAAAGGAAAATGGGTAGAGAAGAAAGGAGAGAGTGAAACTGAAAGAGGTTAGTAAATTCTGTTGTTGTGGGGTAACATAAGGGTTTCCCCAAAGTTGGGAAGAATTAGCTACAACGATGAGGTTAACATCTAAGAAATGTATCCTATGGAAAGAATAGTTTGCAAGTGTTTTTGATTAAAATTTATGAAATGCAAATGCCCAATCAGATGAACCATGGCTAGAATCATAATGTTTAAAAAAATCTGTGCTCCTATAAATGTACTGAATCCATCTGAGGAAACTGCATGTTTAAGGAAAAGTGATTGTCTACACGGAATCTAGAAAAAGGATGATCTAAAGAAGAAACAATTGGCCATCTGTCTCCAGCCTTCTTCCTGGTAGAGAATGTTCTGAGAAGCTGAAAAAAAGTATCCAGTCAGCTCAAAAGTTCTCTTTCTTATTGGAAATTAATAAATTGGGATTATGATATATATCTGATAAATAAAATGTGTATTGTAAATACATATATTAATCGAATAAAGTGTCTATTTTGGATAACTATTGGTTGGCCAAGAGTATTTTCCAAAAGAGAATACTGGATGTCATAAAATATTGCAGAGGTTTTGTTTTTTTGCTTTTAGTCTCATTTGTAGTTTGTTAAGCTCTGCCTTAGATCTTTTGAACTCTTTTGAACTCTAAGGAGTGAATACTCACATGTGTGGGGCTTCTACTTTTACTTTTTTTTTTTCATACTGAGAGCTTCTGAGTATACTGACATTGGAACCATATCACTATATATTATCAAGAATTATTTGAGGCAAAATGTTGTAGAAAGACTGAAGCCAGAATTTAGAAATGCTGTTTTAAAAATCAGCTGCGATTGCAATATAGTAGAGACATACGTGTAAAAGAATATCTTGTGTTACCTAAATGCAGTTGTGAAATAATTGTAAAGGAATAGCACTAAGCTATAAAAATATCCTTGCGGACAGATTTATAGTGGCAGAAAAATCAGAATTGTCTAATAAATTGATTTCTAATGTCAATAATACATTAGAAATAAACTTTACAGTGAGACACTTAAAGCCATCATTGAAGATACTCTACAATTAATGTCCTCCCACACTTTTTTTCTAAAGGGGCAAGTGTTGACAAAAATTGAAGTATTTTTGTTTCATTCTAGAACATTTTTTTAAAGCTTATTTCTTTCTTACCCTCTTTCCCTAATAAAGATATTCAGCAGTGGCATTTGAAAACTCTCCTATTGACTAGCTTAATTCTCTCTCTGAGCCTCATCTCCTTATTGTTATAAAGTAGATGAGTAACACAACTCATAGGGTTGTGTGAGAATTCTATTACATGTGTTAATGTAATTTAGAAGATGAGCAGAGTTTCTGAGACATAGGAGTGTGCTTGATAAATGCTAGCTATTACCATATCTGTGTCCAATTATTTCAATTTTGTTAATTGAGTTACATATCTCTTCCCAAGTCCACAAAAACATGCCTGAAAATAACAATTTTTTCAGCCATCATTTTAATTTCTGAAATATTCCCCAATACAAATGGGTAGAAATATTGATATTAGTGTATTAGTTTCCTATAGGTGCTGCAGCAAATTCCCACAGGCTTAGTGACAACACAAGATGAATTTATTCTCTTATAGCTCTGGAGGTCAGAAGTCTAAAACCAAGATGCCACTTTTAAACTCAGCAATTTATTTGAATCTGCTTTGAGAAAGCTAAGTTAAAGAAATAATCAGAAATGAAAAGAAACTTATGCATAATGATACTCATCGTAGCATTATGTATAACAGTAAAGAAATAAGAGAAATTAAGGAACATCTATATGATGGAATATTGTAATCTATTAATAATCATTAAATCATGCTTTCAAAAAATATTTAATAACCCAGAATAAAGCTCACAAAACAAAGCTTAAATGAGAAAAATGTAGCTTGGTAGCTAAAAATTAAAGACAAAGTCCTCCATATGATGGTATTAGGAGGTAGAGCCTTTGGGAGGTGATTAGGTCATGAGGGTAGAGACTTCATGAATGGAATTGGTGTTATTCCATTTTCCTTGACAATCCATTAGGTCCTTCCTTTACTGGAATTCCATTCCAGTAAAGGAAGGACCTAATGGATTGTCAAGGAAAATGTGCTCACAGCTTTTATAAATTCAAACAGAAAGGTACCCTTACTGCTATGATTATCTATCTTTCTGGATTCTTTTTCTAATTATGGTTCTATATTTTTAATAGACACTTTCTTATTTGATTCTTTACTCCATAGTTTAGTGTCAGTATTATTTTACTATATATTCTTTGGATATTTTTCACCAGGAAGCTAAGGTGAGAATATGAGCCAGTTGAAGAGAGAGAGATGAATTTTATGAAGTGAGTGAATCCCAAGAACAGAGAACTCCCCAAACTCTTGATGGTTTATGGACTGTGTTTACCTACTGGTCATACCCCATCACTTTCCAAGTGATGAGTCTGTTAGTAAAACAGCAAGAAATGTGGATTGAAGAAAACCTGTATTTCCCACTGCAGACTCTAGCTGATCAGAATGGATTCTTTGTCATCACACAGTGTGAACAAACCAGAATGTAACCTCCTGTGGGCATCTAAGTACTTGTGGTATTTATTGTTTGTGCCCACGGTGGAATCCTTCTGCTTAACATCCTAAAAACAGCATATTTTAAGTTCAGAAATAGATTCTGTATTTGTTAATGATGGAAAGGATCCAACTGTGTTATTGTGATAGAGGTTCTATAAAATGGCAAAAATTGTCTTCTACTTGTCAGTGCATAGGGGGCATTCTGAGAATGGAGGTAGGTCAAAAAATTTACTGTGCATTTTAAACAGACCCTCCTTCTTTTTCTTTCTTTACCAAGTAAAAATAAGCCTATTATAGGAAAATAATACGAACTTAACGGTATTTGAAATATCATCATCTCTGTTTTCCAGGTAAGACAACCAAGTCTCAGAAGGAGTGAAACATGTTCAAGTTTTCATGTGTGGGATGTGGCAGAGATAGGCTTGGAGCTTGGTGGTCCTGACTTCAGACATAGAGTATTGAGCACCGCATTGCATCTCCTTTTTCTTTTTTACTCTCCATCCCTTCCTTTCTCATTTTTAAACTACTTTATAGCACTATTAATTGTTGATGTTAAGAATTTTTAATACATGCTATTTACAAATTAGGGTCCTGTGCTTTGATTCATTAAATTTCCTCCAAAGTCTATCAAGGGCAGACGTGATTATACACAATCTCCTGGGAGGAAGAGTTCATGGTCCATGTCCTCAGTGTCTCCAAGGCTGATTTCCCTGGTGCTCTTTCCATACATTTCTTTATATGTAGGCTTCTCACATGTCTCCACATTCAACATGAGCAAGCAAATTCCCACCCACACAGCAGAAGTTCTGTGTACTGAAAATTTAAGGCCAAGGGAGAAAACTAGGACAAAAACAGTCCTAGTTGATGACAAACTTTGGAGATAAGCTGGTTAACTACTCGGATGTTTCCTCCCCCAGAGAGGTAAGTTCTGGCAGGATAAAGTCCTGGAGAAAAGGAGAATCAGGAGAAGAAAAGGAGAATAGTGAATCTTCAGGCCAAGGAAATAGTGAATCTTCAGGCCAAGAGTGGGAATTGGACAAAGGAGCCCTGAAATGTTGTTGAAATCATCAGAAACAAAACAAAACAACAGCAATATAGAAAAAAAATGGCATCACTGGCCCACCAGCATTGTGAAGTAGACAGTCGGTAGCATAAGTTTAATTCAGATGCACCTAAAATTTAGTCATTTAGAAGTTAATTAAATGTGAGTTTCTGAAAAATACGACTTTGTGTGTTTTTAGGGGAAGTCATGATATCAACAAGTTTATCACAGTAGCTGGAAAGCAAAGAGAATGGAGGAGTTAACTAGTATGGATTAATTTTATGTAAAGCAAAAGGAAGAGGCAATGCGTGTGAAAGCATTTTGTAAGCTTTAAAATGCTTTCCACAAACACGCACATCATCATTGCGTAATATCTGTGAATAGAAAACTTTAACTATTTAGCCCTCACTTCAGGGTATAATCTACCGTGGAGAGTAGTTACCATCTGCCTGAGATCCCTGAGAGCTTTTTCCTGACAAAGTTTTTCTGTGAAGGTGTTGCATGAGAATATATCATTTATTGCCATTTAATGCCTATGTAGGTCATCCTACATTGTTGGGAAATTTTGAGATATTTTCTTTAAGTACAAGCAGAAATTACGATGGAAATCCACTTTACATTTTCATATTTTTCAATGAATAAAAGGTGATCATAATTGAATTTTTTAATTCTTTGCTTATTTTCTCCAGCATACTCATATTTACTCAAGCCTCATCAGCAGCTATTGTAAAATTAAAAGCTTATGAAAAGCAAGCTAATACATAGGGATATAAATTAATTATTACATTTATAAATAGAATACTTTTCCTATTCCCACCCACGCTTATCATTTATTTATTTTGTCATTAAAGGTGTATTTATTAAAGGTCAATTTTATGGCATGATAATTTAGAAAATAAAAATGAATGCCTATTTATTGTGGTAGGCAGAATTTTAAAGGTGCTCCTCCCCTCAAACCCACAGCCCTTCTCCTCCCTCCAAGATTCTCATTCTCTGTTTATTCAATCAAACTCAAAGTTCTGTGAAGGAATTTTGCAAATATCATGAAAATTTCCAATCAGCTGATCTTAAAATGCAGGGGTTATCCAGGTGGGCCTGATCCAGTCAGGAGAGCCCTTTAATTTAAAAAAAAAAATTTTAATTAAAAAAATTTATATATATATATATGTATATGTGTGTGTGTGTGTGTATATATATATATATATATATATATATATATATATATATATATATATATATATATATAGGCACAGCTTGTGGGATCTTAGTTCCCTGACCAGGGATTGAACCCTGGCCCTTGGCAGTGAATGTGCAGAGTCCTAACCACTGGACTACCAGGGAATTCTCCCAGGAGAGCCTTGGAAAGCATTAACACTTTTTCCAGCTGATGGACAAGGAAATTAGAGTTTCAGAGCATGAAAGATTCAAAGTGCAGTGGGCAGCTTTGAAGAAGGAGGATGCCACAGGATAAGGAATGTGGGTGGTCTTTAGGGGCTACAGATCGGCTGCAGCTATTAGCAAAGAAATGAGGTCCTCAGTCTTGTGGATGCAGGGAGCTGAATGGGGTTTGACCAACAACCTAAATGAGCTTGTTCAAGGATTCTTCCTGGGAGCATCCAGGTAAGAACCCAGGCTGGCTGACACCTTGTTTTTGGCTTTATGAGACCTCAAGCAGAGAACCCATCTGAGCCCAACCCCAATTCTAACCTATAGAACTGTGAGCTAACAAGTGAGTATTGTTTTTTTTGTTTGTTTGTTTTGCGGTACGCGGGCCTCTCACTGTTGTGGCCTCTCCCGTTGCGGAGCACAGGCTCCGGACGCGCAGGCTCAGTGGCCATGGCTCACGGGCCCAGCCGCTCCGCGGCATGTGGGATCTTCCCGGACCGGGGCACGATCCCGTGTACCCCGCGTCGGCAGGCGAACTCTCAACCACTGCACCACCAGGGAAGCCCATGAGTATTGTTTTGTGCTGTCAAATTTGTGGTAACTTGTTATACAGCAACAAATACTAATAATTTATTAAATGCCAGCTCCATGGTAGGATACCTGACAATGCACCTTTTCATCCTGCCCAGTGAGGTAGGAAGTACTGGGTCCAAATTACCAATAAGCCACAGAGAGAAGTGATTTGCCCCAGGATTTGAAAGTAGAGCCAAGACTCTACTTTAGATTATTAACTTTTATTTGAGATCTTTTTTCCACATTTGACTCTTTATTGTATAAAGTATACACATGATATTTTGTTTTTTTCTTATTACTTTGTGCTTTATTGGACCACTCCAGTCACATAATGATAGCTAGAGCAGTTGCCAAATCTTTACTTTCCAGTAGTTTTCAGTAATTAAAACTGATATTTTCAATATTTTTTCAGTTTTAATTTACTTTTAACTAATTTTTATTGGAGTATAGTTGATTTATAGTACTGTGTTAGTTTCAGGTGTACCGGAAAGTGAATCTGTTATATATGTATACATATATCCACTCTTTTAGATTCTTTTCCCATATAGGTCATTACAGAGAATTGAGTAGAGTTCCCTGTGCTATATAGTAGGTCCTTATTAGTTATGTATTTTATATATAGTAGTGTTTATGTGTCAGTCCCAATCTCCCAATTTATCCCTTCCCTCCCTTTCCCCTTGGTAACCGTAAGTTTGTATTCTACATCTGTGACTCAGCTTGTTTTGTAAATATATTCGTTTGTATCATTTTTTAAGATTCCACATATAAGCAATATCATATGGTATTTGTCTTTCTGTGTCTGGCTTACTTCACTCAGTGTGACAATCTCCAGGTCCATCCATGTCGCTGCAAATGGCATTATTTCATTCTTTTTTATGGCTGAGTAATATTCCATTTTATATATGTACCACATCTTCTTTTTCCATTCCTTTGTAGATGGACACTTAGGTTGCTTCCATGTCCTGGCTATACAAAGCTGATGGCCTTTAGTACAAAACTTACAAGTCAAATCCAATTCAGAGCAACTCCCCTTGCCTAACACAGGCTGGACTTACAGCCTGAGGAGCCCAGAGCTGAATGGGCGTGTGGTACTGGTACTCCTGCCCTTACTTCTCTGCTTGGTTTTGTACACTTTACTGGTGGGGCTGTTTAAAGAGATGGGTAGAAAAACAGCAAGCTCCTTTCTGAACTATTGTGATTCCCTCTGTGTTGGTTTCGATGATTCTCTAGGTAATAACTTTCCATTCATACTCTTCAGGAGAAGATGTCTAAAAGCAGAGTGGTGTAGAGTGGAATCTTTGGAGCCTTCTGCCAGGACCTCATCCTGTACAGTCTCCGGTTGGGACTCTTCAAGCCCTCCTCTACTTCCCTCGTCAGGACTTCTCCACTTCAGTTTTGCTGTTGGGGCCCCTTGCTTGGAGCCTATTCTCTGGGACATATTTATGGCAAAGCTCTTGAAGGCAGGGATTTTCTGCAGTGTCCACAGCAACTAACACAATCTCACCAGACCCAGAGTTGGGTTTGCAGACAGCTGTCATTGCTACCCCATACTTGTCCGTACCATCTGTTTCCAGTTTTCTCCTTGATGAGGTAGGCATAGGGGCTGGTGAGCAAATCTGTTGCTTAAGGTGGCATCCCAGAAAGGAAGGCGTGGCTGGCCACTGCTTCTTGTGGGCATTCATCCATGGGTGATACTCTGCTTGCTCTTTCATTTGCTCCATAATATAAACACTTTAATCCCCACACAGCCTTGGACACTGATGATCCTTAGGCATCCTTATCCCTTTACCTTCCCCACTTTCTACATACAGATTGGGAGAGCTGGCTAATGATAGTAGGAACAGTTCTGCCACCTCTTGGCAAGGCAGTATCTTGTACCGGTTACTGATTGCAGGCCTTAGAATATGGACAATGCAGTGATACGTGTTTTCAGCTGAGTGCACCAACCCTCAAGTCTGGGACAAAAGTCCCACTAGGCATTCATTACATGATTCTGAAACTTTCTGTCATAGCTCAACCTCTAAAAGACAAAAAGGGGAGAAGTGACTTGCCTAAATGTTGTATCACACTTTGGACTTAAACAGTTACTCTTTGTTTATGATTTAGTTTGCCTGAGGCTTGACAGTAATAAAAGAATATACAAGAGAATTAATATGAGGATAATATGATCTGTATTTCAGTTGTCATCTGTGAGTTCTGCATTATCTGATCTTTGGAAATGTATTTTGAATTTTGACTTAACTATTTGAATAAACAATTCAATCTGGGAATCGGCGTATAACAATTCAATCTGGGAATCGGCGTATAACAGTATTTAAGAGAGAAAGACAGGTGACTATGTTTAGTGGGGCTCGTTTTGAAGTTATTCTGCCTTGTTGAAAAAATATGAACTGATGGTGTCATTAGAAACTTGAACGTTTTGGAGGAAAACACACGAAGGGATTCACTAAATAATGCTAATTCCTAGGTTATGTATAAATCCAGAAGAACTTACCATGTCCCTATTCAAGTGACAAAGTTGTAGGAAGTTGGCAAAGGAGGTAGATGGGGGAGAAATCCGTGGCTTGTGACAGGGCAATCCTAGATTGATTGTGAGACCAGAAACCTAACATAAAACAAGGGAGCACACTGGAACTGAGAGCCATGTGAAAGTTAAGCTGAAATCTCTAGGGCTGTCAGAGTGGAAGGTGAAAGAGTCCTGATAAAACTGGAGATGTCCTGAAGGGAAGAGTTATTCGTTCAAGATGGCACATCAATTAGAGCTCTTTCAGGTTGGGAGATAATGAACATGCATAGGAAATATATCGTTAGTATATTCTATTTTTTGAGTGCTGTGCTGGCATTGGAATCCAGTTTATGTTAATCAGGATGGATAAAACACCACTAAAATCCAAAGAACTAGCCGATTTCGTTACCCAGACCAGAAAGGGGAACAACGTGCAGTGACAAGTAGTAAATGAGGTGATGCTATTCGTTGTTTTTTTACCCTATTTGTTTTTCTCAAAATAAATCTTCAAGTGAGAGAATCTTGTTCAGTTATTAATTCAATAAAAATCTGTTGATTTTTCTGTTATGTGGCTAACATTGTACTAGGCACTGGGAAAACAGATGTCATGAGCCTTATATCTTATCCTTATAGAAGTAACTGTTTAGAGAAGGAAACGGATGTGAAAAACAATAATTAAAACACTATGCAATAATACTCAGCAATGGACATCCATTGCTCTGTGGTCCATCAAACTTTCTTATGAGAACAGTATTTTATTCTGATGAGGGAACACTGTCTCTGACCTTCTTCTCTCCATGGTTTCCATACCTCAATTATGATACCTGGCTCAGAACCCAAACTTGACCACTCAGAGTCAAAACTTTTCTCTTTGTGAGGAAGAGGCTCAGCCCCTGCAGGTGGCAAAGCTGGAGTTGTTAAGAATCAAACATTTCATTGAGTGGAAGACCACAGGCTGTTGTAAGGAATCATGACTCCAAAAGTCTAGCTGACACTGGGAGGTAAAAGAGCCAACACTGGTTCCATCTCTAGATGGACATCCCTGAGATTCAGGTAGCCTCTCACATTTGCTTCGGTGTTTTTAAAGAAAATATATACATACGTATATATATACATATTTTATTTTATTAAGCTAATTCCAGTTTAGTTTTTAGATCAACTGTAAAAAGAAAGACCTGACTGCATTTCTATAAAGTTATTATTTGGACAAGCATGATCAAAGTTGTAATATGTAGCATATGGATAATAGGATAGTACAAAGGAAATGAGAATCATGGCTCACAGTGAAGCATGTCTAGAAAGTATCCTTCTCCTAAGGACCCTGACAACAACTTGTTTTGTACCATGTATAGAAGGACAATGGTTGGAACTATTCCATCCATCCTGTAAAGCTATTATCAGGGACTGAGGGGTTTGGTATAGCAGAAAAGCAAGAAGCTTTCAGTCAGAGTGAAAAGTAACAACAAGAACCGATATGATAAGAGAAGAAACACACCTCCCTCAAATTATTAAAAAGAGAGAAAGACAGAAAGTTAAAAAAAAAGAGAAAAAAGGAAATGGCTGGATGACACTGGATGGTGGAATGAAGATGTAAAACTCTGTACAAAGCAGTAGGAAATAACAAGAAATGAGAATAAGTCATAGAAGGTGAGGTCAAAGTGAAGTGGGATGAAAATTACCATGTTGTTGACGGACAGACCCCTGGTCCCTCCAATTTTGGGCCCAATATGAGCAGTGATCTTTAAAAGAAAAATGAAAAAGACTCAAGATGAGAAATTCAGCCTTTAAAATGTATTTTAAAGTGAAAAGACAGAAATGTTAGAGGTATTTTGGAGACGATAGACCTTTCAGCTCATAGAAACTGGGAAACTACTTTCCTCAAAGATTTCAGTTGCTTTTGAGATTCAGCACATTTAGAATGTTCTTCATTTCTAGATTTCTACTTCTTAGTTTCAAACTTATTCTTGGAGTCAGCAGTTGTAGTTTTGTGTAAAATGCAGCATCTAAAACCAGAAAAGAACACTCTAAATAGACTGCCCTTTGAAATAGCACCTTGTCCTGGGCACTAACAGTTAATACTTTATTTCAATAGGAAGAGACATTGGCCTATGGCATTGAGAAGCCCATGCTATGAAAGATGCAAAATAAGGTTGACAGTATAACGGCACTTTGCTTATAAATTCAAGCAAAACACTTTTCTCTTTGGGAAAGCAAGAACTGAGAGAGCAGGATTTTTGCACTGTTTGTAAAACATTCTTAAACTCATGTCTACTGCCAAAGTGATAGAAAATAATAACAGTATTAAAAGAATGATTATAAAAGTCATTGTTGATGACAATATAAAAATTGATTTCATGTTAATTACCCTGAGGACCTTTATTCAAACATTTAATAGAACATTTTGTTACTGTTAGGCACTAAAGCTAGAAGTTGAGATGTTCTTATCTAATCATTATGTAAAACTTATGTTTTGGTCAAGTTTTTATAACAGAGGTGAGCAAACTTTCTTCCTTGAAAGGCCAGATAGTGAATATTTGCTGCCATATGGTCTCTCCCACAACTGCTCAACTCTGCCATGCGGTACAAAAGCAGCCATGGACAAGACATAAATAAATGAGCATGGCTGTGTTCCAAAAAACTTTATTTACAAAATCAGGTGGTGGTCTAGACCTGACCCACAGGCTATATCTTGCTGACCTCTGCTTTACGTTAGCAAAGAGAAACATAGCCTTTATAATTAAACTTGTCCCTATCTTCTTTCAATTGATGGTATTTAGTAACAGCACAAAAGAGAGGCCACAGTGAGGCAATAGAAAAAGGGACAGCGTGAGAAAAAGCCAAATAATTTTGCCGAGTGTCCCAGACAGTCAGGAAGAATGTGGGTGATATTGCAAAGAACATTCAGTTATAAATATTAAGTGCTGGCATGTTTCTGAAGAGAGATGTGCCTGGCATTCTGACAATCCTCAGTTCACTACTGGGGAAACAGACCAGCCTCGAGAGCCCAAATCAGGAAGTAGCCATATATGCCCACTGCTCCTTGCTTCTGTCTCTCCATTAAGAATTTTCCTACCCTCTAGTGCATGCTAAAGTCTGCAAATGTAACTGTAATCCAGTCAAATTTAACATCCTTTTCTAATATTTTGTATTTGGGTTTAGGCCTTCTACAAGTTGGAGAAAGCCAAATGTATGCATTTCAATAGTATTCTGTTGGCTCTTAGTTTGTAAGGGAGTGGAATGAGTTTAAAAATAAACAAGAAATAAGGAAATGGTAGACAAAGGACTTTATGAACTACTAAGCCTGATTATACTTTTAAGATCTTGAAAAAAATACTCTGTTTATAACTGAGACTTGACTGTGCCTGACTCACTAATTTAGGGACTGGCTCCAATAAAATAAAAGGTAAAACAAATTTATTTTTTTTTGAAAATGCTAATGAATGTGATTAATACATTTTAATCAGAGCAGCTGGACTCTTCGTGCAGTTACTCTTTTGGCAGGAGCATAGGTAATCCATTGAAAAATTATGTATCGCATATTTAAACATGAAAACTACTACAGTGAGAACCACTCAGAAAATGCAGAACTGGAAGAAGCTTCATTCAAAAATCTGTTAAAGAGAAACAAGATATGTATTAGAGTTGACTGAAGTGTAATTAATAATAACTCTTAAGAATTGTAAACTAGTGTTATAAAAGCAACATGCGTATATCCTAATGGGTTAAAGTCTGCATGAGTGAAGTATTAAAGGTGGAATAGGGCCAAGCAGAGAAGCAAGGGTAAGACCTGCTGTAAAGCCACAGTGAGTGTGGACAGAGGGAGGAGGACATTTGCCCTGGAGAAGTTAGCACAGAGATGAGTCCAAACAAGACACTACAGGAGAAATGTCAGAACCAGCTCTGGTTAAAGGATTATGGTGGGTGAAAATTGTGAGTGACCCGAGCCCACTTTTAACACCTTTTCAAGCTACTGTGGCATCACTTTTCATAAGTCTTCACTATGTCATTTATTAATTTATTCTCTCATGTTGTAAACATGCATTAAATTCTTTCTCAGTGATAGTTGTCATAGCTACCATGACTCGGAGAGTATCAACCAAGACCGAATGACAATACCAATGGGCTGGTTCAGACAAGCGTATCCAGAATCTTTGCTGGAAGATCAGTTGTGCTCCTCCTCGTGTGCCAGAATATCTGGGTTTGGCTAGAAAGGGCTTTGTGTGTCAGATCACATGGCAAAGAATTCATCATATGGGAAGAGAAAGTTTGGGTACATTAAGAGAAAGCTAAGACCAAGGGCCTGGAAACAAGGGAGAGAGAGGAAGTATCCCCAGGGCCTTTGTTTTTTATTACATCAAGTTGGGCTATTGTCCTCACAACTGGAGACTGAAATGTAGCTAAGGAAAATATGTTTAAAAACTTTGCAAAAAAACACTAATGGAAGCTATCGAAGATGAACTAAACAAAAAACCCATAAAGAAAATTTTTTGAAAATATGCTAGCAGGTGCAAAAACCTTGTACTTTTTGTGAAATATCTTTCTGTCTCATAGTGAAAATACAACTTTTATGTGGATTCAGGATTGCCATAGGAAAGATATACTTGTAGACTTTAATATGATTTGCGAAAAAGTGAAGTCATTATATGACAACTTAAAGCAAAAGGAAGGTGAAGAATCTAAAACTGGAGAACTTAATGCCAGTAAAGGATGGTTTGATAATTTTAGAGAGAGGTTTGGCTTTTAAAATGTCAAGATAACAGGGTAAGCAGCTTCTCCTGACCAAGAAGCAGCAGACGAGTCCCCAGATGCCATTAAGAAAACCATTGAGGAGACAGAATATCTTGCCTGAACAGGATTTTAATGCAGACAAACGTACCCTATTCTGAAAAACAAAAGTCACAAAGGATATTTATTAGTAAGAGAAGAAAACATCAGGATTTAAGGCAAGAAGGGTCAGGCCAACTCTGCTGTTTTGTGCAAATGTGGTTTTATGATCAGGACAGCAGCTAAGCTCTGAGCCTTGAAGAGAAAAGATAGACACCAGCTACCAGTCTTTTGGTTGTACAAGAACGACTGGACAATGAGAACAGTTTTTCTGGATTGGTTCCATAGATGATTTGTCCTTGAAGTCAGGAAGCACGTTGCCAGGAAGGGACTGCCTTTAAAGTTCTTCTGATATTGGACAATGCCTCTGGCTACCCAGAACCCAATGAGATCAACATCAAAAGTGTTGAAGTGGTCTACTTGCCCCCAAACACAAGATCTCTAATTCAGCCTCTATATCAGTGGGTCAGAAGGACCTTTAAGTCTCATTACACACAGTACTCTATGGAAAGGATTGTCAGTGCAATGGAAGAGAACGCCCATGGAGAGAACATCATGAAAGTCTGGAAGGATTAGACCACTGAGGATGCCATTGTTGTTATAGAAAAAGCCATGAGAGCCGTCAAGCCTGAAACAATCAATTGCTGCTGGAGAAAACTGTGTCCAGATGCTGTGCATGACTTCTTCAGGTTCACAAAAAAGGCAATCAAGGAAATCGTGAAAGAACTTGGCTCTCCCACCTCACAGGCACAGCCCCTGACGCCTGGCTGGAGCACCAAGAGCCTGTCATCCACACGGCTCAAATAAAAGGAGAAAAAAAAGAAAGAAAGAAAGATAAAAGAAGATAAATAAACCAAAACAAAATAAAATAAATAAAATAAAGTTATTAAAATAAAAAATAATTATTAAAAAAATGTTGTAAAGTAATAAAAAATAGAAAGAAAGAAGAGAGCAACCAAACCAAAAAACAAATCCACCAATGATAACAAGTGCTAAAAACTATACTAAAAAAAACCCCAAAAACAAACAAAAAAAACCAGACAGAACCCTAGAACAAATGGTAAAAGCAAAGCTATACAGACAAAATCACACACAGAAGCATACACATGCACACTCACAGAAAAGGAAAAAAATATATATCGTTTCTCCCAAAGTCCACCTCCTCAATTTGGGATGATTCGTTGTCTATTCAAGTATTCCACAGATGCAGGGTACATCAAGTTGATTGTGGAGATTTAATTCACTGCTCCTGAGGCTGCTGGGAGAGATTTCCCTTTCTCTTCTTTGTTTACACAGCTCCTGGGGTTCAGCTTTGGATTTGGACCCGCCTCTGTGTGTAGGTCACCTGAGGGCATCTGTTCTTCACTCAGACAGGACGGGGTTAAAGGAGACATTGATTCAGGGGCTCTGGCTCACTCAGGCCAGGGGGAGGGAGGGGTACAGAATGTGGGGCGAGCCTGTGACAGCAGAGGCCGTAGTGACGTTGCACCAGCGTGAGGCGTGCTGTGTGTTCTCCTGGGGAAGTTGTCCCTGGATCATGGGACCCTGGCAGTGGCCGGCTGCACAGGATACCCAAAGCAAAATACAGATTCAATGCAATCTCTATCAAACTACGAGTGACATTTTACACAGAACTAGAACAAAAAATTTCACAATTTGTATGGAAACACAAAAGACCCCGAATAACCAAAGCAATCTTGAGAAAGAAAAACAGAGCTGAGAAATCATGCTCCCTGACTTCAGACTATACTACAAAGCTACAGTAATCAAGACAGTATGGTACTGGCACAAAAACAGAAATATAGATCAATGGAACAGGATAGAAAGCCCAGAGATAGACCCACGAACATATGGTCACCTTATCTTTGATAAAGGAGGCAAGAATATACAGTGGAGAAAAGACAGCCTCTTCAACAAGTGGTGCTGGGAAAACTGGACAGCTACCTGTAAAAGAATGAAATTAGAACACTCTCTAACACCATACACAAAAATAAACTCAAAATGGATTAAAGACCTAAATGTAAGGCCAGACACTATCAAACTCTTAGAGGAAAACATAGGCAGAACACTCTATGACATAAATCACAGCAAGGTCCTTTTTGACCCACCTGCTAGAGAAATGGAAATAAAAACAAAAATAAACAAATGGGACATGAAGAAACTTCAAAGCGTTTGCACAGCAAAGGAAACCATAAACAATATGAAAAGACAACCCTCAGAATTGGAGAAAATATTTGCAAATGAAACAACTGACAAAGGATTAATCTCCAAAATTTACAAGCAGTTCATGCAGCTCAATATCAAAACAACAAACAACACAATCCAAAAATGGACAGACGACCTAAATAGACATTTCTCCAAAGAAGATACACAGATTACCAACAAACACATGAAAGAATGCTCAGCATCATTAATCATTAGAGAAATGCAAATCAAAACTACAATGTGGTATCATCTCACAGTGGTCAGAATGACCATGATCAAAAACTCTACAAACAATAAATGCTGGAGAGGGTGTGGAGAAAAGGGAACCCTCTTGCACTGTTGGTGGGAATGCAAATTGATACAGCCACTATGGAGAACAGTATGGAAATTCCTTAAAGAACTAAAAATAGAACTACCATACAACCCAGCAATCTCACTACTGGGCATATACCCTGAGAAAACCATAATTCAAAAAGAGTCATGTACCACAATGTTCATTGCAGCTCTATTTACAATAGGCAGGACATGGAAGCAACCTAAGTGTCCATCAACAGATGAATGGATAAAGAAGATTTGGCACATATATACAATGGAATATTACTCAGCCATAAAAAGAAATGAAATTGAGTTATTTGTAGTGAGGTGGATGGACCCAGAGTCTGTCATACACAGTGAAGTAAGTCAGAAAGAGAAAAACAAATACCATATGCTAACACATATATATGGAATCTAAAAAAAAAAAAAGGTCATGAAGAGCCTATGGGCAAGACAGGAATAAAGATGCAGACCTACTAGAGAATTGACTTGAGGATATGGGGAGGGGGAAGGGTAAGCTGGGACAAAGTGAGAGAGAGTGGCATGGGCATATATACACAACCAAATGTAAAATAGATAGCTAGTGGGAAGCAGCTGCACAGGAAGATCAGCTCCATACTTTGTGACCACCTAGAGGGGTGGGATAGGGAGGGTGGGAGGGAGGGAGACACAAGAGGGAAGAGATATGGGGATATATGTATATGTGTAACTGGTTAACTTTGTTATAAAGCAGAAACTGACACACCATTGTAAAGCAATTATACTCCAAAAAAGATGTTTAAAAAAAAAGGAAGAAGAAGAGCAGCAAAATAAATTAAAAAAAAAAAAAGGAAAACATGAAAGAGAATGTGGGCTATGCAAAAAAGGTAGAATGTAAAGGGTTTCAAGATATGGATCTTGGAGAAAGTCAAGAGCTAATAGACCCCCACATCAGAATTAACAGAAGATGACTTGATGGAGATGAGGACTTTGAAACCAGTGCCAGGTGATGAGAAAAAAGACAGAAGAAGAAGCATCTCCTGGAAACAAGTTGACATCAGACAATATGGCAGAAGGGTTCCGATTATTATTCAAGACTGCTTTTGACTTCTTCTACAATGTGGACCCTTCTATGATCTGAACACTGAAACTGAAGCAAATGACGGAAGCAGGATTGGTAGCCTGTAGAAACATTTTTAGAGAAATGAAAATGCAAATAAGTCAGACAGAAATTATGATGTATTTCAGTAATGTTCACCAAGTGTACCTGCCTCTCCTGCCTCACCCTCACCCTCCTCCACCTCTGCCACTCCGAGACAGCAAGGCCAACCCCTCCTCTTCATCCTTTTACTCAGCCTACTCAACATGAACACGATGAGGATGAAGACATAACCAAATGATTAAGTAATCTTCCAGTTCTGAACCTACTGAGAGAAGTCAAAAGATAAGTTAGATGGAAATAGGGTACTACTTTGGAGAATGTACCTTCAAATATGAAAAACAATGAGCTTCCTAATTACCCCAGAAAAAGACAGACTTTGTGCCCTCAGTCACTAATAGTGCAGGACAACTGTAACTTCCCCTCATGGGGCAAAACTGGCGTCTATGAAATATATGGCTGAGGCAGCAGATCAGGTTGTGTACTCACCACAATCAGGTAGATCATAAAAAGAGAAGAGGCTGCACCACATAAGCCCACCTCATTTCTCAAAGTCATCGAATAGATCATTCCACACTAAGACATGGAGTAGGGATCTGCACATAACCAGGGGCATTTAGAGAAAATATCTCATCTTGGAAATCACAAGAGAAGACAAAGTATTCTAACCCCAGGAAGTTGCTCTTACCCATGGCCACATTCTAGACCTGCAAAAGCATATAACTGCCAAATTTTGGAAATCTTAAATTTGAATACTTCCCTCTCAGATCACTGATTTCTGCCCTTTCAGACGTCTTACTGCGTACATGTCAGTCACTTGAATCCTCCACTATCTTGCTGGGTCACCAACCCCTATTGATCTCACTCACTTCCTTCTAAGTCTATATCACTAAACTAATCACCCAGAGCACATGATCTTCTAAACCTTTTCCTTTGTAATTTGGGGGGATGAATTGGAGAACGTAGCTGGAATCAGTCTATGAAAGGACAAAAATGACACAAGGAATTAAATTTTATTGTGTGGGCGTTGGGGAAACCTTTGCAAGTTTTTGTGTTGGGGAGTGACAAACTTTCACTCATGTTACTAAACTGATGGAAGTCTAAAATAAAGACAGAAAAGGCAGAATGTTGAAATCTGTGGACGTGGATGGGAGGCAATGTATAGATAAAATGGAGATGAAGTAGACCTGAACAGAAGCTGTGGGTAGGGCAGTGGTGAAAAGAACACAGAATGAGAAATTACAGAGTCAATAGGACCTGGATATAGAGTGAACTTGAGAGTAGGAGATATCAAAGATGACCACTAGTGTCTAAGATAGTACCTACCACATGAGCACTAACACGAATGTAGGTTGAATGTGATAAAGTATTTGTAATCAATAGTTTACAGGAGTCAATTAACATTGACAGCCTCCAGAACAGATGCAGCCTCCACAAACAAATGCAGCCTCCAGAAACAAATGCAGCTTCTAGAAGCAAATGCAGCTTCCAGAAACAAAGGCAGCCCTCATTGACACCGAGGCCAGACTTCTAATTTGTCGAATTTTAAAATAATAAACCTATGTTGTTTTAATCCAGTTACTTTGTGGTAATTTTATGCAGCAGCAATATAAAATGAACACAACTGTATAATAAGAAATTAGACACAGCTGAAAATTGAATTTATGTATTGGAAAGTTGATTTGAGGCAAACATTCTAAGAACGATAGATAAAACAAATAAAAATCTTGGTCCATAATGGAAAAACCGCAGGACATCAAAGACTGAGTGTGCCATTCATAAGTATTTAACAAAAGATCACTAAGGGATGAGCTATTTAAAAAAAAGAAAAGAAACTGACCACAGAAACAAGACATTGGATACCAAAAGAAAACGCTCAGAAAGAAATTGGTAAACCTGTAGATAATTTTAAATAAATAACATTAAAAATAACATAACAAATAAAGGTATCTGGAAATTACAATGCAGTTAGTGTTCTAAAATCTTTTTGTAGTTCAGGATCTGGAAGTAAGTAATCAAAAGTCTATATCTTAATATGTAAAGTATGATTCAAAGTTTATGGGAAACAACGAAAAGGTTATATATATGGTGTATATATAATATGCTACTTTTTCACTTATTTGTTTATTCTCTGTATCCCCCTACTAGAATGATAGGAGGACATATTTTTGATCTTACTTACTTACTACTTACCGTCATATTCCCAGAACTTAGAAGAGGGTATGGAACATTGTAAGTGGTGATTACTAAGTGTAGAATTAGCTAAATAGATTGTATATCTTTCAAACCAGCAAGAAAGGGAGAGAGATAAAATTTAATTTCAAGAGAAAGCAGGAAAAATAAGAAAGAAGGAAAGAAAATGCATGGGGGAAAACATAAAATAAGATGATAAAAATTTAGAGATTAACACTTGGGTAAAATAAATTCCCAATATGCAGTTTAAAAGAGACACCCATAGTGAAGATATCCAGCTGATATACAACAAGAGAAGGCACCTTTTCAGTGGTTGAAATCTATTTTTAAGGTCCAGTTGTTCACTGTGTTTGGCCAGGAGGTATGCCACATTGGTTCTTAATATTTGAATATTTTTCTTGCAGCACACCTAAAGGCTAAAAATAGAGGGGTAGGAAATACTAACCTAAAACATGCAGAAACAACCATTTTAATCTGAGAAAAAACCTGTACATTTTAGCAACGTGATTGTGCAATGCCCAACGATAAAACATCTGATTCTGTAAGAAGACCTAAAAAATCCTGAATCTGAATATAATAATATAAACACAACAGATATAAAATATAACATTAGAGAACTGTAAAAATAAAAAGTGGACAAAATTACAGTGCAAAGTTTAATTTTGCTAAAATTTGCTAACTTTAATTAGCAAAGTTTAGGTCCTGTAATTTCAGCTCAGCCCAACTATCTTTAGTAATCATATGTTCATAATTCAGCAACTACATATTACATGGTGAATAACATTTTCCCAAATTTCTCTTTCTCTCAAAATAACAATTTAAAACAGAAACTAAAATATATTTTGTATGACCTGTTACTAATCAAGTTACATCTACTTTTCTTTCCAAAGACGATCTACTTATTCTTCAAAATATGTGTACTATTTCATTAAAGATCAGTGTTTTCTTCTCTAAGATGGTGATATGAAGACTCTTAGTACTCAGATGCCAAAGAACTGAAAAAGTTTCAAAGTAAATATTTCGGCAAATGAGCCATATGTCCCTAGGTTAAAGGACAATGAGAAAGTCTTAATCAGTCATATGTTTTTCAGCACTTATCCTAATAAATGGCAGGTCAAGGAGGGTTGTGTTTAATAGTATATTCCTCAATGAAATGCCACTTTTTCCTCAATGTGTCCTCTGTGCAAGCTAATTAAAATCATGTTTTGCTGCACTGTCAGCACAGCAAGTTGCTGACTTTCTTGTCTCTCCACATGGTACAAAAAACGAATGCTGGCATATGATACACCTGAGCCCGTAAAGGGTCCTTGACATGTAATATAGTGCATGCTTTTTTGCAATCCACACTTATAGCATCTTCCTTCTCCCTTATGCATTATTACCATCCACTTATATTACATGCAGATAGAAGTTAAATAAGTTGAAAAGACTGGCTACTGCTTTGTTTCCCAAATCCAGAGAAACAATTCCTACCTTATTAAACGCTCCTGAGTCTCTCAGATGCACTCAATGGAAATTAGGGTGGTGTCGCACTGCTGTACATTTTTAACTACTATTAGAAGACTATGCTTGATAAATACCACTTAGTCCCTCAAATCATAAAAGTAATATCTGAAAAGGAATTTCAGTGAGTTGAAGCATATACTATAAATGTGTGTAAAAGCAGTGTTAATAATCACCCCTCCCTTCTCACATATTTTCCATTTGAACAATGAAACCAATGGTAAGAATTTTTTGTATTTGCTTGCACAATGTTCTTCTTGCAGAAAATACATGGTTAATAAATAAATGGTTTAACAGTTTGTCGTGATGAAGCTTTCTTGCTTCTCATCAACTATGAATATAACTCAATTGACAGATGATTTTCCATTCTATGCTATATCACAAAGACTAATATAATACTTGTGTGAGTCTATGTGATGATCTACAGGGTATAACACCTGAATGATGTGGACAGAAAGACACATGAGTAAATAAAAATAAATAGAGATGATTTGTAATTATACAAATGTTACTTGGAGCCCTTTATCTCAATTGTTATAGAAAGTTATTACACCAGGGGCCAGTAATTGTGGGAGTCATTTTAGAATTCTCCCTGTCACATAGTTCTTTCATAATCTGGTCCCAACTTACATTTGAAAATTCACTATCATTTACTCACTTCCCTAAATCTATGGTTTGCAAAGCGTGTTCCCTGGACCTGAAGCAGTGGCATAATCTGAGAGTTGTTGGGGATGCAATTCTGAAACCCACCTCAAACTTACTGGATCAGAAACTCTAGGATGAGAACCTGAAATTGACATTTTTAATAAACCCTACATGTGGTTTTGATACACCCTAAATTTAAGAACAACTTCCCTAGGTCAGTCTTGTCAGATTTTAATATGCATAAGAATCACCTCGGAATTATGAAAAAGAGATTCCTTTTCCCACTGCCATAGACTGGATTCAGCAGAACTGAGGTTGGGCCTGAGAATTTGCATTTCTAACACTTTCTCTGGTGATGTATTGCTCTTGGTTCATGCACACACTTTGTATATTACCGTATCAGAAAATCAAAGGGACCTCTTCCCAGAACTAGCACTTCCCAGGGTCTTTGACTTTGATCATTCCATCCTTTCTGTCTCAGAATGTCCCTTTCATAACTTGTCCACTTATGAAATCCTATTTACTCCTTAACACCCATTTCCAAAGCCACCTCTCTTTCCCAGGAAAATGTACACACCCTTCCCATTCCTCTATTTCCCCAAGATTTTGTGTACACATCAATGATAGCACCCATTGCATTGTAATGATTTAAATATCTCACTTTTCCACTAAAGCTATGCATTTCCTACCTTAGCTCTAATAAGTCTGAACACATTTGGCCCCCAAAATATTTGTTGAATTAATATATGTATGAATTAGTGCGTGTCAGGCAAAAGAAAATTAACCTTATATGTATTCATGAAAAACATTTTCTTCTGTGTTGTTTATATTATCACAATATTTGAGAAATTAAATGTATGACAATGCACTTGTGTTTGTGCAGCTTCATTAATAATAAACATAGCCAAATTTGTGGATGACTGAATGCCTGACTGGTTAGATAACCTAAAACTTGTCATTAGTAATCTTACCGCATGTGGCAACAAGGGCTCGAAATGCTACTGTAATTCCATTAAAATAAGAGAGGCTAATGTTTGAATAACTAAAATAGGAGAGAGATTACATTGAAAGGCAACTTCTTAAGAATCATTACTAGTCAATTTGCAAAAAGAACTACTGGGAAACTCCTCAATATTTTTCCCTTATAATTCCCATAAAATAAACTGGTATTTGAGTGGAAGGTGGATAGGATCTGTAGCTCACATTCATGCAAATTCAAGTCAATTCATGCCTTAGCTTAAAATGTCTTGCCATTTCACAAGTGGTAACATTCCCTTGAATTTTAGGTTCATTGTGCATAATGTCATTATAGTTATCAAATCAAGCATTAGAATAAGCACAGGTTGCTGATAATATTGTATACTTGAGCCTTATGAGAATTAATAATCAGGATATTTTATATTTCTTTAGCCTTCTTTTTATGACAACTTATGTTTATAATGAAATTATGATTTATACTTTTTGGCAACATGTCTGTCATTTCCAAGCCTTTAAAACATGGATTAAATACATATGGCAAAAATTGCAAAAAGAGTAGGAAAGAGTTTGTAATGATAAACACATACTATTGCACTGATGTATTGTTCATCACACAATTTTTGAGCACCTACCTTCCATTAGGTACTGGACACATAAAGATGACTAACATATAGTTTTTGAGCGACTCCAGCTACATACGTTAGGCATTGCTGGGTAACAAACCACAGTAGAACTTAGTGGCTTAAAAGAACCGCCTTTATTTCTCACAAGTCCTTGGGTTCATCTGGTTGGTCCCATTGTCTCCCCTGTGTTCCCCATGCTTCTGGGATTGGCTGCATGTCACATGGTCAATGCCATGGCCACTGTGTGGGACAGAACTCCCCACCCAAAATGGGGGAGTGAAGAACAGAGGCCATGAATGCAGTCAGTCTACCTTATTAATAAATGAGATTTAGGTAGGTAGTAATGGTGGGAAGGATACTGAGTGGTTTCCTAGGCAAAGCTAGTCATGTGTACAGAGACTTGAAGGCAAGATTAAGCACTTGAGTTTGAAACAATTTGATGTGGCTAAAGTGTAGGATGTATGCTGAAGGGTGTAGGGTTGAGGTAGCAGGTGGAGAAAGACTGGGAAGTTACTATACGGCTTGAGGAGTGTGTTCTCCACCCCATAACATGCAATGAGGAGTAATAAGAGGAGACATACAACTTAGGATGCTAGATGGGGCCGGTGCAGCGTAGGAAGCTAGGTGGGGCAGGTGGAGGGTTTGCAGGGGTGAATCTAAATTCCTGAAGACACTTAGAGAGCAATTTAAATATTCTGACCAGAGATGATGAACACCTGGATGAAGCCAGTGGCTATAAGTAAGAGCAGTGAGAACACTGGAGATACGTTTAGGAAATCATTGTCAATCTTACATCTGGCTCAAAATTTTTATAGGGCCCCAAAGCAGACTACTGAACAAGAAGTGGACATACTAGGTAAAAACTACAGGAATTTTCATCTTGAAGGAGAGAAGAGTTTGGGCATGATAGCTTGAGGTATAAGCCGTATCTGCTAGCTTCTATGAACTTAGTTCTTTAACATCTGCTCTACATGTCTATGTTGGACATGCCTTGTGTTGGACTACCTGAAAATATACCCGAGTCACCTTGCCTTGGCCTCCTGCCTCCCCCATTGCCCTCCCCTGATTCCTCTGGAAGAGTCATTCTCCCGGGATGCACTTCTTAAATACAAACCAACCAATCCAGAGCCCATACGCCAACCACACCCTTTATTGGGCTCCCACGCTCTGGGCAGCTATGCGCCTGCCTTAAGCACCCCAGGGCCTGCCTGGTCTGAGAAACCTGGTTCAGCCCCTGCATCCCAGAGCCCTCTGACATCATTCAAACTAGCCAATCCTGAACCTGCTCATTCTGCCTCACAGTTCATTCCCTCACATGGAAAACACACTAAAGGCTCTTGACTTCAGTTTCCCCTTCTCTCTTTTGCCTCGTGACTAACCCTCCTGTTTCCCTGCAGGGCCCCCCATGCACAGGGTGCTCTTCTTCTCTAAAACCTATGCAAAATAAACCATCTTTTAATGGCAATAGTGCCTTGATCTGTTTTCCTTACTCTACCTCAAATTTTCTATTAATATACTATATTTTTTCCCTTAGCCAATATGGCAGGGTTTTTTTTCCTTTTTCAAATCTTTTTAAATTGAATGAAAGGTTCTTTAAATTCTACAGTGCTTTACAACTTTCAAAAGTTTCACACACATGATTTCATATAATTCCATAATAACCTTTTTTTTTTCCTACCCCTATTGCCCCTTCCCCCTTCCCTCTCCACACTGTTAACCACTAGTTTGTTCTCTGTATCTGTGAGTCTGTTTCTTTTTTGGTTTATTCACTAATTTGTTGTATTTTTTACATTCCACATATAAATGATTTCATATAGTATTTGTCTTTCTCTGCCTGACCTATCTCACTTAGCATAATGCCCTCCAAGTCCATCCATGTTGCTGCAAATGGCAAAATTTCATTCTTTTTTATGGCTGAATATTACTCCATTGTGTATATATGTACCACATCGTTACCCATTCATCTGTTGATTAACACTTAAGTTGCTTCCATACCTTGGCAATTGTAAATAATGCTGCTATGAACATTGGGGTGCATGTATCTCTTCGAATTAGTGTTTTTGTTTTTTTCAGATGGAGTGGAAGTACTGGGTTATATGGTAGTTCTACTGTTAGTTTTTTGATAAACCTCCATACTGTTTTTCACAATAACTGCATGAATTTACATTCCCACCAACAGTGTACCCACCAACAGAGGATGTAGGGAAAAGGTTTCCTTTTCCCTACATCTTTTCCAACATTTGTTCTTTGTAAACTTTTTGATGATAACCATTCTGACCAGTGTGAGTGACATCTCACTGTGGTTTTGATTTGCATTTGCCTGATGATTAGCGATGTTGAGCATCTTTTCAAGTGTCTGTTGGCAATCTGCATTTCCTCTTTGGAAAAATGTCTATTCAGTTCTGCCCATATTTTAATTGGGTTGTTTGGATTTTTGACATTGAGTTGTATGAGCCATTTATAAATGTTAGATATTAACCCCTTATCAGTCATATCATTTGCAGATATCTTTTCCCATTCAGTAGGTTGTCTTTCCATTGTGTCAATGATTTCCTTTGCTGTGCTAAAGCTTTTAAGTTTAATTAAGTCCCTTTTTTATTTTTGCTTTTATTTCCTTTAGGAGACAGATCCCAAAAACATATTGCTGTGATTTATGTCAAAGAGTGTCCTCCCTATGTTTTCCTGTAGGAGTTTTATAGTATCCGGTCTTAATTTTAGGTCTTTAATCCATCCTAAAACTGTTGAATAAAAGATCCTGCTGAGGAAAGGATTTTTTACTCTTGCTTTTATTTTAAATTGTGGCCAATGTGAGCTTAGTGAAAGACTTGGTGGTGACAGAAAGTGCAGAGTTGGAAAGGACGTGAAATAGTTAATAACCACAAGTTCTTAAAAGATTCAAAAAAAGATGGGAGGAACAAATAACTTTTGGTCAAGGGGAGCAATTTCTCATGAAAAAGATAATTTTGAAGGTAGAATGCGAAAGTATATTTAGTAAATTCGGGACTGCTGACCTCCATTTCTTGTGGAGCAGGAAGCAGAGACATCTGGTGAGCATGTGGAAGGTGCCTGAGGAAACTTGGAAGCATCGCAGTGGTGAATAGAAGCAAAGGGGAGCTGCCAGATACAGGGAGGGCTGGACCCAGGGGAGGTCTGACAGGACTCATCCAAGTTTGGTGGACCACAGGCTTTCTGTGGGCCTAATGCTCATTGAAAACCCTTTGTAAAACTGATCCCTATCGTGGCTGCTGGGCTGCTGTCTGCCTCAGCAAATCAGTCTGACTAATTAATGAGTAGGCATTATTCTGTCCATAATGGAGTTAGCCAAGGGACAGGGTATGTATGAAGTCTCATTTCACCAGTGGCAGGCTTCCCAGTTGAGCATCTCAGAATCACTATTCTGAGCCCATACACCCACTTTAAATTGAAAATGGCATTGTTAACGCACGTCTGGGATGTGTTGAATTTTACAAATAAATAACGCAACAAGACTTTGGCAGGGATGAAGCAAACAGAAGCCGGGACGCTGGCTCCCTGAAACCCTCGGCTCTGAGTTTCCACATCCCCGCAGACTCCTGGTCTCCCCCTCTCTCCCTCTGGTAACTCCACAGAGGCCTTGTCTGGCTGCTTCTGCTCCAGCACCCAGTATATTGCCAGACTTTAAGAGCTGCGTCTGCTCTTCTGTGACAGCTTCTCTGATCCTGTTCAGGTGGGAATTAATCTCTCCTCTCGACTTCCATGTGGCTTTGCTTCCACCTCTTAATCAGTTACAGAGTGCTCTCTTGTAGTAGAATTGTTTGTCTACCTCCCTAGTTGGTATGCAAGATCTAAGAAAAAGATGGGATTGAGAATCATGAAGGTCACTGGTGCTAAGTCTCCAGAAAACACTTTCGGAGATCCTGTTTGACTGTTGTTCGACTACAGTGAAGAGCACAGGACTTCACTCACTGCATGTGCCTGGTTTATTTTAGAGGGAAGTATATTCCACAATGAGAGTGATGCAATAATTCTGTACTTCATCCTAGTGCTATCTGTACATTCAATTACTTGGTTCATTTTCCTCTGAGTGAAGTCTAGACTCAAGTTTTAAAAGTTTTGTTGAATTAATTTTATTGAAGTGTGATTTGTATACTTTGTAAGTTTATGCATTGCATCCATTTAAAGTGTATACTTTGAAGATTTTTTAGCAGAAATATACACCCCTGTAAACATAGACACAATCAAGATATAGACTTTTTCCATCGCCTGTAAAAATGCTCTCTTTCTACTTGGAACTGTGTGACTCCATCCATCCCAAGCCCAGAAAACCACCGATCTGCTTTTTGTCATGATAAATCAGCTTGAATTTTTCTACAATTTTATATAAATAGAATTATACTGCATGTAGTCTTTTCTGTCTTCCTTCTTTTACTCCCTTAATGGTTTTGAAATTGGTCTTTATTACAGTGTGTAGCCGTTGTCCGTTCCTATTTATTTCTAAGTAGTAGTCGACCCTACAGATATACCTCGGCTTATTCATTCATCTCTTGGTAAACATTTAGATTAGTTCTAGTTTTTGACTATGGTGAATAATGTTGTTCTTAACACTGATATACAAGTACTGATATTTGTGTGGACACATGTTCTTACATCTCTTGGACAGATACCTAGGGGTACTCCTAGGACTGTATAGTAGGTATACATATTTAAAATTTTCAAACACTTGCTAACAATTCTCCGAAATAGTTGTGCCACTTTATATTCCTACCAGCCGTATATGTGTGCTTCAGCCGCTTCACACCCTCACCAAAACTTGGTATTTTGAATCTTTTTAAATATTACCCTTCTAGTGGATAATTAGAGATAGCTCATTGTAGTTTTAATTTTCATTGCCCTGATTCCTAATGGTATTTTCACGTGTTCAATGGACATTTGTATATTTTCTTTTGTGAAGTCTTTCTCTCATTTTATTATTGGTTGTTTTTAACCCTCTACTATTGAGTTATGAGTTACTTTATACATTCTGGACACAATTTTTTTTGTCTGATATATGTGTTGCAAGTATTTTCTCCCAATCCATTATTTGAACTTTCATTTCTAATGATGCTTTTTGAAAAGCAAAAATTATTAATTTTGATCAAATTAAATGTACTATATTTAATTCATTCTTTTTGTGTTCTATCTAGGAATCTTTTCATTCTCCAAGTTAGCAAGAATTTCTCATTTCTCTTCTATTAGAGGTTTTATGAATTAAACTTTTACATTTAGATCTCTGGTATATTTTGAGTTATATCTGTGTGTTCTATGAGATAATGGTCAAGTCTCTTTTATTTTTCTGTATGGATATCCAGTAATTTCCACACCATTTATTAAAAAGTCTTTCCTTTCCCCATTGAATTGCCTTGTTGGCTTTGTCAAAAATTAATTGACCATGTATGAGTGTATCTATTTCTGGAATCTCAATTCTGTTTCATTAACCTATATATCTATTTTAGTGTGCAAATCATGCTGTCTTAATTGCAGTAATCTTATAGTAATTCTTAAAATCAGGTAGTTTATTAGTCCTTCAAATTTATTTTAATGATTTAGCTGTTCTAGATCGTTTCTACTATTATATAAATGTTAGAATCAGCTTATCCATTTCCATAAAATGCATAGTGGTAGTTTGCATGTGACAGCCTGAAATCTATATATGAATTTGGGGACAATAGGCACCTAACAATAATGAATCTATCAATCCATAAACATAGTTTGTTACTTCATTAATTTATGCCTTCTTTAATTTCTCTCAGCAATGTTATATAGTTTTTAGTGATGCTACCTTGTATATCTTTTCTTACTCATTCTGAGAATTTTTTAGTTTTTACACAGAATTGTAAATGTGATTGTTTTTTAAGTTTAACTTTTCTAAATGTTAGTTGTTAGCATATAAAAATATACCTGATTTTTCATACTTCTTAATCTGTTTCCCTTCTAAATTTTCCTCATTAGTTCTAGAGTTGAAATAAGACTTTCTACGTAAACAATCTTGTCATCTACAAATAGACGTAGCTTTATTTCTTCCTTTCTCTTCTTTACATCTTTAATTTCTTTTCTCTTGCTTTATTGTACTAATTAAGACTCCAGTAAAATATCAAACAAGAATGGTGAAAGTACACATCTTTGTCTGGTTCCCAAACTTAGCAGAAAAGTTTCAATATTTCACTACTGAGCCTGTTGAAAGTTGTAGATTTTTCTTAGATACTCTTTATCAGTTGAGGATGTTTCTTTCTGTTCCAAGTTTGAAAACGTTTATGTTTTTTTTAAATCATGAATTGGTGTTGAACTTGTCAAATCTTTTTTTCTACTTCACTTGAAATGATAATATGATTATTCCCTTTTTTAAAAAACTTGATGAATTTATTGATTATTTTAAAGTTAAACCATCACAAGTTACCCCAAAAGTGAGCACCTTAGCACAACAGATATTTAATATCTCCTAATTTTTGTGGATCAGGAACTCAGCCACTTCTTAGGTAGGTGTCTCAGGCCCAGGATCTCTCATGAGGATTCAGTCAACCTATTGTTTGAGACTGTGGTCTCATCTGAAGATGCAACTGCAGGAAGATTTCTTCCGAAGCTCAGTCACGTGGGCCACTATGCATCATGGGCTATTGGGCTAAAGGCTCAATTTCTCACTGGCTGTTGATTTCCATAGGACTGCCTCATGCTATGAAAAGGTGAAATAGTGAGTAGTCCAAGTGAGAGAACTGCAAGATAAAAACCGTAGTCTTTTTAGTAGCCCAATATCAGAAGTTAGCCGTGAATCACTAAGTCCAGCCCACACTCAATAGGAGGTGATTTTAAGAACATGAATACCAGGCTACAGACATCACCAGGAATCACCTCAAAGCCTGCCTACAACACTTTGTCTTTTGTGCCTCTTTCCTCCTTGGCTGACTTCTTTTGGATTAGATCAAAAGTTTTTTTTTTAGAATTTAATTTTGATTTACCTATTCTCTTTTTAGCTATATCACTTTCATTATTTTTTAATTTGGATACTCCATAAACAATCTTCACTCTTTACATCATACTTAGAATTTATGTGTATTACTTATTTAAATGTAGAATCATTGATAACATATATTTTGATTTACCTCAGCTCATCATTTTTATGCTAAAATGTTATGTTATATATAAAAAACTCTATAAGACAATGTTAACCTTTTTTTTAAACAAGTCATGTGTATTTAAAAGGAATTATTGGACCATATTCTTTTATTTTTTATGGTATATTTGCCATTTTTTAAATTCCTGAAGATTTGAATTTTCCACTCGTATCATTTCCTTTCATTTTGAAGAACTTAGTATATTTTGTATTGATGGTGGGCTGGCCATAACTACGTTAGTTTTCTTTTATCTTAAAGTGCTTTTATTTCACCTTTATTCTGAAAGAATACTTTTTGTTGGCTACTGTGGGCATCATTTGAGGTATTGATTTTTTTTTTCTTTCAGCACTTTAAAAATGCCTTTACATTATCTTTGGCCTCCATAGTTTCTGATAAAAAGTCTGACATCTTTGAAATTAGTTTTGCCTTTTAAATAATGTGTCATTTTTCTCTGGAAGCTTTCAAGAGTTTCTCTTTATCTTTCCTTTTCACTAGATTGACTGTAAAAGTGAGGTTTGCTCCTCAATCTGGATACGGTATTATTTATGGACCCTATAGAGCTCTAAAGCACTAATAAAATTAAAAATGGAGTACAGTAGGGGCTTCCATAGTGGCACAGTGGTTGAGAGTCCGCCTGCCGATGCAGGGAACACGAGTTCGTGCCCTGGCCCGGGAAGGTCCCACATGCCGCGGAGCGGCTGGGCCCATGGGCCATGGCTGCTGAGCCTGCACGTCCAGAGCCTGTGCTCTGCAACAAGAGAGGCCACAACAGTGAGAGGCCCGCGTACCGCAAAAAAAAAAGGAGTACAGTAAAATGTGCAGCTAAAGATTTGGGGAAAGGTACCACCTCTATAAGCATCCTTTCTTACAGCTGCAATTACATCATGTCTTTTGGCTTTCTGCATCCCTACCCAACATGTCCTAATATATATACAGACCTATAGACCCAACTGCAAGGACACATACCTGTCTCCACGGGTCAATACAATCCAGTCTTTAGCTAAGACAGTTTTTAGGAGCTCTGCACGCTCACCTCTGGTCTCAGCAGGCAGAGATTCTTACCTCTGCTTGTCATGAACCCTGTGCCAGCTCCAGCACAACTGAGTCTACTGATGACAAATGCTACTTGAATCGAAAATGTGAGTAAGACCCATAGGCAGACTTTCATGCAAATTGGATTAACTTCTAAGACCATGAGCCTTATTAAGCATGTATGTAAGAAGTTTGGAGTAAACACTTTTAAGACTTAATATTGTGTTCATGGAAAGGCAGTCAGTAGCTGAAAATTCATCAAAAGAAGGTAGTGACACTTCAAAATCAATACCCATAATGGGATCCTCCTTCCAACTGAAATTAAATGCAGGAATGGTTTGTATGTTTACCAAGATTATACAGTCTTGGCTTTTTGAGGTGACAGCAGATGGTCCAGATAAGAAGTGGCAGGACTAAGTGCAGGCAACCAGCATCTCATCTCAAACTCTCTTAACCATGATATCTATGAATTTATGCTTAACTGAGCGATGGGGGAAAATCATGTATAGTCTTAGGGCAAGTCAGGGTGACTGTACCCTGCACTTCTCAAGAGTAATTAAATCTTAAACATTTTATCTATCTCACATTTTTAAAAAGGGTGTGCATTTCTACTTTTCTTGAAATGTCACCCATCAAAAAATGTCACTTACACATGCTTGTACTCTTTCATTTAGTTTTAGATACTTTGTGACTTGGCTTAGATCATTTTTATTTCTTATTTCCAAGCTTCAGATCCTTAGCCAAGTAAGCATCAGTGCTGACTTTATTTTCCAAATTCTATCATTCTTTAAATATCATTTAGGATTATTTCCAGGACTTCATGGATTTTCATGTTTTTCTCCTTTGTTTTTCACTCAGAATACTGGTAGTGTATTGTCCACATTGTTTTTAGTTTCAAACATATTTGGGGTAATTTAAACATGAAACCTGATTTCAGATAATCGTATGTCTCGAGTAAGAAAGGAATATAAAAGAATATTTAGACAGCACACTCTTTTCAAAGAGATGAAAAATAATTTAGAAAGAAATATTCTAGGATCACCTACCTGGTTAATAAATAACATTCATTCTTAATGGTTCTTAAAAAATAAAATGTGGTTAACTCATGCTTATCTTTCCAAATAAATTCAGGTTATTTTTAAAAAGCATTGGATATTCTGTCCTGAAAAGAAATTGTCCCTGCCTCTTTCAAGTTATTTAATTCATGGCAACTCATTAGAAAAAAAAGTATTCAATCTTTTTTGTATTTTATGATTTCATTGCTATATTATTTTCTTTGTACAACGTAAACTAAATGTATTGCTGTTTCTACTTTAGTGTCAGACCAAATACTGGGGAGATATTCTGCTACCCTCAGAAGTTATATACACAGCATTTCATGGCAGAATATTGAGAATAAAGCTTTAAATCAGGATGATAAAGGTGAATGATCAATTTTTCAGGTATTGATTGTAATACATGGAGGGAGTCAAAGCAAAAGCCAATGAATTGATAGATTAATGAACTTTCTATTGCTAGATAGGGTGCCAAGAAAAGAAAGAAAGAAAGAAAAGTCCCTTTTCTTTAAGTGAGAAAATTACAAGTAAGGAAGAACTAGAAATAAAGAGGAAGTCATTTGAATAAATGCATTTTCTTTTTAAGACATTTAAAATAAATTAAGACGCTTTTAGCCTTTGGATATTTCCAAAGCAAAAGGAATCTAAGTTCAAAACTGTCTCAGCTGACCTTACATTACTTACATTTAAGTCACTGGGAGTGACAGTGTCATTGAAGGAGAAGTCAAGAGCACGATTAATTGTATCTTGATTCTAGTCAACAAGAAGCAGCAGGGTTTTCTAGAAGACTTCAACCACCATCTCCTTGATCTGAATGTTGCTCTCTCCAGAAATCCAATTAGCAGCTGAATAACTGGAAACTAACTGACAAATCCTTTTAACTAAAGTAGCCTTTCAGATGTAAAGAGTATTCTGAAACTAACTCTTATATTTACATTTTTCTTCAACAGATAGTTGGAGTTATCAAATACATTGTAATCATCATGAGAATGTTTGCTATTAGTTCTAGCAAAAGTATACATGAGGAATTGCTCATTTATATGGAGAGAGAGATAATAATAGAGTGAGAAAAAGAGATAATGAATTACAGTGAGAACTTGATTAATGTTCTACCTCATCTGCTTCATCCTCGCCATCCCCACTGTCAGTGTTCTCGTAGGGGCCCTCACACACCGCTCCTGAAATAAAGCCAGAGCTCCGAAAGATGGTCTATTGCTTCTCCTCCTGTGCCTCCAGGTTAATCTTCAGAAAGCCAAGTTAAAAGTAATAAAAATAACAACTACGGGGTTTCCCGGGTGGCGCAGTGGCTGAGAGTCCGTCTGCCGATGCAGGGGACGTGGTTTCGTGTCCCGGTCCGGGAAGATCCCACATGCCGTGGAGCGGCTGGGCCCGTGAGCCATGGCCGCTGAGCCTGCGCGTCTGGAGCCTGTGCTCCGCAACGGGAGGGGCCACGACAGTGAGAGTCCCGCGTACCGCAAAAAATAAAAAAAATAACAACCATAATGCTTTTCCATTTCTTATAGGAAAAATATCCTTAAATCATTAGCTTGACATTCAAAGCCCTGAATCCATTTCTTTACAGCATTATTTCCCATCCCTACCTCCCATGCCTATGATTCACCCAAAGTTAGACTCACTGTTTCCCAAACACACTTCTGCGTCTTTGTTTACAGGAATTCCCTACTGACTTGCTATGCTTGTCCCCTGATCTTTGTAGCCCAGATTGAGCCAGAAAACAAAAAAGAAAAAAAAACTCTCTCCTCTGAAATCCCTTAGAACTTTACCTGTACATCTTTTAATTCAGCACTTATCATTTTCTACCTCTTGTTATGTTAATTTAGGTGTTTAGGACCCAGGCATAGTACATTAATTCCCTACAGCACTTCCTGTGGGGCTTCGTAGATGAAAAACCCTCAAAACCTAATTGGTGAATGAGTAAATAAACCAATTTCCTAATCTGAAGACTTTTCCCCCTAACTATCCTTGTTGTTAGTGGAAATTGTGAATGAGAGCTTGAAGGACAGTGAGGAAATTGGTATTGAAAGCTGGAAAAAAAAATAACCTCTGCTATATAGCAGAGGAAATTTTGAAATCACTGTTGTTTGCAGCAATGAGGTAGAGCAAAAATATACATAAGGGACCTATGTGTTTGGCTAAGGAAATTTCAGGTAGCGTGTGGAAAAGGCCAAAATACTTCTCGTAGCTGCATGTGATAAAACATGGATAAAGAGAGGTGAGGAAAAATAAAGTGAATTTTACATTTTCAAGTAGAATTCAGAGGATATATATAAAGGAGCAAAGACTTGCTGGTTTCTAAAATAAAACTCTTGGTCATCCTTGGTTTCTTCTACCGGGAAAATTTTCTGGACTCAGGGAAAACATCCAGTCCAGGGTCTACTAGAATAGCATGGTCACAGGGTGAAACTCTGTGGCTTTAAATCCCTTTATTGAGACTTCAGAAAGATAAGTGTGCTTTCCTAGTGGAAACTGAAAGATTCTTAAGGATGTGTCTCTAAGACCCTCTCTACCAGGCATAAAGACCTCTCTGGATTTTAATGACATGTTTTGTAGACACTTTGAACTAGAAAAAATGCTTCAAAGTATATTAAATACAGCATTCTGACACTCAGCCCAAGTTGTAGAAAAGCCTATCTTGAAAAGAAACATTCCTGTGACTTTTGTCTATCAGAGAGGATTATAATTTGATACATACAAAGGTGACAAAGTTTTTAAAGGTATTTGATCAGCTTGGTTTAAAAGGGACAGCCGCAGTTCCACCTGCAGAGACTTTGGGACTCAACCTTCTAGAGTAGAAATCAGGTTGGAGAAAACTACACAGTTGTAAACATAGGTCATTTCTTACAGAAATGGAGAAATTACTTAAGACAGTAAACCCAAGATCCCAGAAGATAGATCCCATGAACCATGGGGAACCATTTTCAGAGACTCAGATTAAGTCCTAGGCAAGAACATGGACATGTGTTTCTGGCTAACTTTCAGACCTTTTATGGACCAGTGAGCACTTGATACCTCCCATACCCACTTTTAAAAATATGAGTATTGGGCTTCCCTGGTGGCACAGTGGTTGAGAGTCCGCCTGCCGATGCAGGGGACACGGGTTCGTGTCCTGGTCCGGGAAGATCCCACATGCTGCGGAGCGGCTGGGCCCCGTGAGCCATGGCCACTGAACCTGCGCGTCCGGAGCCTGTGCTCCGCAACGGGAGAGGCCACAACAGTGAGACGCCCGCGTACCACAAAAAAAAAAAAAAAAAAAGCTTATTTTAGCTTACAATTGCCATACTAGTCCACTCAATTCTTGTACCAATTTTAAAACATTATGTGATCACACATAGTCATTTTATTTTGCCTGTATCTTGAAATAGTTTGGTATTAGAAATCATTCTAGGAAGTATTTCATTCTTATTCATTACTACTTATCATTTACTATCAATTATGCCATAAAAGACTAAATAAGAAGAAAATGGAAGAATGTTGGAATCTTCTGGAAGGATCATGCCATACTGAATAAATCATCATTTTTCAGTTTTACATGGTGTGGGCTGAACTATTGTATGATCTTTTGAGAAGATATAAAAGGAATCTGGAGACACTGTAAATGCATAGTGCATTCTTAGCTTTCATTGAACACAACTTAAAATTTTTCATTTTCTGTACACAATGTTAAAAACGAAGTTTGTAGATGAGGACCTTTCACAATTAGACAAATCAAAAGATGAATGCAAAGACACAGTGAACAGCACTCCAGACTCTAATGATGATGATGCAATTGATCTCAAAAGAGCAATCTTAGACTATGATTCCTCAGAGGATGTTATCCTAGATACATTTTCTTAAATTGAAGAATAGATAAGGAAACTGTATATTTCTAAAGCTAGAAATGAATTATGATATTCTCATCCAGTTAGCCATTCAAAAAGAAAGATTTTATCATGCAGTATTTTACAACAAGAACCTGGATTATCTTATTTTGCTAAAAGGACTTGTGACAATATCTGTTCTGATATCTGTGGTGAATCAAAATTTGCATGATGCAAGGGGATCTGCTAAGATTAAGTTGTTATTAAAATAGTTAATAATGTTCTTTTGACTATAATTTCATTCTTCTGTAAATTATTGCAAATACAATGACAATATACTACCTCTAAAAAAGTCTGCAGATGTAAGTGGCAAATAGGGATGTCAATTTTTCCTGGTATACTGTTTCAAAACAATGTAAAGAAAATTAAAGATTGAGGAAATCTTACAATCATTTTTCTTAAATAATTTTTCCAATTAAGAAATTTCTCTTACACCATGCTTCAGGGGAAGTTGGACACCTACAGTGAAGGAAAACACAGTAACTCTTAAATAGCCTATTATCTGTGTTAGAAAGTCAAGCTCTTTTGTATCACCAAATAGTGTTGTACATAAATGTCCCTTTAGTTGCCAAGAGAGAAAAATCTCCATTCCCTTGTCTTCATGACTACTGTCAAGCACATATTCTTTTAAAATTAATATAAATAATATACTATAAATAATGAGACAAATTGTCCATATCTATTTTGATCATTTAGGAATAAAATGTGGCTACAGAATTCTATGTATTGAAATTATACTTTATTCATAACCTTATGATTATTATAGCATTTTTAATAGACTCATCACAATTTTGGCTTATATTAAAGTTTTAATCAGCTTTAACACTGATGGATTTTATATGTGGATGCTGCCAAGGCTGATTCCTCTCTTCTTGTACATGTACAATTTTTTTAATGTGAAAGAGAGAATTTACAATATCTCTATTAAATTCAAGTACATCAATTTGCATGAGTTTCCAGCCAATCAGGATCCTCTGTATAATTTGATTGGCAAGGGCCAGAGAGATCGTTTTCATGTCTGAGTCCCAATATTTATTTTTATTCCTATCTAAGATTTTCTATGAAAAGAGCATACTTAACTAGATAAATAACATAACAGAAAAAAATTGATTAACCATCAAGTATACATTGCTTACCCAAATGAAAATATGTAGTTAAGCTATATCAGTTGGGCCCACATTGGAGTGGATCATCCTGAATTCCAACTTGAATCTAAATCTTTTGGGGTTTTTGCATATGCGGGCCTCTCACTGTTGTGGCCTCTCCCATTGCGGAGCACAGGCTCCGGATGCGCAGGCTCAGCGGCCATGGCTCACGGGCCCAGCCGCTCGGCGGCATGTGGGATCTTCCCGGACTGGGGCACGAACCCGTGTCTGCTGCATCGGCAAGCAGACTCTCAACCACTGCACCACCAAGGAAGCCCAAATCTAAATCTTCGTACATGTATAATTGAATTGAGAGAATGATCACGTGGTCATGTCTACAAAGCCTAGACAAAGATGTCTTCTCTTTATATCTAAGAGCTTCTGGAGGCAAAAGAGAGGGTAAGAAATAGCCCTTCACATGAACATTGGAGATGAGCAGATATATGGAAATTGTGTACTATCCACTGAAATTTTCCTTAAACCTTTAACTGATCTTAAAAATAAAGCTTATTAATTTAAAATAATAATAATTGTATAATGTATATTTTAAAATAACCATTAAGAATATGGGTATGCAAACAACAGATGGAAAATATTCACAGTACGTATATTTGACAAAGTGTTATTTTTGGAACAAGTAAAGCATGCTTACATAATCTTCAAACCAATCAACCCAGTAAAAACAAGCAAAATATCAGACACAAGACAGAAGATATATTCAATAGCACATAGCCAATAGCAAAAGAAAAAGCATTCAACATAATGAGTCATCAGAGAAATGCAAATCTAAAACCACACAGATGCCATTAGCATAGCTGAAATAACACTGACAACACTAAATACTGGCAAAGATTTAGAGCAACTGGATTGCTGGTGGGAGTATGAAAGGCACAACAAGGTCAGAAAACTCTTTTGGCAGATTTGTGTCTATTCATACAATAACTGTGATCTGGAATAAAAAAGGAAAAATATACAAACAAAACCTTCAGAGATATATGAGTGAATCTCATAAAACATTGTTTTGCAGAAACAGTCAGACATATGCACAGCAATTATATATTGTATGATTCCATTTGCATGGTGTTGAAGAAGATGCAAAATTTCTTGCTGATTGTGGAAGTCAGAAATGATTCCATTAGATGTGTTGGGGAATGGCAGGAATTGACTGGGAGGAATCAAGAGAAAAGTTCCTGGGTAACGGAAATGTTCTGCTTCTTGTTTGGGTTCAATTATTCAATTATTAAAGTTACCAAGTCTACAACTTTAAAATCTTAAAGTCACCAAATTTACAAATTTAACAATTCGCTAAACAGAAAGATTTGTGCGATTTATTTTACGTGATGTATACCTCAGTACAAATATTTTTTATTCACAATATGTGTAAATCAAACCATTATGCTGAACACTTTAACCTTATACAGTGATGCATGTCAGTTATTTATTTATTTATTTTTAATAGATCTTTATTGGAGTATAATTGCTTCACAATACTGTGTTAGTTTCTGCTGTATAACAAAGTGAATCAGCTATATATCACACGTATATCCTCATATACCCTCCCTCTTGCGTCTCCCTCCCACCCGCCCTATCCCACCCCTCTAGGTGGTCACAAAGCACTGAGCTGATCTCCCTGTGCTATGCGGCTGCTTCCCACTAGCTATTTTACATTTGGTAGTGTATATATGTCCATGCTACTCTCACTTCACCCCAGCTTCCCCCTCTCCATACAGTGTCCTCAAGTCCATTCTCTATGTCTACGTCTTTATTCTTGCCCTGCCATGTCAATTATTTACTAATAAAACTAGGAAAAAGTACATGCTGAAATAATCTTGCAACTCACAAAAAATGTTTCAAAGTTGCATTTCTTTGAAAAGGGTCTTATTGTGCTGGGCTGTTTAACAATTTATGGGCTGATGTCCAAACAAAGCATGGATTATCCCTGTAGATAATACAATTCAGCATTATGTGATTAAACTGTGTATCATATTATTTTTCCATAGACTGTGGTCACACTAGCAAGGGTGCTGGGAGACCTGACACCTGGTAATTGCATGATTCCACCGAATCCAATGATGAATCCCTGGAACTGGTTACATTTGTTACTTAGGTATGAAGTACAGAGTTAGCACGAGCTGTATGATTCTTGTAAATATTTTTCTATCATTATGACTTTAAAATGTGAACTACCAAGAAATATCCTAGCTCCATGCACTCAGGCAAAAAAAAAAAAATGTATACACTCTTTGTGAGGTTTAAGGATCCCATTTTTGTGGAAGTTTAAAGAAATACATAGTAAAATAAATGTATCATACACATAATTATTATAATGTTAATAATAGAAAACATAGTATCCTGAATCCTGAATCCATATCTGTAGAGTTACCCATGAGTCTTGACAGTTTGGTATAAGGTATAAAGAACTAACCTAAGCAGAATGATGATTGGTAACGTTGAGATTTTTTCTTTACTTTATAAGACACAAATGTGACAGGAATGAGCAAAGCAGTGATATTCTGCTGTGATAACCTTCAATAATACGTGAAGTCATTCCCTCTATTTCTATGTATATCCTATTTGAGAAAAATCTATAAAATTATTGCCATATGAAAGCTTTAAGCTCTCATTTATGCCTTTTTCATTTGACTTCTACAAGAAATCCAGCTTTTGAAATCAACATTGTTCTTTTCTTATTTTTGACCTGTATTGTTTAAAGCTTAGATACATTGAAAAATAAAAAGCTGTTTTTCCAGAATGCTTAATGGATTTTTAATAAACATTGGCCAGTGGGCTGCATGCTAAAATTTAGATTTGTTTTCCTAAGGACCCATTCTGATATTTAAGTTGTATGCATGTGTTGCAATTAAAAACATCCTTCCCTTTAACATTTTTATGTTCATGTTTCTCTACTTTCACAGTGTTTACATACTCTTATTCTTTACCCAGCTCTCACCTGAAACTGTGGTCAGGTTGTCCTTAGAATACACACCTAAAACATTCTTATCTCTCTGTAACAGTGTCTGATCACACTCCATACATCTCCTTTATCTTTTGACCCTGATTAGCCCCTTACAAATAATGGAAGAGACCAAATCTTACCTTAGGAATCATTGTAAAATGCATAAATTAGATTAGTAGTATTCTCTAGGAAACTTAGAGCAACAAGCAGATTAGGGAAACAATGTGGAAGAGGAGTACACTAACCAATATGTGAAATTCGCATATTAGTGTAATTTCATTTTTAATGAAAAATTACCATAAATGCTCTAATGGTCAATGATTGATATTTTTACTCTAGAATTGTCAAATAGGTTTAATTCACAGAGGAGCCACCCAGATTTTTGAATAGGCTGTAATTGTGAATTACTCTTATTTTCTATTTGAGGAAAATCAGTTTCCCTTACATTTTTAGGTGAAAAATGAAAGAAGGAAAGAAACAAAGAAAAGAAAAAGGGAGTTGACATTACTTGTACAACTAATGGAGGTCAGACATTGTATTCAATTCCCTTTATTCCCATAAGATCCCAGTGAAATAGTTATGGTTATCTACATTTCATATCTGCAAAAATTGAAGTTTAAAGGTAAGTCTAAAATCACATGTGGCAGGCAAAGCTGAAAATTGACACCTAGCCATTCTGATGCCAAAAGTTATGTTCTTGTCATGATGGAACTTGTCCTTTCAAAGCAATTGTTTTATTATCTGAAGAAAAAAATAATCATTTTATTTCTGTTCAATATTTAGTAAAACTTCACTTCTCTGGAGCTTTTAGCTAAATGAATTAATTTAGATAACTGAATTTTTTAGATCGTTAGTGGTGGGTCATAAGACAATTTTCCATTAATTGGGATGGAAATATATACCTATCTTCACAGTAATATCAATGGGATATATTTAGGTGCTCCTGCCCAAAATCAAGTGCAATAATTTGAAATGATGTCTTACTGAAAAATAGTTATTCTATCAGGCATTATTGTTCAGAATAAAAATATTTGATGGAAATGGTCCATTTACATGAAATGGCCCCATATGTTCAGTTTTGGGATTGTTTTTTTCTGCCTATTGTAGTTTTCCTGTTGAATTGGTCTCTGATGTCAGCTGCTGTCAATGTGCTTGCTGACATATACCACTCTCTCATTCCTTAATTGAGACCTCTGATATGAAGGAATCAAGCTCATTAAATTTTTACCTAAAACAAAACTAAGTCTTGGTAGAGAATACAAAAGGCTCACTTATGGGTAAACATTGTGAGCTATAGTAAACCTTGTGACCTTGTCATTCAATTCTCAAAGGTGATTTTACACTTACCACTTGGCCCTTATTTCTGTTTCAGGAGATGAAGTAGCTAGAGAATTGACAATAGGCCAAGGTCGATTGTTATCACATATAATTTACAACTGTTTTTTGAATCTACTACATTCTTCCAAAATGTTTCCTTCATATACACTTCCTTTCAAAAGAAAATTATAGCTATAACTGATTTTATAATTTAAGATAAATGCCAATTTCAATATGAGTTGGTAAATTAAGCACATTTCAAACAATCGGCAGTTCTTTTTACATTTTTGTTTATGTTAACATGTATGTTTAAAATTTTTAAGAATCAAAATATATTTACAAGTTTTGTGTTTTCACAAGAATTTTAATAACAACTTGCTCCAAACTTTTGCTATCTTCATAGGATATTTTTCATACTTTCTGACTTAATATCTCACCTTATCTTCTTTTATTTTTGCTCTTATTTACTTTTTTGGAATTTTATTTTATTTTTTTTTAATATAGCAGGTTCTCATTAGTTATATGTTTTATACATATTAGGTATATATGTCAATCCCCATCTCCCAATTCATCCCACCTCCCCGACCCCGCTTTCCACCCTTGGTGTCCATACGTTTGTTCTCTATTTCTGCCTTGCAAGCTAGCTCATCTGTACTATTTTTCTAGATTCCACATATATGTGTTATATACGATATTTGTTTTTCTCTTTCTGACTTACTTCACTCTGTATGATAGTCTCTAGGTCCATCCACGTCTCTACAAATGACCCAATTTCATTCCTTTTTATGGCTGAGTAATATTCCATTGTATATATGTACCACATCTTCTTTATCCATTTGTCTGTCGATGGGCCTTTAGGTTGCTTCCATGACCTGGCTATTGTAAATAGTGCTGCAATGAACATCGAGGTGCATGTGTGTTTTGGAATTATGGTTTTCTCTGGGTATATGCCCAATAGTGGGATTGCTGGGTTATATGGGAATTCCATTTTTAGTTTTTTAAGGAACGTCCATACTGTTCTCCATAGTGGCTGCATCAATTTACATTCCCACCAACAGTGCAAGAGGGTTCCCTTTTCTCCACACCCTCTCCAGCATTTGTTGTTTGTAGATTTTCTGATGATGGCCATTCTGACTGGTGTGAGGTGATATCTCACTGTAGTTTTGATTTGCATTTCTCTGATAATTAGTGATGTTGAGCAGCTTTTCATGTGCTTCTTGGCCATCTGCATGTCTTCTTTGGAGAGATGTCTATTTAGGTCTTCTGCCCATTTTTAGATTGGGCTGTTTGTTTTTTATAATATTGAGCTGCATGTGCTGCTTATATATCTTGGAGATTAATCCTTTGTCCATTGATTCATTTGCAAATATTTTCTCCCTTTCTGAGGGTTGTCTTTTTGTCTTGTTTATAGTTTCCTTTGCTGTGCAAAAGCTTTTAAGTTTCATTAGGTCCCATTTGTTTATTTTTTTTTTAATTTCCATTACCCTAGGAGGTGGGTCAAAAAAGATCTTGCTGTGATTTATGTCAAAGAGTGTTCTTCCTATGTTTTCTTCTAAGAGTTTTATAGTGTCTGGCCTTACATTTAGGTCTCTAATCCATTTTGAGTTTATTTTTGTGTACGGTGTTAGTGAGTGTTCTAATTTCATTCTTTTACATGTAGCTGTCCATTTTTCCCAGCACCACTTATTGAAGAGGCTGTCTTTTCTCCATTGTATATCCTTGCCTCCTTTGTCATAGATAAGTTGACCATAGCTGTGTGGGTTTATCTCTGGGCTTTCTATCCTGTTCCATTGATCTATAGTCCTATTTTTGTGCCAGTACCATATTCTCTTGGATTGAAAGAATCGATATTGTAAAAATGACTGTGTGGCCCAAAGCAATCTACAGATTCAATGCAATCCCTATCAAATTACCAATGGCATTTTTTACAGAACTAGAACAAAAAATCTTAAAATTTGTATGGAGACACAAAAGACCCTGAATAGCCAAAGAATCTAGAAGGAAAAAAACAGAGTTGGAGGAATCAGACTCCCTGGCTTCACTTTATCTTCTAATTTGACTAGTAAATTATTATTACCATAAAGTCTCTTATTTACTGCTGTATCCACATACTTAAAAACAAATAGACTTTTCTAAGCCTTGGAAAATGTCCATAGATACATTGGTATAATATTTTTTAATAACTCAGAAATGCATTTGTCCTACCTGTTGGTTTCAGAGGCATACCTACTTAGTTAATTTTTTTTAATTAAAAAAAATAAAAGTTTAAGTACAATCTGTCTGACACAACACATTACAAAATTACACCTCTGTAGAAGTTAACTTAAAAAGACAAAATAAATAACTAGTAAAGTCAATCCATTAGTCTTTGTTCACTTTTTAATTAGAGATTAGAGAAAATTCAACTTTTTATTTCTAAAAATCTCATAAAAACATACACAAAAGTGCTTCTATAAATATGTAGTTTGGAGATCTGTCATATTATAAAAAATTAGCAGATAAAATGTCAGCATCCTGCAAAATAGCTAATATAACATCATGTGATTTAAACATTAACAAAATATTCTATAAAGTTTAGAAGATTTAAATATGTTATTAATATGATTTTTAAACATACTATTTTAATTTTTTTTAAAAAACTGGGCTGTTAAAATTTTGTTTTATTAGTATAAAGATGGATATAATTCTACTTAAGGATGTCATTATTTGATATAGGTGTCTGGCCACAACAAACAAGTCATTAACACGTATTAACACATTTTAATAAGCACCTATTACATTTAGGGTTCTCTGAAACTTCTTGTAGTGAACAAGATACTGTTCCTGAAATTAAGGAGCTTGCAGTTTGTACAAAGTGAAGAGAATGGAAGAAGGGGGAGGTATTCATAATTTATTAATTCACAGTCTGACAATTATTTACCTTAAGTCATAAGGTAAATAAGAAAAATTATTTTCTTAAGTCATAATAAATGAACCAGATTAATTGTTAGAAGACAATGTAGAGGGTCCAAGATGGGACTATAGGAGGAATAAGAAATAAAGGCATCCAAATTGAAAAGAAAAAAAAAAAACTGTCTCTCTTTGTAGATAAAATAATATCATATATAGAAAACTGTAAAGATACTCTGAAAATACTGTTAGAACTAATAAAAAATATTCAATAAAGTTGCAGGATACAAAATCAATAAATAAAATTCTGTTGCATTTCTATACACTAACAATGTGTCTAACAACTATCAGAAGGAGAATTTTTTTTTAAATCCTGTTTAAAATTACATCAAAAAGAATAAAATACCTAGGAGTAAATATAACCAAAGATGTAAAATGTTGGTACACTGAAAACTACAAGACATTGATGAATAAATTTGAAAAATACACAAATAAATGGAAAGATGCACCATGTTAATAGATGGAAAGAATTAATATTGTTAAAATGTCCATACTACCCAAAGCAATATACAGATTTAATGCAATTCCTCACAGAAACAGAACAAACAATCCTAAAATTTGTATAGAACCACAAAAGTTCATGAACAGTCAAAGCTATCTTGAGAAAGAAGAACAAAGCTGGGAGTGTCAACTTCCTGATTTCAAATTATAGTACAAAGTGATAGTAATCAAATCAGTATGGTCTTGGCATAAAAACAGATACATAGATCAATGAAGCAGAACAGACAGCCCAGAAATAAACTTATGCATGTATGGGCAATTAATTTATAACAAAGGAACCAAGAATATACAATGAGAAAAAGATAGTCTCTTTAATAAATGGTGTTGGAAAAACTGGACAGCCACATGCAGAGGAAATGAAATTGGACCACTATCTTACACTTTATAAAAAATGAACTCAAAAATTGCTGAAAGATTTGAATACAACACCTGAAACTATAAAAATCCTAGAAGATGAAGTAGAGGGTAAGCTTCTTGGCATTGGTCTGGGCAAATATTTTTCAGATTTGACACCAAAGGCAAAGGCAAGAAAAACAAAAATAAACAAGCGGGAGTACATCAAACTAAACAGGTACTGCACAGAAAAGGAAAGCACTGAAAAAATGAAAAGGCAACCAACCAAATGGGATAAAATACTTGCAAACTATATATTCGATAATGGGTTAATATCCAAAATATATTTAAAAATTCATACAACTCAAAAAAAATCCCTTAAAATGGGCAGAGGAACTGAATAGACATTTTTCCAAAGAAGACCTCCAAGTGGCCAACAGTTACATGAAAAGGTGCTGAACATCAATTATCATAAAAATCAAAACCACAGTGACATATCACCTCATACCTCTTAGAATAGCTGTTATCAAAAGACAAACGATAATAAATGTTGGTGAGGATGTAGAGAAATGAGAACCCTTAAGCACTGTTGGTGGGAATGTAAATTGGTGTGGCCACTGTTGAAAACAGTATGGAAGTTCCTCAAAAAGTTAGAAATAAAACAATCATATGATCTAGTAATTTCACTTCTGGGAAAGTATCCTAAAAACCAAAATCATTGTCTCAAGGAGATATCTGCACTGCCCCACATTGATTACACCATTATTTACAACCAAGTGTCCATCCTCAGATGAATGGATAAAGAAAATGTGATTATATATATATATATATATATATAAATAAAATAGAGCGCTATTAGGTCATACAAAGAGAGGGTTGCCATTTGCAAAAACATAGATAGACATTGAGGATATTATGCTAAGTGAAATAAGTCAACAGAGAAAGAAAAATACTGAATGTTCTCACTTTTATGTAGAATATGGATAAACAAAACATAATCAAGAAAACCCCCAAAACTCCTAGAAACAGAGAAAAGATTGCTGGTGGTCAGAGGCGGATGGTGGGGGGGGTGAGGGAAATTTGTGAAGGTAGTCAAAGTACACACATCCAGTTATAAGATAAATATGTTCTGGAGGCACAATGTTCAGCATGATGACTATAGTTAACAGTCCGTATTGTGTATTTTAAAGTTGCTAAGAGAGTAGATCTTAAAAGTTCTCATCACAATTAAAAATTGTAACTATATTAGGTGATGGATATTAAGTAAACATTTTGGTAGTCAGTTTACAGTATAGATTTTTATCAAATTATAGTGTTATACATCTTACACTAATACAATGTTACATGTCAATTATATCTCAATAAAATTGGGAAAACATGGAATTATTAAATATTAATGAATAATAGGTGAATAAATAGTAGAGAATATTGAGATAGAGAAATAAGAGAGTATCCTTGGCATTAAAGCAGTGACTGTTGTCAAAACATAGCTCTAAAGATTCTTTTTTCTTTTTAATGTCTTTATTGGAGTATAATTGCTTTACAGTGTTTTGTTAGTTTCTGCTGTATAACAAGGTGAATCAGCTATACATATACATATATCCCCTCCCTCTTGCATCTCCCTCCCACCCTCCCTATCCCTCCCCTCTAGGTGGTCACAAAGCATGGAGCTGATCTCCCTGTGCTATGTGGCTGCTTCCCACTAGTGATCTATTTTACATTTGGTAGTGTATATATGTCCATGCCACTCTCTCACTTCATCCCAGTTTACCCTTCCCCCTCCCCATATCTTCAAGTCCATTCTCTAGTAGGTCTGTGTCTTTATTCCTGTCCTGCCCCTAGGTTCATTAGAACCCTTTTTTTGTTTTAGATTCCATATATATGTGTTAGCATACAGTATTTGTTTTTCTTTTTCTGACTTACTTCACTCTGTATGACAGACTCTAGGTCCATCCACCTCACTACAAATAACTCAATTTTGTTTCTTTTGATGACTTAGTAATATTCCATACACTGGTACAAAACATTAAAGTTATTTGCTGGTTAACACATTTTGAGAAAAATACTTCTTATAAAGGAGTCAGACATAGATATTAATGTGATCTCTCATTTATTGAAGGAGAAACAATAAAATGTCTCAATTGTATTTTGGACAAGAATAATGCCATACATTGACTAGTGACACTCAAGGAAACATTACACTTGGACTGAAAAGAAATAAAGTAAATGTCAAGAAAGGACATAGTAGAGCCAGTTGAAATCAGTGATGACGGAGAAGTAAATAACGACTAAGGATCTGAACTGGTAAACTACAGGCCTCTTAAAAGACTAATATTTACAGTTTGCTAAAGAGCTCTGATATTTAGCAGACAAAAATAAATTAAGAATCTTATAGAGGAATTAAGGCCACTGTGAAGAGGAAGAGGACATTTCATGGGATTTTTGTGTGTAAATCATGGGACAAAGGCAAATTTCACATGGAATAAGCATTCCAGAGTCTATGGAACACTCTAATGGACAGAATCCCCTATCTCACAAATTTCTGTGTTTCAAGGACTCAGGTAACCCTTTAGGAATCTTTTGCTTAATGAGGTCTGAAGTTAAATTTTCAGAATTACTGAATTAAGTAACATGCCTTGCTGAAAACTAGAGAGTAAAAACATACTAACCAATGCCCATAGAATGTACGAAAGAAACATATGTGTGGTTTGAATACACATTTTGAAAGAGAGCAAATAATAAATATGCAGGAATAATAGTTTAAAAAACTAACTTATAAACTTCCATGATAATAGCTGGAAGAGAAAGTCCAAATAACCCAATTAAAAATCAGCAAAGGACTGGCATAGATATTTCTACAAAGAAGAAATATAAATGTCCCATAAGCTCATGAAAAGATGCTCAACATGATTAGTCATTAGGAAAATAAATATCAAACCACAATGAGATATCCTTCACACACACTAGGATGGCTATGATTAAAATGAAATGAAATAACAAACAAGGGCAAGGTGTGGAAAAAATTGGAACCCTCATAGATTACTAGTTGCAATGCAAACTGATACTGTTGATTTGCAGAACAATTTCACATTTCCTCAAATAATGAACATATTGTTAACATATGGCCCAGTAATTCAAATCTTGAATATATATCCCAAAGTACTGCTAGCATATATCTACACAACTTGTACATGAATATGTATAGCTGAGTCATTCATTATAGATTTTCTTTGACTAACAATGGACCCATCGTGATTTGAAAATAGACCCAATAGACCCATCGTGATTTGAAAATATCCTATTTTCAAATTCAAATATTGAAAATATTGAAAATAGAATATTGAATATCCTATTCAATATCCTAGGATATTGAATATATTGAATATCAATATATTGAATATCCTATCCTATTTTCAATCTATTTCTATTTGAAATAGACCCAATAGACCCATCGTGATTTGAAAATATCCTGAGTCCAAAATGCATTGAATACTGCCAACCTACCAGGCTTCATAGTTTAGCCCACCTTACCTTAAAAGTTCTCAGAACACTTACATTAACCTACAGTTGGGCAAAATCATCTAACACAAAGCTTATTTTATCATAAAGTGTTGAATATCTCATGTAATTCTTTGAATACTGTACTGAAAGTGAAAAACATAGTGGTTGTCTGGGTACAGAATAGTCGTAAGGGTATCAGTTGCTTACCCTCAGGAACACATGGCTTACTGGGATCTGTGTCTTGCTGTCCCTGCCCAGTACCACCAGAGAGTATTGTGCCACATATTTCAAACTCGCTAAAAAAGTCAAATTTCAAAATCCAATGTACAGTTTTTACTGAATGTATTTTATTTTGCACTATCATAAAGTTGAAAAGTTGTTAAGCCAAAGTATATTGTCAGGGATCTTCTGTAGAGCCAAAAAGTAGAAACAACCTAAATATTCATCACTTATGAGTGGATAAACGATATGTGGTATATTTATAGAATGGAATATTATATGGCCTTAAAAAGTACTGCAATACTGTTATATACTATAACCTGGATGATCCTTGAAAACAGTGTGCGGACTGAAAGGAGCCATGCATGAGAATCCGCATATTGTATCATTCCATCCTATGAAATATCAGAACAGACAAAGCCATACAGACAGAAAATAGATTAGTGGCTTGCAGTGGAATTTAGAATGTGATTGCTAATGGTTAGAGTTATAGGATTTCTTTTGGGGGTAAAGAATATGTATAGGTATTTATGAATAGGAATGTTTGCACGGCTTTGTGAATATACCAAAAACCAATGAATTGTATATTTTAAAATGGTGAGTTTTATATGATTTGAATTGTTTTTCAATAAAAACAAAACACACATGTACACAGAAGTTTAATTTAAAATATAATAAATACCAATACACAGTACAGATACAATACAGCCTAGATGAGAAATCACATTTGCATATATATTTAACTATTAATTGAAAATTTTATTCAATAAGCATTTTAAATTTAGAGGAGAGAAAAAGAACATGATTTGGGAATCTAAAGAATTCTTTAAAAATCAAGTGGAATTAGTCTTAGCCTTGAAACTGTAAAATATGGATATCAAAGAAGACATGTAATGACTTAAAGGAAGACATAAGACAGAATGGTAGTAGTCATAGATTCTTGTTAGGAAAAGAGTAGAAATGATAATTATAGAAACAAAATATATTGAGTCATCACTTTGTGCCCAGTGTTGTCCTAAGGGCTTAACATATTACAACCAATTTAACATTCAAAATACTATAATATCTTTATGACTGCTTCACAGTTCCTTACTCTCAATCTTGAATACCAAAAGTCCCTTTATAATGAAAATGGGCAAACAGTTCTGAATTGACATACTGCTGTTTCTAGACTTACTGTGTCCTACTTAGCAGGAATGTGTGTTTGTTTTACTGAATAATTCTTAATGTATTTGATTAGAAGTACAACCTCAGTTCCCTTTCAGAGTCATACAGAATATAGGGTATAGGCACCCTATTACCTCTCAAATAAATTTTCTAAATTCTTAATTCCAATGTACATCTGCACCCTAGAGTTTCAGATAAGTGCTTGAGAACCTGTATAATTATCCCCATTTTATAGATAAGGGCACTAAGTTTCAGTGAGACTAAATAACTTGCCTAAAATCACACAGGTAATAAGGGCCAGAGCCTTGATTTGGAATGAGCCTCTTCCCAGAGTCTGTGTTCTTAACCAATACACCACAACTTAGAATACTTTGGAAAAATAGATTGAGGCCAGATTGTGTTATTTTATGAGTTGTAAACTAAGGAGGTTAGGCTTAATTCTCCTGAAAAAAAACAGTTAGGAAAAATACTATACTACATGTGTTTCCAGAAGATCGGTCAGGTAGAATTATGTACTGGGTATATTGGATGGTGTAAAAATTTGTGCTAGGCAAATTAACTTTAAGAGCATAGCAATTTGTATTTTGAAATTTACCAGAAAGCAAGTAGTTTTCAAAGAGAGTGAGCTCATAGGAGGTGGATGGTATGGATTAATTTATATTACCATAGCCTATAATGGATAAAATACATTTCCCAGTGGCTTCTCACTGCACACAAAAATGACTTACGCTGTCAGTGGAACAGTGATTATACCCATTAGTGAAATATAAAAATTCAGCTCAATTAAATTACTTATGCTATTTTTTTTCCTTTCCTATGAATATATTTTGACATTCAAGTACATCTTCATGAGCTAACAGAATTTGAAGCAGCTACAATTTATTCTGTTTCTAGTTGTGGTTAAATGATTATGTGATTCATCAATAAACAGATAGCTAAGTTTCACAGTATATCTTAGTTTACAGAGAGATTATGACACCATGACATGTAGTAATGCAGTGAAAGGAGGAAGTTGAATGCAGATTTGTTGTTTCACAAATGCTTCCATAACTTAAAGTTTAATTTAATGTTTTGGATGAAAGCTGTTATCCTAGAAGAGTGCAGAAAAATAAATTGTAAGAGAATATAACATTTCATCTCACTTAAGAGTTAGCAATTATTAACAGCCACTTGGCAAGGGAAGACGTGGATAGTGAATATGAATGATTTTTAAATTATTTCCCATCCCCTCACTTACAATATAATAATTGAATCAGAAGGGTTGATTATAATAACAAGTACTAAATCCTTATAAGTTCGTGAAATTTATTTCAGTGTATTTTCTTAGTGTATGGCTTAGATTAATATTTATTAGCTTGCATGAACATCCTGTGCATGGCTTTGTTAATATGACGGAGAAGTTCAAACAATTGTGTTACTTCCCTGATGTACTGAGAACGCATACACACACACACACACAACTACCAATAAAAAGTCTACAATTACACTGATAATTCCATATATAATCTAAATGTCTCTTCCAAAATAATTTGAGAAATAAATTAGCATTCAAAATTTATTCTTTCATTCTATTACCAAATCCAAGATGATAGAGAGGGAGAAGTATAAAATATAATTTGAACACTACTCCTGATTTTGTATTTACATGCCCAAATTATTTGATTAATACAATTTTTATTTTAGAATAGTTTCAGATTTATAGAAAATTTGAAGGATAGTATGGAGTTTCCATGTACTACATACTTTCTCCTATTATTAAAATTGTATAATAGTATGCTATATTTGTTATCATTAATAAACCAATATCTACACGTCATTATTAACTAAAGTCTGTATTTTATTCAGATGTTTTTAGTTTTTAATCTGATATCATTTTTCTGTTCAAAGATCCCACCTAAGGCGAAATGCATTTAGTCACTACATCTCCTTAAGCTCCTATTGGCTGGCATAGTTTCTCAAACTTCCCTCTGGTTTGAAGACCTTGAGAGTTTTGAAGAGTACTGGCAATATATTCTGTAGAATGTCCCTCAGTTGAGATTTGATTAATGTTTGATTTGATTAATGTTCTCAGAAGTAGACTGTGTTTATGAGTTTTTAGGAGGACTACCATAGAGGTAAAGTGTCATCTTATTCAGGGTCTATCAGTGTTGATGTTAACCTTGATCATCGGCTGAGGTAGTATTTGTCATATTTCTCCACTTTAAAGTTACTTTTTATCTGCTTTCCATTCTGTACACTTTCAAAGCCAGAGACGCTATGAACAGCCAACGGTTAAGTAGTACGGAGTTAGGCCCCATCAACTTAAGGGTGGAGCATCTAAAATGCATTTACAATTTTTCCTCAAGGAAGTTTTGCCTCTTTCTTCTACTTATGCATTTGATTATATTTAAAAATAAATATGGGCTAATAAATATATTTTTTATATCTTGTATTATATTCTAAAACAGCATTGTTTATTTTGCATTTCAAATTGTTCAAGCTTTGGCCATTGGGCACTGTTACATTTAGCTACTGTGTATCTTTATCATATACTTACATACACACATATACATATATATATAATTAGCACTTTCTTACATTCTGACCTATAAGCTATTCCAAGATCACTTGTATATTTCTTCCCCCAGTCCCAGAATCAGCCATTTCTTCAAGGAGACTTCCAATGGTAAAAATAATAATAATGATGTATTTAGGTGAAATTTACATAATGTAAAATTAACTATTTTTAAAGTAAAAGTTCAGTGCCATTTTGAACATTCATAGTGTGGTGCAACCACCACTTATAGTTAGTTCCAAAGCATTCCACCACTCCAGAGTAAAACCTTTACCCATGAAGCAATTTTTACCCCTTGTCTCCTCCCCAAGGCCCCTGAAAACCCCCGATCTGCCATCTGTCTCCATGGACTTACCAAATTCTGGTCATTCACATGAAATCGAATCATAAAATATGTGATATTTTGTGTCTGGCTTCTTTCACTTCACATAATGTTTTGAGGTGTAACTGTGCTGTACCATGTATCAGTACTTCATTCCTTTTTATGGCTGAATATCATTCCGTTGTATGCATACCCCACAGTTTGTTTCTACACTCATCTACTGATGGACATTTGGGCTATTTCCACCTTTTGGCTATTGTGAATAATGCTGTTATGAACATGAATGTATATACAGTTGTTTTACATTATTTTGGCTACATACCTGGGAGTAGAACTGCAGGTCATGTGTTAATTCTGTGTTTAACTTTTCGAGGAACTGCCAAGCTGTTTTCGACAGCTGATGAACCACTTTACATTCTACCAGCAAATTATGGGCGGGTCTAATTTCTCCACCTTCTCCTCAAAACTTGTCATTTCATTTTATTTATTTATTTATTTTTGAAACCCTCCTAGAGGATATGAAGTAGTGTCTCATTCTAGTGAATGTGATTGTGGTTTTTATTTGCACTTCTCTTATTTTAGTTAATTAATTGTGTCCCCAAAAAGATGTTGAAGTCCTAACCCTCAGCACTAGTGTATGTGATTTTATAGAGCCTTTGTGGATGATCAAGGTAAAATGAGGTCATTAGGCTGGGTCTTAATCCAGTGTGACTGGTGTCCTTATAAAAAGGGGAAATTTGGACAAAGAGACTGACATGTACAGAGGGAAAATGCAAAGAAGCAGAAAAAACACCATGTACAACCCAAAGAACACCTGACACTTCATACTTTAGGAGAGAGGTATGGAACAGATTCTTCCTCAGAGTCTTGAGAAGGAACCAATCCTGCCAAAAATCTGATCTTGGACTCCTTGTCTCCAGAACTGTGAGACGATAAATGTCTGTTGTTTAAGCCACCCAATTTGTGGTACTCTGTTAAGGCAGCCCTAGCAAACAAATACAATCAATGTATGATTAGTGCTTATTGACCAGGTGTTTATTGGCCATTTGTAAAAAAAAAAAATTGGAGAAATGTCTATTATTTTCATTTTTACATTAAAAAATTGGGTTGTTTGTCTTTTTATAAGTTATAAGTCTAGTCTAGTTATAAGTTAGTTATATACCTGGATATTATACCCTTGTCAGATATATATTCTCCTATTTTCTAGGTTCACTTTTAACTTGCTTGATAATGTCCTTTGATGCCCAGAAGTTTTTAATTTTATGAAGTTCAATTTATCCTTTTTTTTTTAACTCAAGTTTTCACTCTGTTTCACTCATATGTCATATCTAAGAATTATTTGCCAAATTCAAGGTCATGAACATTTACTCTTATGTTTTATTGTTAGAGTTTGATGGTTTTACTCTTATATATAGGTCATTGATCCACTTTAAGTTAATTTTTGTATATGATGTGAGAAAGTGGTCGCACTTCATTCTTTTGCCTGTGGCTATCCCAGAACCATCTGTTGATATACTACATAATAATATTATTAATAAAAGAATTGAAATATCATTATAATCTATGAGTACAGAATGTCTTTCCATTATTTCAGTCAATTAATTTATTTCACCAGATGGTTTTTATAGCTTTTAAAGTACATGTCTCTCATACCCTTTGTTTAATTTATTCCTATGTATATTATTTTTTGAATGCTATTTTAAATGGAATTGTCTTCTTAATTACCTTTTCAGATTATTAATTCCTGAAAAATAGAAACACAACTGATTTTTATACCCTGAAACTTTGATTTTATACCCTGTAACTTCACTGAATTTATTAGCTGTAGTAGCCTTCTTATGGATTTTTTGGGATATTCTACAATAATAACACGCCATCTGTGAATAGACATATTTTTACTTTTTCCCTTTCAATTTGGATCCATTTTATCTCTCTCCTGTATAGTTGCCTGGCTAGAAATTCCAGTACAATGTTGAATACCATTGGCAAAAACAGGTACCCTTGTCTTCCTCCTGATATTAGGGGGAAAACCTCCAGATCATACCAAGCAAGAATGTGTATGAAGTTATTCTGCAGGCTTTTTATAAATTCCCTTTATCATCTTAAGTAAATGTTCTTTAATTTCTAGTTTTCAGACAGTTGTGCCATGAAAAAGTGTTGAATTTTGTCACATGAATTTTCTGCATCAACTGAGAAAATATGGAAGATCATGTGCTATTTTTTCCCTTAATTATTTAATGTGCAGCTGATTTTTTTTATGTTAAGCCATTGTTGCATTACTGGGATAAATTCCACTTTGTCATGGTGTAAATTTCTTTAAGAGGCTGTTGTATTTGATTTGCTAGTATTTTTTAAATATATATATATATTCAACTAATAGATGATAGATAGATTTTTCTTTATTCGAAACAAATATAGGTCCATAGTTATCTTTTGTAGTGATATCTTCACATGGCTTTGGTATCAGGGTGATGACCTCATAGCATGTGTTCCCTCTTCTTCTATTTTTTGGAAGTGTGTGTGAAGGGTGGGTGTTATGTCTTCTTTAAATGTTTGGTAGAATTCACCAGTGAAGACATCTGTTCCTGTGTTTTGTTGGAAGAGTTTTTAGTACTGATTCAATCTTTTTACTTTTTATAGATTGTTCCAATTTTCTATTTCTTCTTGGGACAGTTTTGGTAGTTTGTGCGTTACAGTAATTTATCCATTTCATCTTGGTTATCTAATTTGTTGGTGAAAATTATCTGTAGTATTATATTCTTTTTTATTTCTCTATAGTTGATAACAATGACTTTTATTACTGATTTTAATTATTCCTTCTAGGACTCTCTTTGTCAGTAAAGCTAAAGGTCTGTCAATATTTTTGATCTTTAAAAATATCCAATTATTGGTTTCACTGATTTTCTCTAGCATTTTCCTATTCTCTATTTTATTTATCTCCAGTCAGATCTTTATTATTTCCTTCCTTGTGTTACCTTTGGGTTCAGGTTGCTCTCCTTTTAGTTTCTTAAAGTGCAAAGTGTAAAACTTTAAGTCTAGCTGTTTAGACATAGTAATGAGCGTGCATGTGAAATACACCACAAGCTCTTTAGTATATAGCATAGTTAAAATGTGTGTGCCTTGTTAATTCAATCTGAGGACGTTCGAGGAGTCTGGCTCATGAGGCTAGGTTATAGCATGCATTTCTCTAAGCACTTCCCCACTCCAGCCTCTCCCTTAAGCATTTGCAGGTAAGTCATTTGCATTAGTTCAAAACCTGAAAGTGAAAATTGATGAACTAGTTTTGTACTTGCCAACAACTTGCAGAGATTAGACAGTGGTTGGAAAGATATCAAGGGGGTCTTAGGGATCCCCATCTGAGGTATTTCAAATTAACAGCTAATGGATGCTTTTAATAGCTTTTTTATGGTGAGGCTGAATGAAAATTAACAACCAAAAACAACTGCATTTTGCATAGCAGATCTCTAGTGTTTTTACACTATACTTTGATGAGACACAAGAACCCTTAGCTTCATATTTACACAGTGAAATTACAATGCATATAAAAAAATTAATAAATACATATGCATATTACTGGAGGTTTGCTTACTAATTTTATGTAACTCGATAATCTAAGCAGCAGTATCTTATTCCTGTTTTAACCATGCATGTAAAAACAAGTCCATTATTATGAAGCTGCTACTATGATGTACTTAATATTTGGTGAAACCAGTGATGAGTTCATTTTCTATCCTCTATAGATGAATCAAAATCAATCAGAATACTTTTTGCATGTAGAAATTATTACTATACTAAATGTTTGGAGGAAAGTTTGTGGTCTCTAATCCATCAGATATGCAATCCCCACCCCCAACCTTTTTTTTTTAATGTTATCCAGTAGAGGATAATAAGGACAGAAGCATGTTTATAGCTGGTACCCATTGAATATTTCAGCTGAAGAAAATGAGAGTATTATCTATACAAATGTTGAATTGGACTGAGAATATTTAAGAAACTTATCTTATCTTGGTTCTTAGAGTCTATATGTATGTTCTTGAGTACGAACCATCAAACATACAAATATTAAAGAAATCTATCTTTAGTGATAAGTTCATATATATATATATATGCATATGTATATATTTTTTCCAATGTGCTTAGTGAAACTATGCAGATAGGTCTGATGTAGGCAAATTTAAATATACCAGTTTCAGAACTGTGGCCCATGATTATGTAGTTTTTAGGCTCTTGACTCCTAACAATCACTTTATAACAGGAAATTTTTTAATGAAATTTTCATTCTTAGTTATTCAGAAAACACTGCTTTACAGGCTTGTTAATATTTTCATATAAGACAAACCCAATAATTCTTGCTGAGGCCTTGCATTGTATCATTTAATACTATAAATGTCTGTGTGTTCCTGAGATATTTCTTGAAATAGAAGCAACTCCTATCCCTTGTCCAAAAGGACATTAATTATAAAGGTGAACTTGAGAAGAAACAATTATTGTAGAATCTCTCAGAACTTTGAAAATTTTGATTTAGTGAAGTCAAGTCATTGTAAGTCAGGGGCATCTGTAGTTCTCAATGCTTTCTCTGTGGCGTCCCCTGTAGTATCTGACATAAGCTTAAAAACTGCTGAATAGACTAATGAAGAAAAAGAGTACTCTGTCTCTTGTGATGGTCAGTTGGTAACTCAGTTTCCGTCCCAGCATCTTCCCCAGTTGGCATTCAGTGGACATGCAGCTTGTCCTCTGACCTTTATTCACCCTAGTGCACACATTTTTCTCAAGCTGATGTGAACTGATCTCAGGTACCTTCAGCTACCTTGACACTTCATTGTTCTTCTAACCCCTTACATATCACCCATTTTGGCAAGAGGTGCCCTGATTTCAACATCACCAAGAGTAAAAAGATAAAATCAAAATGTGAAAGGAAATTGAAATGGGAGAAATTTATGAGGTGGTTAGATGCAAAATCTGTGCTTAAAGGATAGCAAATAATTGCATAAATGATCAAAGTGAATTTTGAAATATCCTAAGTCAAGTCCTATTAAATACAGCTTTACGTTTGGTAAATTTTTCATTATTTGCATTTTGCGTTATCTAATATTTCAGCTATCCTTTGGCTTCCTAAAATTTATTTTACTTGTGAATTTTCTCTTAATGCTTCTTGTACATGTACCAAAAGCTAGCATCCCAGGTCATGCCACCATGTCATACATGACCACATCCTGCTCTATCCTTCCTAGTCAAGACTCTGGAAATCCCTCTGTTTGGTCCATCAGCATTACTTTTAACTCCTTTAGCCCTGCCAGCCCTCTCCTGGTAATCCTGCTTCTTTCTCAGACTTGAGGACCTCCTGGCTTTGTGAAAGTGCACAGGTAGCAGAAATCAGGTTAACAGTATGACTGCTGTTATGGTCAGTCTCTCTGCCTTGTTCAAAAGTTGACTTAATGTACTAAATAATCCACCAAATCATTACATAATGTAGATATAGAAAAAAATTAACTTATTTTGAGATTTTGAGATTTTCAGTGCATTCTGAAAATGGAACACAAAGGTGAAAGTGAAGCTTTTACAGTTCTTGATGTGTTTGCTGGAGGAAAAGAAGCAATATTCTGAGCATGTGAAGTGATATGAGAAGTATGAACTTGATGAGAAATTTGCATTTTCATTACCAAGAGCTAGTGTAGACATTTTGAATTGAATAATTTAAATTAGTCCACCCAATTCTACTGTATTTGAAGGACATGGAGTATGGAATGTGTTAGATTATGAGGTGTGGTCAACTGAGTAATGACAACCCCACCCTTGCCAGATGTCCCCGGAACCTGTTATGCCAACTTACATGCTAAAGGAGACTTTGCAGACATGATTAAAGATCTAGGTAGTTCCAATTTAATCACAAGGGACCTCATGAGGAGGAGGGAGGAGAATCAGAGTCAGAAAAAGGAGCTGTGAGGATGAACAGCAGTTGGAGTGATGCATTCTGAAGACAGAGGAAGAGGTCATGAGTCAAGACATGCAGGACGCCTTTGGAAACTGGAAAAGGGGAGGAATCAGAAGTCCCTCCATAGGAACACAGCCAGGGCAATGACTTGATTTTAGTCCTATAAGATTCACTTTGGATTTCTGAATGCCAGAACTGTTAAGAACTGTAAGATAATATATCTGTGTTGCGTTAAGCCTCTAAGTTTACAATAATCTTTTACAACAGCAATAGGAAAGTAATACATGAAGTGAGTGAATATTATAAGCCAGAAGGAAGGCAGAGCAGCATATACATTAAGAAGGAACATTTGAAGTATCCCAAACTCCTTTATCTGTCACTTTTTTTTTTATTTTTGGCCTTCAAGTAAACTTTTCTTTATAAAATTAAAATGTGGGTAAAAATAAGTATACAATGAATACAGTTGTTTTCAACAACATAAACAGATTTTTGTTTTGCTTCAAATTTGTTTCTTTTACATAAATGAGGAATTACACAGTTAAGTTACATTTAAGGTCCCTGCTTCCCAGGGGAAAATATCTCATGAATTTACTGTTTATCATTCCCACGTGTGTTTTATACTGTAACTCTATAGATGTACATCACTCACATTACAAAGAGTTGTGTACAAGTTTAAGATTTTACAGAAGTACAAATCCTTTCAATATTATCTTTGAGTATTGTGTTCAGTATTGTTTGTTTGACTTATTCATGTTTACAGAAATAGTTATTGTGCATTTATTTTAACCACTGTGGAGTATTCAATGATGTGGGTATATCTTAGTCCATTAGGGCTGACATAACAAACATAGCATAGACTGGGTGGCTTATTAAATTGGAAATTTCTCACAGTTCTGGAGGCTGAAAACTTAAAGATTTGGGCCCTGGCAGTTTTGTTGTCTGCTGAGGAGTTGTTCCCTGTTTCACAGCCAACTGCTTTTTGCTGTACCCTCACATTCCAGAAGGGATGAGAGAGTTCTCTGTGTCTCTTCTATATGGGCACTAATCACATTCATGAGGGCTCCACCCTTATGATCTCATCACCTCTCAAAGGCATCCCTCTCCTAAAATGATCACCTTGAGGATTAGGATTTCAATATACACATTTTGGGGGAACACAAATATCAGCCCATACTAAATATATATTGATAAATTGTATTCATTCTTTTCACAATGGACACTTAGGGGTCTTTTTCAGTTTTTACTTTTACATACAAGATTCTATGAATGCCTGCATAGATGTCTTCTATACATATCTGTAAGTCTTCCTTGGTCTACCTAAAAATAGAACTGCTGGTTTATAGTTCACACTTTTCTTTCTTTTTGGTGGCTAGTTATAAATAATCTTTCAAAACGGTATATCAGTTACAGTCTAACGTACAGCTTATGAGAGATCCTACTGCCCCATGTCCTTGCAAATATTTCAAATATCAGATCTAAAAATTTTAGCCAATAAATTAGTATATAATATTATATTATTTTGAGCCCATGTGTGAAATTCCTCTTCTTATCTCTGCCTATATTTTCAGTATTTGCCTTTTCCTATTTATTTGCAGGGTTATTTTTGCTATATATTCTGCATTTCACATATAATAATTCATTATTAATATTAATTATGTAGATAACATATATTCTTTTTACTCTTTGGCTTAAATATCACTCTTTTAAATGACTTTTGATGACTATTAATTTTAATATAGTTGAAATAATCAATCTTTTTCTTAATGGATTAATGTCATGTGACTGGTTCAAGAAAATTTCACTTAACTTTTAATTTATTTTTATTTTTTTAATTAATTTATTTATTTGCGGTACGCAGGCCTCTCACTGCTGTGGCCTCTCCCGTTGCAGAGCACGGGCTCCGGATGCGCAGGCTCAGTGGCCATGGCTCACGGACCCAGCCGCTCCATGGCATGTGGGATCTTCCCGGACTGGGGCACGAACACGTGTCCCCTGCATTGGCATGCGGACTCTCAACCACTGCACCACCAGGGAAGCCCTAATTTTATTTTATTTTTCACTTTTATTGATAGCTAAGAACAGATTAGAAAATTAGGACTAACACTGAAACTTTTCTTTTTCTTTCCTTTGAAGTATACCAGTATTTGTGGTATAATTTTAAAATATAAAGCAGTCTGTGCCTGCACAGTTGGTAAAGCTCTTTTGAGGATTCCATACATCATTTTTTTTGCCATATAAGTTAAATTAAAACTTTAATTTCAAAGTTTTGCCTACTCATTTAAGTTTCTAATTCATCTCTAATTAGTTTTTGCACCGAATATGAGTAGATAGAAATTTTTAAATATACACAGTTGTTCTGATACCTTTTATTTAATAACCCTCCTTTCTGCACTCTTCTGTAATGTCTACTCAGGTATATACCAGGTTTCTATACATGTGTGAGTCTGTTTCTGGCTTATATTGGTTACATTGGTTTGCAGGGTTTTTTTCTGTGCTAATATCACAATACTTTCATTCATAAGGCATCATGATTATCTTGATAATTATTAGAGCATGCCTCTTAACATGTTTTTCTTTTTGAGGAATATATTTACTTTACGGTGCTTTGTACTTACCTTTTAGCACTGAGAATCAACTGATTAATTTCCACTAAAAATATTTTAGAAATCTGTCTTTTTCTGTGTGGATTTTAAGAATACCTACTTATTCTTCATTTTCAGCATTTTAATTTCAATACGTGTGCATGTGCAAGTTTTGAAGTAATGAGGATAACTCTAAGCTCAAAGATCTTTTTTATCTGTGTAATGATAGTTTATTACATTGTGAATTAAAACACTCATCATAAATTCAAACTGATTCTCTTTCACCTTCTGAAAGTAATGGAATAATTTTTGTTTGCACTATTCAGGAATCAAATTTACAGTTCCCAAGGAACCTGGACCAGTTATGGATATTGACTACATAGTTCTTTAATTTTGGGTAGTTTTATTTGTTAATTACATGTATAAGTGGAGTCACAAGGCAATGAAAAATGCTCAGATGGATTGCATCACCACCTGTAATTCAGTATCTTCTGTGCAACGATTGCTTGGCCTGCCAATAAATAAATTTCTAGTTGAGACTTTTTTCTCACAGGGAGGACTAATATGGAATTTTATGTTAAGCTTTTGAAATACAGATGATGTAGAATACAGGCACTGTTTCTCAAACAATATTTTATATCATTTTATCTGCTGATCACATAATTTTATTTTTTATTCAACTCCAAGAAACATTGGTTCCTTTTTAATCAATGCTTCAGAGCCTTTACCTCTCCAGCCCCATCCTTGGTGCTAAGAGCTTCCAGTGATGAAAGAACCTGTTGCTTGTCTGTGGAGACCTTGAAATCCATTTAGGGATATAAACAATGCACACAATTAACTATTTATTATAGGGAATCATGTAACTGAGTGGTAAATTATGTGGCATAGTCTAAAAGTGGTTTAATATTTAAAGATCAGATAAAGAAAATGTGGTCTAAGAAAACCTTCAAGAATGTGATAAGCTACCCAGATTTTAAATAATGTTGTAATTTTTTCGGCTATGGTCTTCTTTATCAGAGATTGCTTTTCCCCTGTACAATGTTTAAAGTAATATTCTGAAATGAATGAGCAAGCAGGCCTACATTACAGGAGAAGATTATAAATAATAACATAATATTTATTAGATGTTTGCTGTGTTCCAGGCACAAAATCTCTATACTGTAAGGATTATTATTAGTACCTTATAATTAAGGAAACTGAGGCTCTGAGAAGTTAAGTGCTCTAACATGTGGTGCATCCAAAATTCACATCCAGCTTCATCATGTATCATATGAATAGTCTTAATTTTTTTCCACGTTACCATAACATTTTTGTGTGTTGGCTTTTTAGTATGATAGACTCAAGTTTCCTGTTCACTGGTGTGTGTGTGTGTCGCACGCACCTGTGACTTGACCCTGTTTCATCATAAGCCAAGCAACGTATAAATTAGCTGAAATTGAGAACAATTTCTGAAACATTACTGAAAAAATTACAATATAAGTCCTAAAGAACCATTAGAGCATAATAGATTGCATCTATTCAAACAAAAACAAGAAAAATGTAGAGTGATTAAAGTTATCAGAAAAATTATGCCAGGAGTAAGAACAATATGACTCTCTCTTATTAAACATATTGCTGTGAGTGGTCTATGATTACTAAGTAATTTACACATTTTGTACCAATAACCATGACAAAATCCTTCTGTATTATTAACGTAGATTCTACATAAAAATCGTGCTACACTTTAGAGAAAAAAAGGTACCATTTCCTTCTTTTGATGTTCAGTGGTATGATTTCTGCCTCACATGCTCACCTACCTCTATTCCATAATGATTATCACCATTGAAATGATCATATCAAATACTAATTAAATAAGCATAATAATTATATTTTTAATAGATGTATGACCATTTAGTGAGCTATTACTATGTACCAGATGCTACAATTAGCTTTACTGTTTGTCAGGTGAACTAATCAGGAAGACAAATATTTTAGGGAAACATTTCTAAGTGCTTTTGGCTTTAGCAAAATGTTTGTACATTCATTGAACCAATTGAATACTCTTCCAGCTGTTTTTCAAAGCTAACAGTGCCCACTTTGCTTTTGATCTTCATTTCTTTTTACTGGCTAATGCCACAATATAGTGATGCAGTGGATTGGTGCTGGAGGGGCCTCTGATTCCAAAATACTCCTGCAGGTAAGGGCAGAGAATGCTAGGGAAGAGATAAAGTTGTTCCAGAGGTACTTTCTGGGCATTTAAAAGCTTCATTTGGGATTAGATATAGCTCATAACAAAAGAGACACAAAATAATAGTGGCTAAAACAAGGTAAGAATAAACATCTTTCTTATGGTAAAACTTAGAAGTAGAAAATCCAGAGTTAGTACTGTGGCTCTGCTGACAAAGTCCTCAGGTCCACAAGATCCTTCTAAGATTCTGGGCCACAATTCTTTAAAGTATATTATCATAGTTCAAGATGATGCTCCAGTAATCACATCCACATTTCAACTGGCAAAATAGAAGGAGGGAAGAAAGAACAAAGGAAACACTGCACAACTGCATTTATCCCCTTGCCAGATTTTGCTGACATGCCGATCAATTTGCTGTAGAGACCATTACTGTTTCTAATATCTATAGAAAACAAGTAAGGAAAGAAAAGATGATGCTGAGAAGTTCAGTGTTACAACTTGGTCATATTGTTACTAAATTTTTGTCTTTATTTGAATCATAATTAAAGAGATGGTTTCTAGAGAAGAGATGATCTATTCCTAGACTTAACCATATTTGAAATAACCAGAATTATTAGTTAACATTTCAGGAAAGATTGTATGTATTTATGTGTAATTCAAACCACTTATTCTCCTCTAAGGTAATGCTTCATATAAATGAATATTTAATCCCTATAAAATATTTTATTTATTTTGATTAGAGTACAAAACACAATATTTTCACCTATAATTTTTATCTCCATTAATTTGTCAAAAAAAAACCTGTGAATTCTGGTTTTAGTTGGGAAAGAGAAGCCTATGTTGGACTAAAGTCCTCTTTTCCATAATTATTATCATCATTAAAATGATCATCTCAAATACTAATTAAATAAGCATAATAATTATATTTGTAATAGATGTACTACCATTCAATGAGCTATTACTATGTACCAGATGCTATGATAAGCAATAGCATTTGTAGCAACTGGTAGCAGGTAACAATTATAAACTTTAGACAAATTACAAAAACTTACTATTTAAAGAAATGGAAGAGGGGGAAAATAAAGAAATTGGAGGGAATTCAACCATTGAAAGGAGAAGGGAAGTAAACCGAGTGGGCTTCACATTTATACAGCTTTTCCATCAGGGCCCCTCTCCAGTATGTATAGTGCAAGTCAGTTAGAACTCAAGCAGAAATCAGGGGTCTTTTTGGCTTAAGGTATCAGAGTATGGAATTTAAGTCTGCTGTAATGTTCAAAATTGATGTTAAAAATGAAGGAAAACAGGAATCCAGAGCATCATGTTTGTTGGGGATCCAAAGTCTGCTATAAATCTCCAGTCCACAATTTTTTGGCTGATCTGTGATTTGTGCTTGTAGGAGGAGGGTATATCAAGGAGGCTACAGAAGAGAAACAACTGGAGAAAAAAAGAACAGAACGTAGAATTCAGATGATGTCCACCTATGAGACAGTGTTGAGTTTGAGTCCCCTGCTTTAGATGGGTTGATAAGTACATCAAGCTTCTATTACAGCTTATATAACAGTGACAGAAAAAAGTTAAAGGTGATAAGCTAACAAGCTCTCCTAATAGAACAAAAACCAACTCTTCACAAGATATACCATACCCAATGTCCGGTATTAAAGCATAAATATTGAGATATTAGAAGGAAATATTTGTATAGCAAAGAGGTTTTTAAAAAAATACGTTAGCCTGAATACACAGCCAACAAATATTGATGCAAAATGATGTAGCTATTGATATTAGTTGGCAAGAAATTTAAAGAAACAAACAAAAATCTGTTTAAGGACTTAAATAAAAATACGATTTTAATAATGGACCAGATGGAGGAATCAGTATAAGTGTGGAAAATATCAGAAAGTGCCAAGGGAACTTTTAAAACTGAAAAGTAAAATAACAGAAATAAAATTTTACTTGATGAGCAATAATAGAAAGTTTTGAAGAAAATAGAAGTAAAAGTCAGTGAACTTGGAGGCAGAGCAGCAGACTTCCCAGTATAGACAACAGAGAGAAAAATAATTGAAGAGACTCTTACTTACCCAAAGTGGAACTGAAGTCCCCCAAAAAGAGAAATAAGAGTTGTTCAGAAAGAAAGTGTAAAAATATTGGTGAAACTTTTTCCAAGTTTATTGAGAGTTCAACTTTAAAAAGTTAAGAATCTCTAAGAAATACAAAGAAACTGGTAAATATTAAAGGTAAATATTGAAAGCAGTAAGAGGAAAAAAGACATATTATGTAAGAAGAAGAACAACAAAAATACTTGATACCTTGAAAGAAATAATGGAACCCAGAAAACAACGAAACATCATGCTTACAGAGCCCAAAGGGAGAAAAAAAAATAAGGTAAAAATTTTAAACATTAACAATTAAAAACTTAGCCAAATGAAAACCAGGTAAAATATTGACAATAAATCCATGGTTTGAATGATATGAAGACTAAAGAAGCAGAAATATCCTTTAAACATATATAGGTATTTATATATAATATTTAATCAGTTATAAGATAACATGGTATCTTCAAATTTATAATGCAATACTAGGTGTTATTCTATTCAAATTATTATTAGAAATGAATAGGTAGCTCTATGAAATGCAAAGTTAAATGACAAAATGTAAATAATTAAAACTGACAATTGAAGTTTTAAGAAAAGATATACAGAAAAATAACTATGTAAGAAAGTTAAATACTCCAAAACTAGACCCTTTTATCATTGATTTCCTTTAAGAAAACATCAATACTCATATTATATAAATGGTTTTATGGAATGAGGAAGCTATCCAATATCTTTTATGATGCTAATATAACACTGATATTAAAATCATGTAACAACAACCAGACCAAAAACTGCATTTCAGCTTTTACATATAGCTTGAAATTTTGGCAAAAATGTGTGACAAAAAATGCTCCTCCATATAACCATTTATCTGACAGCTTTAAAGTTGGCTTATTATTAAAGAATATGTGAACAATATATTCTATATATATATGTTCTTTATATTTATATATATATACATTTTTATAAGTTCTGTTTGAAAACCATATTACATATATATAATATATACATATTATATAAAATATATAATTATATATAATATAGAGAGTATATTTATATATACTGCTCTCTCTCTCTGTGTGTGTATATATATATATATATATACACACACACACACGTATATATGTACATGTAAAAGAATAGTGTGTCTCAAATATGAGATAACTATCTCCACATACTGAAAGCCATGCAGAAATGTTGAATGCAGCCTCCTGCAGGGTAAAAGACTGAAAGTACCCCATGAGCCAAGGGGAATGAAGGTGTGCTCACAGCTTCAGGCTGGGGGCTGGCCAGGTTTGCATCTCAGGCATGTATCTCATCCCTGCCCACAGATCCATCTTCCATCATCATTAAACAGATTTCAGTTGAATGCAACTCTTCAATTCTAATATTAGCAAAACTCAGTGTCTTGAAAAACAGAAGAAAATGAAAGAAAGAACAAAAGAAATAAAACCAGTTGTGTTGTCGTTTAAATTATTGGCACTTCAATTATGGTGCTTTAGGGTAATGCTAAGGGGAGCTATACGAAGTGGGAAAGACAAATGGACACATTTATATCCTTTAAGGCTGTGAAAAGCCCGGCATCTGTTATTGAAAGAGAGCTGAAAAAAAGAGATGAACAGTGATATTGTATTAGCTACAAGTGGGTTTGTCTGTGGGAGATAGAAACCCCAAAGCCACAGAGCCCTTCACGTCTTCTCAGGCAACTACTTGGAGATGGTTAGTTATGAACTAGTTCCTGGCACTCCAAATCCTACCTTACTGTTCCACCCTTTTTGACCTTAGCTTCATGTTCCAAGACTGCAGCATCCACATTCCAAGCAACAATGTAGAAGGGTTCCAGAAAAAAGCAAAAGGCTTATGTAGATACTGTTTTAAAGAAGGATGCCCAGCAGCTGCCTCACAGTATTTCTGGTAGAAGTTGTAAATTTCTCCATACCTAGTTGCAAAAGAAGTTAGGAAACACAGCCTCTCTTCTATTTAGTGATGTACCAAGCTAAATTATACCTTCCTTCAAAAGAAAAGGGCAGGCAAACCATAAAGCAGAAGGGCTCTGACTTGAAAAGATACATGCACCCAATGTTCATAGGGGTACTATTTACAACAGCCAAGACATGGAAACTACCCAGGTGCCCATCAGTAGATGATTGGTTTAGGACGATGTGATAGATACACACACACACACACACACACATACACACACAGTGGAAAATTATTCAGCCATAAAAAAGAATGAAATATTGCCATTTGCAGCAACATGGATGGACCTAGATGTGATCATGATCATACTAAGTGAAGTAAGTCAGATGGAGAAAGACAAATATTATATCACCTATATGTGGAATGTAAAAAATAATATAAATTAATTATTCAAAATGGAAACAGGTTCACAGACATAGAAAACAAACTTATGGTTAACAAAGAGGAAAGGGAGGGGGAGAGGGATAAATTAGTAATATGGGATTAACAGATACAAACCACTATACATAAAATAGATAAGCAGCAAGTATTTACAGGGAACTATATTCAATATCTTGTAATAACCTATAAGGGAAAATCATCTGAAAAAAAATATGCTCATAGCTGAATCACTTTGCTATACACCTGAAACAAACACAATATTGTAAACCAACTATACTTCAATAAAGAAAAAGACAACAATAAAATGGAAAAAAGAGCAGAAGAGCATAATAATAATGGGCAAAAATCATCAGATTTCTCAAGATGAATCCCAAAGAACTTATAAGGACAAACTTGCAAATGTAACCCCTCCCCTACATCATCCCTGGAAAGTCAATTACTTTGCAGATTTTCAGAAGTAGTTGCACAAAGGTACAGCATTAATACCATTTAACCATCTGTACACAATGAGCCTCAATTGATAAACCCTTCAGCAGTAATATGTACCTACTCTTTCCTTAGAATAGCTGTTCTACCACAGAACAAAGATAAATGGAATTGACAGTTTGTGAATGTCATCTGTAGAGTTTATCACTTAGGAAGATAGCTATGTAAATGGAAGACATCTCAAGGTTTTAAAGTAAATGAATCAAAAGTCAGAACTTCACTCTAAAAAACCTCTGCAAGAAATAAATCTCAATTAAAAAGTAGACTTTTAAGTTGATGGTAGGAAAAAAGAAACACTTCAATCTACTGCTGAATCAACAGGAAACAGTAGTACAAGCATTTTGGAAAAAAAGTTTAGCTAGGACAAAAACTGCAAAAATTGTTAAAGCACATCTTCAACAGCTCCCTTTTATATAATTTTGACTGTAAGGGTGAAAGCTACTTAGAATAAAACAGGCGTGCAACTAGAAGGTGGTAAGAGTTTTTTAATAATCTTCCATTCTGCAAAACTTTTAAACTATTTAAATATTCTTAGCACTGAGCCTTGTATAATTATCCTGCTCTCATCTTCTCAGGAGAAAAAAAAGAATGAAACACACACAAGCACATTAAGATTGCTTCAATTCTATCATTCCCACGAATTCTACATTTTAGTGCTACAAATTCCCTTTACTTGGTAATTCTGAGAGCAAATAGAACCAGCATTATTGTAAAGGATTGTGAGGAGAAAATAAGGCTCAATACATTATTTATGTGTATTACCAGTTTCCCAGATAATTATTTATTCAATAATGAAAAACTTGTACTTGGTGCTTGCTCTCTGCTCATCATTGTACTAGGAGTTAGTCTGGCAAAAAATGCATAAAATATCATCTCTCCTAGAAGCTCAGAGTTTGGCAAGGGAAGATGGATTGAAAGGGAAAGATTATTTTAAAATGGTAAGTGCTATGTTTAAAGTGCAAATTTAATACCAAGAACGGAAGATAGGAAGAAACTCTGTAGCAAATCAGGAAAAATTGTATAGAAGAGGTAATAGTTGGGCATGTTTTAAAAAGACTCACAGGAATTCTTCAGATGAATGGACATGCTTTGCAAAGGGACCTACATGAACAAAAGCAACATCTTTAGAAGGAATTGCCCATCATGATGCATAGAACAATTTTTCATCCATACAAATAAATCAGGTAGGAACCAAGCAGAACCCTGTACTTCCTCCCCGCAGTACAAAGTCCCCTCCATGTCCCCTGCCCCTTGTTTATAGAAAAGCTGGTCTCTCAGGTCTCCCTGAGTCACAGAAGATGAGGCTCAAGTCGCTAAAGATTAGGACAATAGAGTCACAGACTCAGTGTCTGATGCACATTCCTGAGCTGTCTTACAGATACTATAAATGCTACCAGAGGGAGAAGCCAACTGCATGATGACCAGACTGCAGCCGTGACACAAGCTGCTCCATCTTGAGCAATACTGAGTCTATTGAGCACAATTCCAGGAACCGGCCTTCAGACAATGGGATTAACACTATTGCTCATAATAATCTATATCTCTGTGGGCATCAAAATAATTGTCACTTGTTCTGTTTATATATGTAAGTGGGCAACTGTAACTGTTAGCAAAGAGATGCTTCAAACCCATGTCCATATCTTTCACCCTAAGACCTCAATGCCCTTTCTCAGCAAGAAGAAGTTATAGAAGAGGGACCTTCATCCCTAATCCCATAGAAATGGAATAATATCTGATGGGGGGGATTTGTAATCAGCTCTTTGGCAGAAAGTGCTCTCAGCAGGAAGCCCTCTTTCTTGTCAGTTTAGCAAAGCTACATTGTAACTAACTTTTTTTTTTGTAACTAACTTTTAAATCAGGAACCGGCATGCTCTGCTCATCTCTGGCCCTAGCACAGCTATCAAATCCTTTGATCACACAATGCCTCGCCTAACCTGTTGGTTCTTTCTGTAGATCAAAGAAGTAGAAATGAAGAATAAGTAATTAACAGATGATCAGATATCTTCCCTAGATTCCCCTTCAGTAATCTTGTGAACAAACTGTGTGAACACGATAACATCTAAAGAAAGAGCACAAGAAGTCTACAAGCCTGCACACAGTGGGGCATGGTGAGGAATCTGATCCCTATCTCAGTGATTAACTGAGATGACTTCACCTTTTCCCTTTAAACTTTCACGGCTGAACAGAATCTTCGGAGTTCGTGTTTGTAGGACACTGAGTTTGCCTTCTCCCCAGATTGCCTGCTTTCTGATTAAAAGCAATGTTTTTCCTTTCTACCAACACTTGTCTCTCAACTATTGATTTTCAAGTGGTGAGCAGGCAGACCTGGTTTGGTAACAAGGTCAGTGCTGCCTTTAAAAATTCTGGCTCTAGGTTGGATCTGGACTCTTACTCATGCCAGTGCTGTGACTTTAGGCAGGTTGTTTACCTTCTCTACATCACAGTTCCACATCTGTAAGAAGATGAGAATACTGCCTAACTCCTAAGCTTGTTGCCAAAAAATCGATTAAGTAATGTGTGTCTCACAATGTCTGCCTCATAATAAGAGCTCACTAAACAGTTATTTTATTCTTCTGTCTGCTCATCTCATCTAATGTTGTTTTTACAGATGTAAAAAGCATGTGGCTTGACCAGTCATCTCATGATGTCTCTGATACATAAATTCCCCCTCAACTCTGCCTTAAGTGACAATTGGGCAAGCTGCCGGCACCTCCCTCAGATGTCTCACCTGTGATCCTGTTGCCTCACCTGGGGTTTCTCTTGCTCCTTTCTTATATTCTCCAGGCACTCATTCTTTACGGCCCGTCCAGAACTGTTTTCAGGAATCAGTTAATTCTTTTTTCAGTTAATTCTTGAAAATCATGGGGTCCGAAAGCTTTATTCTGCATTTAAAACTCCATAGCAATGAATGAAATCTTATTCTGTGATCTCCCACTGCTACATTAATATTACCTTATTTTATTATGTTAGCTATTTTCAAAATTTACTCTAAAAGATATTTTTGGCTCAATTAGAGTCAGTAGTCTAACATTTTTTTCATGTATTTTATAATATGCCTAGGGTTAAATAAAGCTGGGCATGGTGCCCTTAATCAAGGTAATCTTTGTTCATACTGTTATTTCTTTTGAAATATCAGATTATATTTACAGAGACCTTTTTCACAAAGCAACCCACAGAGTAGGAGTTCTTTCTAATATTGGTTTATTTATTTATTTTTCATTGTAAAATATCATTTCCATTGCTTTATAGTCTTTATTCTGAAATAGTTTTAGCATACCAAGAGAAATTAGACAAACAAATCCAGGTAACTTTTGTCAGCCCTCAGATAATTATACTTTGCATCAGTGCTTCTCTATCACACCAGATATTCACTGCATTAAAATTTATACACTAAACAATGTTTTAAAATCTCATCAATCGATACTTGGTTTCTTCAACCTGAAAGTTGTGGATATGTATTGTTTTATGTTGCACTGAATAAATATGGCTTCCTAGATTTTGAGCATAGAATATTTCAATAAGTATAAAAAGCAATATCGATATCTCAGGAAGATGCCATATTTCCTCTGAGATAGATGATAGATAGACAGATAGATAGATAGATATAAAATGTGCATTATCTATCTTTTAAATAGAATAATTGTTATGCATTATATGAGTGCATTCCAAAATTTTATTGGTTTTATTTAATTTTTAAACTTTTTTATTTGTGTCTTTTTACTTTTTCCTGCTTAGGTGTCTGGACTAATTTTTCTAATAGTTTTGATATCAACATATAATTGTTTCACTTTCATGCATGATGTAATATAAAATTTATCCTTCTATTATCTTTCAATTTTGTTTGTCCAACATTTTTTCCCTCGATCACAGCCAGTATTACGGCATCTTTCTTCTTCCTTGTTTATTTTGTATTATTCAAATCACTCTCTCCTAACATGAACAGTTTGATATCTGCAGACTAAATATCCCAAAAGTATTATTATGATGTCAACTTTACCTTCCTCTCTTATTTTTTAAACTGTTCTTTTATGCTATGTAGATGTCCTCTATTGTTCACTGTATTTTCTAAATCTGTTGAAATTTGGGTTCACTTTTATAACAATGTTTCTTTTGAAATATATGAACCAGCAATTCAAAACTTGTGATAATATATTCATGCTAGATAAATATTTTCTATTCTAGAATATTCCACAAAATATGATACTGAACTGTTTCACTGAACTTGGGCATGCCAAGCAAGACTAACCTAAAAATTTAACATCATACTTTAGTAATATCCCTCACTTAGTCTTTCATTAGCAACTCTGCAATTTACATGAAGTATGGATGTTTATGCCTCTACACTGCTCTGTCTTTGTTTTAAAGTGATTATTTTCCTGTTTGTAAAGAATCACTTCCAATTGGTCCCTGAATTTAAACCAGACTCTGTGGCTTTTTATTTCAGTAACACTGTTCTTCATAACCTTGCTTTTCCTAAATCAGTTGTCTTTAAGTACTCTATCATTGTTTGGCTGTCCATAGAATTGTTTGGTTCTTTTGAACAGGTGGTTTGAATTTAAAATATGTACAAGATGCCAGAGTGACTCTGGGAATTTGCCTGCTTTCAAGGTCACCAAGAAATAGAATATGTATAGAATAGGTTATAAATCCCTCTGTGGTCTATCAGTGTCTCCTGACACTGGAATCGGGGTTCTCAGTTTCTTGTTACATATTTTTTTGTTTATAATTGTTTGAAATTCAGCAAAGAGATTTTTATGGATACAAATACACTTTTAGGTGGATTCCTAAAAGTTTTCTCTACATGTGCTGGGGTGTTGAATTCAAATATTAGAGAAAAAGATATTCTACGTAAAAAGCATTACAGATAATTGAGATTTAGTTTTTTACGCACCAGTTTTTTCAAGCAATAAAATTACACGGTAAACTTATAATAAAATATTTTGATACTGTCTTCTAGGACCTCTATCCTGGTCACAAATCTCACATGCAGGCTCTATTGGCTTCTGATTTTATGTCTTCTTCTGTTACATTCAGATCCCTAATGGCACACTTTATCGTTATTTCATCCTTTATTTTAGACAATATCTACTGATGCCTTAAAGAAAATATAAATAATAAATCCAGTTGTAGTAAAGCCCTCTTTCTCTTTCTCCCTATATTTCATATTCCTATTGGTGACCTTTCTAATTAAAAACATATTTATCAAATATCTTCATCAATACCTATTTTAACACAATAATGAAATACCTGTGGTGACAGGACGATCATTAGTTTATTTATACTTCCCTTTTCTTCTTATGGATATTGCCTTTGCATTGCAATTGGTGAATTTTAATAAAGTTCTTTAAGAAGACTGGAATGGGACAGTATGAATGCATCTCTTCATGTGACAGTCTGACAATCTTTTTCTCTATGAAATTGTCACCCCAGTTTCTGGTAACTTGAGTAATTGTTTTAGTTTCATGGACTACGAAATGTGAAAACTACACTGACACCATCCTCTACTCATGTTACTGCAAGCAAAGAAACAGAAACCTTTGTGCTCATTTCCTCCTCTGGGCTAAGCCATTTATTCCCAATTATCACCACTGCAGGGCTTATGACCCAGGATTAGGGACACTGCTTTCTTCTTGTTAGTCTATACAAGAGTGGAAAGGTCCTTCTCCTTTGAACAGAGTAGTAGATCCTTGGTTTCAACTTATAAAGTTCTTCATAAAGGTTAAAGTAGAATGGAGATAAATCTACACAGACTCATTTAGAGTCCAGTCCCAGGTTTTCCATGGGGTCTCGTACCAAATTGCCTCCTGCCTTTCTCTTACATCTGTGCAAACAGAGGAAATGGAGGCTCATTCCCATATAGGACTTCCCCTTCCAACTATTATGTCATAACAAGGACTCGCCTTACCATCCCTGTTTAAGCAGGTTGGACAAACTATCTGAAACAATATTTGCACATATTGGACACCAGACAAGTCAGGACACTGGTCCCTGAAAGAAGGGGAAAATAATAAAATAAATCTAAAATTGCCTTAGACTGGTGAGGTTTACACCCTACACTGAAGAAAGGGAGGAGCCAAAGATGCTTAAACATCTCCCTGAGTATAGAGGAGAGAGAGTACAGTAGTTGGAAAGTTCAAGGCACAGAGCAGAGTACTGGAGAAGCAACAGTTGCTCAGAGAGCGCTGGAGAAGTGAAGAGAGTTCCTCTCAAGCCTTCAGCTGAGTACTAGTCAGTGATAGGTATAAGAAAATGATTAAATACAGGCAAAAACACACAAAAATGGAGCCAGTAAAACAATCCCAGAAGATTACACAGGTCTCAGAATAACTCATGTCACCATAAGCTGGAATAGATAAACCTTCTAGTACACAACGCACTGGGTACTCAGAAGGGTATTGCCTCAGCAGTGGGGTAAAATCGTCCTAGAGAAATGGCTTTTCTGGTACCCTCTAATAAAGCTTACAAAAAAGCCTCAAAACAGTGAAACACAACCACTTTGGAAAACAGTTTGATTTTTTCCTACAAAGGTGAACTTAAATCTTTCGTACGACACAAGTACACTACTCCTAGGTAAAAGCCTATGCCCACACAAAATAGTGTACACAAATGTTCACAACTGCTTTATCTGTAACAGCCCAAAATGGAAACCAAAATATCCAGTAAATGGATAAACAGATTATGGTATATCCATAAGATGGAGTACTCCTCAGCAATGTAAAGGAATGAAAGACATTTTATTGATACACAAGAAGATGAGTGAATCTCAAAGTTGAAGCTGAAAGAAGCCAGACAAAACAGAACACATCTTGTACGATTCCATTCATATGAAACCAATGAATGTGAGGCAACTGGATGGGAAGCACGTCAGTGGTTGCCTGGGGCCAGGGGTGAAAGATGGGGAGTAAGCAAGGATAGAGTACAAATGTCACAAGGAAACTTGTGAAGATGATGGGTATGTTATATTAATCATGGTGATGTTTTCATGGGTGTATACCTCTGTCAAAACTCATCAAATTGTACACTTTAAATAGGTGCAATTAATTATCTGTCAAGTATACCTCAATAAAGCTGTTAAAAAATAACTATGGGTGATTCCATACAATGGTTTCTGGGCCAATTACCCCAAACCCCAGAGATAAAAGGTTTTCCCTCCCTGAAGTCAAGAGCTCTCCTCCCCTTGGCTTCCCAGAATGACTGACAGGGGAAATTTGATTTGCTTCAAGGAAAACTCTGCCCTCACCTACAGAGCTGCGCTCTGTTCCTTTGTCCCTCAAAAGAAAATCAAATAATAATTCAACATCAGAATATTTTGTAATATCTTGGTTATTCATTCTTAAGACCCCATGTGAGGCATCAAAAAGACAAGAATAGTCTGGATTCAGCACAATACTTTTGTATCTCTCTTCTTCCATCCAAAGCTTCAAAAAAGTTGTATTACTTTAACTAGAGTGACCTACTTACACATTTAATCTAAATCCACAAATATAAAGTCAACTCATCTAATACTATACACTTCAATATTTCAATGTAAGTCATCCTTTGTTATAACTCTTAATTGTCTCAATTTTAAAATTTTTATAAGTATGATGTTGCTGTTGGATTTTATAGCATTTCACTCAAAATATTTTAAAGCTCTTTTGCTAATCTGGAAGCAGCTTAGTGTGTTCATTTTTGTCAGAAAGCACCTTATTGGATATTCCTAACTGGATTTTTGCTTATGTATTATAATTGCTGCAGAAAACAAATTCCCTTTTGACTGCCTGGAATCCGACCACCTTCCAGACTCAAAGAATACTCCACAGTGGGAAGCAGGGGCAGGAATATTCTCACCCCACACCCTGGAAGGTAAAATGCAGTCAACAGACTCATCCTGGGGTATCTATGTATCCCTGCTTAGGACTTTTAATCTCGGGCTTAGCATGCTTTTATTGTGCAGCATCTAGTGGCTTGGATATTTTGCCATGAAAAAGGAGGTGTTACCAGCAGCAGCAGCTGAGGCAGGCCGTTCCTGCCACATGACCTTGACTGAGTCTCTTCTGCTCCTTCTGTCTATTATGTCAGTAGGTGAATATCGTGTATTTTCTTCTATGTACTTGCAATAAATTACCACTCTGTCTCAGTCAGCCCCAGTTTCTTTTGCATGTAATCAAGAATCCTGAATGATACGTATATGTACGTATTCACATACATGTTCATATATAAATGCAGATAATGGATTTCTTGTGGGTCCTGGTAGGGACCCGCTCTACATTTTCAGTGATCTGCGGCAATGGAAAGAAGATTGGGCTGAGAGTCAGGCAACCTCAGATTCCTTGTTGTAGCATAATATTGCTCAGTAACATTGACAATATAAATTTACCATTATTATTGTGGTTGCTCTGAGTACCTTAGATGTGAGACAACTGTGAAGACTTGCGGGTGTACTCCTGAAACAAGAGTGAGTGAGAAGGGACTGAGTAAGAAAACACCTTCCAGGGAAAAAAGAAAGAGTGAGGATGCCAGGATCAACTGAATGAATATTGACTAATTCCTGCATATAAAGCAAACGAAACAGTCCTGAGCCATACATATGATACATACATAGTCAGAACCATGGACAATCAGTGAGCTCATGGAGGCATACTAGATAGTTCTACACGATGGTTATCATCTACAGTAGACTATATATTTGTTGTTTGAAATCCTTGCAAACTAATTTTCTTCACTATATATAGATATATTGAACATATATAGAATATATATATATACACACATATATATTTATCTATCGATCTATCTATCTACAGAAAATAACAATGGACACCTCTCATGTTAAGAAATAGGGTGATTCAGGCTTCCCTGGTGGCGCAGTGGTTGAGAGTCCGTCCGCTGATGCAGGGGATGCGGGTTCGTGCCCTGGTCTGGGAAGATCCCATATGCCGCGGAGCAGCTGGGCGCGTGAGCCATGGCCGCTGAGCCTGCGCATCCGGAGCCTGTGCTCCGCAGCGGGAGAGGCCACAACAGTGAGAGGCCCGCGTACGGCAAAAAAATAAAGAAAGAAAATAAAATAAAGAAATAGGGTGCTTCTTGGAAGTTAGTGTAAATGACAAGCCATGGAAGATATAACCATTAGGAAAAGACTATTTGGAAGGAGAACTGTTGATCTCTCCCACTAAGGCTATAAGTTCAGGTTTTTGTATATTGTATTTTTTGGAAGTAAATATTTATCTAATTTGGTTGTCATTAACGAATAAACAATAGGAGGAAAAATATAACTCTCCATTTATGCTTGAAATAAGGTCATTTTCAAAATCATTAACCAAGAGTAAAAATATTTAAATAATCTCAGTGGTTTAGGAGAATGTAAACCTCGTATACTTACGTTACTAAGGGCAGAATTAAAATAAGCTTCTTCATGTGCTTTTTCCTCCTTTCCTGTTTTATGGATATGATATTAGTATTTAGGTATAATAATTATTTTATTAGAATGATGACTATCTTTTAAAAATAATCAGCTTTTGTTAAGATTTTGCTGCTCCTTTAAAACTCTAACTATGCTCTAGTAAACAGCTTTGAGAACTAAAAAGCTGTTCTCTAGCCTGCTGAGTAAATATGAATTTCACAGTTAAATACATAAAATAATGATTACATCCAATGGTCACGAGGGACATGTTTTTAGGAGTATACTAATTGAACTACATCCTTCAGACAACATGTTTCTACACTTACTGCCGATGAACCATATCTGATTGGTCATTAAGTAATTAGGAATGCTAATGTAAATAAAGTGCCATTCAAATGGGGCTTCAGACTGGAGAGGAATCATATATTTTGTCTTCTGGCCCGAACTATGCACAAAGCAATCAAATAAAACAACCAAGAGAAAAGTACTTAAGACCAGAAGAAAAAGATGGTTCCATCTGTCATTTATGTTAAATAGATCCCATATTTTTAAACAGGATTATTTTTAAAATTTTACTGACAATGTAAAAGATTGAGAAAAAATGGCTTAGCTCGTGAGCTTACATTTTTCTATGCCTATTGTAATTTATATTTATGTGTGTGTGTGCATGTGTGTGTGTGTGTGTGTATCTAGGTCCTATAAAATAGCAAAGAAGAGAGGTCCCAGACTACACAAAGTCATGAAGATGGTGAGACAGAAATGGAAAAATAAATGACACTGGACCAGAAAGAGAGAGGAATATTGACTAAAAGCTACAAGTGAGGAAATGAAGCAATTGGAATAAAAATAAATGAGGAGAAATGGCACAGTGTTTGAAGTTATTAATGAAACCACATAATAACGGGTTGGAATGAGAAATCTCCAGGGTGCTATATTCCTTAAATCTGGAGTATGTGTCAAGAAAATTTAATGAAAGCATTTACTTAGGTATTAAGAAATATGACAAATGATTGTAGAACAATGATTTTAGAATGAGTTAATACAGAAAGTCCTTAAATATTGGGAATTTTTCAAAAGGATGATTTGTTTTAAATGCTTGCATTGGTAGTAAAAAACCTACCTGGCATCTGGCAGGCACGAAGTAAGTATCTGTTAAATGAATTAAGGAATGAGTGAACTAATTATGCAAATTTCAATAAAAGACCACTAGCTTTTCTAGAAAGTAAACAAAGTCCCAAATATTTTCCATTTGTTATTTTGTCAGAATGACAGCCTTTCAGTTATGTTACCACTGTTCCTGCTCCATTTGTGGCATCTTTTGTTGAGGTAGAATTTACATTCAGTGAAGTGCACAAAGCAAATTAATATAAAGCTGGATAATATTGTGCATAAGTACATATCCATGCATCACCCAGAGAAGCATAGAGCACACTTTATAACACAAGTTTCTCTTCTACCCTTTTTCAGTCAATATTAATCCCTTCAAAGATAACAACTGTAGTTCTACAGTACTTTTTTTTTAAATATCTTATAAGTAAAGACATACACTGTGTGCTTTTCATGTCTGCCTTATTTCAGTGAACACAATGCTTTTAAGATTCACCCATGTTTTTATATATGTTATACATATATATGTGTATGTTGTCACATATATACTGTTGATCCTTGAACAACATGGGTTTGAACTGTGCGGGTCCACTTATACACAGATTTTTTTCAGTAAATAAATACTACAGTACCACACGATCTGTGCTTGGTTGAATCTGCAGGTGCAGAACCATGGATACAGAGGGCCAATTATAAAGTTATACTCAAATTTTCAACTGTGTGGAAGGTGTGAGCCATCTATGTTGTTCAAGGGTCAACTGTACATAAAATGTTTGTTACACAAACAGTGTGTCTATGTCATAGACATACAAGAAGTTGTTCTTTTTTATTGCTGCACAGTATTCCATTGTACGAACACATTAAAATTTGCTTATCCATTCTCCTGTTGAAGGGCATTTAGGTTGTGTCCAGGTCTGGTTATTATGGACATTCTCGTGCAAGTCTTTCTGTGGACACATCTACACATTTCTCTTGAGGGTGTATCCAGGAGTGGAACTGGTAGGAGGTATAGTAAGATGTGTTTAATGTGTTTAATATTTGAAACTTTTTTCAATGTTATTGTAACATTTTACATTCATACAAAGCAAGCACTCACCTTATACCATAATAACATTTTAAATTTTATCTACTCTGGGAAATATCTCTCAACAATTTAAGAATAGAGGGAACTTCCTTAACTTGATAAAGGACATCTATTGAAAACCTGCACTTAATATCATACTTAAAAGTGAAAAGCTGAAAACTTTCCCCCAAGATCAGGAACCAAACAATGTCTCATCATGTTTATTTAACATTTTACTGGAGATTCTAATCAAGCAACTAGGCAAGAAAAAGAAATAGAAATTATCCAGATTCGAAAGGAAGGATTAAACCCTCTATTTGCAGATGGCATGATTTTGTCTATAAAATATCCTAAGGAATTCATAAAAAACTATTAGAACTAATAAATGAGTTAAGAGCAACACAGATATAAAAATTTAAAATCTGAAAATGAAATTAAGAAAATAATTTTATTTACAATTGCATCAAAAGCATAAAATACCTAGGAATAAATTTAACAAAAAATGCAAAAGATTTGTATACAGAAAACTACAAAACACAGCTGAAAGAAATTAAAGAAGACCTAAATAAATGGAAAACCATATCTTTTTCATAACTTGAAAGACTTGACATAACTAAGATGGCAATACTGCCCAAATTGGTTTGCAGATTCAATACAATTCCTACAAAATATCAGCTACTTTTTATGTTGAAATTCACAATCTGATTCTAAAGTTCATATGGTAATTCAAGAGATCCAGAATAGCGAAAGAATCTTGAAAGAGAAGATCAATTCTGGAGATCTTACAATTCCTGATTTCAAAATTTCCAGTGAAGCTACAAGATTGTATGGTACTCGCATAAAAAGATGTATAAATCAATGGAATAGAATTGAAGAGTCCAGAAAATGCTCTTAAATTTACAGCCAATGATTTTCAATAAGGCTCAACACAACTCAATGGGAGAAAGAATAGTCTTTTCAAAAGTTGACGTTGGGACAATAGAATATACACCTGCAGAAAATGAAGTTAGACTCCTGCCTCAGACCATATTTGTCTAAAATTAAAAATAGAATTAAGTTAAAACGATTCAAATATCTAAATGTAACAGCTAAAATTATAAATTCTTAGAAGAAAACATAGGCCTGAATCTTTGAGACCTTAGATTAGGCAATGATTTCTTAGACATGATACTAAATCACAAGCAACAAAATTTTAAAAAGCAGATAATTTGGACTGAATCAAATGAAAATTTGTTTACTTCAAAGTACACTATCAATAACATAAATAAGATGCCCCACAGAATGGGCGAAAATACTTGCAAATTATATATGTCATATGACAATAGCATTCGGAACTTAAAGCTCAAAAATGAAAAAATGATCAAAGTAAAAAATGGACAAAGTGTTTGTGTATACACTTCTCCAAATAAGATATACAGGTGTCTAATAACCACTTGAAAATATGTATGCTAAATATCAGTATACATTAGGAAAATGTAAATCTAAAATAAATCACAATGAAATACTCACATGGATGGTTATAATTTTAAAAAAAGGATAAGAGCAAGCAATGGCATGGAGCCATTGGACTCCTCATACATTGTTGATGGACATGTAAAATGGTGCATTCACTTTGGAAAACAGTTTGATAGTTGCACAAAAATTTCGAGTTATTTTATCACCCAGTAACTCCACTTGGGTAAACATCCTAGAGAATTGAAAACATGTTCATACAAAACTTTGTACTCAGATATTCATCATTGCACCATAATCCACAAGAGCCATCACAACCAGGATCTTGACACTAACAAGATATGATGTTCTACCAACCCTGGTTAGATTCTTCCAGTTTTACTTGTACTCATTTGTGTGTGTCTGTCTGTACGCATGTGTGGGGTGTATTAAGGTTTGTGTATCTGCCAACACAGTCAAGTTGCAAAATAGTTCCATCGCCACAAGGATTCCTCACTTTATCCTTTCACAGCCACACCCATCACCTTCCCATCTGCTGGGTCTGGGTAGCTGAGAGACGGAAGATATCTTCTTCCACTGGGTGAAGAACACTGAATCACAGGGCCTAATGGTGCTTCTACCTGGAGTGGGGTGGGGATGGGTCAGCATGCCAGGGTCTCTGGCTGCCATTGCTACTGTCAGGAGGCATGAAGGGAATGAGTTGCCCCATTCTTCTGCCTCTACTGGTGTCTTCCTGCCACTGCCATTGGGCTTACCCCTACCTCCTCTTTGACCAAAGAGAACAGGTTTTTCTTGTGCATGTGTGTGTGTGTTCATGTGTTTTCCTATTCCTACTGGAACTCTGGGTTGCAGCCCTCTCTGGTTCTCAATCAGGGACATATGAAAGATTAAAAAGAAAACCCACAGAACCCAAGGTGGTGTCATCCTTCAGATTCTGAGCTCTGTGTGCAGGCCACATTCTTTCTACTTTCAGAGTTCTTTTATAAGAGTCTGCTGAATGACTTCCAGGGTATCTAGTTGTAATTAGAGGGAAAGTACAGGGAAAATTGAATCTATGCCATCTCGTCCCTGAACAGAAAGGGGTTCTCTCTGTTTTTATAAAGTTTTATTAGAACACAACCATGCTCATACTTATTCTATAAGTGATTGTCTGCAGTTGTACTCATGCTATAATGACAGACTTGAGTAACTGCAAAAAGATCATAAGGCCCACAAAGCCTAAAACATACTATCTAGCCCTTTATAGAAAATATTTGATATCTCCAACTCTAGAAGAAAAATAGGAATATATATTCATGATATTGGAATAGGCAAAGATTTCTTAGACAGGACACAAACACACCAATCATAAAAAAATTATAAATGAAATTTAAGCAAAAGTAAAACTTTGTGCTCATCAAAAAACATCTATGAAAAAAAAAACATCTATGAAGAAATTGAAAATGCAAACCATAGACTGGGAGAAAATATTTACAGTTAAGATACCTGAAAAAAGGCTCATATCCAGACTCAAAAAAAAAGACATCCCTAAAAATCAATAATAAAAAGACAATTATCTAACAATATAGGTACAAGATTTGACCTGCATTTCATAAAATATGCCATTTATTTTTGCTCTGAGCTTACCTTTGGTGTTATGCAAAAGTCAATTCCAAAAGAAGCCAGTGGAATAAGGGAAAGTTCTCAGGCATTTTCATAAAATGAGGCATTTTCAACAGCTGGAGGAAAATGAACATAGTTATTATTTTAAACAAAATATTTCAAAATTTTTACATTTATATACATTTGCCTAGTTATGCTTAATTATGTTACTGCTATTATAGGAAATTCAAGGATATAAAAAAAGAGTATTGATGAGAACAAAGCAAAAGGAAGAAAGAATGAGAGAGATGGAGAAAAAGATTCTAAAATTTAGGGAAATATTTTAAAGCTGAAGCATGAAGGAGGCTTTTAGGAAACATATTTTTACCTCTACCCTCCAAATTCTAACATACTTTTTTTTTCCACCTAAAAGGAGTGATGTGAGTGAAAAAAGAGGAAAGGGGAAATAGTCTTTATTTTATAAGTTAAAAGCCAAAGAGAGGAATACTAAATATTTTGGAAGAGAAAACCATAACAAATTCCATTTTCAAACTGTATTATTAGGAAATCCAAGTTACACATTGACTTTTGTTTTTATAATTTTTGTTGTGATATATACTCTGTGTGTGATAGTTTCTGCCATCTTCTAAATTTTTTCTCTTTTTGTATCATTAGATTCCAGTGGTATTGTGCTTTGTGGTAATTATACATGCATATACCATATATATATATATATATATATATTTGACATATCCTCATTTTCTGTCTGCATGTTTTTTCAGGTTGTCTTTATTCTTTAAAAAATCATATATTCATACTGAGATTCAACTTAAATCCTTTTTTTTATTCTCATGTTCAAGTGAAATGGGTTTTCCTGTGGTTTTTGAAGTTTGGGGTACATGTGGTCAGGACCACTTTCCTAGCCTGAGGCTCTAGCACTCTTATTGTACTGTTATGATTAATTATTAAAAATATGACCTCTACACGCAGCCACCTTTCTAGTACTTTCTGTTTTCTCCACCACAAGTATTTGGGCCTTCTCTGTCCTTTACTGCCAGAGTAGCTGTCCTGAATAATTCATTTTCTACTCCCATGAGTTTCTCCTCAGGGCAGGACACTGTCCTTTCACAGAGAATTTGGAAATGGCTGGGTTTCTAGACAGCTAGCTGCCTGAGGTATTGCCACGGTCCCTCCTTTTTTTTTTTTTTTTAAATAAAATTAACTTTATTATAGAAATCATTCTGAGGATTTCTAGGGAAGATATATACTTACATTTTGACATAAAACAAATTGGATTATATCAAAGACACACTCTACCTTTTAGCTATCAATTTTTTTCTTCCTTGAATTTATAACTTTTTTACACATGAACTTCATCTGTTAACAACCTTTGGAAAATCAACAGATATTTCTTATATAAATCTAGTGTATGTTGTTCCAGGTTTAATTATATGCAAAGGAATGATACAAACTTGGAACATCATCCATAAACTAAGAACAGATGGGTAGAAGAATTCTATATATCTTGATAAAACTCTTAAATGGTGGCAAAGCTTGTTGATCATGATTTCCTTTTTTTAAAAAACAACTTCATGACCAACAGAGATCAAACATCCATCCAGTCTATGCTGTCCTTTTTCATCACTGGAAAGTCACCAACTGCAAAACCCCATCCTAGTTTTGACTGTGGTCTCAGATCAGCTGGCCGAGTCTTCCTGTCCCAATGAGATACCTTGGGATGAGAGCTTAGTGGAGAGTCTGTCTTCCCAAGAATTTAAGGCCTCATGAAATCCATCTTCCTTCCTTTGCATATTGACTATTCTCTTGCAGCTCTTGAATCTATGATTTGGCTCCATGAGCTGCTATTCCACAGTTCAGAGCAATAATTGCCTATACTTTTTAAAAAGTTGCTCTATTTTTGTGAAGGGATGGCCTTGAGTTTTAACTAATTTTTTTTTCTTTGTTTTGTTTTGTTTGTTGTTGTTGTCATTTGGTTCCCTGACTGGGAAGAGTTTTAATTAATTTTTAAGGGAATGTTTTAAATATTTCTCAATTGAGTATAATGTTAACTACAATTTTTTTTTTTGAAAGAGTCCTTTTATTAGATTAAGGAAGCTTCCTTCTATCTTTAGTTTGCTGAGGGTTTGTATCATGTTTTCAGATTACACTGAATTATTTTTTAGTATCTTTTTTTCTACTTTTATCTATGAATGTAATTCATTTTATAGATTTCTAATAATCCTAATTAATACTTGGCACATTTGGTTAGATCATTTCTAAGTTCATGAGTAATATTGCTTTAATTCTCTTTACCTGTTTTATCTGGTTTTGATATCAGGATTATACTTGACTTATAAAATGAGTTGGTGTGTGACTTCTCTTTTAGCATCAAAAAGATAGAAACAATCTCCTCTTTGAATGATTGGTACAATTTGCCTGTAAACTCATCTATGCCTGGGCTTTTTTTGTGGGAAAATACTTGTCTACTGATGCAAGTGTGTTAATGATTGTAGGACTATGCATGTTTTCCATTTCCTTTTTTAACTTTACATTCACATGTATACTTTGCTAGGAGCATTTCCATTTTATCTAAGTTTTCAAATTCACTGGCATAAAGTTATTGATAGTAATTAGTTATTTAATCTCTGCCAAATTTCCAGTGTGTCTCCTTTCTTACTCCTCCTTATATTGATTCTATAATGGTTGCCACTTATGTCCCATGTATATAGAGGGGATTTTCTGTATTTCACAGAAACCCGTTTGGGAGTCCATGCACAATTTTCAGTTTTGTGATTTTCTAGATGTTTGTAGTAATATATGAAGTAGTTGATGCTCTAGCACTACCATTAGTGACTCAAGTAAGGATTAAAGGGAAAAATTGACAGTCAGACCTTCAACATCCTGCAGCTTCTTGACCCTCAAGGTTAATGTAGATTATCTTCACCTTCACCAACTAACTCACTTTGTTTGGGGGCGCTCTTAAATGGGTGCAGCTTTGTTCAACAACTTCTCTTGTCTCAGTCATTCTTTAATCAAAGGCAGTGTGAATATTTTTAAGGTAAGATGAGTTATTAATTTTTAAATGAATCTACATGGTGCATTTCGAATACTGTTTAATGGGTTCATCAAAAGCATTAGTGGATTTAAAATTACTGAGATGTGACAATTTGAAAGCAAATCTAGATATTTTGTATTAATTCTTGCGGAAGTAACTGAGTATAGATTGCATTTGCTTCATCCGTAATCTCAGAGTATAATGATTACCTTATATAATCATATTTCCTGGGAGGGAACTCTGCAAATAAACATTACATTGTCAGAATTATAGGACTCATTAGTAAAAACTTCCTACTTATCAATTTGCAAGAAATATAAGTTGATTTACTTTCTCATTACCTAGGAAATGTTTTTCATTCTCCCGACTCATCTTTGTTCTTTTCTTTGTGCAAGAAATGAAGTTATAAGTCCTGTGAAGTAATAGACTGCAAATTATAATGCTTCATTGCATAAGCAAGTACGGGAAATGAATTACAAAGAACAAAGTCTTTGTTACACAAGCTTCAATAATCCTTAATTTTGAAAGGAAAATAGCCAATCAGTTGTTTAAGTTCCTATGAACAAAGTAAGATAACATGCATGTGAATTGTCATTGACCAAGTTTTTATTTTAGTGGAAGGAAGAACTACCCAAAGAATGTGAAGGGAGTCAGCTTTTTAATAAGTTATATAGAATATGTATTCACTTCTTTTTAAACCTCTAGGAAAAGCTGGTCTTCAAACTGTAAGGAAGATTTCTGTATGCATGGGAAATGATAAAATGCAGTTTTCTAAGTGAAAGATTAAAAAATGACACCAAGATAATTAAAATTTTTTAAGTATTATACAGACCTCCTTATCAAGAAGATTATGGACGTGCAGGTGATATTTACATACAGATGGACCATTATGCCCATGTGATGTATCTGTAATAGTTACCTGGAGAACCCTGTGGTTCAACTGCCAGGTAGTTCTTAGGTAGGGAAACAAGTAAGAGAGAGGGTTTTTTTCTGTATTTGCATGTGTGAATTCGTTCTCTCTTTTGACTGATTTTATTAATAAATCTATTTTTATTATTTGTAAATTAAAAATTGGGCTTACATACATACCTCCTAGCAAAGAGAAGTAAAAATACTAAAAACCTTTAGTATCCCATGCTTCTTGGAGAAACGATGATTCCAGGCCTGGACAGGACACATATAAATAAGCTGAGAAAATCTAGTTGTGTCCCAAAACACGGAAAGTAATGAATATTGTATCGTGCAAACAAGAAATATATTAGCCTATTTGAAAGGGCTCTACTAGCCAAAGGTGGAGAATTTAAATATCAAAAGGAATAATAACTGCAATGAATTAAAAACATACAAAAATATTCATGAGTTCAAAATGATATCCAAAAGGAAAAAGACACTCATTGGTCACTTATCATTATTTTAAAAATGTTAAATAACTGAAACACTTGATTAAGTATTTATCTTGTTTTTTCTGAAGAAAACATTGCAGGGTAAACAAATAGTAGGTAAAGAAAATCTTTTGAATTAAATTCTCGCTAATACATGCAAAATGAATGATAGAAACTCACCATTTTGCTAATCCTAATACATAACAAATCTAAGCAGTTATTATCCACAGACGCCAAAACCATTTGATGACTATTTGCTTGGAAACTTGATAAGGGATGCACCACCTAAATGGACACCTGAATCCATGGACCAATCTTAGCGTCACTAAATGTGGGCCACAAGTTCCCATATCCCCTCTGACATAATGCCATGGAAACTATACAGCACCTCCAATTCTCTCTCTCTCTCTCTCTCTCTCTCTCTCTCTCTCACACACACACACACACACACACACACACACACATACAGTGAAGTGGACCCTAACTGTGTCTCAAGATACAAAAAGTACTAGCTGACAACATGGATGGACCTAGAGATTATCATACTAAGTGAAGTAAGTCAGACAGAGAAATACAAATATATAATATCGCTTATATGTGCAATCTAAAAGAAATGATACAAAGGAACTTATTTACAAAACGGAAATAGACTCACTTGTCATAGAAAACAAACATGTGATTATGAAAGGGGAAAGGGGGGTAGATAAATTAGGAGTTTGAGATTAACGTATACACACTACTACATATAAAATACGTAAATGAAAAGGACCTACTGTATAGTAAAGGAAACTACATTAAATATCTTCTAATAACCTATGATGGAAAAGAATCTGGAAAAGAATATATGTATATCCTTTATATATATATAACTGAATCACTTTGTTGTACACCTGAAACTAACACAACATTGTAAATTAGTTATACTTCAATATTTAAAGAGTGGTTTCAAAAAAGTACTAGCTGACAGGAAAGAGAAGGGACATAGAAATAAGGGAAATGACATCACAATAGTGCCATCAGCCAAACAGAGATATTTGACCTTCTGGTTGATAAAGATTTCAGTTTCTTCAATAAGTAAAAAAAGTGCTGAGAAGGAAAACTATTATAATGTAAAGGACAGATAAGAGACATATTAGCAAGATGTAGTGTATAGACCTTGTTTTAACCTCGATTCACACTAACGTACCTTAGATAATTTTTTGGTAGCTAATCCAAGAAAATTGAATATCCAATTGTTTTGTGGTCTTAGTTTTTTTAGTTCCTTATCTCTTAAAGATAAATATATAAATGTTTGCTCTTTTGTGTTCTGCATTATAAAGTATTGTCTTCTAATAAAGTTTTGCCTTATAAAGTATTTTTTAATTATTGAGAGATAATTTTTTAAAAAATATTCAGGCAAGACAGATGAACCTTCAATTTAAAAAAAAAATATGGCTAATGGGTGCATGGAGACTCATTATATTCTTCTCACTACTTTGCTGTGATTTCAAAAATATCCTCAAAATAAGCGAAGAAGAATCAAACCCAGGAATTATTTAGGAATCAAATGTTAATTTTTCAAGTATATGAATGTATTAATTATCTATGGCTAACAAATCACTCTAAAACTTAGTGGCTTAAAACAACAAATATTTATTATCCTCCGCTGTTTCTGATGTCGGGAATTTGGAAGTGGCTCCGCGTTCATGAAGTGTCAGTGAAAACGTCGGCCAGGGCTTCAGTCCTCCAAAGGCTGTCCGAAGTTGGGGAATCCACCCCCAAGACACTTCACTCCCAAGCTGCTGTCTGGAGACTGCGCCCCCCCCCATTATTCATTTGGCTTTTGGCAGAGGCCAGATTCCCTCCCTCTGTGGATCTCCCCCTAGAGCTGGTCCTCCAGAGCAAGTAATCCAAGTGACAGCAAAAAAGGAAGCTGAATGCCCTTTATCAACTAGTCTCAGATGGGATGTACAATAACTTCTAATCTATCAGTGACACAGACCAGCTGTGACACACATGGAAGAGTAATACTCGAAAGTCAAACCCCAGAAGTCAAGAATCGTTGGGACAATCATAAAAGCTGGCTGCCATAATGGGTTTATCTGTATGATTATTATTATTGTTCTTGTTAATGCCAGTTTAATTGAATTTAATCAGAAAATTTAGTTTGCATTGCATCAATTCTCTGAAACTTTTTAGACTCTCTTTGTGACCTAGTCTTCCAAAATTTATAAAACATTTTGTACAGCTTCTCTAAGTACTCCATGTGACTGATATGAAATACATAGTCTCTGTTAATTCCAGGTTTCCTGCTATACAAATTATCTATTAGATCACACTTTTTAGTTTTGCTTTCCAAGCCTTTTATCCTATCATGTTATTTGCCTGATCTACAAGTTATTGAAAGAGCTGTGTTAAAAACTCCCACGTTGATTGTGAATTTGTCAGTTTATTTTTTAATGTTATTTGCTTTCTATTTTAAGAGCTTAATTTGTTTAGCTTTAAATTTTATTTTTGTAATAAAAGTATTATTATGCCAGTTTTCTGTTGGTAAAAATTTGTGTGGCATATATATTTTCATCCTTTTTAGTATCCTGCAAGTTTATTTTCTTTTCCTATCAAGTATCTCTAATTCCATTAATCACTACTAGTTGTCATATTGTAAAGCAACTATACTCCAATAAAAATTAATTAAAAAAATAAAAGCAGACTATTAACAGACAGTGGCCATTTATAACCTTTGCAAATGACGTCATATATAAAGGTCTTTTCCTTAATAAGGCAAACTGTTTTCAGTATTATAAGAGTTATCTGATATTGAGCCCATAACCTGAGACTACACCATTATGTGTTTCTAGGTGTTTATGAATAAAGTAGTAAATATGAAGTGATCCAATACTATTTTTGGAAACTTATAGGAGCTGTTTGTGAGAGATAAATTATAAGGTATATTGATTAAAAAAAAAGATCTAAATCCTTTAAAAGGCAAGTGATTGTCAGACCTGCTCAAATATTAGGTAATCAGCACTAATTATATAGGTAGGAGATGGTAGATTCAAAACTCAAGTCCACAACTTCTGATTGATCCAGCAGCTTTGATATTGTACTATCATATTGTACTATATTAATTCTGTCATAAACCTCACCTTTGTTATTGTTGCAATTAAATAATTTATCTTAATCTCTATTTTAAGAACTGAAATTCAGAAGGCAACTCGCAAACAATTCTACAAAAATTGAGAAAATTCTTTAGAAACTGAACACAGTAACTGTAGTTAGAGCCTAACCTTGACAAAACTTTTGTGATCCAAATGACAAATGGAGACCAGAGACTGCCTTGCCCAGATTGTTACAAATAGCAAGCAGATATCTGAAGAAGGAAGTTGGGGATAATGATTTTAAATCAGTTTCCGATGTGAGATTCAACTGCTGGATCTTACTTATAAAAATAGATGATTTGCATGGGAAAATGTGTACTGATTATTAAATGGGTAGAAAAATGCATAGGACAGTTTCTTAACAAGAGAACCTTTAGTACCTTATATTTATATTTTAGATTCAGCCCGTAATAGATAAATACATGCTTTTCATAGAACAAATGACATCACAGGTCCCCTGCTGTAGGGCTTACTCAAGACATTCCAATAGAGACATAATCCCTTTTGTGCTTCTGAAATTAAAATGAATCATAGGCAAAAATAGAGCTAGCCAAGGGTCTATGTAGCCCATTATGATTATTATGCATTGTAGAACTGTACGCTGTGCTCTGCAATAGGTAAATTGTGCTAAATAAAGAAAAGCATTGCTCCTCTGTAGTAATTACATTTCTACAAAATGCCTACTTACCAGCAAGTGGATGGAGTAAGAGGAAAAGGTTTAGATTCCTATTTAAAAAAAAAAGTTTATTTTTGAATAGAAGGCAAAGTTAAAGTCAGTCCCATCCATTAAAACTCAATTCATCCTGGATACTAACAAAAAAAAAAAAAGAAAGAAAGAAAAGAAAAAAGAAAAAGCCTAAATAAAGGAGGCAGATGTTGGCAATCTGAGAAGGCCACAAAGCTGCAACCTTAACAACCAAAATTCAAAATGCAGATGGTAGAAACCTCAACAAAACAGAGGAAACTCTCCAAGACTTGGATTATTTCTATGCAGATTGGTAAAATGTCCTTATGACAAAGGAAATGTTCTATCACCACTTGAAATACATTTAAAATATATTTAGAGTACATTTTAATTTTTCTATCAATGCTTGCTAACTCAGCAGTTCACTAAGGTCACGACAAAATCTGTTAGGAACTTGAGAAGATTTCCAAACTAAGAAAAATCCAGATGGAAACTCACTGACTTCTTTATGTCCTCCCTTTAAAATACATTAATCTTGTTATGGAAACATTACCGGCCTGCCTCCTGTCTCCCCATGCTCAATCCCACCGCCTCCCTGTCAGCAGAAAAATCCTGGTTTAATAAAATCATGTTCTGCTTAAAAGCCTTGCATGCTTGTCCATTGAGTGGAACGTCAAGGTCATTTCACTTTGCAGAATATAATCCCAAGTTATCCTTTCATCCCTCTTCCTTGCTTCCCTCAAATTTCTCTAAATGAACCTTTTTCCTTTGTTATCCTCTTTTTCTCCCATGGTTGCTTCTAAGCGCCTCCCACGTGGGGATTTTGGAATTGCTCCAATTATAACGATCCAGCCCATTCCCATTGCCCTAAGAGAGCAAAGACCAACTGGGCACTTGATGTAGGGTCAACATTAGAAAGATCGATGCTGGACAAATAGAAATACATCATTCCAGGTCAGTCACTGACAGTTGTTTTTTGGTTTTTCGGACTTTATTTTTTGGTCAATGAGTTAATGAGAACTGTGCTATTTAAAGTTCATTCATTCATTCAAGGGATATTTACTGAGAACCTACTACATGCAGGGCATTTTTATATACCGAGCATACAGAGGAAAAATCCCTGCTCTCATACAATGTCTATCCCAGTGAAAAAGATATATACAACTAAGATATATAAGCAAAAATTCACAGTTTTTTAGGGATTATCGATTAAGGTGAAAAACAAAGTGTAAAGAAATATAAGAAATGTCCAGAGAAGTGATGCATTGAAATGTAAGATAGTGCAGCTTGGGTAGGCCTGGCTGAGGAGGTGACTTTTGGGAAAAGACCTGAAGGAAGTGAGGATTTTACTCCATGGATATATGGGCTGTGGAGTGTCCACAAAGTGACAGTGGTGCCCTGCAACAGCAGTGAGCCTGGTGTGTTTCAGAAACCACCAAGATGCTGGAGCAGCCGTGACAGAGAAAAGTGGGGGAGAGCAGGAAGAACTGGGGCATCTGCAATCTGAGAAGCTGGGGACTGAGATAGGCATTTCTGTACAGTTTGTAATTTAGGCCTGTATTTTGGACGTGTACACCCGAGTTTAGACCCACACAGACCAGAACAGCATTAAATGTGGGCTGGAACATTATGATGATCAAGAGGGCCTAGATGAAAAGAGAACAACCTTCAGTTTGAACCAGAAAAGAGACAGTTCCCTGTTATGTATGTAGATTTTCTTCCCCATTCCTTGAACAGTAACATTCAAGGAAATGTTTGAAAGTGAAGATCAGAATTGGAGTTTGATATCTGTAGATGCTCACACACACAAATGCTCTTAAATAACCTTCACTAGAAGGTCAGTCCAACTCAAGATGCCTGTATATTTTCTCTTTTAATAACTGATTAAAATCTAGGGGATACTGCTCATATCAGTGGACTCTGTGGTCTGTAACTGAGCTCTTTATTCTGTTTAACTGATCTGCATGTCTATTCTTTCACCAATACCATGCTGCCTTGATTATTGTAACTTCACAGTAAGTCTCATAATTGGACAATGTGATTCCTTCAACTTTGCTCTCCTTTTCCAAGATGACATTGAATATTATAGGTCTTTGGGCTTTCCATGTAAACTTTTGAATAGGTTAATTAATACATACAAAATAGCTTGCTGGAATTGTAATTGAGATTTTGCTCAATTTACAGATCAAGTTGGGAAGAACTGTCATTTTAATAATATTGAGTCTTCTAATATCTTTAACATGAAATATTTCTCCATTTATTTAGATTGTCTTTGATTTTTTTCATAACATTTTTTCTCAGTTTCTACATCTAGTTCCTTGACATATTTTGTTAGTTTTATGCCCATGTATTTCACCCTTTTGGCACTTTTTTAAGTGATACATCAGTTCCAGGAGTTATTTTGTTCATCCTTTAGGTATACTACATAGACAATCAAGTCATCTGTGGAGAAAAACTGTTTTTTTTTTTTCCTTCCTTCCCAATCTGTATATATTTTCTGCCTTTTACTCATCTAATTACAGCAGTTAGGACTTCCAGTATGATGTGAGGGTTTAGGGAAGAACATCCTTGCCTTATTCCTGATCTTACTGGAAAAATATGTTTAGTTTAGTTTAGTTTCTCAAGATTAAGAATGGCAAAATATTTTTAGATGTCCTATATCAAGGTCAAGTATGTTTCCTTCTATTTCCAGTTTGCTGGAGAGTTGTTTTTGTTTTGTTTTTTTTTCAGGAAGGGGCATTGGATTTTGCCAAATGCTCTTTCTGGATTCATTGATATGATCACATGTTCTTTCTTCTTTAATCTGTTGATATGCTGGATTGGATTGATTGATTTTTAATGCCAAAATAGACATTCACGTGAAAAAAATCCCACTAGGTTGTGGTATAAAAGTATTTTTATATATTGTTGAATTTGATTTATTAGTATTTGTCAAGGATATTTACTTCAATGCCCATGGGAGAAATAGACCTGTAGTTGTCCTTTCTTGTAATGTCTTTATCTAGTTTTGATATTAGAGTGAGGTAGTGATGGCTTCATAGAATCTGTTGGATGGTGTTTGGTGTTCGCTCTGTTTTTTTGTGGGTTTTTTTGTTGTTGTCTTTTTGGAAGAGATTGTGGGGAATTGGTAAATTCTTTCTAATATGTTTGGTAGAATTCACCAGTGAAACCATCTTGGCCTGGTGCTTTATTTTATGGAAGGTTATTAATTATCAATTCAAAGTATTTAACTGTTACAGGCAATTCAGATTACTTATTTCTCCTGTGGGAATTTTGATAGGAATATTATGTGCCTAGTGTAGATTTTTGTTTACTTGTTTTTTAATCCTGCTTGGTGTTCTTTGTGATTCTTGGATCTGTGGTTTGATGTTTGGTGCTAATTTTGGAGTAAGGTATGAAAATTCTTGGTCAATGTTACCCTAAACATTTCTGCTCTGTTCTTTCTTTTGTAGCCCTCTGGTATTCCAATTATGTATAAGTTACATCTTTTGAACTTGCCTCACATTTCTTGGATGTTCCACTCTGCTTTTTCATTGTTTTTTTTTTCTCTTTGATTATCAGTTTGGAAGTGCCTATCAGCATGTCTTCACGGATTTATTTCTTGGTCAAATCCAGGTTATTGATAAACCCATTAAATGCATTCTTCATTTCTGTTACCATGTTTTTGATTTTTCATGTCTCCTTTTGATTCTTTCTTATCGTTTTCCACCTCTCTGTTCTTATCCCCCATCTCTTCTTTCATGTTGTCTACTTTTTCTATTAGAGCCCTTAGTATTTTAGTCACAGTTATTTTAAACTCTCTGATAATTCCAAAATCTGTACACCTTAGTTTGTTTCTGATGCTGCCTTTGTCTTTTCAGATTGAGTTTCTTCTTGTCCTATCATTTCTGTAATTCTTTTCCTGAAATCTGAATACAGTGTTTCAAGCATTAGGGACTGTGGTACATACCCATGGTATGAGGAACTGTGTCACCCTGGCTAGGATGTCAGTTGTGCTTAATGTTTACCAGAACTTTCACATTCTTCTAGCATCCTTCTCCCCCCTCTTGTCTTTCAACATCTCCCAAAATCTTTTCCTTAGACAGAGCCCATGTCTTGCAGCTCTTTGAGCCCTGCACACAGCAGTAAGGTGTTGGAGAGGGGAGATGTCTACCATGGAAGGATGAAATTTTTCAGCACGTTCTGTCTCTAGTCTTTGTCCTTCACCAGTGTTTCTTAGCTCTCATCCCTTTAGGGGAGTCAGGAAGGTGGAAAGTGACCAGAGTCAGGGAAATACCCTTCCCAGATGGGATAGGCTCTGGCACAGTCTTTCCCTGGCAGGTGGACCTCTGTTATCTAGAAGGCTCTAGGTTCATTCATTTATTCTTCCCCTCCCCCTGCCAGAGCCAGGCTGAGATCTTGCTCAGATGCTCACACTGAGAACCCACAGGATTCCTGGAGGTAAAGCCTATGAAAGTCAGTGCTCCTGCAAGACTACAGCCCCCTGAAAACTTTTATTTACATTATAGTGCCTGCACGGCTTCCAGAAAGTTGTCAGAATTACCATTGTGTGTTCCCACCAGTTTAAAGCGCCAACGGCTTTGTTTCCACGTAAGCAGATCTTGGCTGTAACTCCAGATCTCTGGATGTACCTGTCTCTCCAGATTTTCATGTGGTAGTTTATCCCAAGTCTCTGATGGGTCCAAGAAAAGTCCTTGATTTTCATGTCTTCCATTTTTAAAAATTTGCTGTAAAGACTGGTGTAAAATTTCCAAACGTTTTACATGTCAGAGCAGGAATGGGAAACGCTGCCCAGACCACATGTACGCATGTGACTTAGGGGCATACCATTCCTTCATCCTACACAGATGGAACAAACCTGTGGACACCCAGCTCCACCTAAATGAAAGGAAAAATTATGTGAAGTCACATAGGCCTATTTTAAAATTATATTTACGTCGTTAGGCTTTATGGGTTTTGCTATTTTTATCTTTTCTCTTTGGATAAATGCCAGCCTTTCTCCTGCCCTGTCTTGCTTCTTTCTCTCTTGAAAGCTCATCAGAAGTTGACAAGAGAGAGATAAGTGATTGTGAATTAGGAGTGGCCTTTGAGGTCATGCAGTCAACCTCTTTTTTTTAATGGAGAAGGAGACTGGCTGGGGTGGGGGGCAGGGGCCAAGAGGGAGCAAACTTAAGCCAAGGTGGTCTGGCTTCTCAGGAACAAAGTCAAGGGACTTGAGCCCAAGTTTTCTGAATCTCTCCTGATTCTGAAATGAAAAGCACTACAAAGAAATTGCCAAGTTATTAAGTGATATCACATAACTACTAGTAATATGCAGAATTCTTATGTTTCTGTGGGTCCCAAAGGATTGCCTCCTTTTAATTGAACATTACACCTTGTTAGTAATTGAGTGTTGAAAATATATGAGTAGACATTTGGACTCTTCAGGACTGTCTCCGCGAAATCCTGTCAGTCATAATGCAGGTCACATTTTGATCCAAATGTTAATTGACAGTGTCCTTTAATGTGCATTTTGGGGCTCAGGTAATAGCAGTGAGGAAAACTCATTATAAGCTCGGCGAGAAGGCAGCATGCAGCACTGTGACACAGCATCTGATGTTCGGAAGGGGTTTTCACTGAAGCCACGTAGCTTTGCCTGAGGATAAAACCACATTTTCACCAGCATGAGGGAGGAAGGCTGCAGCGGCCCACGGAAGTACCCTCAGGCAACAGGGTCCCTGTCACCTGCAGTATCACCCAGGCTTTGAAAAGCACTTCTTTCTCTTTTCTTTAAGGATCTAAACCTTTCGTTCTCACTTTGTCCACCAAGGAAAACTGACGAGCATTATTCTCATGTCTCAGCATTTAAAAGCGCTTCCTGTTTGACAGATTTCCTTGTTCCCAGATTAGTGTGGTGAAATGATACCCCTTGGAAGTCTGCATCAATAAAAATCATTTAAATTTCTTTCTCTGGTTTTTGCGGCAGTTGTGAGCCTGTCAACAATTTCCTAGCTGGTAAATAAATACAATTATATTTTACTTTCCACAGGACCACTCAAATTTCAATGATACAAATTGGCAATTAGCTTTCAAAAATGAGGAAAATGAATCAAATGACTAACATGTGATTTCTAAAATCATTCTAAAAAGCAGTTCTAATACAGCATCACTGTTAATTCGTGGGCAGCAGATAAACCATTTGAACAGCAGTGTGTGTAAGAAAAGTAAACAGATGCCTCTACAAAGGTATTTTAATGGACTGCTGTGAAGTTTATTTTTTTATAAATTGTGTTTATACTCATTTAATTAAACTAATTTTCTTGAGCACTCCCTATTAAGGTTTGGGTTCTCCCGGAAGCTGAATCTGAGCCATTCAAGTGTAAGTAGCTTTTCGGAGAGGTTATTTCAAGAAACATTGGTAGAGAATTAGTGAGGTGACACAAGGAAGAGAGAGAAGCCAATAAAGAATTCATCATCAAGTCAATTACCCATCTGGAGATTCAGAGTTTTCCTACCTAAAGGCAAGGAAGCTCGGGTATTTACAAAGCAACTCCCTCCAATCTGAGGTCTGCTGATTCCGTGGCACTTCTAGATTGCCCTCTGCAACTGGTCTGATGTACTTCCTCAGCCAGCAAAAAACCCGCAGCTACAGAGGTGACCCCCCAGGACAGCGGCTATGGAAGTGTGGTACCCAAAACAGCAGCATCAGCATCACCTGGGAACCTGTTAAAGATGCAAATTATCTCTCTGCTCCCCTCCTGAAGATCTACATCACGCAACACAGTGATTCCTCTTCCCATAGATACTGGTTGCTCTCCAGATCTGCTGTCCCCGTTTCATTTCAAGGTAACTTTTTGGTGTTTTATTGTGTGAGGACTCAGAATTTCCTGAACTTCAGCTTTCTGAACTTCCTGAGCTTCAGTTTCATGCTCTTATTTGCCAAAGAACATCCTACAGTCTTTGCTAGGAAAGGGTTTGTGAGATGTCAAGCTATTTTTCTCTTTGCATATCTGAAATACACCTGAATTTCTAAAAAACGTTAATTCAACCATTACTCTTGTTTTACTGTATTGGTATCAAATTCTAGGCCAAAAGTCTTCTCAAAAATTTAAAGGCAGTATTAAATTTTTTTTTCCAAAGCATTCATTATTGCTTGAAAAGTCTAAAGCTGTTCTGATTCCAATCATTTCTGAGGGAGCTATTTGCTCTTTCTTTTGTAATATTATTTTCATGCCCTGAGTTATGAAAATTATAAATTTATCAATGCCCTGAGCATTTTAAATCTAGAGTCTCATAGTCTTTCTTTCTGAAATTCATAGAGAATTGTTCCTCTTTTTTTCTTTCTTTTTCTTTTTTTTTGATAATTGTCTCTTTTTCATTTTCTAAAATTCCTTTAGTCAGATGTTGCACCACCTCAATTAATTTCTAATTTTATTACTTTTTTCCCTTGTATTTCAAATTCTTATTTTTGTTTTTATTTTCAGCAATATCTTTTAAGTCCAATCTTTCTTTTGGATTTCTTATTTCAATTATTATACATTTGGTTTAGATGTGCTTTTCTCACAGCAAATCATGGTTAATGGACAAAAATTCCACCTAAATATGCTGATTTTTATCAATACTAATTATAGAGAATTTTATTTGAACGTTTCTTCTGCATCTGCATTATATTTTTATATTTTTAATATTTCTGATTTTTTTGTATTCTCTTCCTAATAATGAGGGTTTTCTCAAATGTCCATTAATTATAAAATAAATAAGAGGTACTGAAAAGCTAATCAGAAGCTTTAGGTATGTGGATGAGATTTTTAGAAGAAGATTATGGCTTGCTGAATAATGGTTCCCTAAACATTTCCCAGGCCTAATCCCTGGAACCTGTGAATGTGTTACCTTATATAGAAAAATAGACTTGACAGGTGTGATTAAATATCTTGAGATGGAAGACTATCCTGGATTATTGAAATGGGCCTGATAAAATCACAAGGGTCCCTGTGAGAGAGAGGCAGGAGTTCAGAGAGAAGATGTTACAATACTAGCTTTGAAGATGGGGGAAAGGGCCATGGGGTAAGGAACTTAGACCCTTACGAGCTGGAAAAGGAGAGGAAGTAGATTCTACCACAGAGCCTCCTGTGAGAGTGCAGTCCTGGGACCCATTTTCAATTTCCAACCTCTAGAACTTAAAGTAATAAATGTGTGTTAAGTCATGAATGTGTAGTAATTTGTTACAGCAGCCATAGGAAACTAATACAGTGATCTACAAAACATAGAGGGAACTGCCCTGCATGGGAACCCCTGCATTGCAGGACACAGAGGTGGATGTCAGTTTCTTCAGAGCCTGCCAGCTCTGGAAATGTGGTCAAGTAATCATTTCCCATGACTTTCAGTTTTCTCATTGGTAAAATGGGCATCATAATTCTTACCATAACCATTTCCCTAGAATTTTGAGGAAACCAAATGAAATAATTGCTCTCAATTTTTTTTGAAAATTGTTGAGTGTTAGTAAATGTAAGATTTGAAAAGATTTGTACACGTAGTTATTATGAGTCCATGGCATTTCAGTAAAATATTTGTATGTCTGATCTGTAAGAACAGGTATAATCTTGCTTATATTAACACTAAAAAGTTAAAGAAAAAAGAGAGAAAAATTATTGCTGAATAGAGAAAGGAAAATGCTAAGGTGTGTATATCCAATATTCTTTGAAGAAGTAAGTGTTGGGATTATTTTTGGTAACTTTCATGTTGATATAATTTCAAATTGGCAGAAAATATGTTAGAATGGCCCCTAGGACCCCCATACTTCCTTTTTCCAGATTTACCAATTGATTATGGTTTGTCCCATGTGCTTTGTCATTCTCTTTCTACCTCATATCACATATATTTGTATATCACATATAATAAAGGAGGACACACAGTGTTTTATTCTTTAAATATTCCTTAAATATTTCTTGGTGTATTTCCACATGACAACAGTGAATAAAGGCATAAAATAAAATATAAAGATATTTTCTTATCCAGTTCTTCCCAAAATTTGCTGAAGATTAGAATCACCTAATGGGACTTTAAAAAAAAATACCTGTCCATGCCCAGGTCACAAACACAGGAATTAAATCAGAATGTCTAGGATTGGGAGCCAGGCAGATAGTAAATAAATGAATAATCTAATTATAAACATGAAAGCAATCGATCAAGTCCAGGTAATTTAGAAAATGTAATTAAATCCATGTTACTGGCGGTTTCCATAAGAATGAAAGTGCACAAAACAGGGCAAGCATACTTGGATTTAGCTGAACCTTCACACAAAAAGTAGAGAAACTTTTTTTTCTTCATTTCAAAACCCAATAATTCTTCCTTAAAAACAGGAGGATTACCCACCACATGCTGGAGCTTCTTGTCACCCAAGATCACCCCCGCCTGCAGTGGCTACACCAGCACCCGCAGACGTGGGGAGGGTTCACCAGACAGGGTTTCCTGAGTGTGGGTGGGAGAGGGAGGGAGCAGTATGAGTGACCGTGTGCACGTGGGGAAAAAGAATCAGTCCCAGGAAGAGCAGAGGCGTGCGCGAAGTCCACAAGCACTTTGTCTAACCCTGGCACGTAAAAAATATCTGATGCAAAACCTAAGAACTCTGTGCTTTAGTGACACCTATTAAAGAGGTCACTGGTCTTCAAAATTATTATTTCCAACAAAAACATCTTACAGAACTGTAGCCTTAATATTGCTTTATTTTATTTTTGATGGCCTAGGCAGAGACTCTGACTTTATTTTTCCCCATCAACTTGGAGCATGAAGTCTTCCATACAGGACATGGTCAGAAGTACCCCTAAGGATGAATAACACTCTCTGGATTCGGGACCTTTCTCACATCCATCAGCATTTCAATTTCACCTGCTGGACTCTGTGTGTCTAGGGTAACCCAGTGACATGTTCACAGAACAATTGGATTGAAGTATTATTATGTCTAGATCCAATGCCCAGTAATAATTTCCTCTCTTTGTTTCTGTGCCCTAGCAATTGGGACTGACATGTACACAATACTATATTTAAAATAAAATGCCTTTCCATGAAAAAAAAATTAAATTAAATTAAAAAATAGAACAAAACAAACAAAAGGAAAAGGAAAACAAAAAACCAGGAGACATTCTGCAAGGCCAAGGGGAAAAAAAATAAGAAAAGAATAGCTGATTTCTTACATAAAACAATAACATACAACGCACTGTGTTTCCCCTCATTTGAGTGCGACAAATACACGGTAATACAAGAGGAAACACGCTCTATGTTGAATACCGGAAACACATAGGGGTCAGAAAAATATGAGTGAGAAAAATCTCTTAAGAGGCTTTGAATCACTACCCATCCATGGAGAAGGTGGTTGTTTTCCTCCTGTTAGAATGTCCCTCCCTAGTTTGTGCTTCATTATTAGGTCTAGTGGGGATAGGTAATTCTGTGTTTGTGGGCAAAAGGCATTTATCACCGGGGGGGGGGCACAACTTTTTCATCCTCAGTGTCCCCATTGGAGGCGATGGCCTCAGCAGGAGGGGCTACACAAATGTGGACCTCTCATCTCTGTGGCAAGTGACAGGGAGGCTTCTGCATCACGGAGGACTCAGAGCACAAAAAGGAATCCAGGGTCAACTGCACTGCTTGACTGAGGATATTCCTAACTCTTCTCAGGACTGTATGTCCACTGGGCATCGCTGTTAGCGGTGTTTAACGGCTTACAGCCTTCTTCTCAAATAATAAAGTGAAATTGTTCTTTAACCAAAGTGTTGCTCCTTAACAAATGTTGAGAGGGACGCCACGTAAACAGAGATGTTGAGACATTTTATTTGAAGGTGACTGAAATGTATACACAAACTTTTTTTTTTAACATCTTTATTGGAGTACAATTGCTTTACAATAGTATGTTAGTTTCTGCTGTATAACAAAGTGAATCAGTTATACATATATCCCCATATCCCCTCCCTCTTGCATCTCCCTCCCACCCTCCCTATCCCACCCCTCTAGGTGGTCACAAAGCACCGAGCTGATCTCCCTGTGCTATGCAGCTGCTTCCCACTAGCTATCTATTTTACATTTGGTAGTGTATATATATCCATGCCACTCTCTCACTTCGTCCCAGCTTACCCTTCCCCCTCCCCGTGTCCTCAAGTCCATGCTCTTGTAGGTCTATGTCTTTATTCCCATCTTACCCCTAGGTTCTTCATGACCTTTTTTTTTTTTTCCTTAGATTCCATGTATACGGGTTAGCATACGGTATTTGTTTTTCTCTTTCTGACTAACTTCACTCTGTGTGACAGAGTCTAGGTCCATCCACCTCACTACAAATAACTCAATTTTGTTTCTTTTTATGGCTGAGTAATATTCCACTGTATATATGTGCCACATCTTCTTTATCCATTCATCTGTCGATGGACATTTAGGTTGCTTCCATGTCCTGGCTATTGTAAATAGAGCTGCAATGAACATATTGGTACATGACTCTTTGAATTATGGTTTGCTCAGGGTATATGCCCAGTAGTGAGATTGCTGGGTTGCATGGTAGTTATATTTTTAATTTTTTAAGGAACCTCCATACCGTTCTCCATAGTGGCTGTATCAATTTACATTCCCACCAGCAGTGCAAGAGGGTTCCCTTTTCTCCACACCCTCTCCAGCATTTATTGTTTCTACATTTTTTGATGATGGCCATTCTGACCGCTGTGAGATGATATCTCATTGTAGTTTTGATTTGCATTTCTCTAATGATTAATGATGTCGAGCATCCTTTCATGTGTTTGTTGGCAGTCTGTATATCTTCTTTGGAGAAATGTCTATTTAGGTCTTCTGCCCATTTTTGGATTGGGTTGTTTGTTTTTTTGATATTGAGCTGCATGAGCTGCTTGTAAATTTTGGAGATTAATCCTTTGTCAGTCACTTCATTTGCAAATATTTTCTCCCATTCTGAGGGTTGTCTTTTCGTCTTGTTTATGGTTTCCTTTGCTGTGCAGAAGCTTTGAAGTTTCATTATGTCCCATTTGTTTATTTTTGCTTTTATTTCCATTTCTCTAGGAGGTAGGTCAAAAAGGATCTTGCTGTGATTTATGTCATAGAGTGTTCTGCCTATGTTTTCCTCTAAGAGTTTGATAGTTTCTGGCCTTACATTTAGGTCTTTAATGGAATATCTGAATAGACAATGAATCATCCCAAATTGAGGAGGTGGACTTTATTCACAAACTTTTAAAAGTTTAAAGACTTTTAAAAGGCAGGTGTTAATACCAAAGCCACTAGACTCTAAAAACTAAAAATCTTTGCTCTAGGCAAGGTGGCCTCCAACTGCCATTGCACAGATGATGCCTTGAAGTGTGGTTAGAAACATTGGACTATCTATTGATAATTATTTTGACCCTATCATCTTATTTATTTTCCCAACTTTTTATTTTGAGAAGTAAAGCAACTCCAGCAAAAAAATAATTAAAGATAGTAAATTAAATGCCCACATACCTCTACCTAGATTCACCAATTACTAACATCTTGCTACTTTTGCTTTACCTCTTTATATGTAGTTTTTAAAATTATTGTTGTTGAATCATTTGAGAGTTGCAGGCATCAGAGTACCAAACCCCTGAAATCTAAATGTATCTCCAAAGAACAAAAACGTTTTCCTAAACAATCACAATATAAGGGTTATACTCAGGAAATTTAACATTGATACAAAACTAATAGTATCTAATATACAGTGTCAATCATCATAATAAAGTCTTATCTATTTTTCCTGTTTATATAGGAATAAATAGCATGTGTCTCATTTATATACTCTTTAAAACTAGAACAGTTGGTCAATTTTTTTGTCTTCGTGGTGTAGACACTTTTTAAGAGGTTAGACCAGATGTTTTCTAGAATGGCCCTCAATTTTTTTATTAAAAAATAACTTACATGCCATAAAATTTGCACTTTCAATGTGTACAATTCAGTGACTTTTAGTATAATCACAAAGTTGTGCAAGCATCTTCACTATTTCATTCCAGAACATTTTAATCCCCTCAGAAATAAGCCTCATTTGTACACATTAGCAGATATTTTTTCCACCCTCGGCCCCTAGCCATCACTCATCTACTTTCTGAATCCCTAGATTTGCCTATTCTGGACATTTGACATACATATTGAATTATACAATATGTAGTATTTTGTGTGTGGTTTTTCTCTAAGCAAAATGTTTTCAAGTTTCATCCATGTTGTAGTAGGTATCAGTACTTCAGTCCTTCTTTATAGCTGAATAATATCCCATTGTACGCATGTATCATATATTATTTCTCCCTTCATCAATCAACAGACGATTGGGTTGTTTCCATTTTGTGTGGACTTGTTCTCAATGATTGGGGTTATATATGCAGGAGTGGAGCTGCTGGTGTTTCACTTTTTCAGGAACTGGCAAACTGTTTTAGGAAGTGGCTTCACCATTTGACATTCCCACCAGTCATGTGTGCCTGTTCCAATTTTTCCACATCGTCACCAAAACTGGTTATTGTCTGCTTTTCCTGATCAGTATGTTAAGGTGGTATCTGTGAGATGTGTCCCTTATAAGGGTAAACTTTCTCCTTTTCCCCTTTTAAAAATAAGAAACCTGTGGAGAGATTCTTTGAGATCTTATCCTTTCAGATGTTAAGCTTTGCACGTTTTAAGAACATACAATGTATAACAGTAAAGCATTCATAGAATTTAGAAGGAAATAAATATTTTTATTTGGGGAAAACACACTCCAGCTAGTTTTACTGATGGAAGCCAGCAATCTAGAGGTCCAACTCTCCACCATTCCTTAATTTTGTTTTGTTAAACACCCATGCTAGACATTCTTAGGCATTCCAAAAAAATAAAAGACTTAATTCCCAAATTACAAGTATTAAAATACTGCTTGCAAATATACATTAAACAGGAAGAGAAAAATGTAGCGCAGTAGAGTTTTTGTTATTTTGTTTTAAATAGACGCTGCACACTGCAGCCTTAAGACCAAACCTTACTTTTTGTTAGGTTAGGTTGTAGAGTATTCAGGTCTAGTTCAGGGTCAGTGGTCTTTCACTTTACTCTTAGAACCTGGCAGTAGAACTGCCTTGGAGAATCATTCTTTTAAAAATAATATCCTAGTAAAGCCACTTTTGAGAATTTTTCTCATTGTAATATTTCAAGTTCTAGATACTTTCTTTATACGAAGCTTCTTCATTTATCCTATGCCCTTGTGCTAACAAATGGAAAAGTGAAAACTTGACCTATTTGCTTCATGTGTATAAGTATAATTTCATGCACATGTTTTCTGTTCTTTGTCGTGGTATCGAGTTAGGTTGATATTCTCTGTAGCTTCTTATTTCTTATGTTTCCATCAATTTAAAACATCTCAACAACACATTTTTCTTTCTTAAAGAATATTTCACTGTCTACAGTTTCCAAAACTGTGAAGTTATCACCTCTTGGAAATGATGTATTTTTTCTTAGTCCAGTTAATTTCCAACTTTATTGAGGTAATTGATGAATAAAAACTGTGTCTAACGTGCTTAATTTGAGGATTTGAGAACCTCTACATAATGGAATGATTACCACAATGAAACATTACATCTGTCACCTCACATAGTTACCTTTCTTCCTGTGTCTGGTGAGAACACTTAAGATCTACTCCTAGCAAATTTCAAATATCCAATACAATGTTATTAGCTATAATCATCATGTTATACATAAGATCCCCAGAATTTATTCATGTTATCACTGAAAATCTGTATCCCTTGACCAACATCTTCCCAACTCCCACGTCCCAGCCACTGTTCTATTCTCCACGTCTGTGAGTTTGACTTTTTTGATTCCACATATGAGTGAGATCATACAGTGTATCTTTCTGTGTTTGGCTTATTTCACTTGGTATAATATCTCCCAGGCTCATCCATGTTGTGGCAAATGGCAGGATTTCCTTCTTTTTTATGGCTGAATAAGATTCCATTTTACATATGCCCCGTTTTCTTTATTCATTCATTCATCAAGAGACACAGATTTGGACCATTTAATAATGCTTCAAGTGCTTCAGCAAGGCATTCTTACCTTATTCCTGTTCTACCACTAAATAATCTATCCTTTTTAAAGCTAATCTTAAATAAGCCAGTTTGCTGCTTATTAAAGGGAGACCTCAAATTGCCTCATTTCTACCTCTCAGATTATAGCTCTTTTTCTTTGGTTTTGGCTTTTAGTTTACAGAAAAACTTGAGAAGCTCTGGAAGCTACTCCTCCTGGACAGAGAAAAAATTAGTTACTTGAGGAGGCATGAGCTTCTGTAAAGAAATTAGGAGATATTCTCCAGTTTGTTTTTGCATCTCACACCTAATCTTTCTGGTGTGTTGGAGTGTAGGTGAATGGTGATTGCAAAACGTTTATTAAGACTACATCATCCTTTGCAAACACGAGAACTCAGTAATAAATTATGGGTCCAAATACAGCCAGTAATTCTTTCCGCCTTGTTTTAGGAGCTGCAAGAATATTTTGCTCACGTTTGTCATGGGCTCATTTCACACTGGGTTACGGTGGGTTGGCAATTCACTTGAATTTATTCTCTGCTGATTTTGGAGGGTTCCAGGCTAAAAATGATCACTGTTGCACTTACCTCTACTTGCCTTATACAGAATCTAGTTAACAGTTTGCATATTGGGTTGTGCACATACAACACTCTGGCTGCTCTTCTCAGAACTTTACATTCATCCTCCATGCTTACAACAACTCTGCGAGCCAGATCATGACTTTATCCTTTTCTTTCCAAAGTCAGGTTAAATAATTTCTCACTAGCCAGAGTTCGGTAATGCTAGAGCAGGAATTCAATCCCACTCAGTCTAGGGGGTAAACTATTTTAAGGTAATGAATACAGTGGTACTGTTCTTGGTAAACCCCATTAAGTATATTGTGGCTTCTGGAACATAGTGGAGGTTCAGTGAATATTTGTTGAATTAATTTGAAGAACAATTAAGTTCAGAACATTTAATTTTGAGTACCAAAATGTTACTTTCTTTCTAACAGGCAATCTGAAGACCTATTTCCACTTTTTGAGACTAGTAGTAATAAAATACTATATCTTCTTGTGGAATTTGTTATACTGCCTACAAAGTGTTCGATATGCATGTTTACTGACAAGACTGAAATTCTAAAAGTCTTGGACCATGCTATTTTTCTTTGTATTTTTAGTACCATCATAATAGGGCTATTTCTCATTTGGTTCATATTTTCCTTAAGCTGACTAAGTACTACTTGGTCAATTGATAGGAATATAAATCTGTATTGTGTGAGTCATACTGGTTAATTCTCCTTGGGAGCTAGAAAAAATCAGGAAATAGTTCCCTTTGACTCTCACTGTTGCTCTGTTTAAGTGATTTTAATTCCTCTTCTTATAACAAGGGAGTATAAAGGACATGAGAATGTGTGACAAGATTCTTGCTACTGATAAGCATAATGGTTTCAGGAAAAGTTAATATTCTTGATTTAAAAAAGAAAAATTACATGTCAAATGTTGGGTTTTCTCAATGACATTTAGTTATTAAAGGAATAGACTTATAGCTATAGAAACAATTATTATTTCTTCTTAAACATTGTTAAAGTCTAAAAAAGAATTCTATTGAATTAGCTCTTTGATAACTAGCCGTTTCTCAGCAATACAGCAGAATAGGTCTTATCACAAACAATAATTGTGAAGAATGAATGAAACAATGGATGAACAGTAAATCTGAGGTCTGATGATCTCTCTGGACTGCCTAAAGATGTTTTGAATGGAGTATAAACCATGACCAGTACCGCTGACATGTCTAGTGATTTCTGTATTTAGAGGTATCATTTTTCTGTGAGTTCACTTAGGATTCGCTAGGAACTTCTATAAACCTAGGAGAAATATTATTGGAAAACAGATACATTTAGCCAGTATCAAAATATAAATTGTGATTGGAAATAGAAAATCTAAATTCTCTTACTATACAAAGAAGCACACGTTCTTTCTGGAAGAAAGAGACGTTCCAGGCATGGCCTAATCTAGTGTTGCAGACAGGAGGCTGGGGATCCAGGCCAGGCCTGGGAACATGCACAGAGTCAGGGCTTGGAGGGATGCTGTATCCAAAGGAGAAACCTCCCAAAGACAGTGGTGCAAAGTACTTATTGTCCAGAGATGTAGATGGATCTCTAGGGCAGGAATTCTAGTCTCTGCACTTTTGGGCTGGATAATTCTTTGCTGTGGGGAGCACTGCTGGACATCATAGTATACTTAATTGTCCTTGGTCTCTACATGCCAGTAGCATCTCTCTCCCAAGCTGTGACAACCAAACATGTCTTTAGATGTTGTCAGACATTCCCTGGGGGATAAAATCACCCTCTACACACTTGACAAAGTCTGCTCTGAGGGCTGGCACCCTGAGAGACCAGCTGAGAGATATCATTCATACAGAGTTAGAGATGGAGCCTGAAGTCATGTTCTGAACCAACACAGTGAAACCTCACTGGAATTTTTTTTTTTTACATCTTAATTGGAGTAAAATTGCTTTACAGTGGTGTGTTAGTTTCTGCTTTATAACAAAGTGAATCAGCTATACATATACATATATCCCCATTTCCCCTCCCTCTTGCGTCTCCCTCCCACCCTTCCTATCCCACGTCTCTAGGTGGTCACAAAGCCCCCAGATGATCTCCCTGTGCTATGGAGCTCCTTCCCACTAGCAATTTATTTTACATTTGGTGGTGTATATATGTCCATGCCACTCTCTCACTTCATCCCAGCTTACCCTTCCCTCCCCGTGTCCTCAAGTCCGTTCTCTATGGCTGTGTCTTTATTCCTGTCCTGCCCTTAGGTTCTTCAGAACCATTTTTTTTTTGTTTTTTAGATTCCATATATATGTATATGTATTAGCATACGGTATTTGTTTTTCTCTTTCTGACTTACTTCACTCTGTATGACAGTCTCTAGGTCCACTTACCTCACTACAAAAAACTCAATTTTGTTTCTTTTTATGGCTGAGTAATATTCCATTGTATTTATGTGCCACATCTTCTTTATCCATTCATCTGTTGATGGACACTTAGGTTGCTCCGTGTTCTGGCTATTGTAAATAGAGCTGCAATGAGCATTGCGGTACATGACTATTTTTTGAATTTTGGTTTTCTCAGGGTATAGACCCAGTAGTGGGATTGCGGGGTCATATGGTAGTTCTATTTTTAGTTTTTTAAGGAACCTCCACACTGTTCTCATAGTGGCTGTATCAATTTACATTCCCACCAACAGTGCAAGACGGTTCCCTTTTCTCCACACCCTCTCCAGCATTTATTGTTTGTAGATTTTTTGATAGTGGCCATTCTGACTGGTGTGAGGTGATACCTCATTGTAGTTTTGACTTGTATTTCTCTAATGATTAGTGATGTTGAGCATCCTTTCATGTGTTTGTTGGCAGTCTGTATATCTTCTTTGGAGAGATGTCTATTTAGGTCTTCTGCCCATTTTTGGATTGAGTTTTTTTTTTTGATATTGATCTGCATTAGCTGCTTGTAAATTTTGGAGATTAATCCTTTGTCAGTTGCTTTGTTTGCAAGTATTTTCTCCCATTCTGAGGGTCGTCTTTTGGTCTTGTTTATGGTTTCCTTTGCTGTGCAAAAGCTTTGAAGTTTCATTAGGTCCCATGTGTTGATTTTTGTTTTTATTTCCATTTCTCTAGCAGGTGGGTCAAGAAGGATCTTGCTGTAATTTATGTCATGGAGTGTTCTGCCTGTGTTTTCCTCTAAGAGTTTTATAGTGTCTGGCCTTACATTTAGGCTTTTAATCCATTTTGAGTTTATTTTTGTGTATGGTGTTAGGGAGCATTCTAATTTCATTCTTTTACATGTAGCTCTCCAGTTTTCCTAGCACCACTTATTGAAGAGGCTGTCTTTTCTCCATTGTATATTCTTGCTTCCTTTATCAAAGATAAGGTGCATGGGTTTACTTCTGGGCTTTCCATCCTGTTCCATTGATCTATATTTCTGTTTTTGTGCCAGTACCAAACTGTGTTATCTACTATAGCTTTGTAGTATAGTCTGAAGACCTGGAGCCTGACTCCTCCAGCTCCGTTTTTCTTTCTCAAGATTGCTTTGGTTCTTTGGGGTCTTTTGTGTTTCCATACAAATTGTGAAATTTTTTGTTCTAGTTCTGTGAAAAATGCTATTGGTAGTTTGATAGGGATTGCACCGAATGTGTAGAGTGCTTTGGGTAGTAGAGTCATTCTCAGAATGTTGATTCTTCCAATCCAAGAACATGGTATATCTCTCCATTTGTTTGTATCATCTTTAATTTGTTTCATCAGTGTCTCATGGTTTTCTGCATACAGGTATTTTGTCTCCATAGGTAGGTCTATTCCTAGGTATTTTATTCTTTTTGTTGCAGTGGTAAATGGGAGTGTTTCCATAATTTCTCTTCCATATTTTTCATCATTAGTGTATAGGAATGCAAGAGATTTCTGTGCATTAATTTTGTGTCCTGCTACTTTACAAAATTCATTGATTAGCTCTAGTAATTTTCTGGTAGCATCGTTAGGATTCTCTATGTATAGCATCATGTCATCTGCAAACAGTGACAGCTATACTTCTTCTTTTCCGATTTGGATTCCTTTTATTTCTTTTTCTTCTCTGATTGCTGTGGCTAAAATTTTCAAAACTATATTGAATAAGAATGGTGAGAGTGGGCAACCTTGTCTTGTTCCTGATCTTAGAGGAAATGGTTTCAGTTTTTCACCATTGAGAACAGTGTTGGCTGTGGGTTTGTCATATATGGCCTTTGTTATGTTGAGGTAAGTTCCCTCTATGCCTACTTTCTATAGGGTTTTTATCATAAATGGGCATTGAATTTTGTTGAAAGCTTTTTCTGCACCTATTGAGATGATCATATGGTTTTTCTCCTTCAATTTCTTAATATGGTGTATCACTGATTGATTTGTGTATATTAAAGAATCCTTGCATTGTTAGGATAAACCCCTCAAAAAACTTGACCATGATGTATGATCCTTTTAATGTGCTGTTGGATTCTGTTTGCTAGTAGTTTGTTGAGGATTTTTGCATCTATGTTCATCAGTGATATTGGCCTGTAGTTTTCTTTTCTTTGTGACATCTTTGCCTGGTTTTGGTATCAGGGTGATGGTGGCCTCGTAGAATGAGTTTGGGACTGTTCCTCCCTCTGCTATATTTTGGAAGAGTTTGAGAAGGATAGGTGTTAGCTCTTCTCTAAATGTTTGATAGAATTCGCCTGTGAAGCCATCTGGTCCTGGGCTTTTGTTTGTTTAGATATTTTTAATCACAGTTTCAATTTCAGTGCTTATGACCGGTCTGTTTATATTTTCTATTTTTTCCTGGTTCATTCTCAGAAGTTTGTGCTTTTCTAAGAATTTGTTCATTTCTTCCAGGTTGTCCATTTTACTGGCATATAGTTGTTTGTAGTAATCTCTCATGATCCTTTGTCTTTCCTCACTGGAATTTTTTTTAGTGTGTCTGTGACCTCAGTGTGGAAGGGAAGACAGCTCTTAAATCAGAACTTATAGCTTATACATGCTTATAGCTTCCCATGTTAATGAAAATGGCTAAATATTCAAGTGTTGAATTTATAGGATATGCTCTCTATCCATCTAAGGAATCATTAATAGATAACACTTGATAACAGTGTTCCATGGGCATATTGGTTTTAAATACTCTTGTTTGAACAGATAGTTTTTGATAGACTTCTCAAGGCATTTAATATGCTAATGTGTACTATGAATCTCCAAACATGCAGCCTATTCTGCAAATTTATCTGCCCAGACTATAAAAAATATGACCTACAATGACATAGGTTAATTTTTATTGTTTTTGTGTCTTAACTTGGAATGATACTTTACAGAGCAATTCCACACACACCTTTATTGTAATACTGAAAATGAAGATATGGTGTGGAGCTCAGTCTCCAAATCAAGTCTTTCTGATTCCAGGTCCACAGTGCTTTCTATGCCATGCATTGTGAAGAATACCAATCACTATTTAACTCTTTAGTTCATCATTTTTCCTTGTCTTTGTTCAAATACTGCTTTCACAGGTTACATAAACATTTCAAGTACCAAATAAGCTATCAAGGTGATGTAGATGAAATATAGGCATTACTGTTATTCTTGTCATTATTATTAATGTCCTATTGGTAAACTTCTTGAGACACACATGCGGATACAGACACACATCCCCCGAATGGTTATGAAGAGATAAAATAACAAATACCAAATGCTCTTAGAATGGAAAGGCATGGGAATGTACACCTGCATATTGACTGTGCAAAGAAGGAGATGCTCTGAGGAAAACAGATTTCTCTGCTTCATGGTCTTTTCGACATTTCTTTCCTCATCTTAAAAAAATGTAAATGTTGATTCTCTCTGAATTAGTCTTAATATATTTACAATATAAGTGAGCTCTGGGTATTTCAACACAAAATGTAAATCCCACCTGAAATCACATTTGGTTATAATATGAAAGTGTATTTCCTACAAAACTAATAAACAAATAAATAAATCAGTTTGATCTGCTAGGCAGATAATATGGAGAAGGAAGTGTGTTTTTTTATGAAACAGAAATTCATTTTCGGTGTGGAAGTTCTTGTGGAAGGAGTGCGTAGAGAATTTCTGTGTCCTGTGTACAGCTCCGAGCTGCTTTCATGTAGCACGTTTCCCTGGCTGAGAGCTAAAAGAGGGTAGAGGGAATCTCAGTGGATCAATTAACAGAGGGACCTGTCCTTCAACAGCAGAAGATCTATTTCAGGATTTGCATATCACTGAAAAAAATTACAAAGCTGAGATAAATACAAGCCCGATAATAACTCACTGCAGACTTGGCTCTATTCCTAGATTTCCTTGGCTGTTTGTCCTAATAAAGTGTCTCCATGGCACTTAGGGCAGGAAGGTTATTAGTAGCTGTCAATCAATGAAGGGAGTAGGCATCAGCAGGAGGAGGAAGAGAAGAGAAGTGACATTCATCCTCTCTTCTCACTGATATTGGGTATAAAAGTCACTCAGAGCAAGTGGTTAAAAAGGGACAGGTCTCTCTTCATCCCCACGGAAAAAAGAAAAGCTGCCTTGGTTACCAACAATTTAATAATAAAATGAAATACATCAATCATCTTTTTTTCTACCTTATTGATGCTTGAACGTCCATTAATTCTGAGGAAATGAAGGACATATGAAAGAGATCTTCATGGGAGACTCTTGACTTAATATTGTTTTCTTATGTTTTCATGCAATGCATACATATTGATGTTTAAAATTAAAGGAGAAAATTTTCTCCATTATCAGACATCTCTTCTATTTTCCTTTTTTTTAAGTGTTGAATTTTTTCTTATGGCATAAGTGAATGCCTAGAGAAAAAAATATATGGGTAAAACATGTTTTGTTAGTTCATTTAAATCAGATTTCAGTGATTTTGACTATACCAAGTAGATACTCAAAACCTACCTATATAGCAATTAATTGATACTTTAAAGGTCTTTAATTTACTGTCTATTTTCTTAATTAAAATATATCTATTGCTTGAGCACATCATCTCTCTATATGCATATTTTCATAAGTAACAGAACCTGTACAGTGCTAATTGATATCCTGGTCTCCAGACAATACTTTACTAAATGAAATGACAATTATAACCAATTAAAATTCACTTTACATACTACTTCACCTATTTAGTATGTATTATGCATGAAGACGGAGAGCACATTGCCTCACTGCTTAGGATTTATGTGTGTCTTGGAAATTGATGGACAGCGCCAAGATCTTCCTTTTAGTGCATTTTTTCCCCGAAACCAGGGGTCACTTGGGGGCTTATATTTTGGTGTTTCTTAGGTTAAAGAGGTAACGTGAGCTGTTATTTGTTACAGATAGAAGCTTTCTTCATATTTGCCTAACGTACATCAAGAGCACTTCTCTGAAGAACGACTCTTGTGATGAGAAGAGGTTTTTTGTTTTTTTTTCATTTTGTTTTTATTTCAGACACACTACTGTCTAATTACATATCTGATCCTCTAGCTTCCAGCCATAAGATAACCTACACAGACAACACATATTTATACTTTGTGATAATGTATTAACCTGTTGCTCTTTATGTAACTAAACTTTAAATTTTCAAACTTGCATTGTTTTGTCAGGGCCCATTTGACACTGAACTAATATCAAAAGGCATGCGTGTGTAAGGAGGAGACCATTATCCAACTGTGCCTGTTTGTTGAAGAAAAGGGATCTCCATTTCCTGTCATTTCTGTTTTTGCAATTTTCAAATCAGAAATCATCTGGAAAATGCACTAAAAAAGTAGGAAACATAGGAATTCTGGGACAAATATAATAATATCCTAAAATTAAGAATGGTCTTTTAATTTTTGAACAGATATTTCATTTGAATAAGTGGCCAATTCTTTTAGGAATTGCATGAACCTTTGCCTTTGCCCTCTTCAGGTATTTTCTGTCCTATTGTAAATGCATTCTGCTTCCTTACCTTTTCAACATCCTTTCAAAACACTTTTTAATTAAAAAAATATTATGAAGTGAGGTGAAATGTAGAGTGGTGCTCTCAGTGATGTCACCTTTTTCCTTCTCACATGAAAAATCATAATGTTTTCATGATCTTGATTTTTATTCAACTATTTGCAAGGCTCTCCCATCCGGACAACTAATTTCTGAGCAACAAGTGTGCAATAAATTTTTAAGAAACCCTAGGCTTTTAGGGGTTGGAGTTGTCAACCGTTTACATACTAATTATTTTGCAAAAACGGGAACAATGGAAAAGTTGACACAGTTGCAGATCACTTAGAGAAATATTTTCTTGATTTCGAAAGTTGAACTGCATCCCTGAGAATTATGTTTGTATTTATTTGTTTTTCATTTTTAATAGAAGGTCAGATTAATTATCCAAGGAAAAACACACTTTGTAATTTGGCCTCAGTTTGTAAAACATTTGCTTTAAAAATATAGATCTGTATTAGCAAATATCTAAATTTAGTCAGCATCTTTCATCTGTCTTGAAGGATATTTATAGTTGGATTTAAGATTAAAAAATCATTCTCATTTGCATCATTTTTACTCCAGAACTTTAGATTTCCACAATGATTAAACAGTCTGCCAACATCAGCAAGGATAGAAAAATAACTTCTAAATAGATCTTTCCAATCAAATTTTTAGTTCAAGTAAAAATGATGCCAAGTAATTATACATTACTTATAATTGAATAAAGTACATACGTTATAAATTAGACTTTATAATCATATTTCCATGTTTACATAGATTTTTTTCTTCCCCTCTTCCTTATTTACTTCCTTTCCTTGTTCCTTTCTTCTGAAATAATCTATCTTACACTCTGAACCATGGAATTTAACAAATTATCTATTAAAAACCTATCTTGATATAAATAAAATTCTTGAAAATCATTATGCATTAGTCATTTTCACAAAACTTCCTGATGAAGTAATGTGAATCTTACTATGTATTAGACCTTGTTTTATGAACTGCTATATTTGATTTGCAGTAAAAAATACTCTTTTCCTAAAATGGTAAACTTCTGTGTTTTTCCTTCAATTTTAATCATTTACATTTTTTACTTTTTGATGTATGAAATATCACAAAACATTCCTCAGGTGCAAAAATTATTATATAATTTTTTGCAATTATGAAGATTGATTTTTCATTAGTTTTTCTTTGTTGTGTTTTTTTTCTAGAAAAGTTGATTTGTGCAGTAAGTGAAGTGCCAATGCAGATAAATGTAACCAACACTAAGTTGGCCAATAGAATTTAACAACCGCTAAGGTCATTAATATAATTTGTTTTGGCACTGTTACATTTCCTAGTGCTACTCTGAGTAGTTTGCTGGGTACATCAATTTGTTTTCAGCTATTGTGAAATTGGATACCCTGGCTTTCATCCAAAGCACCCTCTCCATTTGCATATCTTTGTTATCATTTCAGGTTCTCAGAACATACTGTGGACTATCACACCATCTGCACCAAAAGCCTCACATCCAAACACAAATTAAAAATGAAACTGTAAAATTTGCAAGGAAACAATACAGACCTTTTATCTCATTCTCCCTCTGTTCATTTTCAAAAGAGAAACTTGCTTGTAGCCAAGCATAGCAAAAAAGGCTTTTATTAATTGGACTGGCATCAAGCATGCATACATAAAATTGTTTATTTTTTCCCTATAAAGGGGTTGCCTGACATAAAAGGGTCTTTGAAGATGACATTCAGATTTTGACATTTGCATGATATTGTATAAATATCAGAGGTAGGAGACTTTTCTGACAAACCAGATGGGTCAAAAAAAAAAAAAAAAAGAAAAGAAAAAGAAAGGAGAGAGAGAGAAAGAAAGGCACTACCATAGAAAGATATTAGTCCTTTACTTAAAGGATATTAACTTCTCCTCTAAACTGGGGATTATTAGGCAAGAAAAACAAACATATTTGTTACAAACTAGAGCTTTTATTTTTTTTAAGAGAATTCAGATCCTGGGCAAATATGAAGTTTATTTTTGAGATATATTCTGTTTCAAGTAAGAGCATATAATGTAATTGAATCTTGGCCTTCTAGCTGCTGTAGTAATTATGTTTTATTGTTCACCTTATTACTGCTGGATGGTCTTAATTTTGATTGCAGGTTGGACGTTGGAATGTTTTTGAAGGATGGAAGGTCATTCCAGGTCCTCATATTCATCAACATCTGGATATTGCAGGCGTCGCTTTTTTATTTTCCTTTGTGATTTCTGAATGCAAATGGAGGCTGGTCATAGTTTCTCACAATACTCAGTGTCCCTCCCAACCCCCATCAGTAGATCTGTACATTAAAAAAAAAAAAAAAAAAGGAAGAAGAAAAACCACCTAGATGGCACTTAGGGGCAAAGGCAGGAGCGGGGAGCAGACAGATGACAAGGGTTTTTGCTGATGGTGTACTTCCATATGGATTTCAAATGCCAGCAAAGGGAAGCTCCTCCATCTGAGTGTATAATAGAAGAGCACAAATTTGATTAGACTCTTTGACCCTTATATCAATGAAGAATCAGACACAGTCAGCAAGTTGTACACATAAGTCACTTTATGCATTCGGCCTTCAGCAGAGACCATTCATTCTTCAGGCCCCTACAGCCTGCACCTTGGTTTTCTGAGGGCTTCACTCACACAGTCATCTCCGTGTTTATCATGGACCTCCTGGAGACAGGTCTACATTTTGTTCTCTGTAAGTCTTTCCTTGAGTAAGAACGCTCTTCACCTACTGTCCAGAAGAGGCCAAAGTTGAAAGAAAAATGCCTATTTTCTGGAAATAATGGTTGGTGAATTTGTCCGAGTTTCACCCAGATATGAGCTTGATTTGAAGGTCACCGCAGGCTGTAGATGAAAACAACGTTTAGGAGATTCTTGCACGTATGACCAGCTCATCACCTCTGGCTCTTGAAGTCATCAGTTGCATCATCACCAAGTTCCACCTCTTACCTAAATATCTTCCTTCTGCATGTGTGATATAAAACTATGCTTCCCATCAACTCCCTCCTTGCTCAGAAGCCTACAGCTCCTTCTTTGCTGTTGATGAGATGATCTAAATTTCACTTCCACGGAATCTTCAAGAGCACGCTTCCTTCTTTCCTTTCAGATTCCCATAGTTCTCAATGTCTCCTGCACCCTCATCTCTTTCCCAAATTCTCCTCTTTATAGTTTTGCTGTTTTATATATAATTAGTATGCATTGGGTCGTAGTGAGTGAAATCACATGGGTGGTAGAGTCAGGCAATACTAGCTCTAGTTAGGATAAGTCCCTCCTTGGACAACCTGGTTGTTTTCCTGAAGTGGGTGGGTGTGGAGACCCTGTCAACTTCAGAGCATCACCTGTATGGGTGGACTGGGCTGCAGATCTTCCACTGGTGTTTGAGATAGAGGAAAAGTATTGCCCAAAAAGTTTGATGTCCTCAGACCACCCTCCCCCTGTTCTTCCACTAGGGGAATAGGTTTTTCCTGGACCATTTTTTGTCAGTGCCTATTGGCAGTTCTGTTTGGTGGCTCCTATGGATCCATGTTCAGGATACGTTGGGAGCAATAAAGACACCCAGGGAATTTCTTGCATGTTGTTTCTCAAGTCTGAATAGCCATACATGGTCCATCTTCTTCTTTCCACCTTGTAGAGTCTTCCTTTGCTGGTCTGCTGTGCTATGCCCAGTGTTGTAGAGTTATAACAAGGAAGACAGAGGGGAAATGGGGCTACTCCATCTTGGGGTAACTAGCTATCCATTTTTTCATCCTTGGTGATTTCTCCCACTATGTTTGGATTATTGTGTTACTTGTATTGCTGTGAATAAACATGCTCTGATGGACAAAAATGTGCTGGGTCCCAGTCATTCTTTCAAATCATACACAGTTCTGTATTGTGTGCCTGATGAAAGCCTAAAACCTTCTTTACCTGTTCTAATTCTTTCTTCCTCTCCATTTTTCTGCTTTTTCCTTCCTCATCTAGCCTTTAGTGCTACTTGACTCCAGTACTATTTTCACTGTTGATGATGATCAAGCTATATTTTCATCTAAAGTCTCAACTTTTTACTTAAACAATACTTATTAATGTTGCAGATGAAGCTCAGTGACATCATGGCTACATGATACCCCAAGTTACAGAAGCAATGGAAGTGTTCTTTTTATTAATATTGTGAATATCCAACTTCTTAGACAACTAGGGGAAGGAAACCAAATTTAATGACATTTTACTGTGTTCCAGGGACTGTATTTCTTGTTGTTTCTACTTCCTCCAACTTAGAAGTCTCCTTTGGTTAATAACAAATTTTGACCTCTGCCATTGACTGCTATGGAAAACAGAAGTTCGGTTTTGTCTCCTACCTGTTCTTACTGAGATGAGCCAATATCACTAAGACCCTTTAAGCTTTACAATGTATATACTTTGGACTCTGTGATCTATGTGCTTCAGGAAATACCAGAGAAGACTCTATGTGGCTGAGTCTATAGTATTTCAAAACAACTATTTGAAAGTGGAAAAGTGCATCCCAATAGTTGATTTTATTTCATTTGCAAAACACTAAAATGAAGGCATGAGCCTTTTTTTATTCAGCAAATACATTTGTGGTTTTGGTATAGTATAAAGATAGATATTGGCTATTTGTCTCTATTATTTTTAATATACAGATATCCACAAGTCATTTCATTTTTGTGTAACCAACTTAGAAACAAAACCACAAGGTATTCAAATAAGCACAACATTAAACAGACAATGCTACAGTTTGGAAAACTTCACAGTCAAATGCATTTTCAGCATCTGTGTCATCTATGTCCTTTTCCTTTCATTCTGTCCATTCTTCCCTCCTGCCTTGAAAGTTTCCCCCTACCTTCCTAGAGGTCCATTTTCACCTAGATCTCCTTCATCTCTTTCATTTAAATATGTTTTCTTGAAAGAAGCTGATGTTATCTCATACAAAAGTAAACCAAATTATAACAGAGAAAATATATATTTTCCTAACAACAAAGGAGAACCCCTGAAAGTAGAGAGTTGGCTTTCTTTGGTCTTAGAATATTGAGAGGCAGTGTCACATACATTTTCAGATCATCATCTCCTGATCTAGCAGGCTGTGTTCAAAGCCTTGGATAAAAGCCTGGTCCTACTTCTTAGGAGCTGTGTGGCCACAGGCACATAAATAACCCTCTGTGCCTCAGTTCACTCACCTGTAAAATGGGATCCATGCTAGTACTTGCCTCAGAAGACAGTAAGGAATAAATGAATTAATATACTTGAGGTATTGAAACAAGTGTCTGGTACATAGGAGAGCTATAAAATGTTTAGCTATGGAAATTTTTTACGTACCTACACATGGATAAAATAGCATTTTTTTTTCTTAACATTTTTACTGGAGTATAATTGCTTTACAATGGTGTGTTAGTTTCTGCTTTATAACAAAGTGAATCAGCTATACATATACATATATCCCCATATCTCTTCCCTCTTGCAACTCCCTCCCTCCCACCCTCCCTATCCCACCCTTTTAGCTGGTCACAAAGCACTGAGCTGATCTCCCTGTGCTATACGACTGCTTTTGAATGGGGATACTTCTAAGAAGCTCTGAAATAGCTTGAGTTCCAGTGTGTGAAGGAGATCAGATAAATTCTGATGCACAGATATAGGTATAGAAACAGAGAGAAATATATACATACAGAGAAAGAAATTATATAGGTAAAGATACAGTTGTAGATATGTAAAGAACTTATTCATGATTACAAACCCAAAATAATAAGTCTAATTATTTTTTTTAAATAACTAGAAGTCATTGCTTTTTCTTTCTCTCTTTTTTCCTTGTTTTCTTCTTTTTTTTTTTTTTTACTAGAAAAATGGGAATCATTTGACATTAACTTGGACAAAAACACTAATAAACACACTGACAAATGGATCATTAATTCCTGTAGTGAATGACATCAACATCTGGGATTGTGTCTCAAATGTAAAAGGCATTTTGGCTGGTTTCCTCTCAGGCCCATTCCCCCACCCCCTTCCTCTCCTCCGCTCTGTGTCACTGCAGGGGGACAATCCTGAGGCCAGGTTTCCCAGGCTCTTGTATCTATTAACTTCCAGAAAAGGTTCCTCTGATGAGAGATGCTAGCAGAAGATTGGTGGAGGCAAAAGGGGGAATCAGGGTAATTCTCTGCCTTCTCTCTGCTTCAGAAGCCCTAAGGCAGCAATGGGTCTATGGCTCTGTCTCCTACCAAACATGCCCCCTGTGGTCCCAGTTTGCTCTGGGTGACCCTAGCATCTTGGCTGGGTTTACCACCTCCTTCCATTTCATGAAGACCCATGGGTCCATGGGTTGAAGCAGTTCCCAGCTTTTGCTATTTCCTGTAGAGACTGCAAACCATGTTGTATGTGTTTCTTGGCAACTCTGCCAGCTGTGTAATCAACTCTCTCAATTCTATTCCCTTTTCCTAAAGGGGTTTCCATTATCCTGGCTAGTGCTTGACTCAGTTACTACTCTTGATACTATAAAGCATCATAAACCAAAAGAAGACAAAACAAAAATGATGGATTTCATCTAAATAAAGCCAGGCTACCCAAATGAAAAAAGAACCTGTATATTAGCTGTGTTTTTTTTAAACTACAGTATTCAGAATCGCCGAGTTTTCATCCAGGGACCCACTTATTCATTCAGCGAGCATATTCTGAGCTTCCACCAGGAGCCAAGTACCGTTGCAGGCTCTAGGGAGATAGCAGTGTGAACAGCAGAGTCCCTGTGCTCATGTCCCACACATGCAGGTAGGGCATGTCAGATACTAAATAATTAATATTCTCTGTATAAGATGGTGATGAGAGCCAAAAAGAAAACTCAAGCAAGGTGAAGGGACAGAGAGTACAAAAGATGTGCTATAGATTGGTTGGGGAAGCTTCACTGGTGGGTGGTTTGAGACAGAGACCAGACTTCCCTGAAGAGTAGAGTTCTGTGGATATTCCAGTTCTGTTGCCAGGAGAATCAGCCAGGCAACGGAGCAGAAAGCATTAATTCACTCCTTAAAAGCAAAGAAACAAGTAAACAAAAAGATTCCTATTGTCAAAAAAAGAAAACTCTATGCTGCATAGAAAAGCAGGGATTGTGGATTTTTACATCAGATAGTTAAGTGCAGACCAAATCCATTAAGCAAGGCTTAAAAGGACATTTCATAACACTACAGGTCATAACAATAAAGAGACAACCAATCTTATTATCTATGTGCCTGATAACACCACAAAATGAGCTATTCTCATAAAGCAGAAACTACAGGGGATGCATGGATAGTAAAAATAAATAAATAAAACACCTTAATCAAAGGAGAGACTGAATTAACTGAACTAAAAATTAAGAAGGATTTAAAACAGCTTTGTCCAATAGAAATATAATAGAAACTGCATATAAAAGCCACACATGTGATTTAAATATTCTGAAAGTCAAAATAAAAAAGTGAAAAAAAGACAGGTGAAATTTAAATAGATTTTATTTAACACAATATATCTAAAATATTTTAACGTCATCATGTAATCAAATTAAACAATCATTAGTGAGTATTTTTGTTTATTTGTTCTACGTCTTTAAAATCTGGTTTGTATTTTATACTTTAATCACATCTCATGTGGACAAATCACATTTCAAGTGTTAAATAACCATACAGACTAAACTTTATAATCAATAAAATAAATTATATATATGCATGTATATGAGAAAAACACTGAACCCTGATATTAGGGAGCATACCTTCTTCAAAGTGTGCACAGATCATTCATAAAATTAAAATAATAGACCATAAAAAAATGAAAATAAAGTTTTCCAAAGAATTATATAAAGAACATACACTGATTACAATGCCATAAAACTAGAAATCAGTAATAATAGACCCCCCCCCCCAACACACACAGGTCTATCTACCTGGAAACTAAAAAGAAAATAAAAATAAAACCACAATAAACTCAGTACTAAAGAATGCTTGGAGCAAAGAGGAAGTGCAAATAAAAACTGAGGATCAACAATGATAATGAAAACATTTCACATCAGAGCCCGTGGACCACAGGTAACAAGAATACTCAGAAGACAGTCTGCAGTTTTGAATCTTCAGAACAATAAAAATGATAATACATAGAATAAGCTTCTAACTCAAAATACTCAAAATAAGTTTCTAACTCAAAATAAACCAAAAGAAAGCAGAAGGACATAAAACAAAGAAGTAATTACAGAGAAATTATTGAAAACACAGGAAAACTGAATGAATGAAACCAAATGTTGGTTATTTGAAAGATCAATGAACCAACCAAATAACTAGCTACTTTATTCTACACAGGAGATAAAACACAAATATACACATTTTTTAACAAAAATATCAAGGAGGAAATAAAATATAAAACAAATGAAATTTCAAAAAAAATAATAGAAGCTATTTTATATAAATCTATTCAAATGAATTTGAAAACATACATAAAAGAGATAACTTTCTAGGAAAATAATTTAGCAAAACAACCCTAGTTGAAATAGGAAATCTAATCTGAAAGATATATATAGAAGGGAGAAAAATGGAAAATCAAGAAATTTACAATAAGCCCAGATAATTTTATATGGAACCAAACCTGTAAAGACCAGCAAGATCTAATATTGCTTAATGTATTTCACAAGGTAGAGAAAGAAAATGTTCATTTTTTAAATGAATTGACCATAACAAACACTAAGGATGGTGCACAATCTAATAAAGATTGCATAACAAAGAACACTGCAAAATAATCTCACTTATGAATAGTAATAAAACATTTTCCAAGCCCCTTCCCCCAAAAGCAAAATCAAAAGACAAGGATAGGGCTTCCCTGGTGGCACAGTGGTTGGGAGTCCGCCTGCTGATGCAGGGGATGCGGGTTTGTGCCACATGCCGCAGAGCGGCTGGGCCCGTGAGCCATGGCCGCTGAGCCTGCACGTCCGGAGGCTGTGCTCCGCAATGGGGAAGGGGGGGCGCACAGCAGTGAGAGACCCGTGTACCGCAAAAAAAAAAAAAAAAAAGACAAGGCTAAATAAGTATAAATAGGAAAGGGTTAATATTCCTAATATATTAAAAAAGCTGCCAAAATTGATAAGACTGACAAATATTTTCCCAAAGTAATATTTGGGAAAATACTAACATATGAGATGATTCAGAAAAAAACCAGTACAAATGACCCTTGAATTGTGAAAGCACAATCACCTATAAAAAAAGAAATACAACTATACTGACACAGCAAAGTTTGATAACCTAGTTGGATAGCAAGACTGAGCCAAATGCTTGTTACCCCTACATTATGAGTGAACATGCAGGATGGTCCAGCCCCCATAGAGGAGAAGTTGGTAAGATCTAACATTAAACATACACTGAGTCTTTGATTCCACAATCCTGCTTCCAGTATTCAATCCAAAACATACCTCTCAAAAATAAAATGGGAGAGACCTTCAAGATGGCAGAAGAGAAAGACACAGAGATCACCTTCCTCCCCACAAATACATCAGAAATACATCTACATGTAGAGCAACTCCTACAGAACACCTACTGAATGCTAGCAGAAGACATCAGACTCCCCAAAAGCCATGTGGCTGACAAGGTCTTCTTGCTCTGGTCAGTGTCAGGCCTGTGCCTCTGAGGTGGGAGAGCCGAGTTCAGGACATTGGTCCACCAGAGACCTCCTGGCTCCACATAATATCAAATGGCAAAAGCTCCTACAGAGGTTTCCATCTCAATGCTAAGACCCAGATCCACTCAGCAACCAGCAAGCTCCAGTGCTGGATGCCCCACACCAAACAACTAGCAAGACAAGAACACAACTCCACCCATTAGCAGAGAGGCTGCCTAAAATCATAATAAGTTCACAGACACCCCAAAACACACCACCGGATGTGGTCCTGCCTACCAGAAAGACAAGGTCCAGCCTCATCCACAGGAGCACAGGCACTAGTCCCCTCCACCAGGAAGCCTACACAACCCACTGAACCAACCTTAGCCTCTGAGGGCAGACAGTAAAAACAACGGGAACTATGAACCTGCAGCCTGCGAAAAGGAGAACCCAAACACAGTAAGTTAAGCAAAATGAGAAGACAGAGAAACACACAACAGATGACGGAGCAAGGTAAAAAACCCATCAGACCAAAACAAATGAAGAGGAAATAGGCAGTCTACCTGAAAAAGAATTCAGAGTAATAATAGTAAAGATGATCCAAAATTTTGGAAATAGAATGGAGAAAATACAAGAAACGTTTAACAAGGACCTAGAAGAACTAGAGAGCAAACAAACAATGATGAACAACACAATAAATGAAAATTAAAATTCTCTAGAAGGAATCAATAGCAGAATAAGTGAGGCAGAAGAACAGATAAGTGACCTGGAAGACAAAATAGTAGAAATAACTACTGCAGAATAGAATAAAGAAAAAAGAATGAAAATAATTGAGGACAGTCTCAGAGACCTCTGGGACAACACTAAAGGCACCACCATTCGAATTATAGGGGTCCCAAAAGAAGAAGAGAAAAAGAAAAGGACTGAGAAAATATTTGCAGAGTTTATATTTGAAAACATCCCTAATATGGGAAAGGAAATAGTTAATCAAGTCCAGGAAGTGCAGAGAGTCCCATATAGGATAAATCCAAGGAGAAATGCTCCAAGACACATATTAAACAAACTATCAAAAATTAAACACAAAGAAAAAGCATTAAAAGCAGCAAGGGAAAAACAACAGATAATATACAAGGGAATCCCCATAAGGTTAACAGCTGATCTTTCAGCAGAAACTCTGCAAGCCAGAAGGGTGTGGCAGGACATATTTAAACTGATGAAAGGTAAATACCTAGAACCAATATTACTCTACCCAGCAAGGATCTCATTCAGATTTGATGGAGAAATTAAAACCTTTACAAACAAGCAAAAGCTAACAGAATTCAGCACCACCAAACCAGCTTTACAACAAATGCTCAAGGAACTTCTCTAGGTAGGAAACACAAGAGAAGGAAAAGACCTACAAAAACAAACCCAAAACAATTAAGAAAATGGTAATAATTACCTTAAATGTAAATGGATTAAAAGCTCCAACCAAAACACATAGACTGGCTGAATGGAAACAAAAACAAGACCCAAATATATGCTGTCTACAAGAGACTCACTTCAGACCTAGGGACACATACAGACTGAAACTGAGTGGATGGAAAAAGATATTCCATGCAAATGGAAATCAAAAGAGAGCTGGAGTAGCAATTCTCATATCAGACAAAATAGACTTTAAAATAAAGACTATTGTGAGAGACAAAGAAGGACACTACATAATGATCAAAGGATCAATCCAAGAAGAAGATATAACAATTGTAAATATTTATGCACCCAGCGTAGGAGCACCTCAATATGTAAGGTAAATGCTAACAGCTGTGAAAGGGGAAATCGACAGTAACACAATCATAGTAGGGGACTTTAACACCCCAATTTCACCAATGGACAGATCATCCAAAATCAAAATAAATAAGGAAACATAAGCTTCAAATGATACATTAAACAAGACGGACTTCATTGATATTTATAGGACATTCCATCCAAAAACAACAGAATACAGTTTCTTCTCAAGTGCTAATGGAACATTCTCTAGGATAGATCATATCTTGGGTCACAAATCAAGCCTTGGTAAATTTAAGAAAATTGAAATTGTATCAAGTATCTTTTCCAACCACAACGCTATGAGACTAGATACCAATTACAGGAAAAAAAATATGTAAAAAACAAACACATGGAGGCTAAACAATACACTACTTAATAACCAAGAGATCACTGAAGAAATCAAAGAGGAAATCAAAAAATGCCTAGAAACAAATGACAATGAAAACACGATGACCCAAGATCTATGGGATGCAGAAAAATCAGTTCTAAGAGGGAAGTTTATAGCAATAGAATCCTACCTCAAGAAACAAGAAACATCCCCATAAAATAAACAACCTAACCTTACACCTAAAGCAATTAGAGAAAGAAGAAAACAAACAAACAAACAAACAAACTTAGCAGAAGGAAAGAAATCATAAATATCAGATCAGAAAAAAATGAAAAAGAAATGAGGGAAACAATAGCAAAGAGCAATAAAACTAAAAACTGGTTCTTTGAGAAGATAAACAAAATTGATAAACCATTACCAGACTCATCAAGAAAAAAAAGAGAGAAGACTCAAATCAACAGAATTAGAAATGAAAAAGGACAAGTAACAACTGACACTGCAGAAATAGGAAGGATCATGAGTGATTACTACAAGCAACTATATGACAATAAAATGGACAACCTGGAAGAAATGGACAAATTCTTAGAAAAGCACAACCTTCCATGACTGAAGTCCTCCAGCAAGCAAAAGCCCAGTACCAGATGGATTCACAGGCAAATTCTATCAAACATTTAGAGAAAAATTAACACCTATCCTTCTCTAACTCTTCCAAAACACAGCAGAGACAGGAACACACCCAAACTCACTCTACGAGACCACCATCACCCTGATACCAAAACCAGACAAAGATGTCACAAAGAAAGAACACTACAGTCCAATATCACTGATGAACAAAGATGCAAAAATCCTCAACAAAATACTAGTAAACAGAATCCAACAGGACATTAAACAGATCATACAACATGATCAAGAGAGGTTTATCCCAGGAATACAAGGATTCTTCAATATACTCAAATCAATCAATGTGATACACCATATTAAGAAATTGAAGGATAAAAGCCATGTGATCATCTCAATAGATGCAGAAAAATCTTTTGACAAAATTCAACACTGATTTATGATAAAAAAAAAAACCTCCAGAAAGTAAGCATACAGGGAACTTACCTCAACATAATAAAGGCCATATATGACAAACCCACAACCAACATTATTCTCAATGGTGAAAAATTGAAACCATTTCCTCTAAGATCAGGAGCAAGACAAGGTTGCCCACTCTCACTATTATTATTCAACATAGTTTTGGAAGTTATAGCCACAGCAATCAGAGAAGAAAAAGAAATAAAAGGAATTCAAATTGGAAAAGAAGAAGTAAAGCTGTCACTGTTTACTGATGACATAATACTCTACATAGAGAATCTTAAAGATGTTACCAGAAAACTACTAGAACTAATCAATGAGTTTAGTAAAGTATCAGGATAAAAAATTAATGCACAGAAATCTCTTGCATTCCTATACACTAATGATGAAAACTCTGAAAGAGAAATTAAGCAAACACGCCCATTTACCATTCCAACAAGAAGAATAAAATACCTAGGAATAAGCCTACCTAAGGAGACAAAAGACCTGTATGCAGAAAACTGTAGGACACTGATGAAAGAAATTAAAGATGGTACAAACAGATGGAGAGATATACCATGTTCTTGGATTGGAAGAATCAACATTGTGAAAATGACTATACTACCCAAAACACTCTACAGATGCGGTGCAATCCCTATCAAACTACCAATGGCATTTTTCACAGAACTAGAACAAAAAATTTCACAATTTGTATGGAAACGCAAAAGACCCCAAAGAACCTAAGCAATCTTGAGAAAGAAAAATGGAGCTGGAGGAGTCAGGCTCCAGGTCTTCAGACTATACTACAAAGCTATAGTAGATAACACAGTTTGGTACTGGCACAAAAACAGAAATATAGATCAATGGAACAGGATAGAAAGCCCAGAGGTAAACCCATGTACCTTATCTTTGATAAAGGAAGCAAGAATATAAAGTGGAGAAAAGACAGCCTCTTCAATAAGTGGTGCTGGGAAAACTGGAGAGCTACCTGTAAAAGAATGAAATTAAAATGTTCCCTAATACCATACACAAAAATAAACTCATAATGGATTAAAGACCTAAATGTAAGGCCAGACACTATAAAACTCTTAGAGGAAAACATAGGCAGAACACTCCATGACATAAATCACAGCAAGACCCTTCTTGACCCTCCTCCTAGAGAAATGGAAATAAAAACAAAAATCAATAAATGGGACCTAAAGAAGCTTAGAAGCTTTTGCACAGCAAAGTAAATCATAAACAAGATGAAAAGACAGCCCTCAGAATGGGAGAAAATATTTGCAAATGAAGCAACTGACAAAGGATTAATCGCCAAAATTTACAAGCAGCTCATGCAGCTCAAAATAAAAAAAACAAACAACCCAATCCAAAAATGGGCAGATGACCTAAGTAGACATTTCTCCAAAGAAGATATACAGATTGCCAACAAACACATGGAAGGATGCTCAACATCACTAATTACTAGAGAATTGTAAATCCAAGCTACAATGAGCTATCTCCTCACACCAGTCAGACTGGCCGTCATCAAAAAATCTACAAACAATAAATGCTGGAGAGGGTGTGGAGAAAAGGGAACCCTCTCTCACTATTGGTGGGAATGTAAATTGATACAGCCACTATGGAGAACAGTATGGAGGTTCCTTAAAAAACTAAAAATAGAACTACCATATGACCCCACAATCCCACTACTGGGCATATACACTTAGAAAACCATAATTCAAAAAGAGTCATGTACCACAATGTTCATTGCAGTTCTATTTACAATAGCCAGGACAAGGAAGCAATATAAGTGTCCATTGACAGATGAATGGATAAAGAAGATGTGGCACATATATACAATGAATATTATTCAGCCATAAAAAGAAACGAAATCGTTATTTGTAGTGAGGTGGATGGATGTACAGTCTGTCATACAGAGTGAAGTAAGGCAGAAAGAGAAAAATAAATACCGTATGCTAACACATATATATGGAATCTAAAAGAAAAAAAATAATGGTTATGAAGAACATAGGTGCAGGACCAGAATAAAGACACAGACATAGACAATGGACTTCACATGGGGAGGGTGAAGGTTAAGCTGAAACGAAGTGAGAGTGGCAATGACTTGTATACACTACCAAATGTAAAATAGATAGCTAGTGAGAAGCAGCCGCATAGCACAGGGAGATCAGCTCAGGGTTTTGTGACCACCTAGAGGGATGGGATAGGGAGGGCGGGAGGGAGATGAAAGAGGGCGGAGATATGGGGATATATGTATATGTATAGCTGATTCAATTTGTTATAAAGCAGAAACTAACACACCATTGTAAAGCAATTATACTCCAATAAAGATGTTAAAAAATAATAATAAATAAATTAAATGGAATAAATGTGCAATTTTATTAAATGTCATTTTTTTTATCAAAAATGGTAAATTCAAATGTCCATCGATGGGGCTTGAATAAACAGTGGGATATTTACTCAACAGTGCACTATGCAGCTATATAAAGGAATGAAGAAATTTTCATGTACTGATATGGAGTTACTTGCAGAATATATTCTGTTTTTTAATTTTTACTGGAGTATAGTTGATTTACAATGTTCTGTTATTTTAAGGTGTACAGCAAAGTGAATCTGTTATACATATACATATATCCATTTTTTTAAGATTCTTTTCCATATAGGTCATTACAGAGTATTGAGTAGAGTTCCCTGTGCTACACAGTAGGTCTTTATTAATTATCTATTTTATATATAGTAGTGTATATATGTCAATCCCAATCTCCCAGTTTATCCTTCCCCTCCCTTTTACCTCCTGGTGCAGAATATATTATAAAGTAAATTTTCTTAAAAAGCAAGAAATAGAAAAATATATACAGTACATCACCTTTTCCATAAGCAGGGGAAGGAATATATATGTATATGTGTGTGTATATGTATATATACATATATATATGTATGTGTGTGTGTATATATATATAAAACACACTGGGTTTTTTATAGATGCCATCTTCTTCCCTCAGTAGAACATATTTGAACTTGAAACTAACAGAGCCTTTGCATCTAACTTCTAATCCACTGATATTTCTGGGATACAGAAACAAGTTAAAGGTCACCATGAAGTAGCAATTAACCAAATCTAGAACGTGACATACTCTACAGTACAGTTGACTCCATTTCTTCAACACATCAATGAGAGGAAAACAAATTAATAAGAAGAAAGGGAAAATATTCTCATTAAAAGTTACTTAAAAGTAACCTGAGACATAACTCTTCAAGTCGTCCCACTAGAAAATATTTTAGAATTATTATTTTGTTAGATGTGCTAGCAGCATAAGAATTATAAAATAAAATAAAGTTTGTTTGTTTTGAGATTCATACTGAAGTCCGTTTTGGGGGTGGTTGCAATAATGTGATACCTGGGATTTCTTTTTGAATACTGCAGGAAAGAAGAGGGTAGGAGAGAAAAAAGTAGAAAAGTGACGCAGCCAAACAACAAACACAGCACATATTTTTACGGTTGTTAAGTTTGGTTCTTCGCGCGTTCTATGTTTGTTTCATGTACAGATTTTCATCATATTAATGAAAGAAAAATAAAAGGGAAAATTGTAGGAGGGGCCACTTTGGCCACTATATTAGTCATGCTGCAAAACAAACAAACCTTGAAATAGTAGTGGTGTACAAAAATAAGTTAGTTCTCATGCTAGCCGTTCTGGAGTTCTGCTCCAGGAGTTTTTTCTAGTGCCTGGGCTGAAGTGGCAGAAACTAAGTAGGGCACATTCTTGCCATAATAGAAAACAGAAGCCCCAGGAGAAGCAAGCAAAGTCACACAATGCCTTCCTGTCCCCACGTGGGAACAGGTGCTACCACTTCTCTCATATCTATTGGCCAAAGCAAGATGCACCCCGGAGGGCAACCAACACCCCTGCAGAGGGACCTTCACTCCTCCCAGGGAAGCCTGGGCAGAGGTGGGGACTGAGGGAGAAGGCAGGGAGGGAAAACTTATTGAGAAACCATTCATCTCAGGGAAGAAGATTCAGAGTTTGATTCTAGGCATGCCCTTCTGTCCAACTGTAGGAAGAAAGTAGACAGTTAACTATAGGAGTCTGGATCTCAAGGGAGAGTTTGGGATGGAGAGGGAATTTTTAATGTTAATTTACTATTGCTTTCACTGATTTGCCTGGATATTTTTGGTATTAAATATTAAGAAAGCATATTGACAAGACTAATCATGGATATTTTCCAAATCTTGATTAGAAATGTGTAAAGAGGAGGTTTATATAAAATAGCAGAATTCAGATAAAATACAAATAGATTTGCAAATAATTTTTCAAGGCTACATGATTCTGTCAGATGATTTTAATCCTAAGTTATCTTTTTGATTTTTCAAAATAGCGAACTGACAACCAGCAAAATGCTGGAGAATCGCAGAGCCCACAGGACCTAAGGCGTCGTGTGGTTTTAACTCCTGGTCACTTCACTGACTTGACAACATCTGTCAGATGGTCATCCAGACTTGGTTGCCTTCTTTCAATGAAGGAAACCAGTGACTTTACAGGGTGTCTCACTTGATCTTTGGAGGATTCCCAGGCTTACCAAGCTCTTATTGACATCTCGATTCTGTACTGATGAGCACTGTGGCCTCACTAAGCCTCATTTTTTTCTTCACTGGGAATAGGAATACCTTGCTCATGCCCCAGCCCTTAGTGTACAGCGAGAACAATTGCTCTTCCTTGGGTAAGCTGAATCCCTTCAATATTCTATTGATATTACACTCACCAATTGCTGATTGTGGTTTCAGAATTATAGCACAGTGTTTTTACAGTAGCCTGAGATATTATTTATCTGGGACTAAGGGGGTCATTCTCGTCCGTACATTGGAATCACCTGGGAAAAAATATGAAGCCTGGGTCCCATCCCCAGAGAATTTGATATACGTATCAGAGGTGTCCTGAGTATTGAATCGTTACAAGCTCCTCAAGTGATTCTAAGGTATAGTCAGGGTGAGAACCACTGGCTTGGGGGTATGAACTCTTTAAAGCAGATTCGTGATTGTTCTCTTAACCATCATTTCTTTCTTAGGTTAAAATTTCCTATTGACTTTAAGTCAAAACAGCTGTTTTCCCGGAGCAGCGAGTCCTCAAGCCACATTTGGAGAAAAGGGTTTATTGGAAACATGTAACTGATGATATAAAGGGAATTTCATGGAAATCCAAGGAGAAGCCACACAGCAGCAGTGGTCTTCTTAAAGTCTAGGCTGGAGCTTGCTTCTTGAGTCACAGCAGTTGGGTCAATGAGCTGCACACCAGTTCATGGGTTCTCAAAGTTCAGCATGCGGCAGAATCATCCTGGGGGTGCCAGTTTCAGAGTTTGTGCCTCAGCGGACCCAGAGCCCAAGAATTTGAATTTCTAATAAGACCTGGTGATGTTGCCACAGCTCACGTGGCGGCCACGCTTTGAAGACATCGTGCTGGTTGTCTGCTCCTTTTGGATGTCTATGAATTTGCTTCATTTGCCAGTCACTGCTTCTGCCTTCCTACTCCTTCAGTGGTTCTCACACCTGTGTTCTACAGCCATCCAGATGATTCTGTGGCAAGATGCAGCAGGAGAAGCCCTGTGTGGGGGTTTGTTCTGGACACGACCAGACCTCACTCTTCCTTCAGGGTTTGCTGTCACCCATCACTGCTGGTGGTTTAAATTCCAAAGAAGTAGCTGATTGGCCCAGTCCATCTTTCACATCATACCATAGGTCACTGGTCACTGGTCAGTTTGGTTTGCCATATACTCAATCAGCCATAGTATAGGTGAATCATCTCCCTAAAGACTTTGATTCACGAAGTCTGGTGTGCAGCCAGCCTTAAGAATTATTGCTATATCAAGGGGGAGGTGGTGGAGGAGAGGGATGGACTGGGAATTTGGGCTTGGTGGATGCAAATATTATATTTAGAATGGATAAACAATGAGGTGATACTGTATAGTGCAGGGAACTATATCCAATCTCCTGGGATAAACCATAATGGAAAAGAATATTAAAAAAAGAATGTATGTATGTGTAAAACTGAGTCACTTTGCTGTACAGCAGAGATTGGCACAAAACCATAAATCAACTATACTTCCATTAAAAATTGGAAAAAAAAGAATTATTGCTATAAAACAGGTTCTTAAAGTGGAGTCCTTGGGCCAATAGCAAGACCATCACCTAGGAACCTGACAGAAATACAAATTCTCAAGCTGTACCCCGACTTCTAAGTTAGAAACTCAGGGTGGGGCGTGGCAATCTGTGTTCTAACAGACTCTTCAGGGGACACTGCTGTGCCCCAAAGTTGACAATGACTGTCACAGAAGAATTGGACTTCAGGCTCCATGACCTCATGTATTACTTTATCTCACGTCCAACCACGCTGGTGGCAAGATTTATAAAATACTTTTAAAAATATAAAATCTTGCCACTAATTTGCACTTCTCCAAACCTCCACTTTTACAAGCTCTAAGATATCCACTCCTAAAAGAGATATTTAAAAAGAATAAAGTAGATCTGTCTTTGAGACCGTCGACTCCTCCATCACCATGGTTCTCCCCTGTCTATGGCTGAAACCTTATGTAAACAACCTGGCTTCGGTTTATAATTGTGGAATACACCAGGGTCACATTGGCAATAAAATACCCCACAACTTCTACGGCAGTGAACATCTGGTATGTAATTTTACATAAACAAATTCTACTTTGATGAAACTTAAACCTTTGAAATTTAAACAAAATGGTGTTAGGGCCGAATCCCAAAAGAAAAAGAAAGGAATTTGGGTTTCTGTTTTTCCTTTTTTGAAACCCAGGTGCACATTAAAGTTAGTGCCAGGACACACGCTTGTGTAATTTGGCTCAAGGGCAGGTTTTCCTGTTTCATGGCTCTCGACTGGCTACATCAAAATAACCACAGGACTCAAGCAGAGCACAGTAAGCCCTATCCTTCCAATGGAAAAAAGGAAGGAACTTGCCCAGGTAGCCACCATGCTCAGCGGCCCCATAACCTTCAGCTTGATATCAATGGAAACATTGAAGGGCTTTGGATTGAATTTCTTACTCAGCCGCTCAATTCAGGAATCTGGTTCAGGCCCACCCTTAGTTCAGAGGCTATAGAATCAGATGCCAACATGTTACCCTTCATCTTCTTTATAAAATAACTGAAAAAAAAAAAAGATGGATATGACCCTCCTATCCATCTCCTATAGTATATGATCTGTAACAATGAAGTTAGGCTATTCAATTCATGAAAATGCATTTTTTTCTGAAACGTGTTGTCCTCAGCTATAAAATCTTCATTAAGGAGTGAAGCCTACATTTGCAGAGTTAGAACTCAAACTCTTATGTTTAGTGAACTAGAAGGAAGGCATCCAACAACAGTAGTCGTGTGCCTTTTAATATCATACCTCTAAGTACGTAGTCAAATTGTACCTTTAAACAACATGTCGGCTCAGCCTCTGTGAATCCAGTAAAATCTCCCAAAGGCTCTTTCGGGGCGTCTCTCCGCTGAGCTTGGGATTCCCCAGGGTTTGTGCTGTGCTTCTGTCTGGATCCACATGCTTTTCTATCCTGAGTGATTTCACCCTGAGTGTGTTCCAACTCGAGAACTGTCCCGGCTTCGAAGTGACCTGCTCAATCCTGCATCTCTTTTTCATCTGGATTTACCTTAGGTACCTCAAGCTTAATGTGTCCAAAGTAGAAGTCAACGTCTTCTTCTCCGTCCTCACCACAACCCTGACACTCCCTGCATATTCTCAATGCTGTACCTTAAACTCCCATGATTACTACTGCCCCTTCCTCCCACTCATGTTCCATATAGCCTCCATTTATGGTCACCTGTTCTCATCAATTCTATTACAGAATTACCTTTTAAGTCTGCCTTTCATATCCATGCTCTATCATCTCACCTAAATTGTTATAATATCCTCATATTTTTTCCACCATCTACTCCTTACTCCAACCCATTTCCCGCTGTAGTTTCTTAAAATGCAATGTCCTGATTGTTTCTCTTTTTAAGTCTTCCACTGGAGTTGCTATTCTGTACAGAATAGAACCGAGTAGCATTGGATATGAGGCCTTTCAGAAGATTACAGCTTGTGTTTGCCTTCATCTCTAGGTAATTAATTTATGCCCCAGCCTGTACGTCTTACCATCATCAGGATATGCTATGCCCCGCCATGATGCTAAACCCGCTGTTCGTCTGACTGCAAGGCCCTCCCTTCTTTCTCTGTTGGCTACTCCTTTTTATCCTTTCACACTAGCCTCAGCTGCTAGGTCGTCTAAGCCTTTCTTGACTCATCCAGAGTAGAACATATTTTTATTTATTCCGGCACCTTACACACTCTACCTTGAGACTCTGTGTCACTGACAATTCTAGTGCTCACACATACTGAGTTTCCCTCTCCTCTGCGGACACATGGGGTGACGACATAGCCCTATCCCCTTGCAGTATTTAGAATTGTGTTACCAGCTTTCACTAAAGGGAAGGGAGCAGAAGTGACAAGGGTCACTTCAAGCACATAAACACACTTAACTGCCCTCCTTCTCTGCTGCAGTGGCTAGGAGCCCTTGCACTAGAGATGGGAGGGGTTCCTGTGTGACTCTCAAGAGAGAATTTCCTTGCCGACCCGTGATGAGCAGGGAGCGTGAGTGAGGCTAAACCTTTGTACTGTTTTAGTTGTATCTTGCCAGATAACAAAAAGCAAGAGTAAATTTTATGACTGATAATTTCTTCTGATTCTGTGGGTTCGCTGGGATGTTCTTCTGATGCTCTCCTCTGGGCTCCTTCTGGCTGGGCTGGGTGCTCTGTTTCTCTGCCACGTGGTCTCTCCCCACGTGGTTCCCCTGCTACGTGGTCCCATCCTCCGGGGACTTTGTCTAACAAAAGAATGTGGACTTCCTTACAGCATGTGACTGTTGTTTCAGGAGAGCAAAAGCAGAGGCTGCCAAGCCTCCTAAGAACTGGGTCGGAAAGCTAGCACTTGCTGTTGGTCAAAGCAAGTCACAAGACCCACCCAGATTCAAGGGGAGGAAGAATCTTCCACACCTCGATGGGAAGTTCATCCTGGAAAGACAGGGAGGGGAGGAATAGCTATTGGTCATCTTTGGAGAATAATTAACACATTGGGTTAAGCCACGGAGATGAGGGGGTTATTTGTTACTGCAGAAGATGCTAGCATTTCCTGGCTAATACATTCTGCTTGTATACCTGTCTTATAAAATAATATGTAGCTTCTCCACAGTAAAGAGAACCATGAAGTCATATTTCACTTAACTTAATCCACAGTTCCCCCAAATAATGGTTGAATCACAGTCAGCAATCCACTAAAAGCGCATGGAGTAAATAAGTGAGTTTTACATATGGCAACAAGGAAGATATAGTTTGAGAACAATAAATGACAGTATAGAGGTCAGATACAATGTCCAAGTAACTGGTATAATGATGACACTGTACGTGTTGCCTATTGACCAGTGCATTGCTCATATCTAAGATAAGTGCATATATACTATCTTTTTATCCTCTCTGATTTTCTATTAAATATGAAAAATTGGATATTATTACAATAATTCTGCAAATCAAATACTTGAATCACAGAAAGGTGGAGAGGATATTCAAGATCACACACCAGAGAGTTGCAGATATTAGTCCTGTGACTTAGAATTTGTCTTCTATTCACACATGACTCCATTATTACATCAGAATTTGGGAAATTGTTTAAAAGTGAAAAGAAAAGAAATAAGAGGACTATGTAAGGAGAGTGAAGGCCAAGGCAAAGATTTAAAGGAAGATAAACATATTCAGAAAAAGATAGCATTATGCTGTCAAGAAAAATGTGGGTAGGTAACAGATACAATAGATCATTTAATTAGTTGAAATGGATAGGTGTGTTCAAGAAGAGTGGACACAAATGGAAAACACTAAGAAAAGCCGTCCTAATATGCATCCGTCTATATACGAAAAGCAAGTGACATCGATTACGAATCTACTCTGGTAAACTAAGCATTTACAAAAAAAGCTGTGTATATATTTTTGGGCTTCCCTGGTGGCGCAGTGGTTGAGAGACTGCCTGCCGATGCAGGGGACATGGGTTCGTGCCCCGGTCCGGGAAGATCCCACATGCCGCGGAGCAGCTGGGCCCGTGAGTCATGGCCTCTGAGCCTGTGCGTCCAGAGCCTGTGCTCTGCAATGGAAGGGGCCACAACAGTGAGAGGCCCACGAAACGCAAAAAAAAAAAAAAATCTTCCAACAAACAAAAGCCCAGGACCAGATGGCTTCACAGGCGAATTCTATCAAACATTTAGAGAAGAGCTAACACCTATCCTTCTCAAACTCTTCCAAAATATAGCAGAGGCAGGAACACTCCCAAACTCACTCTACGAGGCCACCGTCACCCTGATATGAAAACCAGACAAAGATGTCACAAAGAAAAGAAAACTACAGGCCAATATCACTGATGAACATAGATGTAAAATCCTCAACAAAATACTAGCAAACAGAATCCAACAGCACATTAAAAAGATCATAGATCATGGTCAAGTGGGGTTTATCCTAGCAATGCAAGGATTCTTTAATATACGCAAATCAATCAGTGATACACCATATTAAGAAACTGAAGGAGAAAAACCATATGATCATCTCAATAGATGCAGAAAAAGCTTTTGGCAAAATTCAACACCCTTTTATGATAAAATCTCTCCAGAAAGTAGGCATAGAGGGAACCTATCTCAACATAATAAAGGCCATATATGACAAATCCATGGCCAACACTATTCTCAATGGTGAAAAACTGAAACCATTTCCTCTAAGATCAGGAACAAGACAAGGTTGCCCACTCTCACCACTATTATTCAACATAGTTTTGGAAATTTTAGCCACAGCAATCAGAGAAGAAAAAGAAATAAAAGGAATCCAAATCAGAAAAGAAGTAAAGCTGTCACTGTTTGCAGATGACGTGATACTGTACATAGAGAATCCTAAAGATGCTACCAGAAAACTACTAGAGCTAGTGAATGAGTTTGGTAAAGCATCAGGATAAAAAATTAATGCACAGAAATCTCTTGCATTCTTATACACTAATGATGAAAAATCTGAAAGAGAAATTAAGCAAACACTCCCATTTACCATTGCAACAAGAAGAATAAAATATGTAGGAATAAATCAACCTAAGGAGACAAAACACCTGTATGCAGAAAACTATAAGACACTGATGAAAGAAATTAAAAATGATACAAACTGATGGAGAGATATACCATGGATTGGAAGATTCAACATTGTGAAAATGACTATACTACCAAAAGCAATCTACAGATTCAGTGCAATCCCTATCAAATTACCAATGGCATTTTTCATAGAACTAGTACAAAAATTTCACAATTTGTATGGAAACACAAAAAACCCCGAATAGCCAAAGCAAACTTGAGAACAAAAAACAGAGCTGGAGGAATTAGGCTTCCTGACCACAGACTATACTACAAAGCTACAGTAATCAAGACAGTATGGTACTGGCACAAAAACAGAAAGATAGATCAATGGCACAGGATAGAAAGCCAGAGATAAACCCATGCACATATAGTCACCTTATCTTTGATAAAGGAAACAAGAATATACAATGGAGAAAAGACAGCCTCTTAATAAGTATTGCTGGGAAAAATGGATAGCTACATGTAAAAGAATAAAATTAGAACACTTCCTAACACCATACACAAAAATAAACTCAAAATGGATTAAAGACCTAAATGTAAGGCCAGGCACTATAAAACCCTTAGAGGAAAACATAGGCAGAACAATCTATGACATAAATTACAGCAAGATTCTTTTTTACCCATCTCCTAGAGAAATGGAAATAAAAGTAAAAATCAACAAATGGGACCTAAAGAAGCTTAGAAGCTTTTGCACAGCAAAGGAAATCATAAACAAGATGAAAAGACAGCCCTCAGAATTGGAGAAAATTTTTGCAAATGAAGCAACTGACAAAGGATTAATCGCCAAAATTTACAAGCAGCTCATGCAGCTCAACATCAAAAAAACAAACAACCCAATCCAAAAATGGGCAGAAGACCTAAATACACATTTCTCCATAGAAGATATACAGATTGCCAACAAACACATGAAAGGATGCTCAACATCACTAATCATTAGAAAAATGCAAATCAAATTACAGTGAGGTATAAACTCACACAGGTCAGAATGGCCATCATCAAAAAATCTACAAACAAAAATGCTGGAGAGGTTGTAGAGAAAAAGGAACCCTCTTGCACTGTTGATGGGAATGTAAATTGATAGGGCCACTGTGGAAAACAGTATGGAGGTTCCTTAAAAAACTAAAAAAAGAATTATCATAGGACCTAACAATCCCACTATTGGGCACATACCCTGAGAAAACCATACTTCAAAAAGAGACATGTACCACAATGTTCACTGAAGCTCTGTTTACAATAGCCAGGACATGGAAGCAACCTAAGTGCCCATTGACAGATGAATAGATAAAGAAGATGTGGCACATATATACAATGGAATATTACTCAGCCATAAAAAGAAACGAAATTGAGTTATTTGTAGTGAGGTGGATGGACCTAGAGTCTGTCATACAGAGTGAAGTAAGTCAGAAAGAGAAAAACAAACACAATATACTAACACATATATATGGAATCTAAAAAAAAAGGTCATGAAGAACTTAGGGGCAAGACGGGAATAAAGACCCAGGCCTACTAAAGAATGGACTTGAGGATATGGGAAGGGGGAAGGGTAAGCTGGGACAAAGCGAGAGAGTGGCATGGACATATATACACTACCAAACGTAAAATAGATAGCTAGTGGGAAGTAGACGCATAGCACAGGGAGATCAGCTCAATGCTTTGTGACCACCTACAGGGGTGGGATAGGGAGTGTGGGAGGGAGGGAGACGCAAGAGGGAGGGGATATGGGGATGTATGTATACATATAGCTGCTTCACTTTGTTATACAGCAGAAAGTAACACAACCTTGTAAAGCAATTATGCTCCAATAAAGATGCTAAAATACGTTCCCTTCCAAAAAAAACAGAAAGAAATGGAGACATTTGAGGGAAAACAAACAAACAAACAAAATCTCGATTTCCTGTGAAGGAAAAGCCCAAGTTCATAATTACATGTTAAAACTTGAAAGATATGTCCCCCAGAAAGATAAGAGATTTGAGGCAGAGGCGAGCACAGTGGATCTTCAGAGCATTCACCATGTGCCTGGAGACCAGGTGGGTAGGGGAAGTGATGTGTGTGAATCTGGGGCCAAAGAGGAGAGAGAAACCAGGCACTATTATGAATAGAAATTTAATACAAAGTGTTAAGACTATATCAGGTAATTGGAACAGGAGCGGTCGGGCTGGGATTCACAGTCTGGATGGCAGCTTTTGTACGTAGTGTTCATAACACACAGCCACGCCTGTCCACGTCCATGTTGTCCGTAGCTGCTTTTGTGCCACCACGGCAGAGCTGAATGGCTGCAACAGAAACCCCATGGCCCACAAAATGTAAACTATTTACCCTCTGTGACATTTAAAATGTTGACTTACCCCAAAATTAAAGTAACAAGGGATGGGGGAATTCCCCGGTGGCCCCATGGTTAGGACTCTGCACTTACCACATGCCAGCGGCCTGGGTTCGATGATCCCTGGTGGGGGAACTAAGATCCCGCCAGTCCCGTGGCCAAAAATAAAATAAAATAAAATAAGAAGGGATTGGCCAGAAAGAAGTAAAAGGAACCCAAATAATATAGGAATAGCAGATATGCAGAATAACCACTATCCCTGGGGCTTAGACAGAACACTCAAGGAAGCACTCCACCTCCAGGGCTGAGATCCAGACCTGGTTTGAATGGTTATGATAGTGGCTCACTCATGGTGGAGAAATTGTTGTGGTCTCATGCTGGCAGAACTTACCAGAAACATGCCTTCTGGAACTCGCTGGAAATCCACACACTAGCATGCCAAGGAAAACTGTCCATGAAGAGGTGTCTGCCTAGAGGCACTCTGCTACAAAACCATCCAAGGTAGGGAACAGGGAACTGCTGGCCCCTGGGTGCTTCTGGCTGCCATGCGCTGTAGAAGCCTGGAACTGGAGAAGCCCCCGATGCTGCAAGAGCTGGACACTGAAGAAACTCTAGCTGCTTTAGGAACCAGGCGCCAGCAGAGCTGGGTGCACTGCAAGAGCCACTCAGTTGAGCACATTAGAGGCAAGATGCAAGACCCTTTTCTGCTGCAATGTTGCTCCAGTGACCTCTACTGATAAAGCTTGACACTGTGCCAGCCTGCAAAGGAAAAGTCTCTGAAGGGCCCAGATCCATTTTCACACAGCAGGCAAAGAGAATGCACTTGGCCAATGGAAAAGAAATTGACAACTGGCACCTAATGATAAATGGGGCGGAGGGGGAAGGGTAAGCTGGAACGAAGTGAGAGTGGCATGGACATACATGCACTACCAAATGTAAAACGGATAGCTAGTGGGAAGCAGCCTCACAGCACAGGGAGATCAGCTCGGTGCTTTGTGACCACCTAGAGTGGTGGGATAGGGAGAGTGGGAGGGAGACGCGAGAGTGAGGAGATATGGGGATATATGTATATGTGTAGCTGACTCACTTTGTTATACAGCAGAAAATAACACACCATTGTAAAGCAATTATACTCCAATAAAGATGTTTTAAAAAATGATAAATGGGGCCAGAAAGGTAAGGAATTTAGTTGTTTGGATTCTATCCTGTATGTACATGAAAGCCTTAAAGTTTGGTTCTTAATTACTTCCATGAAAATGAAAGGTAAAGGGGGAGATTCTGTACATGTATATAAGTGTGTGTGTGTACAAAACCTATAGATACATGTATATGTGTGTGTGTATTTGTGGAACACACACATGATCTTTTATTGTTTTAAAAAGAGAAGAAAACATATCCCTGTTAAGGTAGTTTTTGTCTTATTAATCTTTTTTAATCCACTCTGCATTAGAAATAAGCTTTGCTCTAATCAACACTGTCTGGCCAGAGGAATGTTTTAGACTCACTCAACTTGCCTCCAAGTCTCTAAGATGGTGTGGGAGAAGGTAAACCAATGAGATAAACCCTGACTTCCCTACAAGTGTAAAAATCAGACAGATGTGATTGTTTCAGATAGGAACGGTGAGCAAAGAGCAACATAAATGAGTTTCCTCAGATGGTAACTTTTTGAACCCTGATTCATCTACAGAAATGGGACCCAGGATCCCCAAGTGATATTCAAACAGGGGTCAAGTTACACCACATCCATTGCTGGTCATGTCATCTCAGAGAAGAACACCCAGATCCTTAAATCCTCTGCCTTTTGAGAGAACAGAGGGAAGAGGCAATAGCATCAGCTCTGACTTTTCCTTTTTGTTGTACTCAAGATCTAAATAAATAGACCTCTTTTTCCTATGAATCCAGGAACCAACATCATCATGTGGTCAAGTCTCCCCAGGTGATTTCAATATGCAGCCATCATCGTGAATCACTGGATTAAGAAATGAGCAAAAGCAGAGACTTCAATGAAGTTTGGAGAAAGAAAGAATGCCAAGACTGGCAAAGAATCAGGAGAGTGGTTCCATGAAAACCAAAGGAAAAGCCAGTTTCAATAGGAATGAAGTCATGATTTAAAAAGTCAGGAGAGAAGTGGAAGCAATTCATTACACATGGCAATCAACGGGTGAGCTTAACAAGAACGGTTTAGGTGAAGTGATGAGAATAGACATTGCTAGGTTGGAGAAATCTGTAAGTGACAACTGAAAATAAGTATTGCTCTTTACAGAATTTTGTGATTTCAAGAGAAAACGGATAAAGTAGGAATCAGGTATAAGGGTAATTTTTCTATTTTTTTCTTGTTGTTTCTTCAGTTTTTCTATTATTTGGCTTTATGGAAGTTTATGTGTACAGTATAATAACATTTTTGCATTTATATATACCCATATAACCACAACATATAAAAATAGAGTGTTTCCCATCACACTAGCTGGGACCATAGCCTTTTCAAATCAATATGCCTAAGAGATATTACATTGATTTCTATCATCATTATGGAGTACTTTTCCCTATTCTCAATCTTCCCACAAATGGAACCATAAAGTATGTGAGTTTTTCTGTGTGTTATTTCTTTCAATATCATACATTTGAGATCGATCCATTTTTAGTATATATCAGTACTTACTATTTTTGTTCTTATGGGTGACATTCCATTATCTGACTATTCCACCCTTTGTTTTGTCCACCCACTAAGACTGCTAATCTATAAATATATAGATATATTTATATAATGCTAGGAAGAAAGTCAGGGGACTTTGCAACTCACCTTGTTTGCTTTCCTTTCCTTGGGGATCATAGCCCTCCATTCAATGCTGTTAGAGCCTGAAGGATATTCACTCATATATTTTGTCAACTGTTTATAATTGTGTAGTGTGAGAGTGGGCTGGGACCCAACTCCTCTGCTGTGAGCAAAACTGTATCTGTGTTTTATTTTGTTTAATTATGGAAAATACTAGTGGATTCCTATATATTGAAGGAAAGGACAGTGGGAGGGGGGTTGAGATGTTTTAGAAACACAAAAATGGGAAGTCCCTGGAGGTCCAGTGGTTAGGGCTGGAGGTTTTCACTGCTGAGGGCCCGGGTTCAATCCCTGGTCAGGTAAGATCCTGCAAGACAGGCTTCCCTGGTGGCGCAGTGGTTGAGAGTCCGCCTGCCAATGCAGGGGACACGGGTTCATGCCCCAGTCCAGGAAGATCCCACATGCCGCGGAGCGGCTGGGCCTGTGAGCCATGGCCGCTGAGCCTGCGCGGTGCCTGTGCTCCGCAACAGGAGAGGCCACAGCAGTGAGAGGCCCGTGTACCGCAAAAAAAAAAAAAAAAAAAAAAAGATCCTGCAAGACACATGGCATGACCAGAAAAACAAAACAACCAAAAAAAACAGAAGAGCGAAGTGATAATGAACTGCATTAAAGAAGAAATTGTAGAGGGGATAAGTTCTAGGGTTAAGGTAAGTAACTGGCTTTGGCTTTCAATAAACCTCTTAAAAGATAAGCAATAAATATGGCCATATTTAAATTCGGGGATGATATTGATCCTCCCAAATAGCCACTTTTCTGGTTTGTTTGTTTGTTTCATTTTGTTTTGTTTTTAACTCATGTTTGTGGTCAGATCATGTGCTGAGAGTCAGAGGGATAAGGCTGGCATCAGATTATCAATCAATGGCTGTGTGTAAGGGCCACCTTGGTGACTGAAAAGGAGATCAGGGACTGTCAGAATAAACACAGAACCACCAAGAGAGGTCCACTAAGGTTGGAAATAAGTCAGTGATATGATCAGCTTCTTTATTTTTAGGTTCACATTCATAGTTAGTGTATTAGTTTTGTAGAGCTGCCATAATAAAGGACTGGGTGGTTTAAAAATCAGAAATTTATTCTTGCATTTCAGTAGGCTGGATGTCCAAAATCAAGGTGTCAGCATCGTTGATGCCTTCTGAGGATTGTGGGTGAACGTTCTTTTCCAGCTCTCTTTTTTTGGGTTGTGGTTGGACATCTTCTCTCTCTGTCTCTACACATTGTTTTCCCTCTTTGTGTATCTCTGTCTGTATCCTAATTTCCCTCTTTTATAAGGACATTAGTCCCATTGAGGTAGGGTCCATCATAATGATCTCACCTTAACTTGATTACCTCTGTAAATACCCTGTCTCTAAATAAGGTCAGATTTTGAAGGCTTGAGGGTTAGAACTTCAACATACAAATTTGGGGGGAACACAATTCAATCCACAACATTTAGCAAAATGATTACAAATAATTTTTTATACATTACCGCGGTGTAAGGAATCAAGTTGAGACAAATAAAAACATGACTATGAAATGTCTGTAGAGCTTGGATAAATTTAGTACATATAACATACATGGTCAGTGGAGTACCAAGCAGCAGTGGGGGAGACTAGAAGGTGCAGTGACATTAATGCCTCAGCCAAGATGCAAATAATAGAAGATGTATTTTCTATAGAGATTTTAAAATCAATAACAAAACAGACCAAAAGTCATTTGTTGATGTAAGTTCTAACAATTGCTGCAGTTACCTTTAAGTTTTAATAACATATATTGGCTCAAAATTTGCATATTTTTATTTCTTATCTTAAATGAATATGGTCTTGCAGATGGCCATCAACTTGGAAAACTAGTTAGCACAGCCCTAATTCTACCAAGTGGAAGGAGTTCACACATTCGTTACATTCATTTTGAGAATAAGTAAGTGATGGCTGGAGTTATTCAAGCTTATTTTAGGCACAGATCTTGTCTTTGAAGTCTTTGGTCCTACATTTCCCTGTAACTTGTAAAAATGTCACAGTTGCCATTACCAATAGTGATACATTGCCGTCCAATTTTGTGGTGATAACAATTTTATCCAGGGAAGGCTCCATACTCCTTTTGAAGGTAGAAACTTCTATAATCAGAAGGTCATGTTTAGTAAGAAGATTTTTCCCCCTTTGCTCAGAAGAAGAGCTTCATTTTTGCCTATGATGTACCATTTAAATAAAGAAGATTTCTGAAGGAAGCTACCCAACAGAGAGAGGGAACATACCAAGTAACAGTAAAAATAGTAAAACAGAGTGGTTAGAAATGTTTTTATCATGATGAAAAAGCAGAACGATTCCCATCAGCTGTACAGCTCTTAGGAGGGGGCTTACAAAGAGAAGACCCTATTTTAGCAGAGTAGAAATGTCCCCCAAATTATAAAAAGTGTGATTCAGATACACAGCTCCTTTTCATTTATGTCATGAGAAAGCTTATCATTGTGTGTTCGTTTGATGAAATCTAGGACAGAAACTTGTCAGGGAAAAGAAGTCAAGGAGAAGGGAAAAAAGGTTCAAAAGTAGCTGAAATATTCTCCAGAGGAAGTTCCTGAGTTAAAAGAAGTAGACAGTCTACCAGATATCTAGGATTCTGGCAGAACAGCTGAAATTTCCAAAAGGACAAAGTTGGACATTGTTATATGTTTTGATTGAAACTTTGGAAATTTAGGGAAAGAAAGTCCTAGTAGGATTTATAGCAAGGTGTCACTCAACAGTCTGGGTGGCAACAGTGGGAGGAATAGCCCTGTCCCCGCTGTTGCAGGGATTTGGGGTTGAGGTTTGATGGAGCCAGCTCTCCTCTCGATACTTTAAGAGAATCTGAGGAGGCTGCTGGGAGGAAGAGACTGGATACAGGAAGAACTTCTGGGAAGCTGGGAAAGCCCATGGGGATTGGGATGAAAGAGGAAGGACAGTTTGGACAGATATTCTCACATAAGCTGTTGCCGAGTAGCCTAATTTTCAAGTTCCACAGCATTTGGCCTAATTTTAAATAGCCATAGTTGAAAAGATAAAACAAAATAGAGAATGGAGGCCAACGATTAGAAAAAGATCCTTTAAGTCAGTAAATGGTGTAAGAAAAAAAAAAAAGAAAGAAAGAAACCTTATTGTGTTGTGCAGAGGAACACCTATTTCATAGTAAGACAACCCAAGTTTAAATTCCAGCTACACCACTCTACTAGCTATATGATCTTGGGCAGTTTATTTAATCTTTTGACTTAGTTTCCACATCCGTAAAATAGGGATGACAGTATCATCTGCCTCCCATGATTGTAAAAGTACATTGGAACTGTTTAGGACAATGCCTGGCACTTAGTTTCCTCTTTTTTTTTTTTTTTTTTTTTGAGCAATTACTACTCGTAAAAAAAAAAAGTGAGAACTTGATCAAAGAGAGAAACCTGCTAAAATTTTCAGAGTAATCTAAACACCAAATTGTATTTTTGCTTAATTTTTTTTATTGTGGTTAAGAACACTTAACATAAGATCTACCTTCAAAAATTTTTTAAATGTATGGTTCAGTGTTGTTAACTAGAGGCTGGATGTTTAGGGCACCTCTCTGGAACTTATTTATCTTGCATAATGGAACCTTGATATCCATTGAACTACATCTCGGGACTTCCCTGGCGGTCCAGTGGTTAGGACTCTAGGCTTCCACTGCAGGGGGCACGGGTTCCATCCTGGTCAGGGGACTAAGATTCCGCATGCCATATGGTGGAGCCAAAAAATAATAATAATAATAATAAGCATGCACTACATCTCTCCATTTCTCCCTGCTCCCAGACCCTGGCAACCACCATTCTACTCTCCAAGTTACAGCATCATTTACAGTAGCCAAGATATAGAAACAAACTTAACGCCTATTGACAGATGAGTGGATAAAGAATCACTTTGCTGTACAGCAGAAACCAACACAATGTTGGAAGGCAACAATATTCCAATAAAATTTTTTAAATTAAAAAGAAAATGTGGCATATACATAGTAAGAAATATTACCCAGTCTTAGAAAAGAAGGAAATCCTGTTCTATTCAACAACATGGATGAACCTTGAGGACATTATGCTAAGTGAAATAAGCCATTCATGGAAGGACATATAGGTGTACGATTCCACTTATGTGAAGTATCTAAACCCAATTTAAATTCAGCTTCTGCCGGCCTTTCAAACATAGGTAAAATATTTCAGTATTTTCTTGTTTTGAGTGATCTAGAAATTGGAAATACTTTTAAAAGTAGAAGAAAAGCCAATTCCTAACCATTTTCAACCTGAAAAATCTAGATGGGAAAGAGTCTTATGAGAAAGCTCCTTGTTTTGACATTTTTGCTCTTTTCTTTTTCGGAAGAGAAGTTAAGGAAAACACTTGGATATTGGAATGCCAACGTGAACTGAGTCATCGGGTAGTAAAGTCAATTTTCTAGTAAGTGCAGTTAGCTCTAAGCCTATCACCCCCATAGAAGGAGAGGCATATTCAAACTGAAACACACAGAATCCAAACATCTGAGTTATACACTTTCCTAGTATAACATAGCTTTCCTCTGTATGGGCCCAGATGTTACATGAGTCTATCCAAGAAAAACAAAACAAAACAGAAATATTGTGTTCAGTGAGTAGAGTATTAAACTCTTGGGCGACTGACACAGCTTGTCTCCCCTGAGAGGGTAGGAACATGCTGGGTTTCCCTAATCGAATCTTGAGCTGGGGGTCCATATTCCCATATCCCCTTCCCTTCCAGAAGGTGAGCTGATTGTGAGCACGCCAACACCGGCATATTATTGGGAATTCATTCATTCAGAAAATATTTATCGCCCACCTATGGTGTGCCATGCATGGAGACAGGCCCTGGGGATGGAACCCTGCACTGCTGCACTCACAGAGTTTAAATTCTCTCGTGGGAAGACAGACAATACACAGCGAAACTAGTAAGATCATTCCAGATAAGCATAAGTTTCATGAAGAAGGAAAACACAGTAATGAGACACAGAATAGGCTGTCAAGACATTTTCGTGGAACGAAAGAAGGAAAACAGCTCCTCTACAAATGTCCTCTTGGCAACCCCTCCAGGAAACACAGATGCCCTCTTCCTAAGGTTACTGGTGGTGAAGTTTCCTCCTCACCAGCTATGCAATAAAAGTCCATAAAGAAAGAGTCTCGGGTTTCCCTGGTGGCGCAGTGGTTGAGAGTCCGCCTGCCGATGCAGGCGACACGGGTTCGTGCCCCGGTCCGGGAGGATCCCACATGCCGCGGAGCGGCTAGGCCCGTGAGCCATGGCTGCTGAGCCTGCGTGTCCGGAGCCTGTGCTCCGCAACGGGAGAGGCCACAACAGTGAGAGGCCCACGTACCGCAAAAAAAAAAAAGAAAGAGTCTCCTGGTCCCTGGTCCCCATCTTGTCACCCTACACCTGCCCCCCACCCCAAAACACACAGACACACGAGTTTCATCATAGAAGCCAGTTAGGCTGTTCTTGGAAAAACTCTTAGTCAAGTTCCTCAATCTGATTATGCATAAAATCTTTTGAGTGCTTTCTATAATCCAGGTATTAGCCCCCCAAACTGTACATGTTTATTCACATACAACACCCACGATAACATTATCATCTAGGTAATATTTTTATCCCCCTTTTACAAATTAGAATGTTAAGGCACAGAGGAATTTAGTAACTTGCTGAAGGTCTTACATCCGCTAAATGGCAGAGTCGAGATTTAAACCAAAGCAATTTGGCTTCAGGGTCTGAGCTCTTTCTTTGATACCATGGAAAATGAAGGAGCCATAGTAATAAGGATAAGGTATTTTCCTCCCCACGCCTCTGCTCAACACGTGTGCAGGCTTCCTCACCAAGTCTCTGAGTGCACAAGTTTTGTTTATTTGCAAGAAGAATCGGGAGAGCCATCATGGGGAGACATGTGCATCATACCTGCAAGGGAGACATTCTTCTTTTCTCCTTCCTTGTGTTCCTCAAATACTTCTGTTAGAGAATCAGACTGACTCATGACTTCCTGAGGCCTAGCATCTCTGGACTCCAGAAAAGATCAGGGTTGTGTCATTGGGGAGATGACATTTTGCTACATGAAATTATGTTTTTATTTGTCCTCTCCCTTACTAAACTATAAACTGCTAGAGGGTGTGGTTTATGACTTGCTTAGTATTTTATCCCCAGCATTTAGCAAAGTTCCAGAAATGTAAGGTTACTTATAAGGCATCTAGGAAATGAATGAATGAGTGAGTGATGAGATTACAACTCCAAACGTGCATGTACTGAGTTCTTGATTCGTTTTGCCTCTTCCACAGTGGAATAGTCATTTTTGCAGAGAGCAGTGCACCACCAAGCAGTAAAGTGTGGCTGCCCTCAACTGGACCATCAAGATCAGCAAAAGAAAAATTAAGAGAATGAAAATTAGTGTTGCTTTGAACCCTTCTCCACCAAGGAAACTCGATTTAGATGCTCTTATAAAATAATTCCTTTTATAAACATGCATTTGATCTCATCCACTCGTTCACGAATTATTCCTGTGTTTGGTGCTCTGTTTTGACTCCAAGCTCCCTTCTGGATCCCCATCTGTCAATAACGACGTGTTACAATTATAACTTCCCCTCAGTCAAGTCTGCTAGTTTTCTCATACTCAGTTGCTATAGCACTTCAGCCTCCTCCTAAAGATCCTTGTTTTTAATACTGCACATTTTTCTCTACTATTCATTTACTTACGCCCTTTCACAGATTTTTGTCGACATGCAACTGACTTTGACACTTGACAGTTTTCTGAAGCTTTTGCTAAGTAAATTGAAAATGGGGAGAGTACAACAGGAAATAAACTGGTGTCAGTACAGGCTGTGCTTCCATGTTACATCATCTGAAACCCCACTGCAGTCACCTCAACCCCACAGAGGGAGGATTCGTCTCTGTTTGGTATGAGTTCGTCATATTTGTTTACTGTTGTCATTGGTAGAATTTTCAATTGTAGACACTTGAAAACTTGGCTGAAAAAATAAAAACGGAATAGAGTGGGAGAAAATATTTGAAAATCATAAATCTGATAAGAAGAGAATTGTATCCAGAATATATGAAGAATTCTTACAACTCTACAATAAAAAGATACATAATGCCATTTAATAATGGAAAAGGTTTGGAATAAATATTTTCCAAAGAAGATACACGAATGGCCAAGAGCCCATGAAAAGATGGTCACCATTATTCATCATTAGGGAAATACAAATCAAAATCACAATATTTAACTTCACGCTGACTTAACATGGCTACTGTCAAAAAATAAAGACAATAACAACCATTGTTAGGAACGTGGCGAATTAGAACCCTCATACTTTGCTGATGGGGATGTAAAATAGGGCAGCAACTTGGAAAACAGTTTGTAGTTCCTACAAATTTAAATATAGAGTTAACATGTGACCCAGCAATTCCATTCCTAGATAAATACCCAAGAGAAGTGGAAATTATGTCCTCATAAATACTGATATTAATGCTTATAGCAGCACTATTCCTAACAGCCAAAATGTAGAAACCCCAAATGTTCATCAGCTGGTAGGTGGATAAACAAAATGTAGTACAGCCATACAAAGGAGGAATATTCTTCCACGGAAAAGAATGCAGTATTGATACATGCTATAACAAGGACGTAACTTAAAAATATTAAGCTAATGAAAGAACCCAGACACAAAGAGTCATGCATTGTATAAACCTATATAAATTAATGTCCAGAATAGGCAAATCCACAGAGACAGAAGGTAGTTTAATAGTTCATAGGGAAGAAGGGGGAGTGACTGGATATGAGTAGGGGATGTTCTTTTAAGGATGATGAAAATGTTCTAAAATTAGATTATGGTGATAGGTACAAAATCCTGTGAATATACTAAAAACCATGGACTTGTACAATATAAATAGATGTATTTTATGATACATGAATTAGATCTCAATAAATTTGTTTTAAAAAAAGGGAATACTATAGCCCTCCACAAGTCCTGAAAAATAGCTGTCATTGATTCAAGATGGTTGTAAACTCTTTGGAAAAAGTTGAAAGGGCAAAATTATTTCACAGACTGAATTATCAGTGAGTGTGAGTGAGGCTGATTTTCATCTTTGAAGAACACATCACCATACAATTAGATATAAGTGCTAGAAAAGTGTTTGTCAGAAGAACATGTATGTTTTGTATTTTCTTTGTATCAATGCATCTCATTAAGTAATATATGTTTTTAAATTTACCTATCTCAGAGACAAACTCTGAAACTTTTTAATCAATGGTTTTGATTTAAAATAGCATAAAAGGGACAAATTAGTTTAAGAAATGAGTTTTTCTCATTTTCTGGACCCTTTGCTGCCTGGAGGATAATACAGGTGTTATTCACTATGGGTAGAAAGTTTGTTGATTTTGTTTAGGTTTGTGGATTGTGAAGTAATTCATTCTACATCTGTGGTATTGGACTTGGGGATCACCACTGAGGAGCAGCAATGATGCCCTTCTTACATTTTGTCAGAACTTATACCTGTAGATTTTCCTAGCAGAATGTTTCCTCTAAAATAATAAGGTCTCAAGAGATAACAAAGAGCAGGCACCTCATTTATGGTGTCATGTGGACTACCAAATGAGTACATGGATTTCGGGTGCATATTTTTTCTGTGTGTGTGTGTGTGTGTGTGTGTGTGTGTGTGTGTGTGTTTGTATCCCCAGAAGACTTCAGACCTCATTTCAAATTGTTAAATTGCCTAGGAACGTGATTCTATATATCAAGATGTTAACTCTCTTTATAATGAAGAAATGAAACTAGCATGAAATTAGGGTATTTAATTTTGGAATCATATTTTAGTGAGAGAAACCTGGTTTCTATTGACTCAGTAGATTCTTGTCATATCAAGTTTATTGTGGTTGAGTTTTGTTGAAGCAAACATATATAAATGTACAGGTTTCATGTATAATTGGGAAGCATAGATAAAAATAATTTGACATTGAAATTTATACTTAAGAAATTGTGCACTTCGTTGCAATCAATTTTTCATTACGCTGTTGTGATCAATAGCTACAAATAAGATATAAATACTCTATTATTGATGGGGTGCATGTCAGTATAAAATGTGCAGTTTTCTATAGCATTTCAGGGGAAGGAAATTGTATTATGCAGTTGCCAATGATATTCATATTGCTCTGTAGAGAATATCTATTAAAATCAATGTATAGTAAGTCAATATGAGGATATTTTATAACATTGAGAAAGGGCACAGTGTATATAAAAAGACAAAACTGTCTTTAAAATATTACCTTCAATTCTTTTGTAAAGAGTTGGTTTGGATTGTTGAAATAATAAGAATACATGGATTTCTTATCATTGGAAAACTAGTCCAGCTTGGCCATTTACCACGTCTGCTTACCTCAGAAAGCTGTTTGCCTTATGAAAATTACTAAATAAAATGAGTCTATTCTTCCCCCAACACACTTCACATCAGTGAGTATGCTTCAGAATAGCCACGGACCATACATTTATGAAAGAGCAACAGGGGAGTAAACAAGGGATGCAGAAAATCTTCAGACTCCAAAGAAATATGTTACACATGCTATTGGTCATGGTATTTCAGGTCCTAAAACTGTGATCACAAGCCCTATAGTCCCATTCACTTAGAAAATAAATATGATCTGAGCAATGAATGTAATAAGAAATATTTTGGTGGTTGATAGCTAAAGAGTGGTGGACTTGACTGAGGATATTTGTTTCCTTTTAAAATTCTTGATTATTTTTTTGTTAACTTTACATATGGTGTTTTTTTTTGAAGAATAAAACAATAGGTCATAAAGTTCTCAGATTTATTTTAAATAGCCAGACTACTTCTAAATTACTTCACTCAATCACTTCTTCTTCAATGATAATCCATTTGGCAATAATATAAGTACATTTTAATCTATGACAAATTGTGTCTGTCTGCCCTATTTGAAACTGTACCAGTTTTACATTTTTTGTCGTGGAAATAAGACTTGATAAAACAAATAGCTCCACAATGAGACTGATTGCCAAAAGGTTCATATTATATTTATAGTCAAATAATATTTATATTTATTCATTATCTGGACAAACGTGGCACTCTGTGGGGCACCTACACCTACTTATAAAGCATAAGTGGAGATGAAATTCACCTAGAAATATTGATATTCCTATTTTGAAAGACATATTTCTAATTTAATGGATAATTTTTTCCAAATAACGTGATTATGAGTAAGCAGTATTTTGAAGGAAAGAAAGGATAAAAAAATATGACTTACGGGGTGGCTTGAAATTGTGTGTGTGTGTGTGTGTGTGTGTGTGTGTGTGTGTGTAGAAATATTCATCACTGATAAAATTCTATTAAAGTACAAATATTTATTAAGCCACACCCCCTGGAACTCTGGGAGAGTCAAAGACCATATAACTTAAGAAGCTTTTAATTTCATAGGAGAGCTGTATTAGTCTGTTTGGGCTACCGTAACAAAATACCATACTGAATGGCTTAGACAGAGAAATTTATTCTCTTACAGTTCTTCAAGCTTGAAGTCTAAACTCAAGGTATCAGCAATGCCAATTTCTCTCTGTGTCCTTCTCACCATGTCCTCAAACAGTCTTTCCTCTGTGTGCAAGCTATTATATCTCTTCCTCTTCTTATAAAGACACCAGTCCTATTGGAGTAGAACTCCACCCTGATGACCTCATTTAACCTTAACTACCTCTTTAGGGACCTCATCTCCAAATACAGTCACATTGCGGGTTAGGGTTTCAACATATGAATTTTGGTGGGACACAATTCAGTCCATACCATGAGCTAAGAAATGTGCACAAGTGTCTTCAGTTTGTTTAGTGGGTGTCCTAAAAGTACTTTGGGATTTAGGAGAGGGGAACCATTTTAAAAATCTTTTAGGGTCTGACCATCAGTTATGTCATCCTTAAGATGAAGTGGGGATGGCCTAGGAGACATTTATGAACTTTTCAGTTTAAAACTACCAAGAATCATTGAAACTGTGATCAAAGTAGATTTCATCCATCTAACAACCTGCAGGGTCTGAGAGCAGGCAGGTTTTTCTTGGGGGGAGGTAGAACAGTGAGGGTGCCACTTGCTATGGGCACAGCCTGGGCAGAGCAGAGACGGTCACGGTGGGCATGTGCAGAGAATGGCGAGCAGTGCCATTTGGTGCTGTTTGGTGAGAACACAGAGGACCTGCAGGGAATCAATGAGTACAACACCTAAACTGAGGAGTTTCAAACGTCAGCGATAGCATGTTTTGATAGGGCGCCAATGACAGTATTCTTAGCTTTTGAGCATGAAAGTAAGTACACTTAAAGTGATCCTCAAAGACCCTTTATCTTACAGAAGAAAGGAAAACGGATGGCAATGTGAATTAGTGGAAGAAGGGAGACAGGAGCCCACTGACACCATCATGATGCAGCCATAGAATCGTGGTCCTTCTCAGGCTTCAAGCTGACCTTGCTTGTATTGATGAAAGAAATTAAAGATGATACAAACAGATGGAGAGATATACCATGTTCTTGGATTGGAAGAATCAACATTGTGAAAATGACTACACTACCCAAAGCAATCTACAGATTCACTGCAGTCCCTATCAAATTACCAATGGCATTTTTCACAGAATTAGAACAAAAAATTTTCAAATTTGTATGAAAACACAAAAGTCCCTGTATAGCCAAAGCAATCTTGAGAAAGAAAAATGGAGCTGGAGGAATCAGGCTCTCTGACTTCGGACTATACTCCAAAGCTACAGTCATCAAAACAGTATGATACTGGCACAAAAACATACATATAGATCAGTGGAAAAGGATGGAAAGCCCAGAAATAAGCCCAGGCACCAATGGTCAGTTAGTCTATTACAAAGGAGGCAATAATAAGTGGTGCTGGCAAAACTGGACAGCTACATGTAAAAGAATGAAATTAGAACATTCTCTAACACCATATACAAAAATAAACTCAAAATGGATTAAAGACTTAAATGTAAGACCAGATACTATAAAACTCCTAGAGGAAAACATAGGCAGAACACACTTTGACATAAACCACAGCAATATCTTTTTGGCTATGTCTCTTAGAGTAATGGAAATAAAAACAAAAATAAACAAGTGGGACCTAGTTAAACTTAAAAGCTTTTGTGGGACTTCCCTGGTGGCACAGTGGTTAAGAATCCTCCTGCCAATCCAGGGAACACGGGTTCAAGCCCTGGTCCCAGAAGATCCCACATGTTGTGGAGCAACTAAGCCCATGCACCACAACTACTGAGCCTGCAAGCCACAACTAGAGCCTGAGAGCCACAAATAATGAAGCTTGCGTGCCTAGAGCTCGTGTTCTGCAACAAGAGAAGCCACCACAATGAGAAGCCCACGCACCGCAGCGAAGAGTAGTCCCTGCTTGCCGCAACTAGAGAAAGCTCACATGCAGCATCGAAGACCCAATGCAGCCAAAAACAAACTTAAAAATATAAATGAATAAAAATTAAAATTTGATATAAAAAAAGCCTTTTGCACTGCAAAGGAAACCATAAGCACAATGAAAAGACAATTTACAGAATGGGTGAAAATATTTGCAAATGATGTGACTGACAAGGAGTTAATTTCCAAGATATAAAAACAGCTCACACAGCTCCATATCAAAACAAACCAACAAATAACCAGATCAAAAAACGGGCAGAAGATCTAAATAGACATTTCTTCAAAGAAGACATACAGATGGCCAACAGGCACATGAAAAAATTCTCAACATCCCTAATCATTAGAGAAATACATATCAAAACTACAATGAGGTATCACCTCACTCCAGTCAGAATGGCTATTATTAAAAAGTCTACAAACAATAAATGCTGGCGAGGATGTGGAGAAAAGGGAACCCTCCTACACTGTTGGTGGGAATATCAATTGGTACAGCCACTATGGAAAACAGTATGGAGGTTCCTTAAAAATTAAAAATAGAATTACCATATGATTCTGCAATCCCACTCCTGGGCCTATATCTGAGGAAAACCATAATTTGAAAAGATACATGCATCCCCATATTCACTGCAGCACTGTTTACAATAGCCAAGACATGGAAACAACCTAAATGCCCATCAACAGATGAATGGATAAAGAAGATGTGATATATATATATATAAAATGGAAAACTACTCAGCTATAAAAAGAATGAAATAATGCCTTTTGCAGCAACATGGATGGACCTAGAGATTATCATATGAAGTGAAGTAAGCCAGAGAAAGACAAATATATGATATCACTTGTATGTGGAATCTAAAGCAGAAAAGGAAAAAAAAAAGATACAAGTGAACTTATTTACAAAACAGAAATAGACTAACAGACTTAGAAAACAAACTTATGGTTACCAATGGGGAAAGGAAAGGGGAAGGGATAAACTGGGAGTTTGGGCTTAATATATACACACTACTATATATAAAATAGATAACTAACAAGGACCTACTATAGCCAAGGAACTATACTCAGTATTTTGTAACAACATATAAGGGAAAACAATCTGAAAATATATATATATTCTTTTTCAGATTCTTTTGAATCTGAAAGATAGATGATAGATGATAGATGATAGATAGATAGATAGATAGAATTGAATCACTGTGTTGTACACCTTAAACTCACCCAACATTGTAAATCAACTCTGCTTCAATTAAAAATGTATACTATACTAATACCATGCAATATATTTGAAATAAAGCTTAGTAAAACAGAAAAGTATTGGCAAGGATTCTTAGAAAAAGGAACCCTTGTAAACCTTTGTATGCTGTTGGTAGGAAGGTTACTTTGGACAGCCATTATGGAAAATCGTATGGAAGGTCCTCAAAAATTAAAAACAGAACTGCCAGTTGATCCAGCAATCCCACTTCTGGGTATATATTTAAAGAAACATAATCAACATCTCAAGAAGATATCTGCAGTCCCATGTTTATTGCTGCATTATCACAATAGCCATGATATGGAAACTACCTAAATGTCCATTGATGTATGAACGGATAAAGAAGATGGAATATGATGCGGTCATAAGAAAGAAGGGAATCCGGTCATTTGCAACAACGTGGATGAAACCAGAGGACTTTATGCTAAGTGAAGATAGCCAGGGAAAGACATATACTATATGATCTCACTTATATGTGGAATCTAAAAAAAAAAGTCAAACTCATAGAAACAGAGAATGAATGATGATTACCAGGGGCTGGAGTTTGGGCAAGATAGGGTGATACTAGTCAAAGGGTACAAGCCTTCAGGTGTCAGAGAATAAGCTTTGGGGATCTAATAAAAAAAAAACATAGTGACTATAGTTAATAACAATGTGCTGTGCGCTTGAAATTTGCTAAGAAAGTCGAACTTAAGCATTCTCACCACACAAAAAAAATGTTAACTGTGAGAGTTGATAGATGTGTTAATTACCCTGATTGTGGTAATCATTTCACAAACTATACATATGTGAAATCATCACACTGTACACCTTAAATATATACAATTTTATTTGTCAATTATACCTCCCTAAAGCTGAAAAAATCTAATGAAGAAATGACCAACTGAAAAACAATTTGATACAATACTTTAAGGCCAAAGAACTACAAAGGACTAAACACATGTATTTTATTACTTGTCCTTTTTCTTTTACAACATTATTTCTTACAATTAAAAGGAGCAAATAAATAAAAGGCAATCATCACTGCTATGGTCTTATCGTGAAGTTGAAGGACATCTACAGAATGACACTGACCGTTCCCCAGTTTTCTAATCTGCTCTGTGCTGGCTCATCAATCATAGGACCACAGACTTTTTCAGATGAAAGAGACTAGAGAAATTGTCTCCTACATTTTTTTATCTCCTCCAGCAATTTGTGACAACAAAATCAGCTTCCTCATATTCGCACTAAAACAGATGCTCATGGACTGAACACGTCCTACAGTATTAGCATTATTATAAGCAAATTATAAACAGATAGCCAACCATAGCATTACTAGGTGAGATGTTCTGGCATCGGGAGATATTTTAAGTTTACCTGGACCACAGGTGCAATACACTTCATTAAATCTGAACAATTTTTATTAGATAAATTCATTATTCAATCTTTATTGAATGCCTACTATGTACTAGACACTAAGGATGGGCAAAATGAATAATCTACAGCCTCAAGCTGAATATAATTTGATGGTGAATATAGAGGCATAAAGCAATAGTAATGAGAAAACGTGATGATTGTGATACAGTGTACAGCGGCACAGGGAAATCACAGCATTCCTGACAATCATTGAATGATGACCATGTGACAGGCACCACCCTAAGCTCTTCACATGTGTCAATAATTCAACCCTCTATGAAACCCCAAGAGGTAGGTACTGTTTTTTGTTTGTTTGTTTTTTGCGGTAGGCGGGCCTCTCACTGTTGTGGCCTCTCCCATTGCGGAGCACAGGCTCTGGACGCGCAGGCTCAGCGGCCGTGGCTCACGGGCCCAGCCGCTACGCGGCATGTGGGATCTTCCCGGACCGGGGCACGAACCCGTGTCGCCTGCATTAGCAGGCGGACTCTCAACCACTGCGCCACCAGGGAAGCCCGTGTTTCTGACGCTCATTTTGTAGGTGAAGGCGTGGAGGGACGACACTGCCAAGTGGCCTGCCCTAGATCACACAGTAACCACATGGCAGAGCCAAGATTCAAACACAAGTCTGAGGTCTTGCTCCAGAGCTTTTCTGGAAGAGCAAAGGAGGCCACCTAAGCCAGGTGAGGTGAGCCTTTAAACAGGAGGGGCAGGCACTGGATGTGGAGGACGAGAATGCCAGGTAGAAACTGCATTGGCAGTGCAGCCCAGCTGCTGGTGTGGTCAGAGGATGCAATTCAGTGTCGCTGAAGGGTAAAGTGCAAAGTTCAAGTCAGAGGGGGATGGAGGGGAGAGGGGAGGGCAGGGCTCCAGCTGCCTGCTAAATCACTTGCCCTTTTACCTGAAGGGCAGAGTCTCCCAAACCCTTCTCACTGCTCGTTACTTGATACAAGGGCTCTCTAATCAAATAATCCTAGGAAGCTCTGTTAAACGCATTTTAAACAGGGTCTTTTTCAGCAGGATTTGGCAGCGTCATTAAAAGGCTCACGTGAGCTTTCGGTCTTCCCCATAGTTTCCAGACCATTGAGACATTTCGTTAAACAGCGTCTCATGGGACTGACTGCCCCTCCAAACCCACTGTGGGAAACACATTGCAGGCAAAGGAGACTTGCTTAGTGAACTGCCCAGAGAAGTCTTCTGATCAGATGTGCCCTTGTGCTGAAATTCTGGAGCCTGTGGAAGATTTGGATTTAACAAAGCCAAAACGGGAGGTATAGAGATCAAAGCGCTGTGTCCATGCTGGTAAAACTCTTTAACACATATGTACTTCTTTTTCAAAGCCCTTATTTCCCTTCTGCAGTTCCTCCATTCTTCCTCAAATTCAGGACAATGATTTTTGTGCTTGACTATGATTCTTAGCTAAGTCATGAACGATATCTAGCACTGTATCTAGAATTGGGGGAATGAAAGAGTATTGATACGAGAGTATCATGTCGGAGCGGAGAGCTCCTGAATATTTCTTTTAATAGGGGCTCTGGGAATCCCAAATATCTTTAAGATCCAAAACAATAAACTGCAGTGGTGGAAAGGTTGACAGGAATTGATACCTTGGGAAAATAGAAAGCAAATAACACCTGGTGCACAAACACCTGCTGAGCCTGGTGATAGGACTGTCCTTGCTTTGGATAAACTTCATTTGGACGAGCTTTGTTAAGGCTCTATTTCTTGATCACTGTACAATGTGAAACATCAGAATTGCAGCAAATGTCGTAGGGCCAGTGATTTGGTTTTTGAGAGCAGTATTCTACAGGGCACAGGAGAAAGTGAAAAACAGAACCTGAATATCAGGATTAGAGTTAGGAAAAATATATCTTTCTAGACCTTGTGTGTGTTAATAGTAATTACGAAATATGGTAGCCATTCAAATCTTTACTCAGTTCTTTAGGGTAAGGACAGTGGTACCCAGGGGAAGTACGTGCAGCTCTGAATGAAATGAAGGTTTATCAGCAGACATATGTTAGGACAATAAATTACAAAAATTTCTAGTATGAGTAAGAATCCTAGGGCCAACATTTATGGTAATATGACTGTGTACACAAAAATAGAGGACAGGTAAAGCATCGGCAGACCTCACATCTCAAACACAGGGAAATTAGTTTCCTTCGTTTTATTCTAAAACATTTTTTTTCCTTTCTAAGGAAAGCTTAACATTTCCTGAAAGAGAAGTAACGTGTCCGTGCCTTTTTTACTGAAGCAGGTACCTTATTCCAGCAGCTGGAGCTTCAACACAGAAGGGCTTTCTTCCTCTGTCACTTTTAGCTTTAGGCATTTCAAAATTAATAGAGTGGGTCAAGTGAGGGGCATATTTGCAGCCTGTGTTGGATGAAAGTGAACATAAATATGCTTCTACCAAATGACTCTGAGAAAACATTTATAAGGAGACGAAACTTAAAAAAAAATCTTGAGACAATAAAGTAATTGGATTGAATCTGAGAAAATGCATGCTGCCTCTTACTTGTAGACTATAGAAAGCTTTATTTTATTTTTATTTTATGTTATGTGATTTTATTCTTGGGCTAACTACATGCACTGCTCACTTTGCTGTGTGGCTGTCCGTAATACCACGGATGCGATGGCACTCCAGCCTCCCGATGGCTTATATTAACTTGTGTATGAGAGCATAAATGCTTCTGGTAGATATTATCAAGGAGCAATTATTTTGACAACTTTTTTTAAATTGCTGGTTGTAGTGGGAAATTGATCTGAACAAAACAGGATAAATAGCAACGCCTGGCAACATGAATGCTCATGGGTGATCCCGCATAAAGCTCTAACTGGCTTTAAAACATCATGGCGTCTGAATAACTTGAAGAAATAAGGGTTATAAACATTGTACCTCCATCCATTGTAAATATATAATTTATGTCTTTAAAGACATTTCTCTCTGTATTAACTGAGGAGAAAGTTGAGAAACTTGAAACTGACAACATAGACCCTTAAATCATTTTAATGAAGAATATTTCATTTTTTGGTTCATTTTATTTCTCAAAACATGGAGAAAAACATTTGAATCCTGAAAAACAGTCCAAAGCTATACATAATTGTTTGTATTAGAAGCAGGGCCAGCCTCCAGGGCCCCATGCTCAGAAGGGGGGCCCACACTTGGTTTCATGCTCTGCAGACACCATCTTGAAATTCTTAATAATTTAACTTTGAACTTGTGTTTTCTTAATGAAATGGACAATAAACATGTATGGAGCTTCGAGTCTCCCCTCATGTGTGGTCCCATCTCCCCAGGATGTGTTCTAGGCTGCCCACACCTTTGCCCACAGCCAGTGACCTCTGCTGCCATCTACCCTTGCAGAGTCTGGGCACATGGAGGGTGGGACCCTGAGTGGCTGCAATGGTCTGGTTTCACCTTGGAACTATCCCTGTGTCCAAAGGATTGTGTCCATGACCAGTCTAGTGAGAGGCAGAGAGAGAGACAGACAGATAAAGAAAACGATTGGCCGTGGAAGTTTCTTTTTCTTCTTTCTTTCATAGAAGTTTCTTTTTTCTTTTTCTTTTTTTTTGAACAAGGGGCCATACATTTTCATTTTGCACAGGGCCCTACAAATTATGTAGCTGGCCCAATTTAGGATACTGTTTATAGGAACAAACCATGACCGGGATTAGGTGTGGATGTAATAATGCCCCAAATCCCAGCCACCATCTCTGTATAGTAAATGAGTGATGGTGAGTTATGGATAACCTTGGCGTGGCCTGGGCAGTGTGCTGTTCTCAGGGAATGTGGGTGGTGAGGAAGGACACAGGCTACAGTGACTCTCAGCCAGTGCTTGTGATTTTCACATGACCCCGGGGACCGAGCCACCTCAGTCCTGGGTAACAAAGCAAGCCAGTGAATGTTTCCCTGAAGCCACTCTGGAACTCAGGCTCCATGGTGGCCTCCGGGTGACCATGGGCGTGATGTATGGCAGTGGTCCCCCTGTACCTGCCTAGTGATCTTTCTTCAGTCCAAGAATAAAAAGGGGAGTGATGGAGAAGAAAAATAAGGCCAGTCTCTTCCTCAATTCTCAATCTTTAAAATGAGAGTTTTTTTTGTTTTTCTTTTTCTTTTTTAACTGGGATACTGATTTGGGATTCAAGATATGGGCCTAACTCAAGCATCTTCCTGTGGGTGTAGAACTCTCTCCAGAAATGGATTTAGTAACTTCCATCCACATGGCCTTCCTTTTCCCCATTTCTTGGGCTCCTCTTGGATGGTTTTAGCCTGGTTGACTCTCTTCGTCTTTTTTCTACGGGTACTCTCTCTGTCCTGTGTCTTCCAACTCTTTCTGGTCACCTTAGAAGGTGACTAAACCTTTCAAAACTCTTTTACTCTGTCATTGCTCGCCTGTTTTCCTTTTGCTCTTTTCTTCATTTGTGGCCATTTCCCTTTATTTCAATGATGTTACCAGATTAGAGGATACAGTGAAAGTAACATCTGATGCTGCTAAGTCACATATTACTCATGTGATTTAATCTGGTAATTTAGTAGCACATTAAAAATTAAACTAGCATTTTATGCGTAAAAGACGTAGTTATCCATGGATGTCTCTTTGCCAAAGGCGAGTAATCATTAAGCATTCCTACACTTCTAGGGTTCTGTTTACTAAGTTTTCTGGAAGAAAGAAGTCTGCCAAGCCGTTTCTCGTAGTCTGTGGTTTTGTTAATATTAAGTGTTTATGCTCCCACTGAGTTATTCAATGACATTTCTTTGAAGCTCACGTAATCATAACCGTAATGGGATGACTCTACTGTCTTGTATCTCAATACCTATTCCTTTCTGGGGCCACATGGTCCAGATAGGCAGAGGACAAATCTTCACCACATCATTCATAAACACAGCATGAGCTATACAGGCTCCCTTCCTACAGGTTGCTCTCTGGTGAACCTCCGTTCAGGGATCTGCAGGAGAACAGGGTCATCGAACCTTCAATTCTTATCAAATTTGGCGACGTAAGGTCCTTGAACTGCTGTACTGGGAAAGAAGCAAAAATAATTCAGAAGCCCCTCCTCCCACCTCTGGGTCCTCAACACAGGCACCCAAAGGTAGTATAGTCTTGGTTCTGATTTCATGTTTTTATCCATAGACCCAAGTTCCTCTGCAGTTCCCAGGGAAGCATGGTGAGTGGTTACTGCTGTGTCTAGATGCCCATGTTCTGGGCCAGCACCACAGGCCCAGCAAGAAAGAGAATCCTGAGGAAATGCGAAGCGGTATTGTTGTAATTCACCCTAGACTCCGTTTTGAACAATAGACATAAACCTTTACAGAAGTGTTTTTAAATTTGCCTGATTTACCTGCATAGTTCCTGCTTCATGAAAACGATGCATAATTTAATAAAAAGCATACTTCCAACCGGCAAAAAACACTTCTCTGAAAATTCACCTTGTCTTACTCTTTAACACTTCCTATATACAAATTAGAACATCCTGCACAATACCTGTGACCTGTTCACACATTTTAGATCTTAAAAGCCTCAAAACTATACCTTTGGCTTGAAATCTGAATGCATCTATAGCACAGAAACCCCACTCCCTTCATAGATCACTGGTAGGATTTGCTTGTCACTTTAGGGGGAAATCTATTCTTTGTAGAATATTCCCACACATGTCTGCGTCTATTTCTTAGAGCAGTGCCACAAAAGATGTGACCCCTTTGCTCCCAGTCACCTTTCATGGTGCTGAATCTCCTCGGACGCCGCAGCTAGTCAGCACGATTTGATTTGCTATGGTCAGAATAAGATTATATCTAAGACGATGTCATTTCCAGGTTCAATAGGCACAGATTTAAAACTAGTCCTCTCTTTGACCCTCTGGGTTCCCTTGAACTCTTGCACCTTCTTTGACAGTGTTTGTGAATGAGTGAATTCATGAGAATTCAAGGTTATTTTAATGATAATAGCACAGCGTGACAAAGGGAGAGGAAGGGCCAGTGTCCCAGCTCTGATGCTCCTACACTGTAGCGACTTCCTTCCTGACAGACTGACTCTGCGGAGTGAATTCTTGTCGATGGTCAAAAGCTGAGAGCAGTTGTGTGTCTGCAACGGTGCTGCTGCTACTGATCTGTGAACATGACATGCCTGAGAATATTGCGTCACCATGGCAACAACAAACAGGGGGCTAAATTCCATTAGCTGCAGTGACTCAGTGAGTCAAACAGATAATGTGCTGGACCCAGCCAGGTGCCCACCGAGGCTTATGGGAAAGTTGTGATGAATTAACTTCAGCCTGTTATGTCTACTTTGGGATGAATTCTCCTTTTGGTTACTTAAGTCCTTATATTTTACGATATATGTTACAAAAAAAAAAAAACCCATGAAAGAGTTCACTCCCAGGAATGCACATTTAGGGCTATATTCTGTTTCTTTAAAATATTTACCATCCTCACCGCTACATCTTTGTAAATTTCTTCCATTACTTTAGATTCATTTCTTTACTCTTTTGTTCCCTAAAGACTAGGGACAGGGAGTTAAAAATTGACACTGCACTTATTTTCAAATGATTTTCTTTGAAACATCTAGAATGAGCTTAAACTTGACAACTCTTTTCATTGAGGTCAATGAAGTTTTGTTTTGTTTTGTTTCTGTTTTTTTTGTAAGGACAGAGCTCCTGGGTCAAAAGGAGAAAAAAAGTGAGTCCTTTGATATATTCAGTGCAATTGAGGGACAAGCGGTTCTAGACAAAAGAATGTAGACATTTTCAGAATAACTTTGAATATGGGAAATTAATGGCTTTGTATTATCTCATATTAATGGCCTATCTCCTAATACCCTAAATTCAAAAGAGTTATGATCCTTCGTCAAGGTAAAATCTGATTAATTGAATAAATATTTTGCCTTCTTTTTTATAACTAAGTAGTTTTTTTATAACTAAGGAGAAGAAAGAAAAGGGGAAGAAAAATGCTGATGTCACTCATAAGAATATGCCATCCTGCTTCTTTTATACCTGGCCCAGGAGTTCTCATCGGTGTTTTCCTCCCCTTGTCTCCACCTCTGTCTGTAGCTGGCTCCCATCCTGCTAACTTCCTCTGTAATGTAATCATACAAAATTTGCCCATTTGGCTAAGAGACAAGGATGGGATCGTATATTATTATTAACCAGATGAGAAGTCAAGATATTCAGTTCCTACTACCAAAGAATGATGCAGATGATGTATCTCAGGGAGTATCTACTTCTATAATTTAGACAAAAAGTATAAATTCAGCCTACTACTTAATCTTCTTTAATAATACACATGATCTGCCTCAGAACTGTGAATAAAATAAGAATCTGAACCATGAGAATTTTTAGTAATTATAAACATATATACTACTGTTTTTCCCCAGAAACCTTTTAATAAACAAAATTAAATCACTCACTTACACACACACACACACACACACACACACACACAGCTTTCTTCTTAGAGCCAAAGATATATTTTTTTCTTTCTTAAAAATTTTATTGGAGTATAGTTGATTTACGTAAAGATGTACTTCTTTGCTCACCTTGTTCAAAACAATAGAGATAATCTGAGCTCTTGTGATATCTCATGTGTTTTATACTCCTCCCTCCACCCAATATCCATCTTCCTTTTAAGTGCACGTGTGTGTGTGTGTGTGCGCGTGCGCGCGCATCTGTCCTGAAGCAGGCGTAAGTCATGGAAAGATGAAAGCATCACCTTGAAGACAGTGGGCAGTCCTCCTGGACCATGTGGATTGTGCCAGCAGGCCTAGCAAGGAGAGGGCACAGTTTATACAGAGTTTGCTCTGTGAGTGGACTAAGCAACTCAGGCCTTGGAAGGCTTCTGGGTAGGACAATGATAGGATGAAGGTGATGTTTGAAGATAATGTAGGAATGGGGCAAAAAAAAAAGATCAATCTGGTAATTTTAATAACATAGTCATGAAGTGCTATGGTTTAATGCAACTTGAAATGAACTGACCAGGCTAAGAGGAATTGCAAATTAAATTGTTTTTGCTGTTGGTTTTTATGGTTGTAACTTTGATGCACATTTTCCTGTTAAAAGCAATACTAATGATTTTCCTTTTGTTTTAAGATGTTTGTTTTTGATGTGGACCATTTTTAAAGTCTTTGTTGAATTTGTTACAATACTGCTTCTGTTTTATGTTTTTTGGTTGCAAAGCATGTGGGATCTTAGCTCCCCAACCAGGGATTGAACCTGCACCCCCTGCATTGGAGGGTGAAGTCTTAACCACTGGACCGCCAGGGAAGTTCCTGATTTTCTATATGTATTTAACATATTTGAATGCAACCATTCTGCCAGGGAATCCAACATGCTTGGAAATACCAGGACATCACTTTGGAAAGGTCTACCCTTATCAGACGAAGAGTGAAAATTCTTCAGAACCCTTGGTTATTTTAAAGCATGAAGCACAAACTCTACATTTATTGGAGTCTTTTTTTTTCTTTAGAGAGAGAGACACAAAAATATCATTGAGTCCTTTACTGTTTGAATATTTTCATAGAGCTCCCCCACTTACTATCTTGCAACATTATAGAAAAAATATTGCAGAATTTATGAACTATTTCTTAAATAAATAGTAGAATCACAGTATCTAAAACCAATTAAGGGGAACCAATCTCTGCCGATGAAAGGTTTTAGAGTGAACTTGAACTAAAATAAAGCAGTATTATTTTCAAGCCCCTTATACTACTTCAAAATAGGGCAACATTAATTTTTCCCATAGAGATTGTTATAGACTGTTCAGTAGTTAAAAGTTGTTTGCAATTAGCATTCCCATGTATTAATGTGAATGAGTACATAGTGTTTCAGGATGTTTGAAAACAGTTTGTCCTCTTTAATATTTTAAGTATTCCCTTCCCTCGTAATCTCATGATAAATTGTTAGAAGGTGAACCTCCGCTAAAACCTCTTTTTTATGTATTTTAAATTCTAAATAAGATTTGGGAATGGTTCAGACTTTTCCATACTGAAAATAATCAATACTCATTCATATCCAAAAGTCTTTATTTATAATCTAAGATCACTGTCTATTTCCCGTCTTCTTGAGCCCTAAGGCCCTGCTACGACAAGGCACGGTTTTCAGGGAAGTCCCTTAGTGACTAAGACCGATCCTTTTCAATATAGTATCTTTAATAAGCAGTGAGCCCCAGCCTTTTCATTCCTTTTGTTGGAGGTTTAAAGGTGCTCAAGGTGAACTTCTTGCCATCTCCAATTTGTTCCTTGTCTCTCTGTGCATGTGGGCCTCGCATCAGCATTGCAATAACTCTAATGGGTCAAAATGTAAGAAGCCTCTGCCCTACGTTACTGCATAGCGGTTGTGTTTTTAGCTCTTCCACAACTCTCTGCTGTGCTCCTGTTACTTTGTATTATTGCCAGCCCCTTTGATACATTCCCACCTGCCCTTTCATCAGTCTCAATGTCAACGTATACACCAGGTGACAGCATTATCAGCAAGGTCAACATCAGCACCCCTACACCGTCGTGTCAGCAGCTGACCCCGTGCTGGTTCACGCGTGATTTTAAATTCAAATCCATTTATTTCGTGCTGGGATTTTACTGATATTTAGAGGAAAATTTATCTACTCGTGGGAAAAGGGAGAAGCAGACATTTTTAAATTTTTTGTGTGAAGGATGGAACTCTTGTTCTTATGAAGGGTTGATATGTAATCCTTATGCTTTCTGTCTGGGTTCTTCTAACCTATCTGGTGACATCTTTTCCTAGGAATTACCTTTCTATATTTCATATAAAGCTTAGGATCTCTAGATAAAGCTGTCCTTTAAGACTACCAAAAAGCTGTTTATAAGACAAAAGTTGTGAATCTTAAATTCCCTATGTTCAACAAGCCTCTAAAGAGATGGGCCACCCCCCTCCCATTTTTTTCTGCTAATGCTTTAGACTAAAATGGGGATATTCTTAGGCTCCAGACGCGCAGGTTCAGCGGCCATGGCTCACGGGCCCAGCCGCTCCGCGTCATGTGGGATCCTCCCGGAACAGGGCACGAACCCATGCCCCCTGCATCGGCAGGCGGACTCGCAACCACTGCGCCACCAGGGAAGCCCTAAAATGGAGATATTCTTAGTGCTATGAGATTATCTGTCAAAGAGGCGACCTTCTTGTGCATGAGTAACTTTAAAGATTCTTTGTGTGTTCCTCTAGTACAATAAGAAGAAGTCCTCAGATGATCATCTTGGGACAGATGCCTTTTACCTGGTGGTAAGGACTCCTGCCCTTCGAGAAGACCCTGTGGGACATTCCTCCTCGCTCAGATCCTGCTCAAGTGTTCTTCCCCACTTCTCACCAACTTGCAGCTTTTCACCTCATTTCCAGGCAGCCCTGGAGTCGGATTTTCTTTTTTTTTCTTTTATTATTATTTTTTATTGCAGTATAGTTGCTTTACAATGTTGTGTTAGTTTCTGCTGTACAACGAAGTGAATCAGCTATACGTATACATTTATCCCCTCTTTTTTGGATTTCCTTCCCAAGGTCACCACAGAGAACAGAGTAGAATTCCCTGTGCTATACAGCAAGTTCTCAGTAGTTATCTATTTTATACATAGTATCAGTAGTGTATATATGTCAGTCCCAATCTCCCAATTCATCCCACTCCCTCTTTCTCCCCTTGGTGTCCATATGTTTGTTGTCTACGTCTGTGTCTCTATTTCTGCCTTGCAAGCAAGTTCATCTGTACCGTTTTTCTAGATTCCACATATATGCATTAATACACAATATTTGTTTTTCTCTTTCTGACTTACTTCACTCTGGATTTTCTATAGTATTGGCAAAGGAGAAGGAGGCGGTCCGTGTCCTTGCTTCTTCTTTTGCTCATGAGTTGAAGCTGCACCCACACTCTTGATTCCATCTTCTCATTCATTCATTTGTTAATATTTATTGATGGCCTCACGTGAGCCTGTTGTTAAGTGAAGCTATGAAGATATTTCCACATTCCCAGAACTACATATATTATTTACTCAAGAAATAGTCACCGCCACCCCCAATTGAAAAACAGGAATGAACAAAGGGGAATACTGTAGCCTTTTCCTATATGAGTGAGCCTTTTAAAAGGGTGGGCAATCTAGAAGTTCCAGTCCCAAAAGTCAAAGAGAGCAAAGGGGACATTTGAAAGATCAAAATGATAATCAGTTGTAGACAAAGCTGTTCGTAGAGATTAGACCATCCCTGTCAACAACTGGTACAAGTTTTCTGAAAATAATTTTTATGACATTTTGTCATCTACTGACCTGTATTGGACAAATTATTTTATTTATCTGGAACATACTTCGCAAGCATTTAAATCAGTCATTTTTAAAAATTAAAGATCACTTACTATGTCCCAGACCCAGAGAAGAGAAGTATAAATATCAGAGGGCTTTCAGCCAAGAAGTGTATCATCTAATGGAAGGGACAGGACACAAAGCATTGCAATTCCCTGAGGCAAGTGTCATGGGAGCATCGAGGACGAAGTGACTGCCTTGCAAGGACAGTCAGGCAGGGCAGCAACACAGGCAAACGCTAGGGACCAGCAGGGTCCTGCAAGCACAGGTAGTCCAGTCTGGCCAGAGAAGCTCTTATGAACCACAGACAGCTAAAGTTAGGCTGGATGCCTGCAAAGAAAGAGTTATTTTATCCTGAAAGACCTTGAGCAGGAAAGAAACAAGATCAAATTTGCATTTTAGAAAGGGCACTGTGACAGAAGTGTGAAAGATAAACTGGAACAAGCAGAGACTAGAGATGGAGAGAGAAGAGAGAGATAATGAGGACATGAAGTTGCAGGGCAGCACTTCCGTGGAGCTTCTGAAACTGGCATTTTACCCTATTTAGTGTCTCCCTCTCTACCCACACACACACAATTTGCATAATCTTTACTTCTAACCAGTCCTCTTCATAAACAAAATCTCACAGCAGTTCATTATTTGAGAGCACAGTGTGGTTCACAGAAATATTTTAGAAACATTTTCTAATATGACCCAAACAATATATGTCGCATGTCCAAAACTGCTTGGAGAGTACAATGGCATGATTACACCAAAACAAATAATAATGCCCTATTTGATTAAATACTTTTATAATATTTAAATTAAGAAACACACAGACCAGGACAAATGAGTAGAAGAATAATTAAAAGTGAGAAAGATGCACCACCACTAGTGTTTGGAAATTAACTTGGTCATGAGAGGAGAATACAGGCTGGGGAATTTTTACCCAGTGGGTTACTGATCGGCTAGAAGGGCCAGAAGATGGGGAGAGTGCTGACAGGCATAAATATCACAGGTTTTAGAGCCTCCTTGGTGTAAAGATGTCTGGTATCCCCTCTGCACATCAGGCCTGAAATCACACAAGCCATTACATCATCGTGGCATTGCCTTTGTCACACACCACATCTGATCCAAATCCATGAGAACACAGACGGCCAAGAGTGCTATTATGGGGAAGGAATCAAGCTTAGGTTTTCAAAAATGCCTCCTTCGGGAATCGTGATCATGACCCTATACATCAGCCATCACTAAATCATGTCGTGTCACCAGGTGTCTGGTGTAGACCATGCAAGGAGGGAGAACTCTGATGATGCTTGTTGGACTGCATTGTGGGCATGGTATTAACAAATTCGTCCTTGGAGGTACACAGAGGGAGAGTGTTGTAATCGTTGGGTGTGATCTCAACAATACTGAATTGAATACTGGGCACACGATTATGAGAATACTGTGTCTGACTCTGTGGTTTCTTGAAGAGTGATATATTAGAACTTGAAGTAAGTTAGAGGGATGGATATCAAAGTTGTTCAAAGAATCAGTCCCATCGCGGATACTGAGTTGTTCTTATTAGATAAGGGAAAGCTATGCACTAATGCCATTTTTCAAAGATGAAATATATGTTCTTAATGAAAGTTGCACAAGGGACTTCCCTGGCGGTCCAGTGGCTAAGACTCCAGGCTTCCGATACAGGGAACACAGGTTCAATCCCTGGTCCGGGAGCTGAGATCCCACATGCCGTCGGGCACAGGCAAAAAAAAAAAAAAAAAAGAATGTTGCACATTATGAATACAATACAGAATATGCTCGCCTTAATTAAGTGCCTTTAAAAAAATAAAGGACTAAGCGTATAGTTATCTGGATAGTATTTTAGGAATAAACTGGAAGATCTCTAGAAAATTGTTTCCTGGGATGTTCTTGGACCATGCTGCTTTACTTTTACCAATTCTGCCACTCACATTTTAAAATGTACCTGTCTTTAATAGTAAACGCCGTTCAATTAAACTGCTTCTTTTCCTTTCTAATTTTTATCCTTGAATATGATATGGTTTCCAACGTACTTTAAAAAGATAAAATTAAAAGAAACCAGGTATTATATATTTTTATATCTAATACAATAATTCTTTTCCTGACTGAAGAGATTTTCTTTCCTTTTATTTTTTTATACTTGTGTTTGTGTAGGGGTGGAGCGTTTTATTGAATCTTAAAGTTAATGTTAAAAATCACTTCAAAAATCATTATGGTGCTAACTTTGCCTTGAGACATAACTGAGGAAAAGGTCTCACATACAACAGAAGCAAATAGAGCATGATGTTTTATAGCTACATATTATTTCACTAGCCTCCTATTCAAAAATGATAGCGATAGTCATCACTAAGCTGTATGCTTACTGCATAGCAATGCAGAAAATTTGAGTTTGGGCAAATATGTCCATGTATCATTATTAAATTATGCTAAACAAATTACTAGTAAATGTGGACAAATGCCTTATAAAATATATTGATAGTATTTAACGATTATATACAACCATTATATAAATGACTATGTAAAATAAATTAATTTTCTACAAACATATTCATTGTATCTCTATCATATTAATTATGTTGCTCTTTAAATAAAGATAAATTTAATGAAGTCTACAGAATTTGTTAATTTATCTCAAATGAGAAAAATAAAAAATACCTATCACATACAAAATATTGTTTTGTACAAAATTATTATGAACTTCTTAAAATAGAAATATTTAAAATCCAAATGCAATTTAGGATATACTTTGCTTTAAATATTTAATGAAATAATTAAGTCTTATGAAGCCAACATCTTTATTTTTAAATTATAGATCCTTAGAAACTCATACTTTTCATTTTTATTGAATAATTCATTAGCTATAGTTATTTCATAAAATTTTTGACTAACATATGAATATCAACTCTTCAAAATTAAGAATTATACTTTGTCTTGTAGTCTTTTTTGTGTGTGTGCAGTACACGGGCCTCTCACTGTGGTGGCCTCTGCCGCTGCGGAGCACAGGCTCCAGACACGCAGCCTCAGCGGCCATGACTCACGGGCCAAGCCGCTCCGCGGCATGTGGGATCTTCGCGGAGCAGGACACGAACCTGTGTCCCCTGTATCAGCAGGCGGACTCTCAACCACTTCGCCACCAGGGAAGCCCTGTCTTGTACTCTTTTTAATGCAGTGTTATTCATATTTTATATTTATTCTCTTCTGTTTATCTGTGAAGATAATGTTAAGATGTTTATTAGCAACTTTATTTATAATTATTATACTGAAATCCTCTGACTTAACCTAATCAGAAATTGTTTCTTTCTCCAGTAGACACCTCTGCATGTTGGATTTATAGCAAATGAGGCTGAAATTTATTTGAGAAAAGGGAAAGCTTTATTTTCAGTGTGTATGTTTGTGTATGTGTAACTTTATCTTACACACAAACATCATGAGACTGAAAATTTTACACTTTCATTTGTTTCATGTGTTTCTGTCCTTTGTTTTCTCATCTAACTTTCTAAGGACTTTTTCTGAATCATCAGGAGATGAACCACCCACTTCAGTCATTTGATGTGAACATTTTGGGCCTAATTATGTTTCATAACATGCTTTTCGTTGAATAGATGTTATCATTTTTTTGTAAAAACATCAATGGAAAGAAACTTTCATTCCCCCATCTTTAATACTAAATAAAAACGGAGGAAAAAGAAGCAGACTTTTTATCAAATACGTATTGTGTGTTTTAATTCATCAAATACATATTGAACATGAATATGTTTTGTTGATGACAAGAAACACAATGATAAAAGCAAATAACATGGCCAAGCAACTGAAGACCTCCTGGGGAGACTGACAATCAAACAAGAAGTCGTCAGGAAGTTCAATAAGAACCCCAATGGGCAAATCACTAGGTGTTGCCTCACAGAAGAGGTACCTAATCCAGAGCAGGGGGACTTTGAAGGGCTTCCTGGAGGTGGTGGCTTCTGAGGACAGAGGGCATGGGCTAGAAGTAACCAAGTGCAGAGAAGTAGGGGTGGAGGGGAGTTATCAGAAAGCACAAAGGCTTGGAACTGAAGGAGTGCCTTCTTAGGGAATGATAGGAATTTGGTGAGGCTCCTTCTACAATCTATTCAGATTTTCTAGAAAAACAAAAAAGCAACGGCAAAAATAGACTGCTTCACCATGCACAGACTTTTAGAAACCAAAGCTAGAAAGTCTGGAACTGTCACCACTTTTTCATCCTGCCAGCCCTTTGCGGATCAAGGGGGCCCATGACCTGAGTGAAGCACACATGAGCCTGAGTAGATGAGAAATTAAGGGGACTATCAAGGAGAACAAAATAAATGAAAACTAATATTTCAAATTAGTGCCCAAGTTCACACACTATCTATCTGAGGGCCGTGATCATAAAGGGAAAAGTCAGGCATAAACAGAGCAGCTTAGGAATCACGTGGGTCCTCACTAGTAAGTTGCTTCTGCCCCCTCTTCCAGGGGGATTTTCTGTGTTCTTATTTTCACCTTTTCCATCAGCCTAGAGAAATTCCATTCTGCAGGTCATGCTCTTGCCTCCTTCCACACCCTGCACTTTTCCCGGCTGGGAGGACACCTCTCAGAGGGAGATTGAGCCCTAGGCCCCAGGCCCGGGCCAGGCCCAGGATGGGTGAGGCCTCTAAGACCTGCCAAGGGCTCTTGACCAGAACAGAAGGGAAACTGCGTCTGTGACATTGAAATTGAGCAACAACACAACCCAGGCAAGAGGCTCTTCCTGCAGATGCGATGTCACGGGAGGGGCAGAGGAAGGCTGAGCCTGCCTGGTTTACTGATGGGTGGGTGGAGAGGACCACCCAGCTCGGCTGGGTGGGAGAGAAGCCAACCTATAGGTGCTCGCCAACGTGTGGGGGCTAGGTCTCCTGCGGTGGACTGAGGCAGGAGTCATGCTTTAAAGGAGAACTAATTAAAAACAAAAAGGAAGAGAAGAGCCAGCATCAACCACGATTCTGGTCAAAGAGAACAAAAACCGGAAGCGCTCCTGAGGACAGCACGTCTCCAGTTTGGAGGTTGCATGGTGAAGGGTGAGATGAGTGAGCCGTGCCAGGATGTATTCCCTCCTCCATTTGTTAGAACTGGCTGAAAACTGCTGGGCAGGATTGCATTTGTGTCATTTGCTCTTTTCCAAGCCCTGCATGGCGCCGTGAACAGAGAGACACAGATGCATATGCCTGATGATTGTACAGATGATTACTTAGTCCTTACATATCAGGTAGGAATAATGATGTAAAATTCCATGGAGACTTTCAATTGGGAATTTGAGCTTTCATTAGAAGTGGAAATAGTTAGCTCAATGATTTTAAAAAAGAAAAAAAAAAACAACAACAACAACTTTCCAAACATTAGAAGTGAGGTCACTCCGATTCTAGATTATAGCATACTACTTGTTACAGAAACATATTTTTTCATCATTTCTCTCTGTTCTTTCTTGATGGGGGACTGAAAAAGCTGCCAGGTCTGGAGATGGCAATTCTCTAAAGATTTAGATGAAGGTCAAGAGAGACAAATATTCCAGCTGCTGGCCTCATTCTCTCACAGGCTGAGCGCGGACCGTGTTTCTACGCTAAAAATTGGGAACATAGCCAGGAAAAGCCAGAATGAATTAATCCTGTGCAAAATGCTCTGTTAGGGAACTGCTTTCCCCTGTGGTGAGCAAGCCAAGTGAAGTGAAATGAGGAGGACACGGGGTGTGGGAGAGTTTTCTCAGCAGAAGGATAAGCATATGGAATGTCCCAGAAACATGAAGTATTTGTCTATGGCTAGGGCAATGAGTAGAGGAGGAGAAGCCTAGCAATGATCTGCAAAGCAGGCATGGGTCCTTCACGGAGGTTGTGATGTGCCATTCTCACACTGATCGCACATCATTCTTCATCCTTCAGACAACCTGAACCACGGAAGGGGGTGTCATTTACCACTTAGAAGGCCAGCCAGCTGTTCCATCACTTGTTATCTCCTGACAACAATGTCAGATCTACCCCTAAGTAGGCATTTGATGTGTGGGAGTTGAAATTGATTTCCCATGTCCATGTACAGAGTTACACAACATTCAACAGATAGGTGTATCATTTTATACAACAGGTGATATGGATTGAGTTTGAAGTACAAAACATAAAAATAAGAATTTCATTCACCAACCAGCAATGAGATGGTTAAAGAAAGCAATAAATTACTTCTGTAAAAAAGCATCTGAAAATTGGAAATCTGCAGTAAATATTATACATTGTATTAGTGGGAGGAAAAGAAATCTAAAACTTAAGGAAGGGATATACTAAAACTCAGTAAATTTACAATTGAAATATTTCCAAAATGTAAGACAATTAAGCAAATTCTAATCTGCAGGTGCTCTCTTGCAAAGATTTCTGATGAATGGAATATAGAATCATCCAGAGAACGGTAATAAAACGTTAGGTCCCAATTTGGTAGTCACTTGTGATATTTTCATTTGATCAAAATGAGTCATATTTACTACACCATTTAAGTAGTTTTATACCTATGCATGTAAGACTTTCTGAGCATTAATTAAAAAAAGAAAACAGTAAACTAGTTCTAAGTAGACATTTTTGGAAGAATTTCTTTTGGTTAACTCTCTTCTTCCAACTATTTCATGAAGCATATAATCAGCGGGAAAATTTGCAGAGTATCAAAGAACTGTAGTCTTCATACTTAGTGCTCTAATACATAATTATTTAGATTAACTGTATGTATATTATACTTGTCTATATTGATAATGTATTTTATATAGTTGCCATCTTAAATTTTATAAGGTATTTATTTTAAGCATTTATAATTATTTATGTCATATACCATTTAATTCTGTGAATATCTACCTACTCATATATATACATGAGTGTGTATGTATTTATTCATGCATATGTGTGCATTCAAACATGCAGACACATACCCATAGTTTAACCAATAATTTATCATAGCTCAAAGACGTAATTTTGTACATTTTTCTTTCAGATTCCGTAAGTACACACAAGCGATCTTATTTATACTACTACTGTATGGGATACGGAAAATATGAATTGATTTTAAATTTCCCAAGAGAGTGTTCATTTTTAATGTCTCACAAGAATATTCCAAAGATATTACATTAGAAATTATCTTCGGAAACAATAACAGCCAATTTTAGTGAGGCCTTGGGTATTGTCCCCAGGAAATTTGCTAATGTATATAATCAGACCAAATAACGAGCTGTAATACAGTGAGCGTGCTGTTTTGTTTGAAAGGTATGCAAAGGAAATCTTGTTCTGTGCTGCATATTTAGTGAGAAAATTAGTAACAATTCTACAAAGAAAATTCAGTGAAGAGATGCCCCATGAAGCATAAATATTTCCCTTTCAAACCTGCAATACAAACAGTACACATACACATGCATGCACACACAAATGCACGTGAGCACACACATACACACACACACAACACGGGGAGTAGAAACCTGTAAAAACTGTGTCAGGAAGGAAAAACCTAGAATGAACTGAGCTTTTCTAACCATGATAGTAGCAATATTAGATTTGCAGCAAGGTCAGCTAAGGAAGGAAAAAACTATCTGTAAAGGGTATGGCAGGATGGCTAGAGAACAAAAAAGGTTGACGTAAAAGATCGAGTCTAATTTTGCACACCTTTTCCATTAAGGAAAACAACTTTCTAGATCAAAAGAATGAACTACATTGTAAGAGTAGAGCCTTTTCTCCAGCCATGCGGGAGTAGCAGGTAGTAGTTTCTGCTCCTCTGTTAGATTACTAACATCAGGAAGAAATATTTAAGCAACAGAATTCAGCCATTGGACAACTTAGCAGAATAAGATAGTGATTCCGGAGACCAGAGAAACAACTACGGAGCCCTGTGATGACCCACAGGCTGCGTGGAGGGAATCTCCAGTGTGTGGTGCAGAGGTAGGGTACTCAGGCAGAACCTAGCACTCCCCAAGAGTTGAAAAGACACAGAGCAGATTACAGGTAGACCCAGGTAGCTAGAATGTGCAGGGCCAACTACAGACAGGAAAGAATTCCAGAGAGAGGGAGCTCAGAAGATTTACAGAGGGTTTCTTCTCCTAGGCATTTACACAAGAGAAATGAGAACACATGTCCACACAAAGATTTGTACACAAATGTTCAGAGCAGCTTTTTCCCAATAGCCTTAAACTGGAAACAATCCAAATGTCCATTAAAAGACAAATGGATAAACAGATAGTGGTACATCCATTCAGTGGAACCACTCAGCAGCAACATGGAATGAACTATCAATCCAAAAAAAATGGATCAATGTACTTGGTTGAATGGTGGCCCCCCAAAAGATGTGCCCATGTTTTAGCCCCCTGAACCTGTGAACATAAAGTTGTTTGCAAAAAGGGTCTTTGCATATGTACTTAAGGATCTTGAGGTGAAATCATCCAGATTACCTAAATGGAGTTTAAATCTTATGCCAAGTGCCCTTATAAGAGACAGAGAAGACAGAGACACACAGAGGAGAAGGTGATGTGAAAACAGAGACCGGAAAGCCTGGAGCCACCAGAAGCTGAAGAAGCAAGAAGATTCTCCTTTTGCTGACACTTGAGAATTACTGAAGGACTTGGTCACTACCTACCATGGTGACTACCACACACAACATTAGTTATGAGCGAGAAAATGGTTTCACTGAAAAATAAGAGAGAGACTGTATCAAATGGGGGTCACTGATATTGCTCTGTATCCCATCCCTCTGATAAAGACCCACTGTGGATTTAGGTAAGTTGCTAACTGGGTAAAGTTAATTCTAGTAAAATCAGAATCATGGAGAACTCAGACCTATTTGGAAGATAGGCTTGACTAACTCTGTGACGTAAAACTCTCTTAACAGCTGAGATGCTGGCAGAGGGCACAGGGAACATAGAACAGAAGGTAAAAGATTAGGTTATAAATAGCAACTCTGTTTAGTTAAAATATGAGCATTAAATTCACAGCTAACACCCTACTGGCAGCAGTTTGGTTTTGACCTATAGAGAAGTGTGATCACAGAGCTTTGTAAGGATGGTGGGACTGCTCTCAAAAATATTTCCCCCACTCATGGTGAAAGGTGGATCTTCTGACCTCCCAGGGGGAGTGGAAAAATCCACCCTAACGTTCCAGCTTCCATAAGCCTTTGGACCCCATCCTCTACAGTATAAAGGCAGCTCTGGCATTTCACCTTCATTTAGTGCAAGTTGGTGCAAGTTGCATTTAGTGCAAGTTGGTGCACATGTTGGTGCATATTTGAGCCAACCAACCAACCAACCAATTAGAACACTTTCTAACCCCTCAAAACTGCATAATTAAAATCCAGAATCTCTGCTTAGTGAGTCCATATTAATAAAATCATCCTGACCCAGCTTTATGTTCCCTCCACCATGGTCCCACACCCTTAGTATCCATTCCCACACATATTCCCTGGATTTTTTTTTTTTGAGATATCTTTTGCCTAGTTGAAAAAACTCAATGTTACAAATCCTCCAGTCTTAAAACTTTGGTTCAGCCTAGCCACTCAGCCTAGGTCTCTCCAGAATCATATTTTCCCACCGAGATGAAGGAATCCATTTCAATAGCAACATCTCCCAACTTTATTCTCAGCCTGCAAGGGACAACCATTACAGTACCTTCCTGGGGTTCTTGTGTTCTTTTTGTTGATGTATTTCTCAGTCTTTCCTGGGTGGCACAGTTAAGTGAACTTCAGAAGAGTTGTATAGATTCAGCTGCTAGAGTAGTGAGAAGTACTCTCACTCACAGGAGCACAGAGGAGAGTGTTCACTGTAGAAGTGGAATACAAGCTAGACTTTAAAAAAAGGTAGCATTTAGACGTTTGTTGAAGTGGAGAGGAAAGTTATGAAGAGAAACAAATCTATCAAAGAGAGCCCATGTGATGCTTACACATCAGTCAGTGAACTACCCAATCCAGTTAAAGGGCAAGTGTTAAAATAGATTCCAGGAAGGATTACAATAAGATGCCTATCCTATATTGCTCATCATCCTATAAACTCATTTAGAAACCTAATGTCTACTGTATCATTTAAGGGACATCTGAAACATAGGAAAATGAACAAATTATTAAAAGAACCAGAATATGTGCAGTTATGAATGTTCACTAGAATTTTTGTGGTGATCATTTTACAATATATACATATATTAAATCATTATGTTATATACTTGTAAATAACATGTTATATATATTAGAAAAAACAGAACAAACAATGAGAATATATAGAAGCACTATAGATTTTATTAGAAAGTATTCATTGGATGAACTCTATATTGACAATCGATTTTTACTGTGGTTATTTTAGGTTCTTAATCCATAATATGGATATGGGCTTCACATCAGCTTTATAGTTTCTGGGCATCTTTTTATTCTCTGCTTTTTATTGTTACTTTTTTATTCAAGTTACTGTCTTTGTACTCCTAAGGGTGAAACAGAGTTATTCAAGGACTGAATGGGGTACAATTGTTCTAACTCCCTCTTTTTTTCTTTCCTTTTTTTTTTTTGGAATTGTTCTTTCACTTGACTATCAATATTCCCTCTTCAGTACTGATTGATGGCAGCTTTCAAGAGAAAAAATCAATCACCTACATGAATGACAGAGATCGGGTATCATTTAGACAAATGTATGCCTTCTGCTACCAGCAACCCTATTTATAGGAAAAGACAACTTTATGAACCATTTGGCACATGTTCAGTGGTAAAATTATTCTTTCTTCTCTTCTACATTTTAAAGTTGTACATTTTCTAAGTGACTTTCAAGTGTCATACTTTAATGACTAGGTGAAATTAAGTCTGCCACCCCCCAAAGCAACACTTACCAGGTTTTACATAGCTTCACTTCCATTAAAGGTTATATACTTTGGAAGAAATGTAGTTTTGCCTTGGAGATTTCATTGTCCCTCTATCAAGGGTGGTTTTTCTGATTATTCTTTCCGAAAGTATACTTTATGGTTCAATAAATGACTCTTGAACATTTTAAGCATAATGTTGTCTTTATAAAAGCATATCTAATTTTACTTTTGCTTAAAGTATATAGTTTAAGAGGAGTATTCAGATGCCAGAAGTAAATACCAAGGGATCGTCAGGTTTTCTCTATCACTAGATAAAAAGAAGTAAAACTTTTGTTCTACCAAGAAATAATAGTTCCTTTCAATTCCTAGAGTCAAAATACTAGGCAGTCTTAAGTTCCTTGACCATGGATTCTATCTCAATATTCTAAATGCATAAGCAATTACTGTAGTAAGTAAGCAAGTGAATGAATCCTATTTTTATGGCCAAAGGTTCAAAGATCCAAGTTGTTTCAGTACACATATTTGATATTTTACAAAGCAGTTTATCAAATATAATAGTAAGGAATCCCAAGAAATGAAATATTTAGAAATATATACTGGAGGAAATAAAGCATTGATAGTCATGCAAGTACTGAGAAGTACATCAGCATGAAATAAAATGAAACTAAATACTGAACAGCTCCATATGCCCTGTTATAATTTAGTATTCTTATTTTCAATACGAAGTTCTGGTTTTCATCTGGTCGCTGCTCATTTATGAACTATATTTTTAAAAACTATCAACTCACTATTTAATTCCCACTTCTACTTATCCAACGACGTTCAAACTCTTCATCCAAGATTTTAATTGATTTTTGTGGTAGCCAGTTGTTAATAGGATAATTTGTCAATACAATAATAAAACAATTGTCTTAATGGCTCTCGTTGCTCAGTTCATCAGATAACAAAGTTGAGTTTTCTTTCATTAATTGAATGCAGGTGTAGGATTTGTTGGATGAAAGATATAAATCCCTGTGGAATGGTGGAAATCTGGGTCAGAGATCATGGAAAAATTAGTTAAGCATGATGGGTCAACAGAGACCCAGACAGGTGTCCCAGCTTTGTTTCTCTGTGTCACTTCCTGTGCTCTCTCTTAAACACTGGTCTGTTGAGCTCTGGCACACAGGTCAACACATGCATGTCTGAGTCTGTAGTAAGTTAGAAACCAGGCTAGGATTCCTTATACTCACAAACACATGACCCCAAACACCCAGACGGTATTAACCTCTCAAGATAAAAATATTTCACTGTATGTTTAATGTTTTCAAAGACGGTAGTGAGATATTTTCTTCTCCTTCAAGAAGAGTGATAATTTTAAAAGAGATGCAAATAATTTTCCTTTCTTGAAAAATAAGAAAAATAAAACATAAGACATTCATTTATACCCAAAAGGAACCTAGAATTGTTGAGAAAAGGAATTGATTCTAGTCGAAATACATCTCTATTTTTAAAACTATCCTTAATATTTCAGTCTTGATATTCTGTAGTTTTTTTTTTTTTTTACATTTAAAACCAATTTATTACTTCATTTTTTCTGAACAACAATGGTAAAATCTATGACATGGGCCAGTAGGAGTAGTATTGTTGCACAAAGAAATGGACAAATAGGTTTCAGACTACAGTTATGCAGTCAGTGATTTGAGGTTGGATTCCACCTGGAATTTCTCTATTCCATCTAGTGCTTTTGCCACGGGACCACACTGCTACTAATTTAAGTCTAAGGCTTCCCACCCCATATACAACCACAGTATCATTTACTCCCTGTTCCCCACCCCCAATTTCTTTATTTTTTTATTGAAGTATAGTTGATGTACAATATTATATGTTACAGGTGTACAATATAGTAATTCACAAATTTTAAAGGTTATACTCCATTTATAGTTATTATCAAATATTGGCTATATCCCCTGTCTTGTACAATATATCCTTGTAGCTTATATTTTATACATTTTATACATAATAGTTTGTACCTCCTAACCTCCTATGACCCCTCCCCCCTTCTCTCTCCCCACTGGTACCACTAGATACTTATATGTAGTTTGGAAAAGGGATAAAGATACCCCAATATAATGTTAAGGGCCCTCATATAAAGTCTTAAACATGATCTGCCCTACCTGCAAAATGTTGCATAGACTGTTCTGGGAGCTACAGCTAAGATATTTTAAAGTTATGAGTCACAATACATTTCCTTGGATGTGATGAAACCTACCATACTGTAGCGGGAGGAGCCGGGGGCACAGCTGGAATGTGTTACATTAGAGAACCATGGTGGGATCCATCCTGGTTGGACAAAAGCATGTCCTTACACAGGGGCATCCTTGGCTCCAACCCTTATAGATTCAATACGGCCTATTCCAGGTCTCTTGGATAAAGTTACGTAAACTTCATTCTTATAGTTTCTCTCATTTCTTTAGTTTTCAAACATGAATAGGGCCAGAGCCACACCATGACTGCCTTTTTACTTATGAATGTCTCCCTCCTGGTTGAGACGACTGTTTAACAGTACAGGCTGGAGATCACACCCAGCCCTACATTAACTCAGCAACTCGAAAGCCAAGCAAAAAGAATCCCAAACCAATCTCTCCTCACTCCCCGCAAATCTGCTTTGGCTCAGCTGGGAGTCTGGTGGACAGAGTCTTGTAATTACCCTATGGGAAACAGAAGACAGGGTTGCATTTAAATGTTATAGGCTGATCCGGTAAGCTCCATTATTTATTTTAATAAAACATGGTTGTGTTTGTTTAAAAATATATTCTGCAGTTAATCTATAGCTATGCCACTTACAGTTCTTTTTTATTCTGTCATTTTATTATACTTTTAAAAGTTGCCACTTATGATTCTTGTCCATACCCTATTACTATTCTCAGTGATAAACATAGTAGAGTTATTCTTAAGTATCTACAAAATAGAATCCAGATTGAATGTAAAACATGGTCTTAGACACTTAGAAGAACTCTACTATAAAGGCTCTTTCTGATCATATAAGCTCAGTAAATGAGCTTATATGATCAGAAACCATAGCTTAATTGTGGCCTTATTTATGCCATGACTTCCTAGCACACATGCACACACACTCACACACACACATACACACACACACCATATATCTTTTCTTCTCACTAAAAGACTTTTTCATAAGTTTAAGAGTTCTTAACTCCAAAAGTAAGCCTAACTCAGGAAAAAAAAAACTAAGACAAATGGATTTAAGGTGAAAAAAATCAAAATGATATTCTATACAAAAGAAGTTAGTCAGCCCTGGAAAGAAAAGCTGAAAGAGCTATGTAAATTTTATTGAAATATTTAAACTAAACATTTATGTTGTAATAATATATGTTGCAATAATTATTTATGCTGCAGGTTAAGAAATGTTTGTATGTCATGTAAGTCCTACTTTGATAGTATCCTATTGGGCAAGTGTGCATTTTTTCTCTTTGTTATCTTTCATAGATTCTAAGATGCATCATTTTTCTCATTTTGACATCTCTGAAATTGGGATGTATCTTAACATCACTGTTTTATCAGTTATGACAGTGATGTTTTTGTGTCTTACTGATTCATATAACAATGGTGCATACTATATAATGATGGCATCTTAGATTTGAAGAAATACAGATGCAAGCTATCCCTCATTTCTACAGTAACGATATTTCACTGGTATAACACTTTTCAGTATGTCCACTCATAATCATGTATGAGAGTGTGGCTGAAAACAATGGCAATTTCCCACCCTAGATGGAGGAGGGGAGGTAAATAGAATTGACCAGGAGCTGGTGCCACAATCAGAGCAAGTTAGTTTTGTTTCTGCATGTGTGTTTGTGGCATCACCAGGTCCCAAAATGATTAATAAAACCAAGTCCTTCACCCCAAAATGGTACCTACTTGACCAAAAGGGTTTTCATTTTTTCAAATGGTGTGCTTTCTTAACAGGGCTGAGTAAGGGAACTAGCAAACCCACATCTCTCGTATATTTAATCGTTGGACGACTCAGATTCTCCAAGTTCAGGGTGTTAGAATCCCTTGGCCACCCCGGAGACTATATTCAGACAGATGCAAGAGGATTTGCTACCTAGGCTGAGGTCTGGGGAACTCGATTGGGAACCAAGTTTGGGGGCCTCCTTCTGCTGAGGATGTGACATTTTCATGAGGGGGATGGATGAGTTAGTCTGAACAGTTTGAAGAGAAAAACACAGACAGTCTAGGCAGGAATCTGAGAAAAGAGAACTCACTTGGCAGCAAAGGGAGCAAAGAGAGCATCTGAAGGAAAACCCTCCTTGAGCAGGTCCTCCTTCTTGGAAAGTGAAAAAAGTGAAGTCCAATGCCTATGATTGCCCTAAAATTCACTTCCTATACTATCACAGTCTTGCCGGAGGCTGAGTGAACAGGGCAGTCAGAGGAAAGGAGAGAGGATGATCCTTCTTCCTGATCACTTCAGACTAGAGCAAGCCAAGACCCTCTCAGTAGGAACACAAAGAAAATGATCTGCGAAGATCCTCAGCTATGTCAGAGAAACAGTCATATGAACTCTCTGAGTGCCCCTAGAGCGGCAGGTCAGTCCCGGCAAGGGGAAGAGGTGGAAGCAGGTACCATCCTGTACTCGATGTGATAAGACAATTACACTTTTCATTTCACAGGTGTGCAGATCAAGTAACTGAAAGGTTAAGCAACTTGCCCAAAGTCTAGCATTTACTTAGCTTGAAAGCGCTAGAACAGAGACTAAATGTCTTTTACTCCAAAGTTATCACTTTTCATAATGCAATGCCCTCTACGCACTACCAGCTCAGTCTCATTACTAGAAACCTTTGTGCCTATGTGGGACACTTTGTTGTGCAGACTCTACATGCATAACACTATCCCTTCAGATAATTTACAGTAAAAGCTCGTACAACATAGAAAAGGTCTCCAACTGTCTCTCTGATTAATTCTTTCCTTCCAGTAATATGGTCAATTGAAAACCAACTCTTAAATGTCAAGGTCATAATGTTAGGCCCAGAATTTTAAACATTTTCAAATAGCTTTGATGCCACTTAACTGTATTTGTTTCTACTAAGTGAATTTTGATATGCATACATTATATATTTTCCAAATAGTGGATATTAAACTTAATTGCCCCAATTTTAAACACTTATTTAAAATCATATCAAGATCAGTTTTATTTTTACATCCTCAAAGATTCAATGTACAAATTAAAAATGGACAAGTGCCATTCAATATTCAAATTTTTATCAGGAGTTGCAGTTGTTTTTATGTTTTTTATTATATTTATACTTATTATATTTATAAAATATATTTATATATTTTACAAAGAAGATCTGATACATATATAGAATGGAATATTACTCAACCACAAAAAAGAATGAAGTAATGCCATTTGCAGCAACTTGGATGGACCTAGAGATTATCATACTAAGTGAAATACATCAGACAGAGAAAGACAAATACCATATGATATCACTTATATGTGGAATCTAAAATATGACAAAAAAGAACTTATCTACAAAGCAGAAACAGACTCACAGACATAGAGAACAGACTTGTGGTTGCCAAGGGTGAGGGGGTTGGGGGAGGGATGGACTGGAAGTTTGGGGTTAGCAGGAAAAAAAAAGTGCAATTATTTATCTTGAAGCACGCATGTTATTAAGAAAGGCACAAGACCAGTGATGGTTGGGGACTGTTGTGTGAAGTGGTGGATGAATGAGAACCTCTGGGCAGGTCTGTCTGATGGGCTGTCTGGATAACCAAAACCAACCCTCTTACTCTGTCTACATTACCTAGGTAATTTTAATTAGATCTGGATAATTTTGAAGAAAAATTGGGAAAAAGAGACTGGCCTAAAATACTGATATTGGCCAACAATATTATAAACATTCACGAGGTAACTACAAAATATTACCTCCTTAAATCACTCAAGAAACACCTAGCTTGACTTTGCAGGGAGACTTCTCTCTAAGGGATCTGCCCAGCTTATACTCACCCCGTTTCTCTTCCTTCCTTATCAGGCTACTTTTCCAACACTACTCAGAGTGTAAGAGTACTTTGGAGGGTATTTTGTTTCTTTGTTTCCGTCGTAATAGAAGCTAGTTCAAGATAGAGACCTGGTGATGGTCTCTGATGGTTTGAATCTCAATTCCTGGCACTTACAAAGACAATTTCACCCTTTTTGATGACAATAACATTGTGCAAATAAAGCTTTTTCTTTTTTTCATTAAATTTCTTTCATCAAAATTTGTTCAGCAAAATATTTCCAACTTTCTCATTTCCAATGCCAAGCAACATCCTTGGCTGAGGTCCCCACAGACTACACAGAAAAAGGTGTAACCAAAAGACTCATCTTTTAGTACAAAAGAAAGATCTGACCTTACCTAAGGCATACAGTAAAATTTAAACTATTTTTTATCTACTATTACTTTACTATTAATTCTTTTTGAAACCTAATTTTAGAATAAAGCAAATATCCATACGCAGGCATCTTAAAAAGAAAGAAAGAAAAAAATCTTTAAACAGAACAATTTCTAGTTTAAAATAAAGAAAAGAAATCACTCACGAAAATTTAGCATACCAGCTGGCTCCAATACAATTACACAAACGGAATACATTTAAAAATTATATATCACAATTTGAAGCGATTTTACATTTTTATACTTTTAGAGTTGGCAAATGAATAAATGCCATAGTTTTTCTACTGTTTAAAATTAATAAATGCCTCATTTTGCAGGTAAGCTCTACAACCTGATGCCAAACTGTGATTGCCAAGTGCATCTCAGGCAGTGCCAGGATGCCATTTACCTTTATTGAATTATGAAATGACTAAGGAAGGTGTCTTTCCAATTCTCCCCAGTTATTCCCTTAGGGTTCTCACTGCCCATGTCCAGCTTTCACTGCTGTGGCCCGGGTTCAATCCCCGGTCCAGGAACTAAATCCCAAAGCCTTACAGTGCGGCCAAAAAAAAAAAAAAAAAAAAGAATGAATACAAATAGTTGTCTTTTGTTTCCCAACAACCAGTTATTTACTCACATTCCAGGTTGAAAGAAAGCTTTGCTTAGGAGGATATGAGCTGGTACATACAGCAGAGTGAAGAGAGTGCCGCTCTTGGTAGCTCAGCAAAGCTAAGTCATAAATATAGCAACAATTAAGAAAAGAGGCATTTCACAAATTTCTAGAAAATTCCCAGATGTAGTTAAAAAATTTCTGTAGCAAGAAATGAAAAATAGGATTTAATTACATCAAAATTATTATTCAACCATATTGGTCGAATCTCTATTTTACACGTGTTTTATTTTGTGTTCTAGTCACAGATCATTTAAACCGCAACTAAGTTTGAAAGAGTCCTTCTGCTTGCCTTGTTTAAAGTATTTTTTCCTTGGACTATATACTACGGGAAGCAACCTAAGAATATCCTTTCTTCTTCATATAATGGAGCCAGAGTTAAAGCCGTCAAACCAGGTTTGTGGGGCTGAGATAATTTGAGAAGGACATTCAGACACACTTAAACACTTATCTTGGGTAGTTAACATTATAAATTATTATTAAAGGGCTTCCCTAATGGCACAGTGGTTAAGAATCCGCCTGCCAAAGCAGGGGACACGGGTTCGAGCCCTGGTCCGGGAAGATCCCACATGCTGCAGAGTAAGCCTGTGCGCCACAACTGCTGAACCTGCACTCTAGAGCCCGCGAGCCACAACTACTGAAGCCCGTGTGCCTAGAGTCCGTGCTTCACAGCAAGAGAAGCCACTGCAGTGAGAAGCCCATGCACCGCAACGAAGAGTAGCCCCTGCTCACCGCAACTAGAGAAAGCCTGCACACAGCAACAGAGACCCAACGCAGCCAAAAACAAATAAATTAATTAAGTGATTGATTTTTTTTAAATTATTATTACACACACTGCAAGTATTCCATTTCATTAACGAATGTGCAGATACGGAGATAAACAATAAAGCTAATATAACATGTAAGTAGAGGGGAATTTGGTTTCTGGAGTTCCCCTTGCCACTTATTTTTATGTTAACTCAGAAATCTTCTTAACCTATTCTGGGCTTTCACTTCTCATCTGTAAAATGGGGGCATGAATAGTATCAAACTCAGAGAGTGTAGGGTGATTGATTAATTATTAGGATTAAGTGAAGCATCTGAATTCCATAGGACAATGCTGGGAGCTGAGTGCCATCAGTATTTCCACTAAAAAAACTATCAAGTAAAGTTCCACAATCACCTAATAATGTTCAAGGGGTTATATCTGGGGAGAAATAGCTCTTGGCAAACTTTCCAGGCCAGTTCATCTAACATAAATTTTAATTAAAATGTATTTTTAATGTAAATGTAATGATTATATTTGCATTGCCTCCTTCTGTGGTTATAGAAAAGCACTAGAGATCTGTAATTTGTAACAACCAAAAAGATGAATATATTTTAGTAATAACAATTTAATGAAAATCATGGCCCTCAAGTTTTCAACTGAAACTTTTCTTTTGTTAGTAACTCTCTGATAATGCATTCCTATAAATTATAGCTTGTCTTTACATTATGTGTTTCCTAAACCAAACGTGGGTGTTCTGGGTTGATCTTCAAAACCTTCATGCGGGGGGAGGAAATGCTTTCCAGAGTTTTTAGCTGCTTTTGTGGTAAACATGTAAGGTCAGGTTTTGAGGAAAAATGCTTTGGGGCTGTTTATTTAAATACATTCAAGTGTGAATGGCTGGACTTTCATTAAAGCTGTAGCTGATAATACTGAAAAACAAATCTTGTGGATAACATGTGGAGATCCATATATATATGTACAATTGTATTTCTTCTCTTAAGGCTGCACAGGGCATACGTTGTTTTCAAGCAAGCCTCGGACTCCTACTGCTCCAGCTGTCGTGTGTAATTAAACATTTGGCCTCCACAATTGCTCTACAGTGTACATATGCCAGCATTTCAAGCCTGGAATATGCATTTCAAAGAAGAATAATTCCCTGGAAATCCTAAATTGACAGGAGCAAAGACAGCCTGAAGGAAAGTAGTCAGCGAAAACTGTAAGGTCGGGATCTGATGATTAAAAAAGAAACTTCAAGAAGAACTTCAACCCTTAACTAAACCAATGGGAAAAGGAACGCCAGTTGGCAGGCAGATTTCTGCACAGGGATTCTGACTGGGGATTTCTTGGGGTAACTTACTATTATCAGTGTGCTTCACCTTGCTAGATGCTGCCTTACCATCAATATCATTTAAACAGATTTTTTTTTTTAAAGCGCATTTGGCAACACTTATTTCTTCATGAATCTTTAAAATATTAAATGTGACGATTCATGTTGTCTGTAGTTGATTTCTCAAAAAGCATGCTTCTCCTCTTTTTCTTCTTCCTTAGCTCCTTCACTACAGATGATTCTACTTACATGTAGATGGTAGTATCTGAGGAAAAAAACCAAAAAATATATATGTGTGTGCATGTGTATACTGCTGAGTTGACACTTTCAGTGCTAAAATTATTTGTAGCAATTTGTTCCAATTATATGAGAAGAAAACTAGGCAGTGAACTTGTCACTAAAATGCATTGTTTTTAATGTTAAGTATTTGAATCAATTAATATATTGGCAAAATGGTCATTTAGTCTCAGGCTGATCTCTTGTGTATGTAGTCAGGAGATGTACTTTCAGGAAGTGCATAAAATAAGATTTCAGGAAGTGCATAAAATAAGATTTTTTTCAGGTAGCTGAAATAGGAAACTTCAAAATAACTATGAAGAAGTGAAAGAACTCTCAATTTCCTTTTCCAGCCTCACCTGTGTGAGTGAGCACTCGTAGTGCCCGAGTCACTGTGAAATATTCAAGGAACAACCCCATCCTCCTCTACTTGGGGATTTGCTGGATAGTCTATGAAAAACGTTCAGAAAAATCCAGTTGTATGATTTGCCATGCTATTGACGAAGTACATCTAAAAAAATTTTGTCCAGAATTAAATATTTTATTGTACCATTTGTTTCCATAAATCCACTGGCACAGAAAAAGAATATCTTATTATTTTTTAAATACTTAAACAATCCAAATTTTTATTATTAAACAAACCTAGAACTAATAAAGCTTCCAAACCCCAACCCCCTGCCCCATCCCAGGCCAAGAGAACTTATCACCATTCAAGCTATTACCCAATATTTGAGGAAAATGACAGATGAAACTTACCAATGTTTTTCAAAATGAAAAGAGAAGTTTTTGAGAGAGTGAGCTAATCTGTACATGAAATAGTAAGAAATCTCCAAAGTTTCCATTTTTGTAAAGGGAGAGCAAACTAAAAATCTGATTTACCTTATCTTTAAGGATTTATCTAAACTTTAATCTTATCTATGTTATTATAATTAAGCAAGATAATATTAATGTTGTCTCTCCAGCAAAGGCAACAGAATACCTTTCAGTAACCTAAAATCCGAAATTTGAATCCCCCTAACACATAGGTGTATACACAAATGAGTTAAAAAAATTTTTTTTCAGATAAACTGGTACCATTCTTAAGTCACCGATCAAATTATATATATCTGATAAAACAAATCTAAAGATTTAGTACCTAGGTTATCTCAAGTCGCAAGACTTAGTCTGTCCCTGTGAGCTTTTTGAATAAACAGCCTACTTCATTAAAGATGAAATAAAGCACTCTCTTGACAGTTTTGAATATTCACCCTGAAGATCCATGACAAGCTGCTCTTTGTAATTAGCTGAAGTATCTATTAAAACCCCACCCACTCTGTACTGCAACTGATGTGAAGATAAAAGATTATTCAGGGACACAGAGTACGGATATTTTATGGATGTTCTCTTCATCTTGTAGATTTCACAGTGTGTACCTTTAGGTTTTAAATTGGTCCTTAAAATAGCCAGCAGAGCATGGGAAGATTACAGAAGGATGCTTCTTATTACAAAGAAGAAGAAGCCACTTTGAAGAATAGAAGAGTCTAATGTTGACTTTGGAAGGACGTGATTGAGATTTGAACAACACTTTCAGACATGATATTGAAAAAGGGAGAACAACAATTATGAAATTATTTTCATATGAACTTCTGCCAGCGAGAGATCATCATTCATAAGGATATGGACTAAGAAAGGCCATACGATTCAGAAGAAAGCTAGATTTTTTGTGTTTTTTGGTAGGGATATGTATATATGTCTGCTTATGAGTCTAACAGACTGAAGTCCAGTTAATATTAAATGCCAGCAGGGTAAAGATACTTTTATCTTAACTCCACAGAATCTTACTGAAATCAGGTGATATAGCAGAGCTGAAGTCACAGTGCATTAATTTAAATATAAGCTCTGTGAATACTGCCTGTGTAATATCTCTAAGGTAAATGGAGAAAAAAGAGTAACACCTTCATGGGGATCTCATGAGGCTTAAAGAAGGGAGTCATATCGGACTCGGTGCTGGACCCAGTTTAGGGACGTACACCCGCCCTGCCTCACCCTGGAGAAGCCTGGGAATCAAAGCCCCGTTGGGCACATGCTGACCCATCCAAGACAGGAGATGGAAAAGCACAAACAGATTAAATTTTTTTTCCATTCCCCCCCCCCCCCCCCCGCGACAGACATTTCTGAGACACAGTGGTTCCATTGGCTTGTGCAGAAAACATCCCACCCAGACAGAGGAGCCAGCGGGGTTTTCTTCTAAGCTGCAGCCTCTTTGTGTTTCTTTGCCTTGCTTCTTGGTCTCACATCCTTTTCTCCTTTATTCACACTGCTCTGAGTTTGTCCTCCTAATAAAGCCGAAGCACGAAGCTTTTACTTAGGTTTTGTTTTCTAAGCAACTTAGACCAAGGCAGATTCGTAACATGATAATTAACACACAGAGTATCTTTAATTAATATTAGCTATTTTAATGCTATTTCTAAGGTGATATCATCTCTGTTTTTGTTTTGTTTTGTTTTTGCGGTATGTGGGCCTCTCACTGTTGTGGCCTCTCCCATAGCGGGGCACAGGCTCCAGATGCGCAGGCTCAGAGGCCATGGGTCACGGGCCCAGCCGCTCCGCGGCATGTGGGATCGTCCCAGACCGGGGCACGAACCCGCGTCCCCTGCATCGGCAGGCGGACTCTCAACCACTGCGCCACCAGGGAAGCCCTGATATCATCTTAATAACAAAAATGAACATCAATTATTTCAAATACAACATGAGAAGAATACGTGTTGAATTCAGTGAGAATGGGGTCAAAACAAGGACATACGCACCTCTGACTTTGTCCAGGAAATAGATTACTCCCCAAATAATTGTCTTAGTGCTGAAAGACCCAGACAGATAACGCTTGTTTAGAGGAAATCAATTTAGGTGAGAAAGCCATGAGAAAGTGGAGTCTATCTCTATACTGAACAAATTCTACGCTCCCAGAAGGCCAGCAAAAGAGGAACTAATGATCACAAGCTATGAAACAAGAGATCACAACATAGTAACATATTGAAATGTTAAAGACGGAAGGATGGTGGGGATTATGGTGTCCAAGAGAACTATGTCTGTGTATGTGTGTGTCTGCTTAAGAGTATATGTCTATATCTATATCAGTCTATGTCTATCTATATATAGAGAGAGAGGATATGGAAGGAAATTAAAACAAAAGCCATGATAAGAAGTTACACTAGAAGAAAAACTGCTCCAGAAAACAGGGGAAGATTTTGGATAATGAATACTGTACAGTTTGGAAGTATTTAACGAGGACAGGGTTTTTTGTTTTTTGTTTTTTCTGACAAGCAAGCTCAAAGAAAAGACTGAAAATATTGAGTGATGCTTGTATTAGAAAAAGAGATAAAAAATAAAACAGTAGCATAATATATTAAAATGTGTGGAATGTAACAAAAGCAGGGCATGAAGGGAAATGTATGGGATTAAATACTTAAGCTTAAAAATGGAGAAACATCTCAGGATGTTTCTTGAACATCTTAGGATTCAACTTAAGAAACTAAGACAATGAGAAAAATTAACTCCAAAGCAAGAAGTAAGAAAACAATAAAGAACAGAAATTAATAACATTAATGAAAAAAGCAAGAGAGAAAAATCAATGAATTGTAAAGCTTATTTTTGGAAAAGAACATTAAGCCTTTAATCAGAATAATGAAGAGAAAGGGATGGAGAGAGAGACAGACAGAAAGACAAGGAGAAAAACAGGAGAGAGAGACGAGATACAATTACTAATATCAGGAAGAAAATAAAGACATCACAAAAGATCCTATAGCTATTAAAAGGATAATAAGGGGATAATAACAACAACTTCATGTCCAGAAACTTAAAGTTTAAAGTTCTTCAACAGCTTAGTTGAAATGGAGGAATTCCCTGAATGAAAAAACAAAACACCCAAGAAGAAATAGATACCCTGAATAATCCTGTATCTATTAAATAAATGGAATTCATAATTAAAAACCCTTCCATCAGAGAAAACTTCAGGGCCAGATGGCATTATTGGTAAATTATACCAAATATTAAGGAATGAATCATATCAATTCTACATTAATTCTCAAGATAACAGAAGAATGGGTAACACTCCCCAATTCATTTTACAAAGCAGGCATCACACTGACATCAAAATCAAAGAGAAGAAAACAACAGCAATCTCTTCCATGAAGGGAAATTCAAAAATCCTCATCCAAATACTGGAAAATTGAATGCTATGGATCCTGCCCAAGTTGGGTTTAATCTCAGAAATGCAAAGCTAGTCCAATATTCAAAAAATTCATCAACATAATATACATACAAACAGAAAGGAGAAGAAAAAAGTCTATATGATCATCTCAGTAGATGAAGAAAACATGTTAGAGAAAGCTCAACACCATTTCTTATAAAAACTGTCAGCAGAACACAGAAAGAAGGGAATTCAAAAATGAATGACTGAATGCATTTCCTATAAGATAGTGAACAAGGCAGAGATGTTCATCATTTGCCATTCCTGTTTAGGTTTGCCACGTAAAATACTGGATACTCCATTCAACTTGCATTTCAGGAAAAAAAATATATGTTTTAGTATAAGTATGTGTCATGCAATATTTTCGACATACTTGTACTAAAAATATTTTGTTTATGCGAAATTCATACTTAACTGATTGCTCTCTCTCTTTCTCTCTCTCTGAATATATATATATATATATATATATATTTTCTAACAATGGCAACTCTATTCCAATTCATCACTGTACTGAAGACTAAAAGGACTAAATATGGTATAGGAAGGAAAAGAATAGAAGCCATACAAATTGGAAAGGAATGAATAAAATTGTCTTTATTCACAGATGACATCATATATGTAGAAAATGCCATAATCACACAAAAAAACTACTAGAAATAATAAATGAGTTTAGCAGAGTCACTGAATACCAGATGAATATATAAAAATCAATAGAATTTCTATATACAGCAATAAAAATTGTCACCTAAAATGTTTTAAAGTAACAATTTAATAACTCAAAATGGAATATTTAAGTATAAACCTATCAAAGTATGTGAAGGATCTCTGTAGTGAAAACTACAAAACACTGATGAAAGAAAGCAAGGAAGACCTAAATAACCCAAGACATAGCATGTTAATGGTTGGGTCAATCAATGTTATCAAGATGTCAGTTTTCCCCATATTGATCTGTAGATTCACTGTAGTACCAAACAAAATTCCAGAAGGATTTTTTTTAAGAAATTGACAAGCTGATTTTAAAATTTATATGGAAGGGCAAATGAAATGGAAGAGCCAAATCAGTTTTGAAAAAGAACAAGTCAGATGATTCATACTATGTGATTTCCAATTTACTATCAAGCCATGAAATCAAGACAGTGCGATATTCAGGTAAAGACTGACACTCATGAAAGAGTCCAGATAATGACCCCCACTGTAAGGTAAATTGATTTTTGACAGAAGTGTAAATTTAATTATATGGAAAACAGAGAGTCTTTTTAACAAAAGGAGTTGGAGCAATTGGATATTCAGATGCAAGAAAAAGATGAAGGACCTGTTCCTATTCCTGTATCTCATACAAAATTGAACTTACAAGGAATCATAGACCCAAATGTAAAGCCTACAAGTATAAAACATCTGAAAGGAAACACAGGAAATGATATTTTTGACCTTGAGGGAAGCAAAAAGTTCTTAAATACGACAACAAAGCATGATCAATAAAAGAAAAAAAAATGATATTTGGCTTCATCAAACTTAAAACTTTCTGCTCTTTGAAAGACACTGTTAACAAAATGAAAATTCACAGTGAAAAAGCTATTTGCCAAAAACGCTTCTGCACATATATTCAGACCACATATAGAAGCCTCAAACATCAACAATTAGAAATCAAATAACCTGGTAAAGAGAATGGGCCAACAATGAGAAAGGACACTGAACCAAATAAGAGCTGTGGGTAGCAAATAAACCCTTGAAAAGAAATTCAACACCATTAGTCATTAGGGAAATGCAAATTAAAGCTAAGAGATACCACTGTGCACAGTTAGAACGGATTTAAAGAAAAAAACAACACAAAGCTGACAACACCAAGTGCTGGTGAGAATGTGGAAGGATTGGAGCCCATACATTGCTGGTGGAAATGCAAACTGGTTTGACCATTTTGCAAAAGAGTTTGGCAGTTGTCGTTTGTTTGTTTGTTTGTTTTGCTGCACCATGAGGCTTGCAGGATCTTGGTTACCCCGACCAGGGATCAAACCCATGCCCGCTTCAGCGAAAGCGCAGAGTCCTAACCACTGGACTGCCAGAGAAGTCTCCGTTTCATATAAAATTAAACATACGTTTAGTATGCTGTCTAGCAGTCACACTCCAAGGTACATACCAAAGAAAAATAAAAGCTCATATCACACAAAAACTGTCCATGAATGTTCCTAAGGCTTTATTAATAATAAATCACCAAGAACTGGAAATAATGCAAATGTCCTTCAATTCATGAATGGACTAGAAACATTGTAACGTTCATGCCATGAAATATTATTTGGCATTAAAGAGGAACAGGTTACTGATCCACAAAGCAGTATACTAGCAACTAATTCTTTCAGCTTTCTTTTGAGAAAGTATTTCTACTTCACTCGTGAAGCTTTATTTCACTAGATATATAAATTTTAGGCTGGTGCAGTCCCTTTCTTCTCCAATATTTTAAATATTTCCTTCCACTCTCTTCTTGCTTGTATAATTTCTGAAGAGAAATCTGATGTAAATCGTATCCTTGTTCCTGGCTAGGTAAGGTGTATTTTTCCTCTGATTTCCTTCAAGATTTTGTCTCTGTTTCTGGTTTCCTGCAGTTTTATACAATATGCCTTGGAGTTTTGTTCTGTTTTATTTTTTACATTTCATCTCCTTTGTCTCTGAGCTTCCTGGTCCTGTGGTTTGGTTTCTGTCATTAATATTGAAAAGTTTTCAATGACTATCACTTCAAATATTTTTTCTTCTCCATTCTCCTGCCATTTTTTCTTTCCATTTCTGTTTTACAAATTGTAATTGACCTCTCTTTAAATTCACTCTTTCTTTCCTCACCTGTGTTGAGTCTACTGATGAATGCATCAAAGGCATTTTCATTTCAGTCACTGTTGTTTTGACTTTTAGAATTTCCTTTCGGTTCCTTCCTGAGCCTCCATTTCACTGCTGTTAATACCCTTTGGATATTTCGTATTATCCACTTTTCCCCTTAGAGTCCTTAACAGAGTAATCATAGTTACTTTAAATACTATCTGTTCCAACATCTGTGTTTTATATGAGTCTGATTCCGACACTCATTTGTCACTTCAAATGATGGTTTTTCTTGTCTTTTGGTAAGCCTTGGAATTTCTTTTCAACTGGACATGTCATATTTGGTAATAGGGACTAAGTTACATAGACATTTAGTTTAAGGGTTTATGTTCATCTGTTTAGAGGTTGGGCTGTGTTTGCTTGTTGTAGCTCTTGGTGACAAAAGGTCTCAAGTTCCTCTAACATTTTGTTCTCATCTCCCTTCATGGCTTTGTGGCTTTTCCCTCTTTGCTGTTTCTCAGAGAGTGGCTGTGCCTTTCACAGTTCTTTACTCTCTGCCATTATTCTGAAAGCTCATTGGTGTGGAAGTGTAATGATTAAGTCTCCATCTTTCAGTGGAGCTTGTTCTCAGGGGTGAGGCCTTCACAGGTGTTTCTAGCCCTTCCTCAAGGTACACCCTTTCCCTCATTTTCCCATTCCCTTCCATGACTGTAGTATTCCCTTCCTATTTCTTTGAAGCCCTGTCCCCTGTTGACTATATTTTTGCTTGTGTTTGATTTTATTTTTCCTTAGGTGAATCAGGAAATCTGGAATGACTGGAGTGAAACAGAATTCCCTTCCTTTTTTAGTGAGAAGGGTCTGAAAGTACATCACGTTGACTACCCTTCCCTTCTCGTGCCAGAACCACGAAGGGAACTTTCTCAAAGAATCTGGTGGGGTTCCTGGAGGGAAAGTCTGGAAATATGTAGGGCCCCCTAAAGACCCCTGGAGTTTCTCATTCCTATGCTAACTCACACTCAGTCTCCATTCATTCTTCATCATTACCACTGAAAACGAGTGCATGGATTCCAGAAGCTTCTGCTCCATGGAAGTAAATCTTGGGTATTCTCAGAATGTGCCTGTTACCTCAGACTTTAAAGTTGTAGTAACCTCAGTCCTCTGATGAGCCCATGAAAAATCATTGATTTTCAGTTTTCTAGCTTTTAATTGTTGGAAGATGGGAGTGATGACTTCCAAGCTCTTTACATGCCAGAATTAATACCGGAAGTTTTCCATTGGTCTTTTATCCATGCGATTTCCCTGAATGCTCCTTCAATCTACAGTGGCCAAATTCCACGATCACGTTTCAGTTTTTACTGTGGCATCTAAGTTGTATTTATCATAATTTCCTACTCCTTCTTTTTGAAACCTCTTTTTTAAAAAAATCTTACTTTCTTGACCTCTGTGACATCACATTTTCCTGTTTTACTTCCTATTTCTCTGGTCTTTCTTGTTCTTCCTTAACTAAACAACATATTGAAGTTTTCCAGGACTTGGTAAAGGGCCTTTTCTTATTCTTCCTATAATAACATTCTTTTGCACAATTTTAAAAAGCATTTATATCAGCAGTCCCCAAGCTTTTTGGCACCAAGGACCAGTTTTGTGGAAGACAATTTTTCCACGGAAGGGGGGGAGCGGGCGGAGGAGATGGTTCAGGCAGTAATGTGAGCGCGATGGGAGGGGATGGTTCAGGTGGTCATGGGAGAGATGAGAAGCGATGGGGAGAGGCAGATGAAGCTTTGCTCGCTCGCCCGCTGCTTACCTCCTGCTGTGCAGCCTGGCTCCTAACAGGCTGCAGACTGGGGGGTGGGGACCCTGATTTATATGATTAAGCCTTCTAAATTTATATCCAATCTCATTTTTTCTGTTATAATCACCCATCTATATAGGACTTCCACTTGAGTGGGTCATTCATAGGCATAGTGGACTTAGTATATCCAAAACCAAACAATAGACTCCATAGCCCTAAATTTGGTCCCAAAACATTGCCCTTTGCCAGTCTCTTTCATCTCTGCAAGTGGCACCACTACCTGAGTCAAGACATAGAGCTGGAGTCACCATTGATCCCTCCCTCTGCTTAACCCATGCATAAAATCTAGCTGCACATTTTTGCTGTTTCGTCATTCAAAATCTTCCCTCTTGCCACCATCTTAGTTCGATTCACTGCCATCTTTTGCCTAGAAAATTTCAAAAGCTTTATTACTGGTCTTGTCTTCTACTGTCACCTTCTTCCAATCTGATTTTCATGTAGCAGCTAAAGTTACTGTTTAAAAATCATGTAATTGCCTGAGTCTCTGTAAAAAATCCCTTTAGAAGCTTCCCATGGCTCTTAAAGTCTGGACTCATTTCTTTCTGATGTTTTCTGTCACTACATCCAATGAATGCCTTCATTTCCTTCATTACACTGATCCCAGTGTGTAAACACATGCAGAGTTTTTCTGTTTTCCCATACTCTTCCTGGAGGAGGAGATTGTAAGATAGGGTATCAGGAGCTGGGTCTGTTCATTCACTAAGAATTTCACTGCCCAGCACAGGGTTCCCTATTGTGAGTATGGATCAACTTCATTTCTTAAAATCTGGGAGACAGCTGCTCTGACCAAAAGGGATATTTGATTGGCATAAGAGGAGAATCAGATCATGCCCAGGGGCTGGAGGGAGGAGAAGGCTGCATACAGGCACTCTCGTGTAGAGAAATGAAGATATGGAGTAATTGTAAGCATATAAGGCAAACTATGATAGAAGATGAGAAATACTAAATGTTTCATTTTAAATATTTTCCTAATGCAAGAAGGATTTTTTTCCCTTTTGATTAGAAAGAAAAGAGGAGAAAGGATATGTTTTTCTAATACAGTTCATAGAAATATATTCTTACACTCAAGAAATGAATAGTTTTTACTTTCAATGAAAGAAAATCATTCAGACCAATTCTGAGAAGATCCAAAGTTAAACAACGATGCTGTAGGAGATCATATGCCACCGAAGATAAATTTGGGTGCTGAGTGAGAAGATGACCACAGAGATCATGCAGGATGTTTGGTTTCTAAGGGAGTAGTCAAAATGAAAACAATACTTAAAAAATTTCGTACCTGTGAAGCTCCGTTTGAGAGCATCTGGTTCAGGTGAATTCTTTTTCTGAAGCACGAGGATTCATTCCATCAGGACTTTGAAACTGTTTTCCTAGCAGGTTGAGTTGCTTTCAGGATTCTGCAAAGAACAAAGTAATGCTATTAAATAATGGAGCTTTGAACTGCCTGCAGAAGATATTCATCACCTTTATACGGTTTATATGTAGGGTTTTACAAAATGAATCTTGGGGTTGAAAATGTTTGAAAAATCTCAGTCCTAGACGATTTCTCTGGGCCATTTGAACAAGGGCAATGCCCCTTCCCCCCGCCCCCCAATCCCTGCTCCCTTCCCTCCAAATAAGTGGGTCTTAAGCAGTTGTGTGATTAAGTAAGATCAGAAACCATGTGCTTGAGTTACACGGATTATTTACCTCAGGAATTTTAATATGCTAGTTTGAATGGTGGAAATTCAGGAAGGGGACATAATATGTGGTTGCTGTGTTTATTCATTCAGATGAGAGTTGTATGTGTGTTTCTTTGTTTTGTTTGTGCTTTGTAGGACACCAATCAACATTAGTGAGGCTGAGTTCCTTGTAATGATACAATTTGGAAAGCATTGCTCTATTATTGCTCTAAACAATAATAATTATGGTATCTCATATCTATTGAATGCATTGCATTTTTTTAGGACACTGAGTGCCTAGCACATAGTTTTCACAATATCACAGCGAAAAGAAGGTATCACTAGAAGAGGCCTGAAGATGTAATGTGCCTAGGGTTATACAACCAGTAAATCACCAGCATTTGAATGCAGGCTTGTTTGACTTTCTGTTGTTCTAAATTCAGTATATCATTTATTTCAATTTCTGCAAAACCAGGCTTTGATTTGCCAGTTTTCTGACCTCCTAGCCTGACTTTTGGTTTTCAGTATTTCATTTACTAGATAGGTATTCATATTTCCCATCAGAACAAGTCCACGACTTTGCCCTTGTGGGGCGAATGAACTAGATAAACTTAGGACATTTCCAGTTCTGAATTTTTTTTAATATATATTTTATTTTTGGCTGCATTGGGTCTTTGTTTCTGTGCATGGGCTTCTCATTATGGTGGCTTCTCTTGTTGCAGAGCTCGGGCTCTAGGCATGTGGGCTTCAGTAGTTGTGGTTCGTGGGCTCTAGAGCGCAGGCTCCATAGTTGTGGCGTACAGGCTTAGTTGCTCCAAGGCATGTGGGATCTTCCTGGACCAGGGCTCGAACCCATGTCCCCTGCACTGACAGGTTAATTCTTAACTACTGCACCACCAGAGAAGCCCTAATTCTGAAATTTTAACTTCTCCAATTTTCAAAATACACATGTATTTTCGTTCCCTAAGTTATTTTTCCTTTACTTTTCATTTCAAAATTCTTATTTGTCCAAGCCAGTTTTTTTTTAAACTTTGTCTTTTGAATCTCTAACATTTTGCTTTCTTTTCAACAGAAATTGGCTGTTTCTATGTTTTATTCTGTGTCCCAAACTTTCTGAGGTAGAGTAGATGGAGAAAAAAGTCATGGAGGACAGTAGGACAGGCTAATTAGTAAAACAATTGACCAATCTCCAGTGGGAGGAGGCTGCTTTGAAGAAGAAAAAGCCAAAGTCATAATATTAAAAATATATATATATATATATATATATATATGGCATGATTGTTTTAAAATCTTTATTTTTAGATAATTATAGATTCACAGAAAGTTGCAAAGATAGGTCAGGGAGACTCCCTGTAACATTCACATGGTTCCTCTCAATGGTTACAGCTTAAATAATTATAGTACAATATCAAAACTAGGGAATTTATATTGGTGCAATGTGTGTTATAGTTCTGTTACTTCAGAATGTGTGGATTCATGTAACCACCACTGCAACAGAGCTATAGAACTGTCTATCATACTTGGTGTGATTTTTTTTATTTTTTAATTTATTTTTATGAAGGTAATATTGGTTTATAACATTGTATAAGTTTCATGTGTACAACGATATATTTTGACTTCTGTATACACTACAGGGTGCTCGCTGCCAAAAGTTTAGTTTCCATCTATCACTGTACAGTTGACCCCCTTTATCCATTTTGCCCTCCCCCTACTCATTCCTCTCTGGTAACCACTGCTCTGTTCTCTGTATCTATGTATTTGACTTTGTTTGGTTTGGTCTGTTCATTTATTTATTTTTCTTTTTTACTTTTCCATACATAACTGCAATCATATGGTATTTGTCTTTCTCTGACTTATTTCACTTAATGTAATACCCTCAAGGTCCATCCATGCTGTTGCAAATGGTACGACTTCATCTTTTTTTATGGTGGAGTAGTATTCCATATATACATACATATACACCACATCTTCTTTATCCATTCATTTGTCAGTGGGCACTTAGACTGTTTCCATACCTTGGCTATTACAAATAATGCTGCAATGAACATAGAAGTGCATGTATCTTTTCAAATTAGTGTTTTTGTATTCTTTGGATAAATACCCAGAAGTGGAATAGTTGGATCACATGGTAGTTCTATCCTTAATTTTTTAAGGAATCTCTATACTATTTTTCATAGTAGCTCCATTGCACAACTAACTATGCTATGAATCCCAGCTGGTATTTTTGAAGCTATCTTTTCAAGAAAATGCAGCACACTGAGCAGTGGCTTTTAAAGATCAGTAAGATGAAAGAGAAAGCCAGGTAAGAAACTATGGAGCAAAACTCTAGTCTGGCATCAAAGAACTAGAATCAACAGAGACTTCAGACAGACAAAACATGTCAACACTGAAGTTCCTTAAACTCCATACAGAGGAAAATAAAGAAAGGAGTAGGGTAGAAACCCTAAACTCAGAAAGGGCATGTCGTTGGGCCCTTCCCCCTTAACACCCAGGCTTGTGCCATCTGATGTTTTGGGTGCACAGGTGCATGTCTCTAGCTTATCTCTAGGTAAGTCTGCACTACCACTCTTGCCATGGTTCTCTAAGCGTAGACTGTGATACCAGCAACTGCACAGCGGTTTGATGAGCATCTACCCAGACCCCCACTAACTTTTGCTGCAGATCCAAGCTTGTCCTTGCACCCATTACTTGAGTCCTTGCTCTAAGTCTGGTGGAATACATTGCTATTTTTAGTTCTCTAGTACACTTAAACTTACTGTAACACCTCTTTTGGTGTAGCACAGTACAATTATCAGTCCAATTGTGTATTTTGTCTCACAGAGATTATAATAATGCATATTTTAACGTTGAATGTTGCTGTGATTTCAAAATCATTGCTTTGCTGCCTTCATTTGAGCTTCTAGCGCTATTAGCTCTGGTATGTCGAAGACTGACAGCATTCCTTAGAAAATAATTATTAGCTAACGCTCTTTCACCCTCTAGGTACAAACGCTTGTTCCCAGATTTTCTAATACAACTAATGTGAGGGCTTTTTTTATTGGAGCTAAAAGTCAAGATTAAATGATAAATTTTTTAGATTTCTTATTTATGACCAATGAAGCATGGTTAGGGATGAACAGTACATGGAATAGGCACAGAAAACATACATTCCAAAAAGCATTTATTATAAATTCTACAATAAATAATGCTGAAATATATTCTGGAAGCCACTGTTTTGTTTTGAAGTAATATTTAGTAAACAAATGCAGTTTCATTTGGTATTGGTGACTAATGCATAAACATTTTATTTAAGTTTATACTAACCCCACCTTCTTTTCTTTATTTCTTTAAGAAATACCACCTGGGCCATGAAAAGATAATTCAAAATAATTAATTATAACTATGAAAACAGATATGATAAAATATTGCTGGTTCTTTAAATATAATAAATAAATCATTTAACAGCAATTCTGCAACTTCAGCAAATATAACTTTTTTTTGCCCATAATCTCTTTCAGGACTTGTTTTATCATACATAATTTCAATTTAATAATCAAATACAGTTTCATTCTGAATTTTCTCATAGGCTATTCCTAAATAAGCATGTTTGGGGAGTTAATTTTTAAAGAGGTCTATAACACTAATTTAAATATTCTCCAATGTTTAGGCACTTAGAAGTTACCAAGTTTTCAATGTTATTCATACTTTAAAATAAAATCTTCAGAGCTATAATTATTTCCTAGTTTTCTATTATGAACTTCAGCATAATTCCTGGATTCACAATTAACAATAGGCTTACTTGTATCTTGATGGGTAGAATAGAGTGGTCTCTATTACAGTTACAGGGGTTATTTCTCTTAAATGATACTATAAGCTTTAGTTCTCAACCTATTTCATTTTTATAGAAAAGAGTTCTTTCAGTTTCTAAGTATCATTTATGTTCTTCACATTTCACACAGCACAACTACAGGGTGATATTTATGAAAGGTATTTTCTAGAATGACCACTTAGCAGAGATAGACCAAAGTCAATCACAGGGGCGTTAATGTGCCAGTTCTGCTTATCGTTGCCAGGAAATTACGCTGGCCTTGGGAACAGACGCTTGTGTGGACCTGGGTTTCTAAGGTTTAGGCAAGGATAACAATGTTGGTAATGGACTCCATTCAGGCCTGGCATCTTTTATCTTGCTATGACTGTACATGTTCTAATACTGTTTTCCTGTTTTTATAGATGGTTATCTTTAAGTGATGTCATAATAATTAAAAATACTAGCAATGTTTTATTTTGACATCAAATTGATACTTTAGTCATTCATACAATATTATCTTCTCATGGTGTATTTTAAAAGTGTAAAAATTTTGAAGCAAAACTAATAAAAAAATAAAAAGAAGCCATTTTATGAATAAGAAATGATATAAAATAAATTAAAAATCTGTTAATAGAACAGATAGATAAGTATAACAACTGGTCGGTAATCATGCAAATCAAGCAAGACATGGCCTAAAAGAAAAGGTAGACAGGGAAGGTAGCCACATTTGTAAATAAATGTACAGAGTGTTCATTTAAATTTGAAAGTCTGAAACACATTTTTTGGTATAAGTATGTCTCATATAATTATTAAGATATAATTATACTAAAAGACATCACTTGTTGTTTATCAGAAATTCAAATTTAGCTGTGTCCTCTCATTTATCTTGCAACCCTATTTAAGACAGGACACTCACTAGATTTCCAGCATTTTGGTGACTAATGCATAAAAATTTTATTTAAGCTTATATTAACCCCACCTTCCTTTCTTTATTCTGATGAATACAATACAGCCATATAATCAAGGCAACAAATATCACTTTACTTCTTTTGAAATATGAATTTATCTTTTCCAAAACTTTTACACTTCTTAGCATTATTTTAATTCATGCATTCACACACACATACATACATACACGTGTATCTATAGGAGCTAAAGTGTTACTTGCAATATCTTGAATCTAGTTGTAAGAAGAAACATATCTCTCTGATTGTTATTGCCTAGTTATTTATATGATAGGGTTTACAAAAGAGTCTAGTAAGTAATGAAATGTGAGATGGCTTGCCTGTTTCAAATAACCAAACTTTAAAAGAAGCCTATTCATTGTTATATAGAAAGCATTTCCCCAAGAGCACAGCAATGCAATTTCATTCCATCGAAACCTCCTCCCACTTAGCAAAATATTTAGGTACATAGACATATAGGTAGAGTATCATAATAGGGCAGAGAGGAAACAGACAATGATTAGAGGATAGATTTCACTTTCTGCAACGTATTTTCATGATCCACCCTCCCATCAATACATTGCCTCTGGGGTGTTAAAGCATGTTGTAGGTGAAGCACATAGTTGGAAATGGTTTACACCTTGCCTATCTTCCAACAAATCTCCTGCTTTTTGCTTAAAAATATTTCAGTCAAATACTCCATCACACATCAGTCTTAGTGAAGAGTCACCTTCCTTTCTTACTACTATCATTTGCGGCCCATAGAGCTTTTGGGAGCTGACAGCTGTGTTACAGGAAACACAGAATTCTGATCAAAGGTCATTGTCATCCAATTAAAGGTCATCCAATTAATCGTTTGTTCAAAATTATTCTTTGAACACTTTGTGCATATGTGTCTGTGTTGTGTTTGTGTGATAGGATGAAGTTAGACAATAGAAAGACAACTACACCCTAATGGAACCTGGTGGTAACTATCTGTCGATTTCTGTGCATCTGTTATAACCAGAGTTAATGTAAGTTTGATTGTGGGGTGAACTGAGTAACTCATTTTTTTCCAGTAATATACATTTTTTTTATTTTTATATAATTTTTAAAGGTTACACTCCATTTACAGATATTACAAAATATTGGCTCTATTCCCCGTGTTTTACTATACATCCTGGAGCCGATCTTACACCCAACAGTCTGTGCCTCCCACACACCACCCTTATATTTCCCCTCCCTCCCCACTGATAACCACTAATTTGTTCTCTGTATCTGTGAGTCAGCTTCTTTTTTTGTTAAGTTTGTTTGATATTTTAGATTCCACATATAAGTGATGTCATACAGTATTTGTCTTTCTCTGTGTGATTTATTTCACTTAGCATAATCCTCTCTAGGTCCACCCAAGTGTTGCAAATGGCAGAATTTCATTCTTCCTTATGGCTATTATTCCACTGTATATATATATACCACACCTTCTTTATCCCTTCTTCTGTTGATGGACACTTAGGTTGCTTCCATATCTTAAGTACTGTAAATAATGCTGCTATGAAGAGCATTATTGGTGCATGAATTAGTTTTCTTCAGGTATATACCCAGGAGTGGAATTTCTGGATCATATGGTACATTCTATTTTTAGTTTTTTGAGGAACCTCCATGCTGTTTTCTACAGTGGCTGTACCAGTTTACATTCCCACCAACAGTGTACAAGGATTCCCTTCTCTCCACATCTTCATCAGCATTTATTATTTGTATAATTTTGATGATGGCCATTCTGACAAGTGTGAAGTGATATCTTATTGTGGTTTTGATTTGCATTTCTCTGATGATTAGTGATGCTGAGCATATTTTTATGTACCTGTTGGCCGTCTGTATATCTTCTTTGGAAAAATGTCTATTCAGGTCTTCTCCCCATTTTTTTTATTGGATTGTTTGTTGTTGTTTTGTTGTTGTTGATATTGAGTTATATGAAATCTTTATATATTTTGGTTATTAACCCCTTATTGGTCATATTATTTGCAAATATTTTCTCCCATGGTTATTTTCTTATTTTTCAATGGCTTATTTCCTTTGCTATTCAAAAGTTTTAAACTTTGGTTAGGTCCCATTTGTTTATATTTGTTTTGGTTTCTTAGGAGAGAGATTCCAAATAATATTGCTGCATTTATGTTGGAAAGTGTTCTTCTCTTCTAGGAGATTTCTAGTTTCAGGTCTTACATTTAGGTCTTTAATCCATTTTGAGATTATTTTTGTACATGGTGTAAGGAAATGTTCTAATTTCATTCTTTTACATGTATCTGTCTATTTTTCCCAAAACCACTTATTGAAGAGACTATCATTTCTCTATTGAATATTCTTGCTTCCTTTGTCATGAATTAATTGACCATAAATTTGTGGGTTTATTTCTGGGCTCTCTATTTTGTTCCATTGATCTGTGTCTGTTTCTGTGCCTGTGGCATGCTGTTTTGATCACTGTAGCTTTATTGTATAGTTTGAAGTCAGGGAGTGTGATACCTCCAGCTTTGTTCTTTATTCTCAAGATTGCTTTAGCAATTTGTAGTCTTTTGTGGTTCCATATATGTTTTAGGCTTATTTGTTCTAACTCTGTGAAAAATGGCATGGGCATTTTGATAGGGATTGCATTAAGTCTATAGATTCTGCAGATGAGTACTTATATTAGTCTGCTTCCCACAATAGAATTTTGAGGGTCTGATGGTCCTCTTTCATTTTGTCCTCTCTCTGTCCCTTTAAGTCCAAGCTAGCAATGTTTGTGCTGGTATAAAATTATCATAAACCTTGTGGGCTTTGTGTGAGTTTCAGAAGGATTCCCTCCATAAGACAGAAGACACGTCCACAAATCTTTTAGAGATAATGCCTTCTCTACCTTTGGTTTCTGCTTAGATGGCTGAGGGTCTACACCATAAAGATTCCTACAGGCCCTCTGCTTTGGTTAAGAGGATCTGTGAGACACATCCCTAATCTCTTCAAAGAGTCTTTTGTGTGACTCAAGGAGCTGATCTTTTGATGTGTCTGAGGTTTTAGTAAAAAGTTGTCTAGCCACAAACTTAGCTTTTACTCTTCACCGCACTTTTAGAATTAATCCCTTAATTTTATTGTCTTTTGCCATCAGGATAGGCCAAGAATTTCCCAAACAATCACGCTTTGGTTTCTTTCTTTTTAACAGTATTTCACTCAATTTATCTCTCTCCCTGCACATTTCACTCTAAGCAGCATGAAGAAACCAGAAAATTCTTCAACATTTTTCTTGGAAAGGCCCTCAGCTATTTATCCAAGTTCACCTTTTTACAAGTTATGTTTTCCATAGAACTACAGAACAAAATTCTGTTGAGCTTTGTGCCACTATATAATGAGGATCTCCCTTCATTTCCAATAACATGTTCCTCACTTTCTTCTGAGCTCTCAATAATAGCATCTCCAATGACCATAGTTCTACAAACAGTTTGTTCCTGACAATTTAGGTATTATTTAAGATGATGTATGTTTTCTCTCTAATGTTTTCTCATTGAGCAAAACTGTTATGAGTTTATATTGATACTGCTGTAGTATACTTCACAAAATAACCTCTCCTTTCAGAAATTCAGTGATTTTATAAATACAGCACTAACACAATGCTTACCTAATCTCTTTAATATAAATTCATGTGTACTACCTCTTCTAGTTATGGCAGACGTTGTAATTGATAAAGGCACTTTTTTTTTTTTTTTTTTTTTTTTTGCGGTACGCGGGCCTCTCACTGTTGTGGCCTCTCCCGTTGCAGAGCACAGCTCTGGATGTGCAGGCTAAGCGGCCATGGCTCACGGGCCTAGCTGCTCCACGGCATGTGGGATCTTCCCAGACCGGAGCACGAACCCGTGTCCCCTGCATCGGCAGGTGGACTCTCAACCACTGCACCACCAGGGAAACCCGGCACTTTTTCTTTCTAAGCCCAAACACAATCACACCATCATTCCGAGCACTGCACTCCAGGTCATCGTTAATTATCCCTAAGTTTTGACACAGGAAAGAAAACTATTTGCCAAACATTAGTGCCTCATTCTATTATCTGACCTAATCGTTGTAATAATAATAACCAGAAACATGCCTAAAAATACAAAATTAAAATAATTAATGTCTTACATGATCACTTGATGTGACCTCTTGTTTTAACTTCATATTATACAAAGTAAAATACTACCTATAAGTTTTACACATGATATTTTTATTTTAAAAACGTGTACTCATTACCAAAAAGCTTAAGTAATACAGAATAATACAAACAATAAACAAAGAAATACTCTCATTTCCTGCTACCCAGAAATGAACACTCTCAATATTTGTTCCAAGTCATTTTGGATATATATATATGTGTGTGTGTGTGTGTGTGTGTGTGTGTGTGTGTGTGTGTATTCTGTTGTTTTTGGATGGAATGTCCTATAAATATCAATTAAGTCCATCTTGTTTAATGTATCATTTAAAACTTGTGTTTCCTTATTTATTTTTATTTTAGATCATCTGTCCATTGGTGAAAGTGGGGTGTTAAAGTCTCTACTATGAATGTGTTACTGTCGATTTCCCCTTTTATGGCTGTTAGTATTTGCCTTATGTATTGAGATGCTCCTATGTTGGGTGCATAAATTTTTACAATTGTTATATCTTCTTGGGTCGATCCCTTGATCATTATGTAGTGTCCTTCTTTGTCTCTTCTAGTAGTCTTTATTTTAAAGTCTATTTTGTCTGGTATGAGAATTGCTACTCCAGCTTTCTTTTGGTTTCCATTTGCATGGAATATCTTTTTACATCCTCTCACTTTCAGTCTGTATGTGTCTCTAGGTCTGAAGTGGGTCTCTTTTAGACAGCATATATATGGGTCGTGTTTTTGTATCCATTCAGCCAATCTGTGTCTTTTGGTGCGAGCATTTAGTTCATTTACATTTAAGGTAATTATCGATATGTATGTTCCTATTCCCATTTTCTTAATTGTTTTGCATTCGTTATTGTAGGTCTTTTCCTTCTCTTGTGTTTCTTGCCTAGAGAAGTTCCTTTAGCATTTGTTGTAAAGCTGGTTTTGTGGTGCTGAACTCTCTCAGCTTTTGCTTGTCTGTAAAGGTTTTAATTTCTCCATCAAATCTGAATGAGATCCTTGCTGTGTAGAGTAATCTTGGTTGCAGGTTTTTCTCCTTCATCACTTTAAATATGTCCTGCCACTCCCTTCTGGCTTGCAGAGTTTCTGCTGAAAGATCAGCTGTTAACCTTATGGGGATTCCCTTGTGTGTTATTTGTTGTTTTTCCCTTGATGCTTTTAATATGTTTTCTTTTTAGTTAATTTTTGACAGTTTGATTAATATGTGTCTTGGCGTATTTCTCCTTGTATTTATCCTGTATGGGACTCTCTGTGCTTCCTGGACTTGATTAACTATTTCCTTTCCCATATTACGGAAATTTTCAACTATAATCTCTTCAAATATTTTCTCAGTCCCTTTCTTTTTCTTTTTCTTCTGGAACCCCTGTAATTCGAATGTTGGTGTGTTTAATGTTGTCCCAGAGGTCTCTGAGACTGTCCTCAGTTCTTTTCATTCTTTTTTCTTTATTCTGCTCTGCAGTAGTTATTTCCACTATTTTATCTTCCAGGTCACTTATCCGTTCTTCTGCCTCAGTTATTCTGCTATTGATCCCATCTAGAGTATTTTAAATTTCATTTATTGTGTTGTTCATCGTTGCTTGTTTCATCTTTAGTTCTTCTAGGTCCTTGTTAAATGTTTCTTGCATTTTGTCTATTCTATTTCCAAGATTTTGGATCATCTTTACTATCATTATTCTGAATTCTTTTTCAGGTAGACTGCCTATTTCCTCTTCATTTGTTAGTTCTGGTGGGTTTTTATCTTGCTCCTTTCATCTGCTGTGTGTTTTTCTATCTTCTCATTTTGCTTATCTTACTGTGTTTGGGGTCTCCTTTTTGCAGGCTGCAGGTTTGTAGTTCCTGTTGTTTTTGGTGTCTGTCCCCCGTGGCTAAAGTTGGTTCAGTAGGTTGTGTAGGCTTCCTGGTGGAAGGGACTAGTGCCTGTGTTCTGGTGGATGAGGCTGGATCTTGTCTTTCTGGTGGGCAGGTCCACGTCTGGTGGTGTGTTTTGGGGTGTCTGTGGACTTATTATGATTTTAGGCAGACTCTCTCTTAATGGGTGGGGTTGTGTTCCTGTCTTGCTAGTTGTTTGGTATAGGGTGTCCAGCACTGTAGTTTGCTGGTTGTTGAGTGAAGCTGGGTGCTGGTGTTGAGATGGAGATCTCTGGGAGATTTTCGCCATCTGATATTATGTGGAGCTGGGAGGTCTCTTGTGGACCAGTGTCCTGACGTTGGCTCTCCCACCTCAGAGGCACAGCACTGACTCCTGGCTGCAGCACCAAGAGACTTTCATCCACCCGGCTCAGAATAAAAGGGAGAAAAGAAAGAAAGAAAGAAAGAAAGAAAGAAAGAAAGAAAGAAAGAAAGAAAGAAAGAAAGAAAGAAAGAAAGAAAGAAAGAAAGAAAGAAAGGAAGGAAGGAAGAAAGGAAGAAGTGAGGGAGGGAGGGAGGAAGGAAAGAAAGAAAGAAGATAAAATAAAGTAAGATAAAATGAAATAAAGTTATTAAAATAAAAAATAATTATTAAGAAAAAAAATATTTTTAAGAAAAAAAAAATGGACAGATAGAACCCCTAGGACAAATGGTGGAAGCAAAGCTATACAGACAAAATCTCACCCAGAAGCCTACACATACACACTCACAAAAAGAGGAAAAGGGGAAAAAATCATAAATCTTGCTCTCAAAGTCCACCTCCTCAATTTGGGATGATTCGTTGTCTATTCCGGTATTCCACAGATGCAGGGTACATGAAGTTGATTGTGGAGATTTAATCCGCTTCTCCTGAGGCTGCTGGGAGAGATTTCCCTTCCTCTTCTTTGTTCTCACAGGTCCCGGGGCTCAGCTTTGGATTTGGCCCCACCTCTGCGTGTAGGTCGCCAGAGGGCGTCTGTTCTTCACTCAGACAGGACGGTGTTAAAGGAGCCGCTGATTCGGGGTCTCTGGCTCACTCAGGCCGGGGGGAGGGAGGGGTACAGATGCTGCGGGGTGAGCCTGCGGCGGCAGAGGCCAGCATGACATTGCACCAGCCTGAGGCATGCTGTGCGTTCTCCCGGGGAAGTTGTCCCTGGATCCCGGGAACCTGGCAATGGCTGGCTGCACAGGCTCCCCGGAAGGGGGGTGTGGATAGTGACCTGTGCTTGCACACAGGCTTCTTGGTGGCGGCAGCAGCAGCCTTACCATCTCATGCCCGTCTCTGGGGTCCGCACTTTTAGCCGCAGCTCCCGCCAGTCTCTGGAGCTCATTTAAGCAGTGCTCTTAATCCCCTCTCCTCGCCCACCAGGAAACAAAGAGGGAAGAAAATGTCTCTTGCCTCTTTGACAGGTCCAGACTTTTCCCCGGACTCCCTCCCGGCTAGCCGTGGTGCACTAACCCCTGTAGGCTGTGTTCATGCTGCCAACCCCAGTCCTCTCCCTGCACTCCGACCGAAGCCCAAGCCTCAGCTCGCAGAGCCGCCCGCCCCGGCAGGGGAGCAGACAAGCCTCTCGGGCTGGTGAGTGCCAGTTGGCACCGATCCTCTGTGCGGAAATCTCTCTGCTTTGCCCTCCGCATCCCTGTTGCTGTGCTCTCCTCCACGGCCCCGAAGCTTTCGCCCTGCACCACCCGCAGTCTCCTCCCGCGAAGGGGCTTCCTAGTGTGTGGAAACCTTTCCTCCTTCACAGCTCCTCCCACTGGTGCAGGTCCCGTCCCTATTCTTTTGTCTCTGTTTATTCTATTTTCTTTTGCCCTACCCAGGTATGTGGGGAGTTTCTTGCCTTTTGGGAGGTCTGAGGTCTTCTGCCAGCATTCAGTAGGTGTTCTGTAGGAGTTGTTCCACATGTAGATGTATTTCTGGTGTATATCTGGTGTATCTCTGGGGAGGAAGGTGATCTCCGTGTCTTTCTCTTCCGCCATCTTCCCTTCATCTCGGTTTTAGTCCTTTTAAAGAACTCCATGTTCACTTTCAGCCCTTGCCATAGAGTTTAGTTCTTTTTTTGATTTCAGCTCTTTGTTGGTTGAATTTCATCCTCAAATAGCATTCTTTTGTTTTCTCCAGAAAAGATGCTTGGTGTCAGTCTGTTGGTGTGAACTTAAAGGAAATTTCATCTGATTGTTAAATTCTTTACAGTCTTTGCCTCAGCTATTTACTTACACTGATCTACTGTCTACAGAAATTTAGCATTGCTATGAAGAAGCCTCGCTTAAGATAGTGCTGATTTGTTTTTCTGCTTAATTGCTCATAGTGAAGCTTGAAATAAGTGGCTTCACCAGAATGAAATTCAGTTTTTTTTTTTCTCCTTAACCTGAAAAAGAAGGCTCTGTTTGGATCCGAGGTCACACTTGGAATTCAGAAAAAAAAATTTTTTCTAATGTATCTTCATAACGATTTTTTCTGTTCTTGCTTCCATTTTATTCATCAGAAACATCAATGTTTATATGTTGAATCTCTTTTATCTAAGGTCCAGTCATTGTAATCTCCATATGTCACTTTTTATTTTACTTACTTTCATATAATTTCCTTAAATCTGCCTCCACAACCCCATAGTGTAATTAACTGCATTTGTTTAATAAAATTTATCTTTCACCTCCATAATGATATTACTTTTCCCTTCTTAATCTTTTCTAAAATCTGCCAGTTAACTTTTATTTTACTGTGGTATAATTTACATGAAGAAAAATCCAGTCATTTCAGCTTACTGTTCTGTGAGTTTTTAAAAAATGTATAAAGTTGTATAACCAGCACCAATAGACACAGAAAAAGATACAGAATCACTCAGTCACACTAAAAGTTCCCATGTGCTCCTATGTAGGTAAGCACCCCCCAACCCCAAGACCCTGGCCACTACTAGACTTATTTTTTCCCTATGGTTTTGCTTTCTCCAGAATATCATATTAATAGAATAATACATGATAACATTTCTTCCACTTAACATACTGCATATTTGACCCATATGCTCATGAAATATTGGGTCTATTCAAGCAAATTGTATATCAAAATATTTCTACAGAATTTAAATATATGTATTGTAATTGTTTTCTGACTTGAGGGTCTCAGAGAAGTCTGAGGCCATTATAACTGTTGTGCTGTTCTAGATAATCTGGTTTCTGTTTGTCTTGGTGGTGGTTGTTTTTGTAGGGTAGTTAATGTGAATGTTTTGATTGGTTGTTTTCATAGCCTATATAATTCTATTTAATTTTCATTCTTAAGTAATATTTTCAACTTGGGAAAACTTCCTTGCTTTGACTATTGCCTGTACCTCCTTTGTTATAGTTTCTTAGTCAGGAACACATGCAAAGCTCCACGCTCTCTTCCCGAAGTCTTTAGTCTCCACATGCCACTTTTAACTAGTCTCCATCTGTTTTCTGTGGTAGCTCCTCACATCAGTCCTCCACATTTCTGACTCAACTTTTGGTGGTGTCGTTTCTGCTCATCATGCCTCCAGCACAGATGTCAATTTTCATCTTGCATTTTTACTTGTGTAGCCCCTTTTCCATCTCAAGTTATTAACTTTCCCTCAGATTAAATTAGCTCATATATTTCTGCTCTCATTTTATACAGGCCCCCTTTTTTGTATGCTACTGAATATATCAATAGCATTTATTGAAATTATATTATAATTATACTTAGTTTTCTCTGATTTCCATATTATATTATTTCCACTGACCTTTCCTTCATCTAAATCCTGCAGCATGATGCCTTGTTGATTTGCTTATTTTACAATATTTTTATAAGCCCCAGGTAGGCTATTTTGTCCACTTAATTTTGAAAAAGTTAAGATCTCTCTAGATACAGCCAGCAGACCTACTACATAGATTGTTCATATTCCAGTTCTCAACCAGCTCAGATATTTCTGGACCCCCTTCCAACATCGGTCTACAGGTAGGAAGTTGATTTCTGGGTTACTAGCCTCAGGCAGGCTTTCATCTTGTGCAGCTGTCCTATCCTTGGATGGATCATCTTCTCACCCACTACCTAGATCTCTGACACTTGGAGAGATGAAATAAGAAAACTATTTTATAATACTCATAACCCATGACTTTCAATTATCTACCTCTTCATGTTTTTCACTTTTCCTTAACTGTTTTCTTGTGGGAAATATGCATCCCTAGATTCAACGTACCAGTCAGTGCTGGTCTCCTATGTCCACTCAAATCCCCACTGTTCTAAACATTCAGTTGGGGCCATTTACAGTTTTTTTCACTGTCTTTTACCACCAGAGGGTGGGTTACTGAGGAGCTTAGGACTCTCCACAGCACTCTGACTAGAAAAGCACACTCACACCATGGGCAGATAGATTAATATGTTACTTGTACAGACCTGGACTTTCTCAGCAAGAGACCTGGAAGAGGAGGAAGAATCCATAAAAGACCTTCCTCTTCACTTTTAGATGGGCAAGCTAGCCACTTTCAGGCAGTGAGTGGGTTACATTCAGTGTAAACATCTCCTAGATTTTGGCAACAGATTTTTACATAGTCTTTTTATACCTGCTTTGAGTTTGAAGAAGTTATTAGAGTGTATTAGAGGGTATCAGCCAAGTTACCAAAATAACCAAAATAACTTTGGTTTTAAAATAACCAAAGTTATTTTAAAAAGAACCTCCTTACACCTGAAACTGATACAATGATTATAAAAAATAAATTAAAAAAACAAAAAGAACCATTTTATTATGTTTTTATTAAAATCTGTAAACCATCAATTTCTACCTCAGTTTCTTTTTTTTTCTTTATAGCTTTCAAAGCGCTAGTTCTTCTTTCTTTGTTAAAAAATTTTTTATTGGAGTATAGTTGCTTTACAATATTGTGTTCGTGTCTACTGTACAGCAAAGTGAGTCAGCTATATGTATACATATATCCTCTCTTTTTGGATTTCCTTCCCATTTAGGTCACCACAGAGCACTGAGTAGAGTTCCCTGTGCTCTACAGTAGGTTCTCATTAGTTATCTATTTTATACATAGTATCAATAGTGTATATGTGTCAATCCCATAGCTCTTCTTTCATTACCATTTTATGTAAAAGAAAAGTGAATTAAATGTTTAAGTGTCCTTTATTCTCTGCTGATTCTGGCAATTATTTTTATTTTATTCTTAGGGTCTCTCACATCAACTCCAAGTTTTCCCTGCCTTGGTTACAGTGTGTTTTTGTCTTTTCCCGTAGGAAAACAATTTGAAAAGTCCCCTGTTCTGCTAGTGTTTCTATCTCCAGTTTCACATCATGGGAAATTAATTACACCGTATGTGCTGAAATATTGACGAGCGCTTGATAGGCTCCCACCGCAGGCAGCAGCAGATCGCAACGTCATGCTTCCAGCTCTGTCCAGCCCATCACATCTTCAACCTTCAAATAACTTATTTAGAAAATGCCATTCCTCTCCTCGCTGGGAGCACAAAGTAGGAAGAGAAATGAGAGCAGCATCTCCCTTGACATAAATCATTGTTTATTTGGGGCAACTGACCATTTGCAAGGCTACATTGGAGTTGACTGTTTCCCTGTTATATCAGAGAGTGCGAACTTTGAAAGAACCATCAATATTTTTCCCAAGAGATTTTGATCATTATACCAACGCACGAAAAGTATTTTTAATCTTTACCTATATTTGGCCTTTGCTCTAGTCTATGTGTGGATGTGTCACAAGAGAGGAGTAAAACATGCAGAAGAAAGGAAAAAAGAGGCAATGACGTGAATTTTCAAAATGACCATCATTGCCCACCCCTCTATGCTAGGGATTCGTTTGTGTGTATCTCAGAGCTGCTCCTGCTGTTCCTTACTTCTTGACAAATTACGAGTTGTCATCATATTGTAGATAACAGTTGGGGAATATGTAGTGGAAAATCTCTCGGGCTGAGCAAAGCATCACGTTATTAATTTGTCAGAAATGCTATAACCTAGAGAACCAGTTTTAAAATTGTAGCTTCTGTAACATGGCATCAGAGCAACTAACACTGAGCACTTAGCAATACCAGGAAACATACTGGGAGAGCCTGACCAAAGTTCTTTTTTGTTTTGTTTTGTTTTGTTTTTTATCAGTAATGCCAATAATATCTCAATTTTGTAGAGTTTTTCTTCACAATAAAAAGACACTGACTGGGACTTCCTTGGTGGTGCAGTGGTTAAGAATCCGCCTGCCAGTGCAGGGGACATGGGTTCGATCCCTGGTCAGAAAAGATCCCAGGTGCTGAGGAGCAACTAAGCCCATGCACCACAACTACTGAGCCTGTGCTCTAGAGCCTGCGAGCCACAACTACTGAGCCTGCGAGCCACAAGTACTGAGCCTGTGCACCACAACTACTGAAGCCCGCATGCCTAGAGCCCGAGCTCCACAATAAGACAAGCCACCGCAATGAGAAGCCCACACACCGCAATGAAGAGTAGCCCCAGCTCACCGCAACTAGAGAAAGCCCACGCACAGCAATGAAGACCCAATGCAGCCAAAAATAAATAACTAACTAAATTAATTAATAAATTTTTTAAAAAGATACTGACCATTAAAAAGGAAAAAAGTATTTTTCAGAAGTTTTCAGTTAGAAATCCAGCTTTCTCATTTATGTTTCTAGTTTTAATTCTTTTACTTATGTGGAATTGCTGATATTTGACCGACAAGATAGTGAAGAAATAACCCTATGATCCTGACTATCCTTACTTTGATAAAAATCACATTTGCCTACTTCTCATGAAATATATTATTAGTCAAAAAGTGAAGAAGCATGTTTAGAACAGAACGATATGACCAGGTAAGGGTAAAGTTCGAATATCTGGAATTTTGCAATATATCAAATGGTACTCAGTTCCTGTGAAATGCTTTATTTATGCTCATCCAACGTATATGGGGCAGTACGGTCGGTGGTTCTCATGCAAAAGTACACAGTTCCAGGAGATCATTAACCAGACTCCTTTCAATGGTTGTTCCATGGAGATTTCAGACGACAGAGTTCAAGATAAAAGGGTAAAGTGCAGGGAATAAGAAAGAACTCCTGAGCTATCCTAGGCTATTGAAAGACCCTTGGCATAAAGAATCATGAGACCACGAGAATTATCTATCTTCTTATAGTTTATTCAGGATTTCTACCACATCATCAAGAGTGTAAGAATTCATAATGGATATTAATTAATTGCTTTTGTGGGCTGGAAGAAGCATATATTCTGCTTTTATAAAAGTCTATTGGGGGACAGAGAGATAACTCAGAAGTTTAGGATTAACATATACACACTGCTATATATAAAATGGATAAACAACAAGGACCTACTGTATAAGGCAGGGAACTATATTCAATATCTTATAATAACCTATAATGGAGAAGAATCTGAAAAAGAATATATATACATATATATATATATGAATCACTTTGCTGTAATCTGAAACTAACACAACTTTGAAAGTTAAGTATACTTCAATTATAAAAATGGTTGAAAAAAATTCTGATTGGGACACTACATTAGCAGACACCCTCTGCACTCATCTTCTTATGAGTCTTAAACCATTTGAAATGCAACCTCCATGAAAAATCTACTATAAAGTACTTGTAACTATTGCCATTATCCTTTCAACATGTAACCATTTGAAGCTATAATAATACTGATTAAATGCACGGGTGAACTAGAGCCAAAATGAGACCCCTTTCAAAGATGTCCTAAAAAAAGGCAGTCTAGTTTCACAAATGAATTAAATAAGTCACATGTTACAGTTTAGGAACATTTCTTATTGCTTTGATTTGGTGAGTATAGAAAACCAGGATTACCTGTAAAGTAAAGCTTCAGAGCTTTACTTAAATTTGTTATCTTGGAAAATACTGATGATTTTTATGCAAATTTCCACAAAACAAAAGGAAACATTAAAAACACTGTGTATATCACTTTTCTTAATCTGTGCTGAATTTTTCTAATTCCCTTTTGTTGCAGGGCAAGGGAAGGGGAGCTTAAAAACCATATGATGACAACAACAACAAAAATTGATGCCTTTCTTACCATTGAGTTTTACCTTTTATTCCACTCTCTTCAGGAGAAAAGTTATAAACTCTATTACCTCACTACTCCTTATGAGATTAGTTTGCATTTTGTAACTTTACAAAGTATAAAACTTCCAGAGACATAAATTTAAGTATCAATCCTTACAAAATGCCCTCAATTAAGCCTTATTTGAAGAAGGATTGTTCTCATGCTGGATCCAACAGACCACTCTTTAAAAAGGTACTTTAAAACGTTCTTGGAAGAGAAGAAATTTACCCACACAACGCAAAAAAGAATCAGAACACTTAAGTGCTCTTTTAAACTTTGGTTATGTTCGCTTGTATAAACAACATATTAAATTTACTATTTTCCCTCTTAAAAATTTTATTTTCCTAAGTTATGGTTTATCAGATAATTATGTATTATGAGGAGTTGAGTCTGGACTTATAATAAAAGCAATTTTTATAAAAATTTTAAATATGCCTGAACAAAAATCTGTACAATAGTGTTGTTTAAGAGGAAAATAGAATGTTTAAGAGGAAGAATATTTTAAAAAATAATTTATCCCAAATCAGGTATTTATCTAAAGAAATCAGACAGAATGATCTTCTGTATATGCCCTCTAAGAATAGAAGAAAGGTTCAGTTCTTAACTTTTTAATTAAAAAAATAAAGTAAGAACGAAAAAATATAATGGCAAGATTTCTTGTTCCAGCTCTAACATACAAAGACCTTGGTAGTCTTCACTCTTGTACTTACAAGTAAAGCTTACCAAATTGAAAGCCAACAATTTTTCTTGAACCCGTTAGAGAACTACCAGCAAACCATCATCCCAAATCTGGAGAGATAGGCAAATTCAGAGAGTCCCTACTGAATTTGCTTATCCGGAGCAGAAGCCAATGGAGGCGTAAACGGGTAGGAATGGCACTTAAATGATAATTTTGACAAGTAGATGAAGGCTGGGTCTCAACTAGCATGAGAATGAGAAAGTCCTAGGGTTGCGGTCTTAGGGGCTCCCCAAACTTTCATAGATATTACTTCCAGGAACCCCACCTAGTTATCACAGTGAGAACTAAGAAAGAATGCTTCAATACTCTGGCAGGGAGAAGAGATCAATCATCACTGTGAAACACACCTAGAGCATTCTCCTTAATAAATGCAAATTCTAGAAATGAAAAATGAGATCTAAAATCAATATTCTAAGTTCCCACCTTAGAATACTACAAAAACAAGAGAAAACTAAATCTGAAGTAAACAGAATACAATAAAGAAGAAAAAAAGTGGAGCAGATAGATATCAATTAAATTGAATACAGGGAAACGATGGAGAAAATAATCAAGCCCAAACATGATTTTTTGAAAACATGAATCAAATTGATAAATGTCTTGCCAGGCTAACTAAGAAAAAGGAGAGATTTTTTTAAAAAAGACCAATATCATAAATGAAAGAGTGGTCATCACTATTGTTTCCATGGACATTAAAATGGTAATAAAGGAATATCATGAACTATTCTCTGTCCACAGATTTTATAATTTATATGAAATTGATCAATTCCTTGAAAATTACAAACTACCATACTCACACAAGAAGAGATAATCTGAATAGTCTCACATATATTAAATTAATCAAATCAATAATTAATTATCTTCAAAAAAAGAAGGGACAAGATCAAATGATTTGATTAGTAAATTCTATCAAATATTTAAGAAAGAAATGACACCAATTTTTTCACAATATTTTCCAGAAACTAGAAGCATAAGGAACACTTCCTAACTCATCCTATGAGGCCAGCATTACCCTAATACCAAAATCAGATGAAGACAATCAAAAAAAGAAAAACTACAGGCCAATATATATGAATATAGATGCAAAAATCCATGAATATAGTTGTAAAAATCCTTAACAAAATAGAAAAATAAATCTACAATGTATTAAAAAATTATAAAGACTGTTCTAGTGGGACTTATTCCAAATACGCAACTGACTCAACATTCAGAATCAATTAATGCAATCCATAACATCAACAGACTGAAGAAAGTAAATCATATGATCATATACATACATGCAGAAAAAGCCTTTGACATAATCCAACACCTGTTCATGATAAAAAACTCTTTAGAAATTAAGAACATGTGGGAACATCCTCAACTTGGTTAAAAAAAAATCTTATTAAAACCTACAGCTAACAACATAGTTAATGGTGAGATACTAGATGCTTTATCCCTAAGATCAGAAACAAAACAAAGATGTCCAATTTTCCCATCTCAATTCAACATGATACTAGAATCCCTATCTAGTTCAATAAAACAAGAAAAATAAATAACAAACATACAGGTAGGGAAGGAAGAAGTTAAACTCCCTTTATTCACAGATAACATTTCTGCCTGTATAATCCCAAGAAATTGACCAAAAAATTAGAGAAAGTAAATAAATAAAATACCATTGGATTATAGAGTGTAAGATAAATAACCGTGAGTCCATATTGATGAAAATAAATGTTGGAAAGCTAGATCTCCTGTGAAGAAGAATTCCAAATAATTTATGTAGGTACGTAGATAATTTGTCCTCAGTAAGGTGGGCCATAACCTCACTCTTTAAGTGAGTTGCACATCTAAACTTCCTTCTAATGAGTAGAATTGGAAAAGGGTGAAACAGTCACTTCCCAGTGGAGAGATGTGACAACACTACCTAAGCTGGGGGGTCAAGATTAGCATCAGAAGCAATATGTAACATTGGTAATATGTGACCTTGAAAGATGGAATGAGCGTGCTACTTAACCTCTGTGGTCTTCTTCCCAACAACCCACAACCACAGTGCATCATGAGAAAAATGTCAGACAAATTCCAACTGAGGGACTTTCTAGAAACTACCCAGCCAGTATTCCTCAAAACAAGGAAAGTCTGGAAAACTGTCACAGCCAAGAGGAGTCTAAGGAAACATAACTAAATATAACGTGGTATTCTGGATGGGATCCTGCAACAGAAAAAAAATGTAGTAAAAACTAAAGATAGCTAAATGATGGGTGGGCTTTAGTTAATAATGATGTATCAATATTAGTTCATTAATTGGAACAAGTGTACAATGCCAGTGTAAGGTGTTAACAGAGGAAACTGGGTGTGAGATATATAGGAATCTCTACTATTACTGATATTTTTCTTTAAATCTATACTCATCTAAAATTAAAAGTATATATTTTTTATAGTATATATATTTATATATACAAATATATATAAAGATATAATATTTATATATAAATGTAATATTAAATAATACATATTGTATACAAATATAAAATTTATATATAATATTATAATATATTATATATATATATTAAAAAAAGAGATAATGACAAGTATCATTCTGGGAATCTACCTCATGGTCATTCCTTCAATCAGACATGAAATAGTATGAAATATATGCATTACTGAACAATAAGTCTGATAGGAGGTGACTGAACAGAAATTTCAAATCCATAATGCCTTGCAATTTTATTTCTGAAAATCATTTAGAATCTGGGTACTCTATTCACAGTCAGTAACTGGATTTATCTTCACTAATCTAATGATCCAAAGTGTATTGATTGGAAACAGTGTGTTAAAGGCACTTTGGTAGACCACACAGAAATTAAAACATATTTCAGACAGGTGTTTTACCCTCAAGGTACCTCTTTAACCCAGCTCTTTTTTTTTTTTTGTATCCAACAAATGCCTGTTTTTCAAAAGTTGTGGATCAGATTTTGCCTATACCAATGTTACTTCTTATCTGAGAAATTCTGCCTCTTTATTGTAATAAACCTCCCAAGAAGCCTAAGACGATGTATATATGCTGAGGTTCACTGTTCCTTTTTTTTTAAACAAGGAAAACCAAAGTGATTTACCCAAGGTCAAAGAAAACTACAGAAGAGAAAAACTGAATTCCTGTGGATTCACTCATCCACTCACGCCCAGGTTAGTTGTTTCACATGAGTGATTGTAATGTCATTAAAAGTCCAGCAGGATGGAACATTATCCTAAAGAGAATATATCACTTTAGAAGCTAATCGTAATATGTTACATTTCTTTTTTTATTGTAAGCATTAAGTAAAAAAAAAAAAGCTCTAGCAAAAGCATTTTTCATTTTTAATGCATTTTAAAGAGAAAGTATTCAACATACAAGAAAACGTTAGTGACATCTTTCCCTTAAAGTGTGGCACTATCACAGAGTAGAGTCTACATCTGCTGATACTTTAGAAGGAAGGAAACTCAGCAACTTCTCTGAGAGGTTTTGAAGACTTATGTAATTCAGATGTTTTAGGTAAGCCAATCATTGTGTTAACATTCTAGCCACACATTTCCACCTCCTGGAAAGGGAAACTATGAAAAACTGTAGAAATTTGTCAACTTTACTGAAATACTGATTCAGCTTTTCCAGGATTCTCACGTGCATGAGCACCTTTAAGGAAATACTGTCTCTTCATACAATTCAACATTTCTAGTCTTTTTTAAGCCTCTGGTGAGATCATATTTCTGTCAACCATTTGGTTTCTGTGAAATATAGAGGAGTTTTGAAAGAACTCATTTGAATATCACAAGCTAGAATCCTAATCCAGGGCATGGGAAAGTTCTGAAGCTAAAATCAAGATTTTTGTTTTAGCCATAATCACTCTGATGAAAAACTCAGGTCAAAACACCTTAAATAAGGGAAATCTGAATTGGGCATTTTAGAATATTTCCCAGGGCAATGAGGAAAGAAAGTGAATTGTGAATGGTGTTTTCATCTCTCAATTGCAGCATTAGTGGGACTTTATTTAAAATGTCATAATAATTATGATAATCTATATATTACAGATAACCAATGGTTAGCAGGAATAAGGCATATGTCAATTCACTTAACTTGATGTGAAATATTTTTAAGACGCCTCATACACACAGTTTGAGGAGACTGATATGTCTAAATCCATTATAACAAGTGAACAGCCTACAACATCTGCATTAGTTAAATATTTAATTGAACAATTACTTTGTGTGGGTCACTGTGATTTCTGCCACCTTAGAACTTGGTGTCCAGGAAATACTCTTCATGTAGTTTTCTCCCACCGTTAAATGATTATTTCTGGGTCACAGATTCCTTATTTGTAAGATGGGTTTCACATCAGGAACTTATAAAATAGCGTTGCTGAGATATAGAAGGAGCTAATACATTCCACATTCTTATGACAGCGCCTGACACAGAATAAACAGTAAGTGTGAGCTGTTATGATTAGCATTAGGTACAATACATTTTTCATTGAGACCAACATTAACGGATGTATTATGCAATTCCATTTAATGGCAAAATGTGTGGCAATTAAGGAAACCTTGTCTTTAAAAAAAGTTTAGAAAAAAATTTTAAAACCATCAGAAACCTAATTCCAAGTGAAAGCTAAGAAGCATGTTGCTGTGTTGCCAAGATTCAAACATGACTTCATACTTTCGCATAAAAGGAAAGGAATCAGACCTCACTTTCAAGTGTTCTTTAAAGTTGTGAGACTGGAACTTGTCACAAATCAATTCTAGCATTTCAGGTTAGAATAAATTTCATATGATACCAACTTTGCATCTTTTCATTATTAATAAGATCGATGGACTCTTTCAAACCCCGTTGGATTCGGCTGGATCTTTTTGTCTTCTGTGCCACATGACTCTCCACGTTTTGATTGAATGAACTTTCAGAAATGATCTGTAATTTTCCTAAATTAATACATTTTATGCCAACAAAGGACACAGTGATTCTTTGAAAATTCTGAGACCAAAAATGGTTTTCCCTTTAATCTTTTGTTTCCGATCACTGTCTGATCAAAGATATTTTATTTAAAATGAGTCATGTAAAACATTGGACCACCAGGTACAATTTATACGGTCCACTGCACTGACTTATGTTTATATTTAAAAGAGTTCAATAAACATATCTATGGATGTAACATGGAACTTTTACATAAGAGTCTTCCTTTGCTACTCCTAAGCCTTGTAGAATTTTCTTTTACATCTTTATTTAAGATACAAATGGAAGGGACATGAACATTTAAAAAAGATCTCAGTTTTTTAAACTCTACACCCTATTTCTGAACAAAATTATGCTGCTCTGACAACACTTTCTTTCTCCAGCTTTCCTCATTCATTTTGTCCCTCTTCATTTGCATTTTCCTTTTCTTAATTAGTCTTCCTACCTCTTATCTCCAGAGCTGAAGATGGAGCAAATTAAGGGAGAGAGAGAGATTAAGTAAAGTAAAATGCTGAGGATGTCTTCAGTCAGAATTGGGTTTGGGGAAGGAATTTTAAACTTCCTTATAAATGATAGAGATCAGGAAACCAGGCTTTTTTAGTTGCTATTTCTTATCCAGAATTATCTGTCTATCTATCTACCTACCTATGAATATATCATCTCTCTACTATCTTATCTATCTATCATACACTTTCACTTTTATCTTGTACTGGCTTTTCTGTTAAATAGGCCCACTCAGTGATGGTGCACAGTCCCTTTTATCTTAGAATATTTTCCTTCAATATCTTCTATTTGGTATGTGAAAAAATAATATGTAAAATCTACTGATGCTGAGCAATAGGAAAAGGAACAAAATCTGAGCAGTGTGCCACAATGTTCTGAGAGCTCCTGAGAAAGTATCTTCCAAGGGCAAACATCTCCAGGTCAAAAGCAAAATTGTCAGTGGCAAAAAATATAAGCATTTTTTTAATATGTAAGCCCTATTAACACCGCTTATTTTAAGAGCTGTGCAACAAATATTTACATTCTTGTTTTCAGGCTGCTTCCAACACATCAATAAAACCTCCCAAGTCTCAGCAAGCCAGACTATTCCTCTATTTTTTTAGGGATAGTCCAATACCAAAATGGCCTCAGCTATTAGAAAAGCAACAAGGATTGGAATGCTTGGTATTTTTTCATTCTTCAATTCTAATCATACTCGTGTTCCTTTCCCAGAAGGTTTAATTTATCTCGGTATGTATTCGAATGCTTATGTGTGCCTTCTCACAGATCACATAAGTGATCTTACTGGTACTGAACACTATCTGTAAGCTATATCAAGACAGGATTCCCAGCTTGAGAAAACAGAGGCTACATCAGGAAAGAAGAAACCCTCGGTTCTGAAGTTGACTGAACATCAACCCCTCCACGAAGACAATATATCTTTAGGAAGAGAAAAGTTTTTCTAAAAATCATATTTTAGTTTCAATTAAGACTATTATGAATATAAATTTCCTGTGAGGAGCAGCATAGGTCATTAATTATTCAGTGTTAGTTGGATGCCTAGCTAGAATGCACTTCTACTAAAAATGTGTACTCTTTCAGAAAACCCATCATTAACATCCAATGAATAAATTAGATCTATGTCGTGTCCACCAGCCGGTCTCTACAATTATATTGCAGCCCACACATGCCAGCGATGAAATGGTTAAGTACCAAAGGAAAGGAAAATATTGACTAATACTAGGTAGGAAACATAGCCTAGTCCATTGTTTCTGAGCCATGTAATCTTTGTTAAGTCATACTCAGCTTGAAAGGGCTTGGCCTTTTGTATGTGTCCAGTAAGTATGTATTGGCTGAAGCTACGTCTTCTTATCGGGAAGTCTAAAACCTCTGTTAAAAGCGTGAAGCAGCTTAAGGAGTTGTGGAGGCAGAGGAAGTCCACGGAGAAGAAAGAGTGACTGTTAAATGAATAACCATGCCTGACTTTTGCTGAATGCATACAAGGATAAAGGGAACCCCTTCAGTTCTGAGAATAATTTAAATAAGGAATAAGTAGAGTTCCAGGCATAGAGTATATGGAGATGGCAGCTCAAGTCAATCATGGAGAGCGAACCTGAGAATTCTAAGGTTTACTCAACAAGTATGTCTAAGCACCGTGCTCTGTGCCAGGTGCAGGATTCTACATAATTGTAGTAAAAAATCCCAACAAAAGCAAATGACCATTTTTATAGTAATTATCATGGCATGGAGATATTTTTCAAATGTTGCAGAAAACCACCAAAAGTTGAAATGGATTCTAAAAAGACACGAACCGGGATATTTCACTTGATTGCATTTAGCTAAGACCTTCAACAGTGATTACAAAAAAAGGACTGGACATGAACCTGAAGAAAACAATGACTGTAATTGGCAGTTGAGCATCTATATAATTATGCGTATGTAATTATTTAGGAAACTGTTCTTATTCTGTAGTATGTGCCATCCATTGCAAATAAATTTTTATAATAATAATTTAGATTTCAGTTAAAGAATATTTTTCTAGTATTTTTATAGAAAACTACCTGAGTAAGGTTTATACCAACTTATAATTTCAGGAAATATGTTGGTAACCAGAGTATTTAGATCACATATAGAGATAATACTTAGGAGATGGACTCCAGAACCAGACTATCTAAATTCAAAGCCTGCTCTGTCATTCTTCCAAGCTGGGTAATTTGAAAAAGTAACTTAGCCCCTCTATCTCTGTGTTTCCCCCTCAGTAAAATGGGGAAAATAGTCATTTCACAGGAGTGACATGCTGTTAAGACCATTAAGTGAGTTACTACATGGAAACTTAGAACAGTGCTTCAGTCATGCAAAGTGTTCAATGCATACTGATCACCATTTTTTTTTTTTTTTTTTGCCATACGCAGGCCTCTCACTGTTGTGGCCTCTCCCATTGCAGAGCACAGGCTCCGGACACGCAGGCTCAATGGCCATGGCTCACGGGCCCAGCCTATCTGCGACATGTGGGATCTTCCCGGACTGAGGCCCGAACCCATGTCCCCTGCATCGGCAGGTGGACTCTCAACCACTGCACCACCAGGGAAGCCTCTGATCACCATTTTTAATATGACTGTAGAACACACCTGTAGAATCGGGTGCCAATAAGGCATAGCCCTGCTGGCATGGGTAAGAACACTGAAAACAATGGGTAGATAGTACTGCCAATGGGAATAAAGCTTTCTGTTTTTTATGGAGTCTCACAAAATCAAACTAGATTGGATGTAAGTCAGGAAATTTGTAAAATATACCACCTATTTATAACTTTAAAAAAAATCACTTCCAACTCTGTTTCAAATGAATTTCCTATTTTGAACTAAACTTTTGAAACTTTGTATGTATTCAACACCCCAGGCAGGAAGTAATGGCAACTCAATACCTGAGTCTTTGGTAAACCTCAATAGAAATTACGTTTCAAGCCCTCCATGAGTAATTCATATTTAACCTGGCTTCGTTTGGTCGTGGGGACGGGAGTCCATAAACTCAGACAGCCTTTCAAGCAGACAAGACCTTAAAGACTTGTTCAACTAACTCAATTTAAGGACAAGGAAACAGAGATTCAGAGAGAAAAATTTTTTAAAATGGCTGATGCACAGTGGGTTAATACAGAAATGAGGACATAAGAAGCCAACTAGTTAAAGGTTCTGTACATCACCCCACACTGCCATTAATTACTCTCTCATGTCATCCCCACATTCTTGCTATTAAAAGTTTTCAAAAGTAAATTTGATAAATCTAGAATTATTAGTAAGCTTTTTATTGGTTTTTGTTCATCTAGCCACAAGAATAAAGTTTGGATACAGTGACCATTCTGATTCAGATTCAGAAGAGAATGTAAATTTTAGGTGTAAGCATATACCTTCATTTTTAATGATACGATTTTAGTTAAACTCATATTGATTATTAGCATTTAAAAATATGACTCATTTGATCATCTAATAAAAATAATAAATAGATGGTTGCTTTCTAATGCATTTAAACCAATACATAAATGCCAGCAGGAAGTCCCAATCACACTAAATTAGGATTGTGCATTAATCTTAGTTAGTTTGGCTTTATACAGTGTACTGGACATGATCATTTTGCAAAATAAAAACAAATGCTTACACTTGACCTATGACTTATGCTTTATAAAAACATACACAATTAGGGATGTAATTATGCAATTTTTCAGCTGCACTCATCTAGTCAGCTGTCCAGATTTCACATTAACCTCGTTTTTCTCCATATTGGGATTTATTTTTATCCAGATTATTTTTATTAATTGTACAAAAGTAAACCTTGGAGTCAGTTTCATACATTTTATGTGTTACATACTCATTGTGTGTTTAGAAATATATGTACCCTGTCTTGGAGAACAAAAGTATGTCATTCTTATTTACCATTATCAGTTCTTCTGTTTCCTCAAAAAGTAGAACAAAGTGATAGAAAATAAAATAATGACGCATTTTGACATGTACAAAAGAGCATTATATGTACAACATGGATACTTTTCTTATAGGTCATGTGACTGGGAATGTATTCTCCAGTTTGAACCCAGGCCCCCTGCAGTACAAGCACAGAGTTCTAACCACTGGACCACCAGGGAATTCCCTTTATTTTATTTTTTCTCCAGTTTTAAACTTCACATTAATAGAAGTTTAAAAAGTTCACCCCAAAAGACATCTAATGTGAGAGTGGGTTTGTTTCTCTTTTATATTTGGGTGGTAACACTAATACATTTACTTGGATCTGCTATGTAAGGAGTTTTTCCTGCTTCTTCCCAGACTTTTTCTGAAGCACCAGAATTGACTTTCTAGGAGTATTTTTCCTAAAAGGCCATGGTATCTGAGGAGCAACTTCCCTTCTGAAACTGATTAGACAGAAAAATAAAAATAATCACTGTATGAAAGTTATCAGTGTCCTGGGCTCCTGGTTACCTTCTGCTTCATTTATCTTTTGCTGCAGATAATGCTCAAAGTGACCTGAATAAAAGACATTTTTACTTCTACATCTTCCTTGTGTGAGCAAACCCAGTCAAGTTCAGAATCAAGGGCAGCATTTTTCTTGGTTCCTCCATGTGTATGGGGTCGTGACTGTCCAAGCTGTGAACTATTTAGAGTCTCTGCATTTTTAATATAAATAAATCACAGAAAGACATGTAAAGTAATAAAGTCTTCTACTGAGGTCATTAGAATACATATATGGTTCTACATATGTGCTTACATATTTAGACTTAGGTAGTTTGAATTTTCAAAATATTTTTGATCAAGTCTCCATTTCACTCTCCTAGAGTACCTAGGATTTAGAATGGAATTATAATTTCATGGATATTGTCTTTGTAAATTTATATTATAACACAATGTTCCATTCATATAGAAATATTAAATATTAGCTGTAGACAGACTTCCAGTTTCTAGTCTGATAGGTAAAAAGCTTGAAAGTCATCACTGCCATCATCACAATAAGAAAAAAGCAGGAAAAAAAAAAAAGATGATCATAGAACTATAGGAAAATGGAGCTCATAGGACAATCTACTACCCCAAAGGCTGGAGAAAAAGGAGAATAAAGGGAATTACAGCTTACGAGGAGCAGAAGCCAGAGCTGAGCTGGAGTAACTGGTGGAAACCCTGAAAGGGTAATTGAGTGACTGCTAGAGACTGAGGGTAAACGAGCTTGAGAGATAAAAATGACTGGGGTCCCAGCCTTGCAAGGGACCCCACACTTTCAGGGGTTTACCTCCAGGACACTCATCAGCTTCTAAGAGTGAATATCAGATTAAATTTCCTCATCCTCTGGGCAGGAGGAGGAGAGAAGTAACCATTTTGAAATGTGCCCAGAGTTTTAGGTTCTCCTATTTCACCTGAACCTAGCTGAACTGGGTTATACCAAAGCCTAACCAGCCTGGGAAAATGGAAATACAGTAAGTCCCCTCCCTACATATGAACCCTTAAGTTGCAAAATTTCAAAGATGAAAACACATGTTCACATGTCCAATCTGGTAAGTTAGTTCATGTGTCTGCATACGTTGTCATGTGCATGCATCCCCTACAGGTGGTTGTGCTGTTGTGTACTTTACTGTACAGTACTGTATAGAGTACAGTAGTACAGTATCTTATTTCAAGCCCAGGATGTCTAGAAGCAAGTGTGAAAGCAGTGATGACGTGGCTGGTACTGCTAAGAAACACCAAGAGATAATGATGGAAACAAATGTGAAAATAATTGAGAGAATGGAGCAACAGGAGGAAGAAGAAGTAACAGAAGAACCTAAGAACTGAAGAACCTGTGCCACCAATGTCAGGCATGAGTGAAATTGCAGCTTGCCCTCCATCTCTTATTGTTGACAATTCTTCAGCTCTACCATCTCCCACCTCCTCTCCCTCCTCTGGTCAGTAACTCTTCTTGCCTGTTCACTCGATGCCCGCCCCTGGATGCCAGCTGTTGTACTGTACTAATGTACTTTTCAATGTACTGTACTGTAAGATTAAAAATGTTTTCTTTATTTTTTGTGTTTGTTTTTTATGTATTGTTTGTGTGGAAAGAATTATAAACCTAGTATAGTACAGTACTATAGAGCCAATGGTGTTAGTTGGGTACCTAGGCTAACTTTGTTGGACTTATGAACAAATTAGACTTAGGAACATGCTATCAGAACAGAACTTGTTTGTGTCTATGGGACTTTACTGTATCCAACTCCTACACCTTCCAGCCTTCTCTTTTCACCTAAGGAAGAGGAAAATGGAGAAACACTTTTGAAATTCACAACCCAGGGACAGAGGCTCACTAAAGGACTGATACCTAATTGTAGGATTACAAAATGCTTTCCTTGTCCCCACACCCTTCCACCCCATCAAAGGACTCCTGTATAGTAACAGAGGATTATAGCCAAAAGTACTGCCTGTCTAAGATCTTATTTAACAAGTCTCTAAGGAAACACAAAGATAATAGGGAAGACAAAAGCAAGGACACCAGTGGAAATAAACCAGTCAAAATAAAACAATCTGAAGAAACAAAGCAACCAGACTCAGATATGGATGCTGGAATTATCATACAAGGAATTTAAAACAACTATGATTCAAGTACCAGGAGTTCTAATAGAAAAAGTGGACAACATGCTAGAACAGATGGGTAATATATAAAAGAGGTGGAAACTCTTAAGAAAAAATCAAAAGGAAATGCTAGAAATCAAAAACAGTATAACAGAAATAAAGGACATCTTTGAGGTATTCATTAGTAGGCTGGACACAATTAAGGAAAAATGAGTGAGCTTGAAGACATGTGAATAAAACTTTCCAAACAGAAAAGCAAAGATAAAATGAAAAAAAAGAGCAGAATATCCAAGAACTGTAGGACAACTACAAAGGTATAACAAATGTGTAATGGTAATATCAGAAACAGAAGAATGAGAGAAAAGAACAGAGGAAATATTTAAAATAGTAAAGGCTAACAATTTTCCAAAATTAATAACAGACACTAAACCACAGACCCAGGAAGCTCAAAGAACACGAAAAGAGTAAATATCAAAATAATTATACCTTAGGCGTATCATCTTCAAACTGCAGAAAAGCAAAGACAAAGAGAAAATGTTGAAAAAGCCAGAGGGGAGAAAAATTCCATCTATAGACAAACAAGGACAAGAATAACAATCACATCTCTTCTGATACCATTCAAACAAGAGAGCAAAGTGAAATAGTAAATGTATTGAAGGTTAAAAGCCACCAACCTAGAATTCTGTATCCAGGAAAAATATCCTTCAAAAGTGAAGAGAAATAAAAATTTTCAAACAAAAATTGTGGAAATTTGTGAGCAGTAAACCTACCTCATGATAAATATTAAAAGGTGTTCTACAGAATGAAGGAAAATGATAGAGATCAGACACTCAGATGTACATAAAGAAAATTATTAGAAAAAGAATACATGAAGGTAAAATATAATCTGTTTTTCTTAATTACCTAAAAGATAAGATTATGTTCAAAATAAAAATAGCAACAATGTATTGGGTACTATAGCTTATAGTTAAGTGAAATTAATGACAAGAATGTTATAAAGAATGAGTGGTACTACTCTGTTATAAAGTACTAGCCTATGGGTGAAGCAGTATAGTGTTATATGAAAGTAGGTGTATGTTTGTTGTAAATGTACATTGAAAATTCTTGGGAAAACACTAAAAATGTAAAAAAGTATATGCTAAGACAGGAGAGAAAAATGAATCATATAAAATACTCAATAAAAACCAGATAAGGTAGAAAAAGAGAAGAAGAAGAGAGAGCTGAGAGAAAAAGAGAATGAGAAGAAGAAGGAGAAGAAGAAGGAAAAGAAGGAGAAGAAGAAGAAGAACAACAACAAGGAGGAGGAGGAGGAGGAGAGGAGGAGGAGGAGAGGGGGAGGAAGGGGAGGGGAGGGGGAGAAGGAGAAGAAGGAGGAGAAGAAACAAGGAAGAATAGTTATAAATGTGGTACATATGAATCCAACTATATCACTAATCACTTTATATGTGAATGGTCTAAATACACCAATTAAAAACAGAGATTGTCAGAGTGAATTAAAAAAATAACACTGAATGAAATGTTATCTGCAGGAAAATGATTTTATATACAGATTTTCACATTTAGACTTTGTAGAGTGACTTTTTATAGACTAGATTGAAGGTAAGGAATGGAGAAAATATACTGTACTAACAAAAATCAAAGAAAGTTGGAGTAGTTTCATCAATTTCAGATGAAGTTGACTTCAGAGAAAGAAAGATTATTAGGAATAAAAGGGGATACTACATAATGAAAAAGTGATCAAAAGTCCAAGATGATATAACAATTGTAATGTGTTATGCCTAAAAACAGAGCATCAAAATGCATCAGGCATATCACCTTACACCAGTCAGAATGGCCATCATCAAAAAATCTACAAACGATAAATGCTGGAGAGGGTGTGAAGAAAAGAGAACCCTCTCGCACTGTTGGTGGGAATGTAAATTGATACAGCCACTATGGAGAACAGTATGGAGGTTCCTCAAAAAACTAAAAAAAGAATTACCCTTTGACCCATCAATCCCACTACTGGGCATATACCCTGAGAAAACCATAATTCAAAAACAGTCATGTACCACAATGTTCATTGCAGCTCTATTTTCAATAGCCAGGACATGGAAGCAACCTAAGTGTCCATCAATAGATGAAAGGATAAAGAAGATGTGGCACATATATACAATGGAATATTACTCAGCCATAAAAGGAAACGAAATTGAGTTATCTATAGTGAGGTAGATGGACCTAGAGTCTGTCATACAGAGTGAAGTCAGAAAGAGAAAAACAAATACCATATGCTAACACATATATATGGAATCTAAAAAAAATGGTTCTGATGAACCTAGGGGCAGGACAGGAATAAAGCTGCAGACATAGAGAATGGACCTGAGGACATGGGGAGGGGGGAGGGTAAGCTGGGATGAAGTGAGAGCATGACATGGACATATACACACTACCAAATGTAAAATAGATAGCTAGTGGGAAGCAGCTGCATAGCACAGGGAAATCAGCTCAGTGCTTTGTGATCACCTAGAGGGGTGGGATAGGGAGGGTGAGAGGGAGACACAAGAGGGAGGAGATATGGGGATATATGTATATGTATAGCTGATTCACTTTGTTATAAAGCAGAAACTAACACACCATTGTAAAGCAATTATAGTCCAATAAAGATGCTTAAAAAATATATCAGACAAAACTGATAGGGTTGTACAGAGAAATAGACAAATTCACTATTAGAGTTGGAGACTTTAATACCTCTCTATCAGTAATTGACAGGTCCAGCAGGCAGAAAATCAGTAAGGATGTAGTTGAACTGAACAGCATCATTAATCAAAAGTACCTAATCAACATCTGTAGGATACTTCAACGACAGTAGAATAAACATTTTTCTCAAGCTCACATGGATATTCAGCAGGATAAACTACATTCTGTCTATAAAACAAACTTTAAAATGTTCGAAAAAATAGAAATCATGCAACATGTGTTCTCATACCACAATGCATTAACATAGAAATCAATAACACAAAGATAACTAGAAAATACCAAAATATTTGAAGATTACAAAGCATATTTATAAATAACATGTGAGTCAAAGAAGAATTCTCAAGAGAAATTTTAAAATACTTTGGGCTAAATGAAAACAAAAATACAAGTTATCAAATTTGTGAGATGTAATCAAAGCAGTAATTAGAGGGAGATTTATAGGATCAAATGCATACATTAGAAAAGAAGAAATCTAATATCAATAAGCTAAGCTTCTACCTTAGGAAACTAGAAAAAGAAGCAGATTAAATCTAAACTAAGCAGAAGAAAAGAAATAGTAAAAAATTAGCACAGGAATCAATGAAATGAAAACAGGGAATCAACAGAGAAAATCAATGAAGCCAAGGGCCTATCCTTCTTCAGCTTGATAAAGAATAGATAAATAAACCTACAGCAAACATATTTAACAGTGAGATGTGAATGCTTTTCCATTGAGATGGGAAACAAGGCGAGGGTGCCCTCTCTTACCACTCCTACTCAACATCGTACTGGAAGGCTTAGCTAATGCAATAAAACAAGAAAAGAAAATAACAGGTATACAGATTAGGAAGGAAGAAATGAAACTGTCTTTGTTCACAGGTGACATGCTTGGCTATGTAGAAAATATAGAAAGGTGCCAAGATAAAACTCTAATATGCAAAAGTCAATTGCTTTCCTGTACATCAGCAACAAGCAATTGGAATTGGAAATTAAAACCACATCATTTACAATAGTGTCCAAAAAATGAAAGAAGGTATAAATTTAACAAAATATGTACAAGATCTACATGAGGAAAACTACAAAACTCTGCTGGAAGAAACCAACGATGATCTAAATAAATGGGGAGATATTACCTGATCTTGGATAAGAAGACTCAATATTGTTGAGCTGTCAGTTCTTGCCAAGTTGATCTATAGATTCAACACAATCCCAATTAAAATTGCAGCAAGTTATTTTGTGTATATCGACCAACTAATTCTAAAGTTTATGAAAAGGCAAAAAACTCAACCAAAACAATATTGAAGAAGGACAAAGTCAAATGACTTAACACTATCCAACTTCAAGAATTACCATAAAGCTACAATAACCATGAAAGTGCAGCATTGGTGAAAGAATAGGCAATAGATCAATGAAGCAGAAGAGAGAGCCCAGAAATAGACCCACACAAATACAGTGAGCTGATCTTTGACAAAGAAGCAAAGGCAATTTTCAACAAAGAAAAGTTATTCTTTTTAACAAAGAATGCTGGAACAACGGGATATCCCCATACTAAAAACTCAGTCTGGACCCCAACCTTACACCTTCTTGGAGAAATTAATTCAAAATAGTTCATAAGCCTAAATGTATAATTTAAAATTATACAATTTCTAGAAAACAATATAAGAGCAAATCTAGGTAACCTTGGGTTCAGTGATGATTTTTTAGATACAACACAGAAAGCATAATTCATGAAGTAAATGGACATTTCGAACTTCATTAAAATTTTAAAAGTCCGCACTGCAAAAGCAACTCATAGGGAGTAAAAAGACAAACTACATACAGGGAGAAAATATTTTAAAAACACATATTTGATAAAGGACTTCTAAATATACAAAAAACTCTCAAAACTGAACAATAAGAAAATGAACAACCCCATTTAAAAGTGGGAAAAAGATTTGAACAGACATTTCATCAAAGATTACACAGATGGCAAATAAGTACATGAAAAAGTGCTCAGCATTATATGTCATTAGAGAACTGCAAAATAAATAACAATGAGATACCATTACATACCTATCATACCTGCTATAATGTTGAAATCTAATGCAAATGCAGTTCTAAATGCTGGCAAGAATGTGGAGCAACAGCTACCTTCGTTCATTGCTCTTGGGAATGCAAAGTGGCACAGTCATTTTGGAAGACAGCTCAGCAATTTCTTACAAAGCTAAATATAGTCTCACTTTACAATCCAGCAATCACACACCTCAATGTTTATCCAAATGAGTTGAAAACGTATGTCCACACACAAATCTGCATACAAATATTTATGGAATTTTATTCATTATTTATTCACAATGTTATAAGGCCAAAAACAGAAGGCAACCAAGATGTTCTTGGATAGGTGAAGGGCAAACAAACTATGGTACATCCATACAATGGGATTATCATTCAACAGTAAAAATAAATGAAATATCAAGCCACAAAATGACACGCAGAAATTTTAGAAGCATATTGCTAAACTAAAGACGCCAATCTGCACGGTTCTCACTATATGACTTTCTAGAAAAGGCAAAAATACAGTCACAGTAAAAAGATCAGTGGTTGTTGGGAGTTCAGAGAGTGGGGGAGAGATGACTAGATGGAGCTCAGGGGATTTTTAGGGCAGTGAAACTATTCTTTGTGGTATTAATGATAGATGTGTGACATCTGTGGGAACGTATACTGTACAACGCAAAGAATGAACCAAAATGTAAACTGTGAACTTTAATTAACAATAATATATCAATATTCATTCATCAATTGTAACAAATGTACCCCTTTAAGACAAGATGTTAATAACAAGGGGAACTGGGCAAGATGCAGAAGGTGTGTATGGGAACTCTTTTTTTTCCTCTGCTTATTTTTTCTGTAACTCTAAAACTGCTTTGAAATTAGAGTTTATTAATTAAAAAAAATAAATGTAAAAGTATGAGAAAATATTGAAAATCTTTATCTACAGAACTTGTGGGTTGTCTTAACATCAAGGATTTCTAGATTTGTGAGGGACAGCACCTGGACCGTCATAGGCATATCTAGAATATCTCCTGTATTCTCGGTGGTGGTGTGCATTGATTGATTTTTCAGGTATAAAAATGGATTCACCTTCCATATAGTTCATATATATGTCACTAGTTTTTCACACTCTATGTAAATTGATCCTGGAACATCTGTGAGAAGCCTTAAATAATTCTTGTGTCCCCAAGGGAATGAACATGACTCATTTATAAGCAGACACTTTTTTGAATATCTAAAATCCCTATCAATTTCATGGCAACTATAAATAACCATTAATTTACAACCCTAAAACTAGTTTCTTCGATTATGCTTCATATAATTATATATATTTTAAATGCAAATATTTGTTTATAAATATTATTCAAAGAACTAATAAGCTCTTTCAAATACCAAAATATCTCACTTTCTCTAATTATGATAATTTTATAGCTGGATAAATAGCATGTCAGACGGTTTGCTCCTCCTTTTTATCCATTGTGGTGTGCTCAAATGGGAAATCTACAAAATAAAGTCCATGGCTGATTTTCCAACTGCTTCTGATTTTGAACATAGAATGCTAAGAAAACGGGTGCTCTTCTATGAAGTTACTATACATACACTTATTTAAAATATAAGATCCATTATTCTACATTGCAAAAGATATTTATGATGGTTTATCGAGCATATATTATTTTATCTACATTAGTCTTCTATCCCGTTTTATCAAACCGGGTTAACATAAAACAGATTTAAGTCCAGAATTCAATAACTTCAGACGCTCCATGAGAATGAAATAATTTTTAAGTTAAAAACAAATACCTGCAATTGTCAACATTTAATAGAAAATACTCCCAAATGGAACCTTTGAGTGAAGGGCACAGACACTGTCAATTGTGGAGTCCTACAGGGCATGCTGCTCCCTGCCCTTGAGGAGTTTAATTCTAGTGGAAGAGACAGAAGTATAATTAAATAAATTTTGCTCAATATAAAAATTGATGGCTCATATATGATCAGATGTTTCTGATGTTTTCCATAGTGACATGATCACAGATAGTTTTATCATAGAAGTTATAGTATTATTGTTATTAGGTACTGATTAGGGGAGGGTGTTATATTCACATATTAAAATACTCTTTTGCTATAATAGATAATTTTGCTCAATTTAAAAATTGATATTCTGCTTTTAGTCACCACCATATTTTTCTATGGAAACTCTGTTCACATTAAGGCCATTGTATTTTTTTCATCTCTACGTTCTTTTGTACTATCCCATACTTGCCCTGCCTCTATGGCAATATCTTTCAACGTCTGGGCAACCCACACAGTAAGAAAACTTTGCATAGAACCCAAACACAATCCCTCTGTGTCTGTCTGTCTTTCTGTCTCTCTCTTGCACACAAATTTCTGTGTGATACAAACATTTTCCAAAGCAATACCTAAACTTAGCATATGCAAATGCCATGGTATAGTAATTAAAAGAAATTAGGGTTAACTGAGCTAGAACATGTAAAATACAGTGCCTGAACTGGTGGTTCCCAATAAACTTTTGTTGAATGAAATTGCTGAATGCTGAGTTTTGGTGCTGTTATTAACAACATATAGATGGTTAAATATAAATTTTAACATGCAGGCATTATGGAGATCATCATACGTACTGGAGGACATGTAAAAGGCCTATGCCACAGTACATGGATTGAACCCATGTTTACTGAGCATCTACGATAAAAGACGTGGGAGACACAGAGAGCTGTGAACAAAAGAGACAACAAGCTCTTTTGTGGAGCTAATGTTTTAGTGGGTGAAGACAAATCTTGAAGAAGGCAAATAAATAAAATATAAGATGCCAATGAAAAAGGGAAAAAGGTGGAGCAGGGAACAGTGAGGGCATGGCCCCTGCAAGGTTAGTTAGGGTGGCCAGCTGGGCAGGTCTCACAGAGAGGCCAACCTGTGAGTAAAGGCGATGATGAATGTCAGGGGAAGGTGTGGTCTGGGCAGAGGAAACAGAGCTTGCAAAGGCCCTAAGGCGAGAGGGTGCCTGGTGTGTTGAGGAACACCAAGGAGTCCAGCATGGCTAGGACAGTAGGAGGGAGGGAAAAAATGCTAGGAGGTAGAGCATCAATGGGGCGGCAAGTCCTGAAGAGCTGTGGAGGCCATTTTAAGGAGTTTATTATTATCTCACAGAGAAATTGGAAATCCTTGGAGGATTTTGAGCAGAAGAATCCCATGATCTGAATGTAGGGTTTAAAAGACCCCCGCACAGGAAAAACAAATCATCGTGCAACTGTTTCAAGCCATTGTGTGGTCTGACTGAAAACTGCATATGAGGAATGATAGGCAGAATATTAGCCCCCAACAATGCCTGCACCCTGAGACCCAGAAGCTGTGAATATATCCAGCCACATGCTACTGAGAAATTAAGAATGCTGGTGGAATTAGGTTGTGAATCAGCTGAGCTTGAAGAGTTATCTGGGATTATCCAGGAAGGCTCCATGTAACTATAAGGGTTTTAATATGAAAGAAGGCGTTCTTTTTTATTTTCTTCTTCTTCTTTTTTTGGCCGTGCAAGTGACCTGCGAGATCTTAGTTCCCCGGCCAGGGATCAAACCTTTGCCCCCTGCAATGGAAGCACAGAGTCCTAACCACTGGGCCACCAGGGAATTCCCAAGGGTTCTAATAAATGCAAGAAGGAGACAGAAGACTGGATCAAAGAGAGAGTTGAAGATGCTACGCTTCAAACTTAGAAGGGAAGGAAGGGGCCGTGAGCCAAGGAATGTGGGAAAACTGGAAAATCCAAGGAAACAGATCCTCCCCTGGGTCCTCCAGAGGGAATACAGCTCTGCCCACACCTCGATATTAGCCTAGTGAGATCCATTTCAGATTTCTAACCTCTAGAGCTGTAACGGAATAAATTCATGCTGTTTTAAGCCACTAAGTTTGAGGCAATTTGTTACAGCAGTAATAGGAAGCTAACATATGAGGTATTTCAATGAACTTAGCTTGGGAAAGGGACAACAAGAGGTCTTTTTCACCTGCAAGTCCTGGATGGGCTTCCAAACTCGCCATAGGTTCCAGTGTGTCCTTACAAGGTATGGAGTGTTTCCTGGGATCCCACATCTCTGCCCCAGTTTCCTGCTGCTTTTCTCCAGTTACTAGTTTCATTAGGTAGTTTTAGTTACCTTTGTAAGTCTCGTTCAATACTGACCAATGAGGTCTTATGAACCCATTCTTCTCACGATTGTATTTTTGTGAAATATATGTGTGTGTGTGTGCGTGCCTGTGTGTGTGCATGCCTGTGTGCGTTTGTGCCTGGGCACAGGTGTATGTGTGTGCCTGCCTGCATAAACTCAAAGGGAAAAAAAAAAACTGGACAATATATGCTGCAAATGAGTAAGAGCTGGAGGAATGAAAGCAAACTTTCATTTCCGACTTTAGGTGTTTTTTATGAAAAGTGAAAGTGGAAGATTTGTGAATAATTTACACACAGGTATTTAAATTAAAAAAGAAATACAAACTGGGTACTAAGTACAGATTCTAATTTTTATAATCTTATTAATGTTTCAATATGTATCACAGATATTTGCAGCCCTGCTGCCAACCGGAAATGCCAGTATTTTCTGTGTGGCTTATGTGTGGCCAGACATCAGGCTTCAGGTGGACTGTTTTGACTGTGGGAAATTAGGGTAAGGTATTTTCCCTCTTGCTTCATAAATAAACAAAAATGATGATAAATAGTAGTTCCATAGACCCCAAAATCGTACCTTCTTTTTAGGCAAAACAAACATTGGCAATTTCATATGGTGCGAACTAATACATTGTTGCAGAAATCTCAGAAATCCACGTGTGATATTTTATGAAGGTGTGTGTGTGTGTGTGTGTGTGTGTGTGTGTGTGTGTGTGTGTGTATTGGGGGGGTGGTCTACCCACACTGACAGTCCTGTTACATGAGGAAAGGCACTGACAGCTGGGTTCTTTGGTGATGGATCAATGAAGAGGTCTATAAATATGAGTGTAATTTAGGCAGCTAGAATCAGCATAAGCAGAATGAAAAGAAAAAAAAAAAAACCACCCAGCCATTGAAATGGGCTTATCTATTTATTCAGTCATTGATAAAGCCTGACAAGTTAATTAAGTTACTTTCATTAAGGTTGCAATGCCGTGTGATACTTCAGTGATAATACACTTAACTGCTGTGGACATTAGTTATTAAAACAAGCAGTACAGAAAAACTATAAATGAAAAGTTAATACTTTAAAATCATTTAAACCAAGTGACCTAAATTAAGTAAAATGAATTAGTAAAATTTTGTCTATAAGACTATTTTTAACACATTGAACTGCCCTCAAATGATGCCAGAAGATCAGGACTCTGGTTTGACACATTCAAAATGGGACTGAGAATAAATATTTTATAATATAATACAAAGGTATCAATATTTAAAAGCCTTCATACTTTATACAATTCTTAATGCAATTTATGTTTCTAAAATGAGGATATCAGGTTGATACATCTCTTTTCAGGTATTTTAGCAGAGTAAGGGTATTTGTTTATTATCTGAAACCCATCTTAACTAATTTCATTCTCAGGGTCAAAAAATTTCTGAAAATAACTGCTCTGGGATGTTCATTATTAATAGTGTTCCTCTCTCGTTAATAGTTTATGGTGAGCTTCTCAGAATATTATGAGACTGTAAAAATTCTATCCCAATAAATGTGTCTATAGTAATAAATTGAATATAAGTTATAGTCTATGAGTTTCACACTGATTTATGCTTGTCGTAACAGGTAGCTGTTCATGGTCCGTACAACCCAGCAGACTGCAGCATATGGTTTACTATCTGTGGATGCTTAAGACCCAAAAATAATCCCAGGATGGAGAAAATAAGTATAAAATGATATCAGAAATTATTATTCCATTTCTAAACCAAACCTGAGTAGGAAACCTCCTCTCAATGAACAATTTATTTCCCCAGAATTCTCTTTTACTTGAGATAGGAAACTAGAGCCAAAAGAATGTGCTTCTGCAAGTGATTAAGTGTTCAAGTTGAGAGCCACGCAACAGAGATTTGGGGTACACAGACGCCTGGTGCATTTGCCTCCTTCATAAAATCCTGCATCCTATCTTTCCATTGCAGTTCTGTTATACACATCGCTGATAAAGCTTAGCATATTAACAGTGAGAGAAATTTCTAACTTTTAATTATGAAAACTGCAATGTTCCAATCATATGCAATCTGAAAATTCTGGCTTTAACAATTTAAGTCCAAATATCAGGATAAAAACTGAAAGAAAAATATCGGTTTATCATCACCATGCTCTTAAATGTACTGATGGTCAGTGTTTCCATATTGAAGATAAACTAACAAGATGTTGTATTATTTTTACCCAAGCTTTTTGTTGTATTTGTTCAGCCTTTGTCAGTTACTTTGACACCATAGATTTTCTTTGTGTGTGTGTATATATATATATATCTTTATTGGAGTATAATTGCTTTACAATGTTGTGTTAGTTTCTGCTGTACAACAAAATGAATCAGCTATATGTATACATATATCCCCATATCTCCTCCATCTTGAGCCTCCCTTCCACGCTCCCTATACCACCCCTCTAGGTTGTCACAAAGCATCAAGTTGATCTCCCTGTGCGATACAGCTGCTTCCCACTAGCTATATCTATTTTACATTTGGTAGTGTATATATGTCAATGCTACTCTCTCACTTTGTCCCAGCTTCCCCTTCCCGCCCTGCATCCTCAAGTCCATTCTCTACATCTGCGTCTTTATTCCTGCCCTACCACTAGGTTCATCAGTACCATTTTTTTAGATTCCATATATGTGCGTTAGCATATGACACCATAGATTTTCTCCCTCTCAAACAGAAATGTGAATCAAAAATGACAGAAGCATTTGGACTTCGTTGACATTAATCTTTGACTATTTCCAAATAAAGGTTTTTAATTTCTAACCCTATGAGAATAGAAATATTTGTCTTTTTGTAAATTTTTGGCATGACTTTAGATCTAAAAATTATGAAATTAATAAGTGTAAATTACAGAACATATTTAAGTAAGGATGTATATTGTGAGATGAAGAATATAAAATATTCAAAATAGCTTCATATGGTTTATTTTCTTCAATACAAACAACTATACCCACAGTTGATAGCAAGTAGATCACCTCACCCACAGAAGAGAAATGAGAAAATATAAGGCCTATTCAACACAACATAATTTCACAGTAGGTCAGCACAAATTTATAAAGTACAGGTGTTTCGATAACTGAAGTCCATTGGAAAAGCACACAATATTCCACTTTCAACAATGTTCACACACACTTCCATCTGGAACTTTGCTGATCTCATAATAATATGCAACTTATTGAAATATAAAAAATAATACATGTAAACTCCAAAATTAATTATCTTGAAAAATGCTTTGCCTCCCTGCATAAAGACTTTGGGATCCCTAATATACTTAAGGAAGTACAATTTGAATTATCTACATACAAATATCTTAATAAAATTTTTATTGGCAAACAATGTCAAATTTCAAGACTAAAATGGATCATTTAAATAGTGTGACATATTTCTAGAAAACAAAAAAGAGTGCAAGATAATTTTAAATCTTATAATCAAAATCTTATACTTTTTAAGCTAGAGGAGTAATCCTTCTTCCTATGTAGGCTATGCTTATGCATTTCTGTAATTGTTTCCAAGACTTTTTCTGTAATGTAATGTTATTCATTGATGATTTTTTACCAAAACTATGCCTCCTCTTCACAAAAAGATGGAATTGGCTGCTTGCTTTCCTGGAGCATTAACTTATTAGGGTTTAAAGGGTGTCAGTACTACTTTTAGAAAGCTGTTTCTCACAAATCAAAGAAGAGATGGTTACTTGCTAAATTAGATGAGAATCATGATATTTGAGAAAGAAAACATACATTACAAAATTACCAGAAAGTATAAAGAAGTTCCAAGTTTAGAAGACAAAATGTTTTGTTTGAGTTAGCCCACTTAAGCATTGTTGCAATAGGAAATTGGGAATTGGTCTAATCAACCAGCAGATTTATCTGATATACACAACTTAACGAAAAGAAGGTTTGATGTGCTTTACTTGGTTTTCACTTGGTAATGATGGGCTGGTTTGAATTCTTCCCTGCCTGTGTCCATCACTACCTCTGTCCTCAGCCCCAGCTAGTTCTGCTCTTGGACCTTTCTTGACCAATAGACTCCCCACATCTTTGCTCATCTTCATTCTCTGAGAGTATTTCATCACCTCTCCTTTGTCAGTAGGATATGACCCATCAAGTAAATTGAAAATTTTGAGTAAACTATAAATTATGCCTTACAAATACTACAAGATAAACTATTCTAACTTTAGAGATAATGTATTTTGCATATTGTCCAAACATAAACATTAAAAATTGGGTTCTTTAGACAAAAGGAGTAAGAGACAAGCATCCACACGGGGGGATTGAGGGAGTTGAGTTAGTGGCGCACGTGTGCCCATGTAGCCTTCTGAACCCCCATAAGCAGGCAGCCTGGCTGATTCAGAGACCAGAACGGCCTCCACCCTGAATCTTACTCTGCCTTCCCTGGATGACAGGCTTGAGTGCTATGTACGAACAAAGGCAATCCTTCCAAGGAGATATGACCCATCTCTGGTGTCAGCCCCAGACCATGCTTGTTCCTGAGGTTAAATCACTTCCACCCATTTACTTCCTCCTGACTCTGGTCTTTCCTCTCTCTTCCCATCTGTACTTTTCCTTCCTCTTATGGTCCCTCCTCAAGCCAGCACATCTGATAATTATCCACATCATGACTGAGCTCCTCTTATTAGTGAACATGTTCAAATGTTTCAGTCAATACATATTTTCTCCCAAAACAAATAACTTAAGTTGCCAGAAAATAAATGCTGTGGTTTACCAAGCTAAGGAACATATACTGTCTGCATAGATCACAATTCCTTGAAATAGCAGCCATTTTTCCCCAACACACATATAGATGACAAAAACATGTTTCCCAAGCAGTAAATAACAGCACTAAAGGCAGTGAACCAGTAGTAAAATAGCACCTGTTTGGTATCCCTTAACCACCAAACACAACCATAGAACGAAAATTAAATGGAACTATATTAAAGTACCAATGCCTCTTCTGGAGCTAGAGTAAATTTTCAATCCACATATAACTCTTATACACCATCAGAAGAGGATTGGAGGGCTTCCCACACTGACAGTGAAAAAGAGCAGGACCCTGTGGGGCTCCTGGGCATGAAAGCCTTTCCGTGTCCCCCGTTTCTTGATTACAGGCAATACTTCATTCAGCCTCCACGACTTTCCCTGAGTTCCAACAGACAGGTTCAAACAGATGCTAATCAGGGAAAGGAGGGGATGCAGAGACCAGGGAGGAGCAGTCAGGAAACAATAGCGCAGCCTTGGGGCAGAGTCCTGGTTCCCCGTCAAGGGATGCACACAACAACATCTTTGAGCTGTTTTGCAGATACTGAAACCCCCTCCAGGTGGGAGAAGTTAACTGTCTTCTGCCCACAAGCATGGAGACTGAACACCTGTTGGAACCAGAAGGTTGATGATGCCGACTCCCAATGACCTTACCACCAACCAATCAGAAGAACGTCCATGAGCTGACCACGCCCCTTTGAACCATCGCTATAAAACTCCTCACGACCCCCTCCAGGTGAGGACACACAGTTTGGAGGGCAATTAGTCCACTGTGACCCCCTTTGCCTGGCAAAGCAATAAAACTATTCTTTTCTACTTCCCCCCAAAACTCTGTGTCCGAGATTTAATTCGGTGTCAGGGTCCAGAGGCCGGATTTGGCATCAACGGGACACATTGTGGAAGAAAAGAGATGATGCAGAAACAAATTAAAACCCAGAGGCCCTTGGACCACCCCACCCCACACCTTAAACTCACAGCACACGGCGGAGGTGTTCAGAAGGCAACCATGTGGGAGGAGCACAGAGGAAGAGGGGTTTCCATAGTGATACTTTTTACTAATTTATTGAATAATTTAACATTTGCTTTTTTCCCCCAGTTTTATTTTGCAAGCACTTTGAAATATCTCCCCTTTCAAACTTTTGAATTAACTTTAACTGAACGAGCATTATCTGTATCAATGTGGAAACTGAACATCAGTCCAGACAGAGTGACATTTCTAAAATGGTGGCTGGAATTCCATGAAAAATTTGACTTGAAAAATCCCCATCTCATAATTTGCTAATATCTCTCATAAAATAGGAGAAGATAACATGAGGTGTCTATGCCTAACAAAGATATCGTTATAAACAATATCATTAATTTAAATGTATTTAACAGTTTGAAAAATTTAAAAAAACAAATAACAAACTTGGTTCCTTATGAACAGTTTTATACCATTCAGAGGAACCAGATTTAGTATATAAAAAATAGACTTTTACATTGTTAATATGGTCTTAATCATTCTGATTATTATGTCTTCTTGGACATATTTAAATGCAAAAGACTGTATCTATAAACTCTGTGTCTATACTATGATAATACTCAATAAAAAGGTAAAGATTCTATTAAGCAGCCTTTTTGCTTTCTTCTAATAAATCATGGCAAAAATGCTTTTAAAGTGTATATTTTAAATTTTACATTATTAAATTTTCATTTTTCTAACTGATCTACGTAAATCCTGGTCTACATAAAACCATTATAAAATGTTACAGAACATTTTATTTAATAGTTTCTTTTGTTACCCCTACAGAATCACAACTCTACTGCAAATGCCAGAGGCTAAGGCACTCCTTGTGATATGAGTGTACTAACTTTATTCTTGTATATGATAAGGATATGCTGACAGATCTAACATGGATTTCTGAGTTCATTCACTCTCCTGCCTAAATGGAAAATCAGATTTCTGAACACATTTGTTTGAGTATACAAGTGACTCACCCATGCCAAATCTCAGGGGTAGGCTTAGATTCATGGATATTTTCTGTATGTACCCGTGCTTAAGACTACCATTGCTTTAGGAAGTTGTTGTCAAGTTACCATCCTTCACATGGAATAAAAATTCCTCTCTGCAGTTTTGTACGTGTGAGAAATGCAGTGTTCTTATTTTTACCTTGCTTCAAACATCGATCCCTTGTGTGAGTTACCTGTATGGTAGAAAGCACTGTGGTCTGAAATGAAGTTCCAGAGTCTCCCAGATTAAAACCAAGATGTGCACTCTTTCAGAAGACTGTGTCCTCGGCAAAGAACAATGCTTTAGCCATGAAGAGCTTCCATAGCCAGGTGAAGTGATAAAGAATGAATGAGTTCTTCCCATTACTTCCTCAATCGGTATCTCCTTGAACAAACTAGTGAAGCCACCTGGAAAGGAGATGAAATAAAACGTTGGGTGGAGGGATAAATTAGGAACTTGGGAGAGCAGATACACACTACTATATATAAAATTAAACGACACAGTCCTACTGTACAGAACAGGGAATGATATTCAATAGCTTGTAGTAAACTATAATGGAGAAGACTATAAAAAAGTATACATACATATATATATATTTATATATATACATATATATCTGAATCACTTTGCTGTACACCAGGAACTAACACAATATTGTAAATCAACTAAAGAAATGAAATTGAGTTATTTGTAGTGAGGTGGTTGGACCTAGAGTCTGTTTTACAGAGTGAAGTAAGTCAAAAGAGAAAATTAAATACCGTATGCTAACACACATATATGGACTCTAAAAAAAAAAAAAATGGTTCTCATGAACCTAGGGGCAGGACAGGAATAAAGATTCAGATGTAGACAGTGGGCTTGAGGACACGGGGTGGGGGAAGGGTAAGCTGGGACGAAGTGAGAGAGTAGCATGGACATATATACACTACAAAATGTAAAATAGATAGCTTTTACATAGTGGGAAGCAGCCGCATAGCACAGGGAGATCAGCTCAGTGCTTTGTGATGACCTAGAGAGGTGGGATAGGGAGGGTGGGAGGGAGACGCAAGAGGGAGGAGATATGGGAATGTATGTATATGTGTAGCTGATTCACTTTGTTATACAGCAGAAACTAACCAATATCGTAAAGCAAAGATACTCCAATAGAGATGTTAAAAAAAATAAAATAAATAAAACTAAAACAATGTTAACCTCACTTGACAACTCAGTCACATTAGCTGAGACAATTTAGATTTTAAGTAATTATTGAGCGTTTGTTCCATCTGGCATTCTTGTCTGCTGCAGGAAATCAATGGACAGAGGACATTGTAGAGGAAATGGTGGCTGAAGGGCTGCTAGTGCCTTGGATGGCAAATGCTCACTCAGGTGTGAGTTCACTTTCCTGGGGGTTTCACACTATGACTGTATTTCAATGAGACATTTTCCCTCCAGCCTTACTCTCAGGTTAACAGTAGAAAGGACAAATCTCCCGTCATATTACTGGATGTGTTGACATGTGTTTTAGAGACTTTTCAACAAGACTGCTCAATAAAAATGGAATTCACGCCAAGCTTATGAGGATGCAATCAAGCTGCCTCAAGCCTTCTCAATAAATTAAGCATAAAACCTTCAAGACAGTTGCTACAGAAATCAGAAATGATTCTGCTCTTGTAACAATTGGAAAGGACTTAGGTTCCCTTAAGAAAACTCATTTTGGAAGTCCTAAAGAAATTAGGATCCCTTAGAGCAAGTCTTGTTTTAACGAATTTGAATACTGTGTTTTTGTCTTTTAAACACTAAGGTTTTACTAACATGCGCAAGATTGTACCCCTGTGATCTGAAGATCTCATGGTATCCATTAGAGTGCCTTAGTACTGTTCTTTTTCTTTACTTCCCACTCAGAGGCATGGAGATTGCTTTAACATCTCCACAGAAGAGTTTATACAATTCTAATAGCTGCTTATTTAAGAAAGGAATAAAATTTAATTATTTTTAGTTTCAGAAGAAAAATTTCTATTGTAGTCTCTTTTTAATGTTTATCTTCTTCTTTATAACATATTCATGCTAATCTGAGAATAATTGAGAATTTGTACTATATTTTAGGTTAATTGATTGAAGCATACACCTTACTTTGAAAAATTTGGGATTGCATATTCTAAAGATTCAAACGTCAGAGTCTAGTACCAATTTAGTTCATGAAACAGGCCTCACAGACAATGAAGTTAGATATCTCCTTGAAAAATGAACTCAGGATATCACTTATTTGTTCAGTCATAGGGTAAAGGCCTTTCAAATCTAAATCCTTCCATCTCTGTGGGGAAATGCCCTCCAGGTTTAAATATGAAATATCACTACTCTTTCGGTTCTATTAATAATACGTGGACAGACTTGGGTACACTTAAGTCTAATTAGGAGGAACATGAAAATAACTAAATGGGCAAAATACCTGTACTGCATAGTTTCGTCCTCAGACGTGTGTGTGCTTGGGGGGGAGACAGAGACAGAAATACAGAGAGAGAGATGGTGAAACAGCAAGAGAGACAGAGAGTAAGAATTTCCGTACTGCAGAAAATTAAGCAGTACAAAAAAAAAAAAATAGGTGGGTATATTTCCCAGCAAGGGAAAGGACCTTTTTTTAAGAACTCCAGGTCCAGAGATACTGTACCTGGGAGCACTATTATTCATGTTCTCTAAGCCTGGGCTTTTTCTCTAAATGCAGAAGCTAAAAGATGGGCCTATGATAAGTAATATTTAAGCCTGATTTTATTTTATTGTTGCACACAAGATTCTGTGAATTCCTTAATTCATTGCCCAATCTAATTACAGCTTGATTTCTCAGAGGGAAAATATATTACCCTATCTTCTCAGGTTACTTTTGGATTATTATCTCCTCTGGCTACAGCAGTGCTGGGATGGGAACTACAGCCCAGTTATTCCTAGCATTTTAGTCCCCTACATATTGGATACTGAATACTGCGGTAGATTTGATCCTCCAGCATTCATTCGTATTGATCATGGAGACTGGCAGATGGGATGTGCTACTTCAGCCTGGATGTTGTGAACACATTCACAACGTGTATTCACAGTAACGCACCTTTGTGATTCGTGTATTAAAGTTGCCAGGAAGGGTTCACATTTCAAACTCCTTGGCTTTACAGCCCTATGATGATTGTAGAAAAATAAAACACTCTGCAGCCAATTTTTTTTGTGAAACATTTTGATATATAATTATCATCATCAAAAAGTGTATTTTCAACTCTGTGTGTTCTTTATTGAGTGCTGCTTAGAATTTTTTTTTTTTTTTTGGACAAATCCTCCGTGCTTCCCTAGGAACACTGGTTAATGGCGAGGTGGGTGCTGACAAAGGAATCGGTACAGGGGTTCCTGTCTTGGAGAGGAGACCGAGTCTAAGCAAAGAGCTACAAATGGCAGAGAAAAAATCGTGTCATTCCTTCTGTTTCTGCTCTCTCTTTTTAATCTCTGTGACTCTCTTTCCTACCTCCCTGCCTCTGATTCCAGATCTACCTCTCCTCTTACTACACCTCCCTTTGTACACTCAGACACACACTTCTAGGACATTGGAAACAGCTCTCTGTGAAGTGTGCGCCCTTTCTATGTGTCCAGAAAACGGTCTCAATAACACGAGGTTCTAAGTGTTCTGTCTGCTGTCCCCACATCCAGCATCCTTTGCAGCTGCCTTCAGAACCATCCCTCAAAGGTGGCTCTGAGGACTTGGGAAGTCTAAGGTTTCTGCGGGGGAAACACACAATCGCAGGAGTGAAGCCGTAGTCTAACCACAGCAGAACAAGCCCTGAGATCCGTGCAGGGGACCTGTGTGCCCCTTGCCACCTGCAGACCACCACCTGCAGTTCCCACTCCGGTGACTTAGATGCAATGTAGGACTCAGCCGGGGTCATGGGCCAGAGGGACTTCCTGGTTTCCAAGGTTTCCAGTTACTCAAAGGTATCTTTATCATAAAGCTACTGTTTTCCTTTTTAAATTAAATTTGCTACCTTTATTTTTTAAGTTAACAGTCAGTGACCAATTTGTCTGTGCTTTTGTGAAAGGCATTTTTTTTTTTTTTTTTTTGGTTAAAGACATAAAGCTAAATATAGACCACTTTTATAGACACTGGGTAAGATTTTTATCTATTTGGATAAGATTTTTAAAAAATTAATCCCAGTTGTACAAAACATAAAACTTGAATTTGTTCATGCCTACACTGCATGAACTTGACATTGCATATGGTTCTGCAATTATAACTTCAATTGCACAAGGTTTGCTGCATTTGACCAGAGTCAAAATCCCTGCCCTAATGGAACCAAAAACGTCCTAGAACTGTTCTGAGACAATTTTTAATTCACCTTTAAAAAAAAAAGCCTTTGATCAAAACAATTGGAATTTCTTTATTAGTCTCTTTGAACTGCATATGGAGATCGGCATTCAAGCTTATTTCTCCTCTTTTTTTCAGACAAAACTCCAAGAAGGGGGTACACTATGTACTTTTTAAGTTCTTTAGAATGCTTTTTGAAAATGCTTTAAAAGAATTTTCCATGAACTGAAGTTTCATTGCATTTCTGATTGGTGATAAGAAGAACAGTCAAGATATATGCAGGAAAAAAGAACGAAGGAAGGAAATCCTGAAGAGGTCCAAAGTTGATTCAGTATCACAAGACAGATGAGATCCCAGAGGGGTGAAGAGCAAATGAGGCAACAGTTCACTCTAACAAAAGGAAGGGGGTCTTTTTGAAGACTTCTTGCTTAGAAAGTCCAACCATGCTCTGAACTGGACTAGAACGCCAGGCTCAGTGTGACCTGGGTTTGTGACCTGGCTTTGAAGAATTTTGGAGGCCATAACACTTGGCTTGATTTCTGAACAGTATTTAAGGCTGCTTCTTATCTTGTTCATTACACAAGTAGAAGGCTTTTGCTTTCCTTTAACAAAAGTATTTTCAACCTTACAAACACAGATATATTAAAAAAAAAAAAAAGTCCTTTTCTCTATTAAGGACTTTCACTGACAACATTTGGTTTCATTGTGTGCATTAAATCTGTGTTAAAACACAACCACCCAATGTTAACCAAAACTGTGCTGAGGGACCTCAGATTCACAAGCATATTTTCTTTTAATCAAAGACACCTGGGTGTTTTGAAGCTCTGACTCCAAAAGATTTCTTTCTTTCTTTCTTTCGTATTTATTTATTTATTTATTTTTGATAGAAGACCTTCCTTTTCTATAGCTGGTCCCATCAAAATGCATTGGTTCCCTCCACCCCCAAAGGGAAGAAGTAAACAATATTCATGTCGGGAGAACACGGCTTAAGCGATTCACGGAGTATACAAACATTTACTGGTACAAAATCTTCAACAGGAGTTTTTTGTTAAATTTTTACAATGTTTTCTCAAATCTTCAAAGCTGGCCTTGATGGTTTGCTGAAGTAATTGAATCACTCTTGAGTTGTTTTATATAGGACATCTTATCTTTCTTTCATTACCCGGGCTGTGGCTTCCTTTTCTATTCCCAGGAAATCCATGTACACACTTTAGAAGCCCTCCTGAACACGCTGCTCGCTTCTAACTTTCACAGAACCCTTAGCACCATTTGAATACGAAAGAGATACTGAATAAAAAGCTTTAATCTCTTGTCTGTTAGGCTGCTTTCTGGCCTCTCTTCATCTCCTCCTCTTCCAAGGGCTTTTCTGTGCGAGGCAAGTGAACACTTTCTGTTTAAAATGAAGTGTAATGCACAAGGAGATGCATTCGGCTGGGCTGAGACCCGAAAGCGGCTCCTGGAAATCTCGCCCCCCGTCAAAATTCAGCTCCATGCGTGCCGCACCGCCTTGTGTGTAAGCCTTTGCAGGTAAAAGATTAGTAAAGAGCTCTCCGTGAACAAAAATCATTCAATCAGCAGAATGTACAGGGAGTATCAAATGCGCCCTCCACCTCAGATACCGCGGGGTCTCTCCTCTGATACCTCTTCCCCTCGGTGAGCAGGAACTGCTTGAAAGGGTTTTCTGTTCTCTGCTCTCTTGTCAATTTGAATGCCAGGAAATGAGCCCCCTTTGTGAGATTAATTAATAGCAGGAGCGGATCGGCCGAGCCCCATCGCCACGCAACCGAGCTGTAATTGCTACTTTGTGGAAAGGAAAGAAAAAAAAAAAAGTTTGGGTTGCAGTTTAAGAAGAGGGTTTAAGGAAAGTTCTTTGAACTAGAGGTCTCAGTGCACTGGATTAAGGCAAGAAGCAAGGAGGCCTTTGAAGTTGGCTAAGAGGTTTTGGAAGGGAAAAAAGTTGGGTGGCAAATGGGAGCTGGCAACATCAAAAGCGCTCGCTAGGTTCCTCACCTGCTCGGCTTCGTCTTCGGAACAGGGACCACGGGCTGGAGCGCAGTGTGGCGGGTCCCCTGGCCGCGGGAAGGGGTGGGTGGGCGGCTGTGTATTCGGGCTGCTGGGTCTACACTGTGCTGCAACGCAGGGGCCGTGTACACGGGATGCTGTGTAAATCGAGCCGGACAGCACGTGCAAAATGAACATAAACGATTGCAAAACGGATTTCTCTTCTTCCTCTATGCCACCCTCCCTCCTGAGACCTTCAAAGACGTCTTCAAAAGTTTCTCTGCTTATCTCTTAGCCATGATGTATTGATAAGAAGAAAAAGAGAAATCGTATCCGTACCCTGTCTAGAAATAAGAATTAACGAGGGCCATCTATTCTCAACAGGGGCAATACCGCCCCCAAGGGGGTGAAACTGATTCCTGGGGGCTGAAAGAAAATCTTAGATATTGTAATACTTTGTGGTTCTCTGAAGGGTCGCAGTGTATCAACAGATACATATTACATCTTTGCTAATAAAATTCCATGGGGAAGGGTAATTAGAAATAAAATACGTCAAAAGGGCTCCTTGAAATATAGCATACCTCTTTTTTTTAAAAACCACCACTCTGAGGATGAATGCTGTATGCAAATTTCTAAAAAGTGGCCTGAATTTCATTTTATATGAATTGTATATTAACCAGAAGTTAACTCAAGCATGTGAATTCCATATTTTGATTTTGTATGGAAGAAGCCCTATCTCAAATATTTTTATACTTCTAAACCTCATGTTAAATTATTGTATTGTCTTACTGTTTGTCAGACTGATGGATGAGACCTACATATTTTAGTAGAAAAGTGTGACTAGATTTCAACTATCACCATTTCAGTTTGTGCATAGGCTCAGATATTTTTGAAAAACAAAAATCAAATTAACTCTCCTCAGGTTTTTTTGTTTGTTTGGTTTTTGGGCGGGGGCTTCCTTAGAAGTTCTAAACTCAGGATTTTTTAAATGACCTGGCAGATCTAGATGTTTTATAAATACACCTATGCTATTCATTCTAACTTTGTATACTTTTTTCTAAGTTAATATGGTTAGGTGTTAATTTCAAATGCTAAGCAATATTTATGGAGAGAAGTTAAAAACTTTTTCTTGGCATTTATTGCCTGGTGGGATTGTTTTAGACCTCTGAAGAGTATTGTTTTCATTTTGAACTCAACTTCCAAGACAAATACATACACTTTTAATTTAACCAAATATGTAAATATTTAAGGATACGCCTTAATAATGAGAAAATCTTGAGTTCCTATGTTTTCAAACTATAACTGTGCTGTATTTTTCTCTCATTATAATGACAAGGAAAGTTTGAAAATCAATAGCCAATCCCAGTCTGGGCTGAAAAAACCCAGGAACTCTTCTAGGCCTGCCCTGCTAGACACCACGTCTCTGAGCATCACCACCTTTCAGAGTATGTATTCTCCACTGACCTTGAGAAAGACATTTTGGAGGCTTCGCCTTGAGGAAAATTTATATACATAACAGCATGCATAGGCAGCCACGTCTTCTCTTTTCTAGTGTCTCTGTCTGTTGTGTTCAGAAAGATTCTCAGGAGAGCGGCAGTCCCAGCAAAATGTACCTGTGACATTTCAGAGCTTCCTCTTCATTGACATCCAATACCAATTCACGCTGCACAAGCAGGTTGGACCAGCCCAAACTTCAGCCCACAGTGAGCAATCAATACACGCTGTTGACTGACTGCGTAGGTGGACCCAACACCTCAACTCATGGACTTGCCACCTCATTACAGCACCATCTAGGGGGACCTGCCATTTTGAAAGTTTAACAAATATTTTTAATACAATGAGTGAGTGAATAAAGTAGCTAGTGATTATGAGTCCATTGCCAGAATTCCCAACCCCCCATCCTTTCCAACTTGCAGGCAGGAGCACACACGGCCCTATTGCAAATGGACGCCCGTGTCTAATGGCTCATCTCACTTAGAGGAGACCTTTCCACTCTGTGTACAATAGAAATTACGTAAATATAGAACTATGTACAATATTTGAAATGCATTTCTCACAATAATGCCTAGACCCCAGTCTACGAGCTGTCAAAAAGCTGTACCTAATTACGCTCATTAAGAAAAACAGACAGATATTCAGTTACCTTCCTGCTGCCAGTGCCAGAAACAAAATAGTTTCCTCTTCTATTATATCAAGTATCTTAGTTTATGCCACGCATGTTAAAGTTTACCACTCCTTGGGACTTGCAACTGCAACACATTTCTTAGCTACCTGGAGGATTATAATTGTGTGTGCACATCAATTACGGATTGGATTCAGCATGTTCAGATAACTTCCCAAATCACAAAGAGAGCACAGTGGTCTCCTGGCATTTCCAGGCCAGTTTGATTACAGGTGTAGTACACGCAGCCTTGTTAGCTTTCCATGACGAGGGCCTCCTTCCCTTCTGGGTCTCTGGGAGAGGCACTGACCATTGCTTCTCACTAACAATTTCTTCCCGTTCCCCAGAGATGCCTTAATGAGCCCCTTGGACATGGCCAAAGGCAATCTCGTTCTCTGGGCCAGTGAGGTGAAAAGCCAAAGCTTTACCTACCAGGCAAGCAATAATTAATAAGGTGTCTTTGATTCATCTCAATTCATTAACAAAGTTACAAGTTGGGCGGCCTTAAAGAGTACCGTGTAAGGCTGTCATTTCATTTGCAGGCATTGAATGAAACGCGTGTGCCGAGGTATGTTAAAAAAATTAACTTACAACGAAAATAAATGAATGTAGAATACTAATTGGGAGAAAGCAACTGACAGATACTGCAAAAGATTGATTTTCGGGAAAACGGAGAAATCTGTTTTCTGTTTGTTTTAAGGACAGGAAATGAATGCTGATTAGAAATGTATAGGCAGCTGCTGCTAGGCAGCATTTGGTAATGTTTTCACTGGATATTTGATTCGTCTAAGACGTTCCTAGATTTGATGCCAGTTATCAGAGTTAGTTTTGGTCTAATAGTTAGTTGGACTTTCTTGGCTACGTGGCTCTTAAATCACAAGCGCTTGCAATGCCTCCCTACGGAAAAAGGAACTAAACCTGAGCGTCGCTTTGCCACAGAAGGAAATGCCTGTTTTAAGGAGTGAAAAGGAACCTGGTCAAATTTCTGTGGGCCTATTTTTTTCCTAAGAAACTTGCTGTGAACTTGAGAAATGGTACCCATTTGGATTTGTAGGCATATTAAAATGCTACTATATTGTTTCTTAATTGTGTTGTCTGGAAATATATATATATATATATATATGTATAGATAGAGAGAGAGATTATAGATATATATGCACATGTATCCTCTTATCTGGGATAAAAGCACAAACCAAACAGAACAAAAGCCATACTCCTAAATAAGAGATGTGAGTTTTCAGAGTGTGTTAGAATGAAGCCACTCAGAGAAAGGAAGGGAGTACTGATGGCTCTGGGCGCAGGGAGGCTGTTCCATGTTCCCACCATCCCCTGGAGTTGGGGGAGGGCGCTTCTCATTTGCATATGTTGTGTTACAGTCGTGCCCCAAGCCTGTCTCCACAGTGAATAAGGTTGCCTGTGGAAGGCAGCTTGGGGCAGGCAGAAAGGCTACGGCACAGTCAAGCTGCTTCCCTAATCAGCTTTGCTGGGACCACCGCGTGATGGCCTCTGTGAAGAAATTTAGATGATAATATACAGCATCTCCTGGAACCGTGGATACAAACGGGCTGGAGTCGAACTATTCTAATCCTTCATGGGAATTCAGGAAGTGCAGGCGTGAGATTGTAGTGACATCTAAAGGCAGACTCGTCAACTCGTGCTGCACTTCTGCCCTGCTAGTTCCTTTGCACAAGTGTTCCTCATCAGAGCTTCTGACAAATTTCTCCTAGTATCTGCATGAAGCAATTTTTCCTCGGGTCTTCTCTTTTCTCAGTCTACTCCTTTTGGGAGCGGGAATGTTCTTGCCACCTGCGAAAGCCTTTCTTGTGTTCCATTTTCCATCACTTCTGGCACGGCTGCTATGTTATCTTCTCCTCTGCACCTGACACCCTTCAAACTTCTTTGACCTTATGTCTTGAGACCAAACCAGCCTTAAGCACACAAGCCACACCTTGGGTGACAGCCTCCACTGCCATGGGGCCCAGATGCAGCCTCATACTCCTGCCTCTGCCTCATCTCCCTCCTCTACTTTCCCGGAGCAGACAGGATGGTCCAGAGTTTGTGTGAGTTTCCTCTGAAGGGGAGATGCTGGCCAAGCCATGCACTGCTATTGGGAATTGGATATGACTGTCTTGCCAATCAGGATAAGGAAATATGCATTTTTTATGATGTATGCCCACCTATGAACTGTGTGCCCTTTTCTCCTTTAAATAAAATGACCTTTTCTTTAGCCAGGTCGGTAGGCTTCTTTCCCTGACTCCATCACAAATGGCAGGAACATGACCTTTGCCATGCTGCAAGGGGGCCAGCTTCCCACCTCCACTTCCGCAAGCATCCTGGCCATGGACAGTTCAGCCACATCCTCTCTCATTACAAATGTGCCCCTGAATCTCTTGTCGAGCAGATTAATGTATCCAAGATGTCTCATGCTTTGATTTGGTTTTACCATCCTTAACAATCAGATGCATGGCATTGTTAAATGTGTACAAGGGCAGGGAAATCAGACCATGTACACAAGGCAACAGCGTAGTTTGCATGCAGGTGATCCCCAACAATATTAGAACCTGAATGTGTTTTCTTAGCTCTCCATTGAAGGGATGGGAGTTTTTCTTTTCTGCTCTTTTCTTTTTAATGGTCTTGATGAAAGACCTATAAAGTTGAATTGAATGGTCGGAAGATAATAACTCTGGTGGTAAAGGTCCCTGCCTTGTCTGCCACCCTGCCCTGGCAGTAATCCTGGCTTTGGGGATCTGAAATTTCCTAAAGATGTATTAGTGTCGTATACACATGTGCTCTTGTATGCTTATAATCCCTTTCACTAGCTTCTTAGCTGCATGCTTTGTATTTAAATTTTCCTTCTGACCAAGTAAATCCCTTTGGATGAAGTGACAGGATCTTTTCAGCACCCATGGCTGGTGACAGCTGGTGGAGAGACTCTGAAAGCCTGCAAAGTGTTCCTTCCTTGCTTTCTTCAAGACCAGTGCCAGCCACCAGCTGAGCGATTTGTTAGCTGTCCCTTCAGGCATCCGTCAGCTGAAGAGGTTCACAGTAAATGCTAAAGAAGTATAATAGATATTAATATAAAAGACAATATCTGGGCTTCTGGCTTAACCATGTCTTTAATTAGGTACTTATTTATTATATGTGAACATGAAACCTTTTCATTAATTCTTGTGTAACCCTTTATTAATACTGTATGAAGTATATACTGGCATCTGAAATGCAGTGAAAACCAGGCTTTGAAAGCAATAATTGCCGATAACCTTTGAAAGAACAGCTCCCAGGGCCAGATGCGTGCTGTTTCTCCTCCTTTGGTGAAGTTTCCTTGTGAATATCTAACTTGTAATACATTCTGTTGTTTTACATGAATATCGAAGGATGTCCTTTTTGGAGGAGGGGGTCCTTTCTGGCAAGGTGCCATTGTTAGATTAAGTAATGAGGTAATGAGAAAGATTCAGACTAAGCAAGAAACTAGACCTTAAATTAATGCAGACGTTAGCAGTAGGTTGGCCCTTATGTGGAATTCTTTGGTTTCAAACTTACCTAACCAAATGTCATTTCTCTATTTGTTGAAAAAGCCAAACAAAATAATGCTCTCAGGGAAACAAAGGTTATTAACCACTTAAAAGCAACAATTAGCTGTTGTGAAATTTTTTGGTAAGTTTAAATCTCCAACATACATAAACATCTTCCTAGAAATTAAAAATTTGCTCACAAATAAAGTGAAAATAAAATGCAGACTGAAGTGTCACTTCTAAAGATGGCTGGTTATTGACTCACTTCTACATAGCCGCCGCTTGTTTTTGCCTTAATTATTCTAAGTACGAAGAGAAAGTTGAGAGACTATTTTATTGTTGGCATCGACGTATAAATATTCCTAGAAGTTAGGATTTGAGGGAAGAGGAAGATTTGTTGTTGTGTGTTCTGTGGCACAGAGCGTAGACTAAATCAAAGGGATGGTTATCCTAGAACCTTGAGAAGTTCTGCTGGAGACAATACTTTGTCAATGTAAAATGAATGGTAGATTCCAGCATCATTATTCTGGTTTGGCAACTTATAAAAATAAATAAAACCCAAAACTTCCTCATATATATATATATATATATATATATATATATATAGGCAGATAGAAATGTGCGTGTGTATATTTTGCATTTTCTAATATTTCTCAAATTGCATTTCTAATATCTTTTAAACTGACAGAACTTTCTACTAAATGAATCTGACTATTTTAAGAAATTGAAATACTCTATTTCATGCTATGGTTAGGTTTTACAAAAGCTACTGCATTTGAAAATGTACTGAGTCAGAGATGAGAAAATTACTACAAAAATAAAATGTGATGGGTCATCTTATTTTACCTTACAGTTTGGGGTTACTAACAATACATTAGCAGCAAAACAGATTCTGTGACTTTTACTGAAAGACAAGGATGCACTTTGGAATTTGAAAACCTACATTTTCTTTTTTGTCATTCTGCATTTAACATGCCACGTTTCCTTAAGTCTGCACCCCTGAGTGGAGGGAGGGGTGCTGCACAGAGTGGGGAAAAGGGAATTGGAGACTTCTATAATTATACATATGTTATTTCCAAACCCGGAATACAGGCACTCTGCAAAACATCAAATGATGCCTTTTTTTGGAATATGAGAAAAATTGCTAAACTCAATGATCCTAGTGTGCTGCAAGGATATTAAATAAACTATTGAAAGAATAAGATTTCTCCTATAATCAATTAAAAGCAAGCAATCTGCTTGCTGAGTTTGTTGTATTGTTGTTTGAACCAAAAGTGCACATGGGCTTTCAGATATTCAAGTAATACAACACTGTTTTGTGTGTGTGTGTGCCTGATGAATTATTAATTCAGGGCTTGCGCTGGGCTCACCAGCTACTCCTGAATCCCTATTAGTAAGTCGCAATTTGATGTGTCACAATGAAGGTGAAGAAGATGCCTAATAAGACCATAATCTATCTATCGGCGTGCATGCATTGATATCTGCTTCTTGATCTACTTCCTTTTGCACTGGATAAATTATTTTAAATGGGTTTTGTGTTTTTATGTAAGAAATTGCTTGGATTTTTGTTTGTTTTGTTTTGTTTGGGCTGCTGTTAGGGACATGCATGCATGCGCACATGGGTATGTTTTAAAGGGCAGTTTTATGTGCTCTAGTTTTTTTGGTATTTCTTCGCACCAGATATTCAGATGCAGTATACACACACATATGTGTACTGCCTACCTGTATGTGTGGTGTCTGTTTACATTTTCTGTCATGTAGTCATTAAGCACACAACGTAGCCTTAAAGGATGTCAAAGCTGACAGCCCCGGCATGATGAATGATGCTGTGCTAGACTGATTCTTACCAGGTGTGGTGTGAAGGGAATTCAAATGCTCTTCAGAGCTCTTATTTGTATGAGTAAAGTTTTGCTTTTCTGTAAGTTGTGTTTTTGTTGAGGGGGGAGGGCTTTTGCACTTGTAATCTTAAACCCTGTTGTAAGATGTATTAAATATTTGAAGTAAAAAGAAAATATGGAGGTTCCCCCCAGTATGTATAGCTGATGGATCTTATCCATTTTTAGATCACCTCCACTTCAACAAACATTACCAGTTATCAGGATAAATATTTCCAAAGACTTAAAATTTCTGATTCTGGGGCTTCCCTGGTGGCGCAGTGGTTGAGAGTCCGCCTGCCGAGGCAGGGGACACGGGTTCGTGCCCCGGTCCGGGAAGATCCCACATGCCGCGAAGCGGCTTGGCCCGTGAGCCGTGGGCGCTGAGCCTGCGCGTCCTGAGCCCGTGCTCCGCAGCGGGAGAGGCCACAGCAGTGAGAGGCCCGCGTACCGCAAAAAAAATAAATAAATAAATAAAAAATTCCGATTCTGTTGTCACTAATCTTTGCAGTATACAAGGGGCCCCACTGACACCCTTAACTGGGCAGAAGTGATTACTACCTGTCTGAATCCATGAAAACACCAAGCCAAAGTTAGAATTTCATTTCAATATTAATTAACTAAAATTAACTTAAATATTTAAATTAAACTTTTATTTAAATATTTTGAGCCAGCTCCAAGTTCGAAGGGATGAAGACAACATTCTCTGACCACTCTGCGTACAATGCCTGGTCTCTGAACTAACTCTGAGAGCTCAGATCAGCCCCTACTGGGCGGTCAACACAAAAGAGCGGGGATCTGCCTGACAGCCTTGAGGTTGTCCCTCCCAAGCTTGTCGTGTGGCTAAGTGACACTCAGAGCCCGAGGCAGTCCTGAGCATGAACCAGGCATGCTGCTACCGGCGTGAACTTTGCTCATTTTCCATCATTGAATTCAATGTCTTCAGATCAAAAAGAACTTTTCTGTCTTTTTGACCATTTAAGGTGGGAATGACAGAACTAAAGAGGTGAATTGAAGGTCGGCACAATTCCACAAAACTGGAGGACCGGCCTCAGGATGTTGTCAAATACAATCTGTCATCAACAGAGGGAAACTGGCAATTTAAGTAATCAGTATATCTGAGGGATAGGGTTCTAACTTCACCCATGTCTTTACTGATCTTCCCAAATCATACTGGGTTAACTCAGCCTTTGAGTATAGATGGTCTGAAAAGCTTGTCCCATGGTCTGCAATAAACTATGTTCCTCACCAAGTTTCCAAAGAAAATTATAACACAAAACAACAAACCCAATGTCTAAGATATTTACTGCTTTGGTTTGTCTTCAGAGTTTCATAAACGTATATGAATATACGTATATGAGGTTTAATATACATATATGTCTATGAGGTATATTATATATGAGGTATGTAACATATGTATATCAGGTATATAATATATGTATATGAGTATATATATATACCTCATTCCAACAGAATACATCGGTGCAGTTTGTGAAAGTTGACTGTGGTGATTTGACCATCTTTACTCAGCACATGATATAACTCTTTTACGGACACTATTCAATCCCGACGGTCAGATGCTGAGAGAGATTTTCAGCAACTGTAGTTGGACAATACTCAACACAGACAATGTAACATCGCTTCTTACACTTTTTCTACTACATACCTCCTATTTGGAGGACTTGGGTATCACCCAAGGGAATCACCTGGCCATCATCAGAATTTCCCATTACATGTTTTCTTTGTCATTTATCTTGATTTTTTCTTGGTTATCCCTTGTCTCAACCCTGCTGCCTGATACATAAGCACGATGTGCCCTACCATGCCCATCCTTAATCCCGTAACTCTGTGTACCCGTTTCCTCAATTTTCCTTGCCAGTTCTGTTTCCTTTGCCTCCTGGTTATCCTTTCCATTGCACCCTTCTGTGCCACTCTGGCCCCAGGAGCATGTGGCTAACCACTAAGTCCTGTTTGGGGGATTGTCCGGTTAGGCAAGAGACACTAAACCAGTCGTCAGCCCTCTCCAGGGATATGGGAAGTTGACTAAGTGCCCTTGAGCAGGCATTAGAAGTCTGGAAGGAGAGACAGGCAAAAACCTTTGAGTCCATACAATGTTCATAGAATTCTGAGCACATGGGCAACACAATGCTCAGAGCTGGTTGGAGAAAGAGCAAGCGTGATGATGAAAATGCACACAGTGCAGTGTCCAGCTACGGCAGTGGTTTCAGAATATAGGGAGAGGGGGCTTAACTTGCATGTCTCAGGAAAATATTGGGGTCCAGAAACAAATCATCCATGTGTTTGGTGGAGTGAAGCTCTTAGTAGGAAAATAAAAAGCAAAAGCCCAGAATATATATTATGTGGGCACAAAATAAAGGTTTGCGGACAAAGAAAAACGCTGCATATTCTCATCAAAGAGTAAAATTACAGGATGTCTATGATAAATTGTCCAAATGGGATCCATTTAGAAGGAAGAGCTGCTACTAATAACTATGCTGGGACAACAGGTGTACTCTGGGACCACCCAACACACAAGTATATATTTTTACCCTAACTGTATCTCATTTCACAGATATACAATGAGAACCTACAATGTGCTGGATTTGTGGTGTAGAGGTGGGCGGTCTTGTCCTCATTGTCAGGTGTCTCTCTGGAACTTGCTAGAAACCCACCCTCCAGGGTGCCATGAAAAGGTGTTCACAAGGAGGTGTCTCATTGGAGACAATCCTCTACCAAATCCCCCGAAGAAGGTGCCGGGGAAGCTGCTAGCCACTGGGTGACCCTGGTCACCATGTGGGGCAGGGACCCTGTGAAGAGGCTGTACCTACTGCAAAGGCCAGGCCCTTGGGAAGCTGGGAGCACTGCTGAGCCTGCCTGCAAGTCCGCTGGAGCTAGAAATCAGAACGCTCTTCTCCTGCAGGGTCTCCCCAGCACCCTCTACTGACAAAACTGAACGTTGCGCTAGCTGACAGAAGAACAGATACTTAGAGGGCCCAGATCCATTTTCACGCATCAGGCCGTGAAGGGAAAATTTAGAGCTGAGAGCATTACATAGGTAACTGACCCACACAATGAAAGCACATCACCCGCAGACCTGCTCCTCAGCGGCTTCTCCTTTGAGTGTTTCGGTTTTAGGTTTTTCTAGTAGTTACTTGTAATACTACAGGCAGACCTCAGAGATATTGCGGGCTCTGTTCCAGACCACTGCAGTGAAGCAAATATTGCAATAAAACAAGTCACATGAATTGTTTGGTTTCCCAGTGCATATAAATGTTATGTTTATCCCATACTGTAGTCTATTAAGTGTGCAATAGCATTATGTTTTTAAACAAGTACACACCTTAATTAAAAAATATTTATCGCCAAAAATTGCAAAACCAATTACAATAATAAGATCAAAGATCAATGATCACAGGTCACCATAACAAGTATAATGAATTTTAAAAGTTTGAAAGATTACAGGAATTACCAAAATGTGACACAGAGACCCAAAGGGAGCAAATGATGTTGGGAAAATGACACCAACAGACTTTGCTCAAGGGGGGGTTGCCATAAACCTTTAATTTGTAAAAAGTGCAATATCTGCAAAATGCAATAAAACAAGGTATGCCTGTAAGCTATTTGTAATTCTTGCCAAATCAATTTTAAGCATTATCTACTAATACTTTACTATGAAAAATGACAAACGTGGCCCACTTTGTCATCCCAGTGTTTCTTCATCATGACTGCAGTGACCTATAAAATTTTAAACAATATACTTGAGCTTTATTTCCACCTGTCATCTTTGGACAGTATTTTGTGACTCTGCACAATCAGAGAGCTGTCAGTGCCTATATACTTTCTTCTACTGACCCTCTCCTCATTAGCACAGCCAACTGAGTTCTCTCAGTCTCAATGCTACTTTTACATTCCTACTATTACATTCTTTTTTAAAAAAATTGTTATTATAATTAAGTCACCTGTGCTTTGTCTGGTAGTTGGTTTTGAAAACTGAACCCAATGAACTGCACTTTCAATGTTATGATTATGTAAATGTTATTCATTGGAGTATTATTTATGGGCTCTTGGAGACATGATTGTAAACTTAAGAGCAAATATGTAAACATTAAATGAGAAAGGTACTCTTCTTAAGGTCATATAGCCAATAAAACTTGGAGTTTTCTGGAAACCTTCTCAAAGTTATAGTGAGTGATGGAGGTGGGATGTCTCAAATCTAATTCTAATGCACTGATATTGAACACAATGCTGTACAGTAAAAAGTGCAGATGATGAGATTTTAGTCATAGAAAAGTAATTTATGTTCATAGCATTAAGTCAGACAATATTGAGATGTCCATATGTTCCCATATGTATCCATCCATACCAGTGTCTGTGCTTACAGAAATATACTCATGTTTTTAGTTTGGGTTTATTTATTTTATTCTTTTTTAGAAAAAAAGGATTATACTATGCATATTATTTTTTAAAGCTTTTTATTTTGAAATTACTTTTTGATGAATAGATGGGTTCCAAAACTATCACAGAGTGTCTTGCAAGTCTTTTACCTTATCCTCTAATCCTAACATCTCACATGATTGGGGCATATTTATCAAAACTAAGAGTCTATTAGTTAACTAATAGACTAATATTAGTTAACGCTAACTGTTTAACATTAACTAAATAATAGACTTTGATTTTCTACTGCCTTTTTTCCCACTAATGTTCCTCTTCTGTTCCAGGATCTGCTCCAAGCTACCATGATGCATTTACTTCATTTAGTCTTCTCCCATCTGGAATAATTTCTCCATCTTTCCTTGCCTTATATGACCTTCACACTTTTGAAGAATCCAGGTCAGTTATTCTGTAGAGTGACTCTCAATTTGAATTTGTTTCATATCTTCTCATATGTAGGCATGTTTATGGCTCTAGGGCAAGACTGTTATAGAGGTGAAGTGCCCACTCAGTGCATCCTATCAGAGAATATTTGATATAAACATGATTTATTACTGGTGACATTAGCTTTGATAGCTTGGTTAAAGTGTTGTCTGCCTGATTTTCCACTGCAGTTACCTGTTTTACTTTTTCATACTCAGTTCATTACAAGTGACTTATTAAGTCCAACCTGCACTCAAGAAAAGTGAAATTAATTTCCATCTACCTCCTGAAGGAATTTCAAAGTACCTGTGGGCCCACGTTAATAACAATGCAGTAATTAACGTATATTTAATGGTGATATTTGAAGGCTATATAAACGCCCTGATTCTCCTTAAAGTTTGGTCAGCAGGTTTGCCTGGAGTCATTGCTGCTATTGGCCTCCAATGGTAACTTTCTATTCTCCTCATTCCTGGGTTCGCCAACTTCCTGTTGGATTTTGTTTTTAATGTGCATACAATAAAACTTATTTTTATGGTGTAGAGTTCTATGGGTATTAAAAAATGCACAATCGTGTATCCACCATCCAGTACAATATAGCAGTGTCATTCCTGTGAAAATTCCTCTATGTAGCCTCTTAGTAGTCAGCCCTTCCCTCTTGCCTAATTCCTGGAAACCACTGATACATTAATCCTCTCTGCAGTTTGACGTTTCCAGAATGCCCTGTAAATGGAACCCTAGGATATGTAGACTTTGGTTCTGGCTTCCTTCACTTAACAAAATGAATTTGATATTTATCCATGCAGTAACATAAACCCATAGTCTGTCCTTTACATTGTTGAGTAGTGTTCCATCCTATAGATGGGCCACACTTTGTTTATCCATTCACGTGATGAAGAACGTGATGGGTCATTTCCAGTTTGGGGTTATCATTAACAAAGCTCTTCCAAACATCCATGTATAGGCTTTTGAGTGAATGCATTTTTTAATTCATTCAAATAAAAACTAGTACTAAGAGTGCTGCACCCTATAGGAAGTGTATGTGTAACTTTATGAGGAAAATGTCAAGCTTTTTCAAAGTGGCTCTACCAATCTGCATTCCCTCCAACAATGAATGAGAGTTCCTTTGGCTTTGTATCACTGGTAATGTCAGGTTGTTATGGCTCTGGAGTTGTTTAGTTCTCTTTTGTCATTTTTATTAAGTGTGAAATGGTATCCAATTGTAGTTTTAATTTCCACTTCCCAATGACTAATGAGGCTGAACATCTTTTCATATGCTTATTTGCCAAACATATACCTTCTTTAATGAAATTGTCTATTCAGAATTTTTTTTCTCATTTTGTTGCTTTCTTTGTGTTGAACTTAAAGGGCTCTTACTATGTTCTGAAGACAATCCACATATTTCTTTTTGTTTAATTCCATTATTGTCTAAGAACCTGCTTTGTATGATTTATATTCCTTTTAATTGTCAAAGGTGTGTTTTGTTAACTGAGGTATAACTTATTAATGGTGACCTTTCAATGTGCACTTGAGAAACATATGCATTCTTTTCCCGTTGCAGGGAGTGTTCTATAAATATCAATTGGTCACATTGGTTGATAATGCTGATCTCGTCATTCGGATTTTTCGATTTCATACCTACTCATTGTATCAATTACTGAAAGACAAGTGTTGAGTACACTAACAATATATATGGCTTTGCCTAGTTATCTTTTCAGATCTGTCAGTGTTTGCCTCATGTATTTGTAAGTCCTGTTCTTAGGTGCATACAATATAGGATTGTTATATCTTCTTGATGAAATGATCCACACATGATTAACATATTATTTACTGTTATTTTACATTTTCTGTGTGGTACTTGTCACACTTGTGTCGTATCTGAGTCTGGTTCTGATGATTGTTTTGTCTCTTCAGATGGTGGGAGTTTCCTGTTTTCTTCCCCAAGCCTCAACAAGAGTCTATACGTTCTGTAAGGCAGCAGATTTTATTTTTCTTTCCCCTTCTGTGAATTGCTGGTGGGTTCTTGGATGAAAACCCTGAAGTCTGCAGCCTCACACTAGCCCAAACTCTCACACTAGCCACACTCAGCCCTTAGGATTTCATGAAAAAATTTTAGTTGGATCTTCTTACTGAGCTAAGGTGTCTAGTAGTGTCTGCCCCAGGTAACAATTACATGAGCCTCATTTATCCTGCAAGTACCTGTCTCTCCCCAGATTTCTTGTTGGCTGTTTGTTCTACAAAGTCATTTCACTGATGGGTTTGATGAAAATTTTTAATTTACATTTTGTTCAGCTTTTTTATGTTGTTGTATGCAGTGGCCATTTTCAACTCTCCTACATCTCCAAGATGAAACTGGAAGTCTTATGTTCTACATATTATTTTTAACTTGTTTTTTTTTCTAATTTGAAATATCATGGATATAGATATATTTCCATTGAAATATCAGTATATTGAGATTTAGCTTAATTTGTTTAAATAGCTGCATAACATTCTGAGTATGCACAGTACCATAATTTATTTAACGAGTCTCCTATTGATAGGCAGTCACGTTTTTAATAAATTTTTCATTCGTTTTTTTTCCTCCTTACTAACCTTGCTGCTTGTTGGCTTGTTGGGACATTTAAACTGTTAGGCATTGAATTGTGTCCCCCTAAAATATATGTTGAAATCCTGCCCATCATCAGTACCAATCAAAGTGATCTTATTTGAAAATAGGGTTTTTGCAGATGTAACCAACTTAAAATTAGTTCATTAATGTGAGCTCTAATCCAATAGATGGGTGTTCTTTTAAGAGGGAAATTTCATGTAAGATAGAGACACAGTCCGTGTGACAACAGAGGTGAAGATCGCAGTTCACTCTCATTATAGCTTTTGATTCTTGCTGGACCATGAATACAGCTGTTCACTGTTTCCCAAGGAAAGAGTAGTTTTCCCTTGGAAAACAGTACTAGATATTTCCCTGTTTTTTGTCATTACTTGTTCTCAAATTCTGTACCTCTATCCTCTTAGTCAGTTGTGTGTGTAAAGTGGGTTTCAGTGAACTTCTGGGTCTGACTTCCCAATAGAAGAATAGAATGGTACCGAGGTAAATAAAGTGGTTATGGAAGTGACAACGATACTCATCAAATACTCTAACTATGCCCCTGAATTTCTCAGCTGCCCTGGGAATCCAGGTGACTACTTTTTCCAGCCAATGGGCCACGGGCAGAAGCGCCACGTGTCACCAGCGTGTATTTGTGAACTGGCAGGTCACTCCCAAGATGCCTCTTCTGCCACAGCAACTGAGGAGGCTTCCTTTTCAGGATTGTAAAGCTAGAAGACAGTAAAACCCTTTCTACATCTCTGAATGGGTAACTCTATTTGTACCAGACAAGCAGTATAAGTGAAAACAAAACTGTGGAATGATATTTAACTTCAGCATGACCTAGCCTATCCTGACAAACAAGAATACAAGGAGTAACTTTATTCAAAACAGGAAAGCAGGTACAATGATAGCTTTACCTATGGAGCATGAAGAAGCAGATCTTAACCCAATAAGAAAATCAAGGAAGGCATCACAGAGTAGAGAGCAACTGAGTTAAATTTCAGAACTTAAAATCATGTGTTGTTTTACACTTGAGATCTCAGAGGCCCAGAATTGCCCTCAATCATTCAGTTAATAGCAACATAAAGACCAATCCCTACAGCCTCTGAAATAGTACTTTTAAAGAAAATTGTGGTAAGAATTTATTCATTTAAATAGTTTTGATTACACAGACATCAGAATTGACCCTCTGCAATTCTTAAAGATGATAGGAAATGAGAGGAAATAGCTATTTGAAGAAACTCCTTAGTGACTACAAAACACTGCCCTCCTCTTGGCCACAGATGATTTTTTTCTCAGGATCGCTTCGAGTCAGATTTTCTAACAGTACATCTCAACTCCATCACTAAAGTATCAAAAAAAGTGAATAAATATATTTACATAGGATAAAAATATATATGAGCTATTCATCAGGAAATTGAGATAATCTCTTAAAAACAGCATTTCTACTCATATTGGTCATTTATTATTTCCTTTGAGAAACTTACTAAAAGGCTCAGTATAAAGGGTCTATATTCATTTTCAATAAAATAAAATAAAATCCAGCTTTTGTAACTGGATCTAGGCCATGAAACTCCTCCAATACTTTTCCCTCTCCTATATAATTGTCATTTTGTCATAATTGTCTTGGAGGAAGTGTTTTATTTGTTCAACAAAAAGACTATCCTATGAATGAAAGAAATTGGCAGAGGCTTTTTGTATTAACTACCTGTGTCATTACAAAATTTCCCCAGCTAACATTTCTGAAAATATTTTATAGGTATTTTTGACAGCCTCTTAAAATGTTTAAGTGGTATTTTTTTTATGCTTTAGTTATATCACAAGTTTTAACATCATATTGTAAAGTATTATATATATTTATAATATTAATATATAAAATACTTTATAAATATATTTAAAAACCTAATAACCTTACAGAATAAGTAGATCCAGAGCTCATATTCCCAGGACAGTCTTGAGAAATCGCTGGCATCTCTACGGACTTAGTGGATCCAATGGTATGTATGATAGTCCACAGGTGGGTCCACGATGAAAGTTCATGTAGGTTGTACTCCACAAAAGACTCTTCCCCAAGGGAATAAGTAGAGTCCAAAATCCAGTCCACTCTCTGTTTACCAAGCTTTATTTCCTGGTTAAGCTGGATTAGGTGAGAGGAAGTGGCAATTTACACAGAAAGCCATAGGCTCACTAATCCACGTGCCCCAAGTCGGAGTCCTTCCAGAAGGGTAACATCTTCCCTCATCTGTATACCCCCTTGACAGAGTCAGCAGTGATCTCTTCTATATCTTTAGATCAGAGAGTTCTCATAATGGTTTACAAGTGTGGTGGAATATCAAACCCCATCGACCCTTGAATTGAAAGGGAATTTTTTAGACCAGTCCAAGACCTACCAACAAACAAGACATAGAAAAAAACAAAACCAAAAAAACGTAGAAGCAACAGGCACACCTATTACAGTTAGTGGAATTAAACATTAAAGTAACTCGAATTAATATGCTCAAAAAAAGACTTCTTAAATTTTTAAAGATTAAAAAACATTTAAATGAAATAAAATGGAAACTCTAGAACTATAAAGATACATAGTGTCAAAAATTACGATATTAACAAATGAATTTAACTACAGAGGTATGCAGCTTAAGAGAGAATTAATAAACTGGAAGATAATTCCATAGAAAACACCCAGAGTAAAGCACAAAGAAGAAAAAAATAGAAAATACTGAAAAAGGCATAAATTATACATGAGTTATGGTGAAAAATCTAACATGAGTTATTGGAGTCACATAAGGAGGGGAAAGAATGAGGTGGAAGCAGTGCCTGGAGATACCAACAGAATTTTCAAAACTAGTGAGAGATATCAAGCCACATATTCCAAAAGCACTGTAAACTCTAATCAAAATAAATACCAGAAACAAACTAACAAAAACATAAAAAGTAAAAGAAACACATGTAGGCACGTAAGAATGAAACGACAGAAAAACAATGACAAAATGTGAAGAGCAGCCAGGGACCAGGGTGGTTTTTTTTAAAAAGTCACAATATCCTCAGAGAAATAGTAATAATACTGGAAGCTGACTTCACAAAAGAGATGGGAAGCCAGGGAAGAATGTGCTCAAAGAAAATGAAAGGAACTGGTTAACTAGAATTCTGTACCCAGAAAAATGGTCCTTAAAAAACAAAAGTAAAAAAGGACATTTTCAGACAAGAAAACACAGAATATAATATTGGTAAACTCACACACAAAAAGATATTAAAGTGATTTTTTTTTCAGGGAGAAGGAAAATGAACCCAAGTGGGAATAGAAATGAAAGAAAGAATAAAAGCAAACAAAAGAGTAAACACGTTGGTAAATCTATAGGAATATTGACTGTATAAAACAATAATGGCAATAATAATGCCTCGAGGAGTTTGAATATATATAGTTTTAAAATTCATGAAAATAACACATAGGAGAAAGGTAATTAAATTTAGTGAGTTTAGTGAGTTTCCAAACAAAGACTTTGCTTTGTTTGGAAAATGATAGCAATACTAATTTATATTGAACTATAATAAATCAAAAAAACATGTTTAATTTCTAGATGTGGACATTCATAAAATAATAGTAACAATCTATAAAAAGGAGAAAAGTTGCATAATGCATCCCCTTTCACATATGCAAAAAGAAAATTATTAACTACAGAGACAACCGAAATTATTTTAAACAGAAAAAGTAAAAATAGTGTAAAAGAAATAAAACACAATTGTATACTTCGTAGCTCAGCTGTACATAATATTTGTTAAAATCACAGAATATAGTTGCCTAATATTAGTCTAATTACAAGTAACATATTAAGAAGTCATTGAATCATATGTAAAATGTAAACATTAAGGAGATACAGTATAGAAAATAAAGGAATAACAAAATACATTAAAAATATTGAGGTAAAGACCATAAGAAACAGCTAAACGTGTTGAAAATCATTGCCTCTGAGAATCAGGGTAAAGACAGAAGGACAAGTAGATGGTGATTTTTCATTGTAAGACTTATAGAAATATTTTACATTGGTGAAGTAAAAAAAATCAAATTAAAGTTTAAAATAAATAAAGAAAAATCTTTATCCAGGAACGAGTATCCAAAAAAGCTGAATATTTAAGTAGCTCAGGCAATTAAAAACCTCAAAGGTGAATAAAATTCCCTATTAGATCTTAGTATAAGCAATGGAATGGCTCCTTCATTGAGAACTGTTGCGATGCCTGCAATAAATGAGAAAGAGAAAGAACAACTATTGATTTGAACATCTCTCTTTTGAGATCAGCAGACTTTTCTTCAAACTAGAAATGTTAGCATAACTGTCGTTTGCACCCTGTGAGAAGAAAGGCAACATACTAACTTCCTCCCAGAATCACTGACAGAAGCCTTTCAGAGAAAAATCCTTCAAAACTTGTAGGAGGCTAAACTACCAAATTCTCAAAGAGGAAAATAAAGCACATTATAGAAATTTCAGTACGTTTGATAGATTCCTCCCAAATTTTTAAGTAGATAATTTGTGAATATTTGCAAAAAAAAAAATGATCACAAGTAAGCTACATAGGTTGCTTAATTAAGAAAAGGAAGTCAATTTTTTCTTTAATTACATAAACAAAAATGAATGCTCTCTCTATACAGCAGGTCTTGAATTCTGTAATACATTTGAGAAAAGTCTATTATGACATGCTTAAATGCACATGATTCAGGAAAAGGTGGACAAAACCTGTGGAAAGGTTTACTTAGGAGACAAAAATGTCCACAAGGACTTTTGCCTAAATTGCATTTGCCATGGTGGGTTATTTATTAATTTATCCAACAATTAACTACTGCCTGTCCACAAAACTAAGCACAATGCAAGACACTAATGGGATGGTAATGAGTAAGCATAGACAAGCTCTCCCATTCATAAGATTACAATTTACAGATGGATGCATATGGTTAAATATATGATTATAATAAATTGTAACAGATTTTGTGATATCGATATATAGAGTATGATGGGAGAAGTAAGAAGTGGTTCCCAGAGGAACTGAAATCCAAATGAATCTTTGAAGGATGAACAGGAACAAACATGTACTAGCCTGTTCCTGAGGTGAGATGAGTATAGTGTATCTGAAAACAATCAGAGTACCTTAATATTATCAGCGTGCAAAGTAAACGTGGAGTGGGAGACCTGTAGAGAGAAAACGAGAGACAGCATCAGAGGCCAGGTGTGAATAAGACAAGCCACCTTAAGGAGTCATCCCTGGGAGGCCCCTACAGCAGAGGAGTGATGAGATCAGATCACCTTAGAAGGACCGCTCTGGCCACGATATGGAAAGTGATTTGAAGGCTGACAGCACTGGAATCGTAGAAACATGGAGGAGGTCCCTGGGATGCTTCAGACAAAAGTTTAGATGGGGGACGCAGTGATTCAACAGAAGGATTAGAAGGAAGTAGGCAGATTCAGGAGGTTCTTAGGAAATGACTCAGGAGAACTTGGGAACCGATGACTCTGGAATGAGGTGTTGTATCTGTCCTGGGCTGTTCACCTCGATACAGAGCATAGAGGATACACATGAGAGGGACAGTCATGGGTTAGTCTGGGGCATGTGAAGTATCTATTTGGATCTATATAGTCAAGGTGGGGAATCAGTAGACATCTGGATATCAGCTTTGAAAACAGTGAGTAGCTAGAGAATGAAGCTAGATTTCTGGCAGTCATCAGGGTCTAGATAGGAATTAAAGACACAGGAGTAAATGAAATCTCTCAGGGGGGCTTGTGAAATGAGGATAGACCGGGGCTAGGATGCAGAGCTGATAAACACTAACTTTCAGGCAGAGATTCTCAAGGGATTGCTAGAATTAGGATCAAATCTGTGCTTGTTAAATCTTCGAAAGGCTAATCTCTTATGGTGAGACCCACAGGATTCCTATTCATATTCAAGCTTGGCAACCAGTGATCTGAAGATTTGCCAAAGGGAAAAAGATCAAGCAGGAGGTGTTAAAGGAAACAATTAGAGAAATTTAAGGGAAAACAACAGAGGCTGAAATTGTTTCAAAAAGAGGTAGTGGTCAATAGTGACAGATGTGTCCAAAATTTGAGTAGGGAAAAGTTGGGAATTGCTATTGGGTCAAACCCAGGCACTTGGTTGATATCCTCGAGAAATGCAGTTTCAGAGGAGCCAGGAAATCAGGAGACAGGCTGCCCTAGGAAATTGTAGGGATGGAGAAGGATGGCAGAGCTGGTTAGAGGAAAATGAGTAGACAAACAGACACGCTCTAGAGGTATGGCTGTACAACGTTAACCAGGGGTACAGAGATGGGAAACAAAAGTGACGCGGGGAACTCTTTACAATATGGGGGAGACTTGAGTGCTAATGGGAAAGGAAGTGAGAGAAAGTATGTGATTTTGGGGCTCAGCTTGAAGAAAGATGCGGTCCAGAGGTGATGTGGAAAATTGGTTTCAGAGAGGAAGAACAACAGCCAACGAGTTGTGACCAAAGAGGTGGGGAAATGTTGGACCCCCTGGCATTTGAAAATTTGGTGGCAAGATTTTTCACAGCTCTCTTCAATCAGATGAGTCTACAAGTATTTGGGGGGTGGGGGGGGTTCTTCTTTCTCATTTGGTTTAGTGGCTTTTTGGTACATGTGGTATTTATGCTGTTTCCATATCCATGATTTGGGCAGTTTTTTACAAAATGAATTCAATAGTTTAGGGGAAAAAGAAACTTTTTCAATGCTTTGGAATCAATTATGTAGTATGGAAATTACCTGTTTCTATTTTTTGTTTGTTCCTCTGTTTTTGTGAGTCAACTACAAGTCAGAATAGTCTTAGCTTTGCAATATATGCTTTTTACTAATTCTCAAATATCTCTGATGATTGACTTTTTTTAAAAGAGAAAAACCCTTGAGACGAAGTGAGAGAGTGGCATGGACATACATACACTACCGAATGTAAAATAGATAGCTAGTGGGAAGCAGCTGCACAGCACAGGGAGATCAGCTCCGAGATTTGTGACCACCTAGAAGGGTGGGATAGGGAGGGTGGGAGGGAGACGCAAGAGGGAGGGGATATGGGGATATATGTATACATATAGCTGATTCACTTTGTTATACAGCAGCAACTAACACAACAATGTAAAGCAATTATACTCCAATAAAGATGTTAAAAAAAAAAAAAGCCCTACCTGTTGTCAATATCTGGCAGAGAACAGACACTCAGTGCACATTTTGAATGAAGAAGGAGACAAATCAGCCCCGTGCCTTCCACATCGCCCTCCAAATACATTCTACCTCTTGTATTTACAGCTCAGTTTCCAGCCGGGAGGCTTGGAGCCACACAAACTATTGGCATAAATTGAATCTCTGCTATTTGCCAGGCATTGTGCTAAGCCCTCTAAATTCAGGGCAATTTTCAGTTGTCCCCAACTCTCTCCTCACCATCTACATCTGCAGATCCCACTCAAACTAATTCTACTAAGAGATGCCCCTGGATTCCTGCCTTTTCTCTCTCTATCCTAGTGATGATACCTTCATCCTCTACCTGATGACCTCTCACCTGGACACCTAACAAGCCTCCGGTGTGAGTCCCCACCACCACAGCCAGTCTCTCCCCACTCCCTCCACCTTTTACATTCCTAGTAAAGTTATCCTCCAAAAAAAATTCAAAATCATTCACATCACTGACCTGATTTTAAAATGTTGACTATTTGTGATTAGTTTGGATAAAATCCCAAATTCCTTAGCTTGAATGGTCCTTATTTCAGCCACACTTCTTATCCACATTCATTCTCAACTCTCTCCCACCCCGCAGACCCTCCACCATGCTCACAGTCTTGCTGTTCCCTAACCCTCCCTAGGTCCCTTGTCTCCGCTTCTGCTTAAATTGCCCTTTGCACCTTCATCTTCTCCCAAATGCCTGCCCACCCTTTAAAATCGAGATCAAACGTCACCTCTTTAATGGAACTTCTCTCACATCCCCGCACACAATTATTTCCTATCTCTGTAATGTCACTCATCACCGTGCATTCTTATTCACCTTTAAAATCACTCAAGTTGCTCCTCAAAGCAGGGAGACAGGCTCCTTCTCATCCCCCACTGTGTTCCTGGTACCTAGAAGTGTCACATTCAATCTTGGATTAATTTGCTAGGGCTGCTGTAGCAAAGGACCACAAGCTGGGTGGCTTGGGCAATGAAGATTTACCATCTTGGAGCTCTGGAGTCGGGAAGGCTGAAATCGAGGTGTTGGAAGGCTGGTTTCTTCTGAGGGCTGTGACAGAAGGATCTGTCCAGGCTTCTCTCCTTGGCTTGTACATGATCATCTTCTCCCTGTGCCTCTTCACAACATCTTCCCTCTGCACATGTCTCTTTGTGTTCAAATTTTCCCTCTTTACAAGGACACCAATCCTACTGAATTAGGGGCTCACTTTGCTCAGTATGACCTCATTTTATCTGATTACATCTGCAAGGACCCTATTTCCAAATAAGTTCACATTCTGAGGTCCTGGGGGTTCAATCCATAACAAATGCAACGGATGAATGCTTGTTGAAGTAGTGCATGAGCACACAGTGAAGGAAGAAATGAATGAAGCATCATCACTCTGTCCTTTGAAATGTACCCCATCATTTCCTTTCCTCCCAAATCCCACCAGCTATTTTCTTCACTCTTTCTCAGGTAACTTTTTATTGATCGCTGCTATATGGCTCTATTTCCCAATCCAGCCTTCATATTTCTGCCATATTATTCTTTTTCAATGCTCTTTACACCAACTCATTTATCTGACTAAGGGTCTCCCACGGCTCACTTTCTCCTCCTGTATCAAGTCTAAAAACACCCTACTTCCTTCTAAGAACTATTCTAATCTGACTCTATCTTATTTATTATAGGTTAGGCAATGTATGGGCTTGGCCTGTGTGCATAGCTACACGAGGCTGGGGGACTCTTGAGAGGAAACGAGATCTAAAAATTGACCACATATTTTAAGTAGGTGAAATCTAGAAGGAGGCCTGGGGGGGTTATGTGGCTCAGCAGGCTGAGCAACACGTCAGAAGAATCTGATGATGAATAAACAGGCAAATGCAAATATAGCATCAGGAGCTCTACACAAAGGAGCAGTGGGTCCCAACAGGCTGGTGGAATCCAGCAATAGGAAATCTAAGGGCAGGTGAAATTCTGAACTGCAGGGAAGCAGACCATACAGGAAAACGTATCTCTGGGTTAAAAAGCACAAGCCACTGGGATACAGTTCAGAAGGAGGGTCCAGGTTTTCTGGTTGAGCCATTAGACCCATGAAAACAAACAAACTACAACCTAGGGCTGGAAGTGTTGAGCACCAAGGAACTGAGGTGAGAGCAAAGAGGACATGGGAACCAAATGAGTCAGCCCAGTTCATTCAAGCTGGGCACAAGAATAATGGAGCGGCACAGGAATGTGATGAAAAACTAGGCTTATGTAATCAATCTTCCCTCCCAACCAGGAAGAAAATATAGACAGATAAAATATTATTTTTGTTATTATTTAACAAATATTTTACACATAAAACAACTGCTATTTAATATTATTTAAAGACTTAAATGTATGATCTGAAACCATAAAACTTCTAGAAGAAAACATAGGCAGTCTGCTCTTTGACACAGGTCTTAGCAATAGTTTTTTAGATATGCCTCCTCAGGCAAGGGAAACAAACAGAAAAAAGCAAATGAGACTACATCAAACTGAAAAGCATTTGCACAGCTAAGGAAACTATCAACAAAACAAAAAGGCTGCCTGCTGAATTGGAGAAGGTATATCTGACAAGGGGTTAATATCCAAAATACACAAAGAACTAATACAACCAATATCCAAAACAAACAAACCGATTAAAAAGTGGGCAGAAGATCTGAATAGACATTTTCCCGAAGTCTTACAAATGGTCAACAGACACATGCAAAGATGCTCAATATCACTAATTATCAGGGAAATGCAAATCAAAACCACAATGAGATATCACCTCGCGCCTGTTAGAATGGCTGTTAACAAAAAGAACAAATAACAATTGTTGGTGAAGATGTGGAGAAAAGGGAACCCTGTACACTGTTAGTGGGAATGTATATAAATTTACGCAGCCACTATGGAAAACAGTATGGAGAGTTTTCAAAAAGTTAAAAATAGAACTACCATACAATCCAGCAATTCCACTCCTGGCTATTTATCGGGAGAAAACATAAACACTAATTTAAAAAGATATATGCACACCTAATATCATTGCAGCAGTATTTACAGGAGCCAAGATATGAAAGCAATCTAAAAGTGCCCATAGATAGATGAATGGATAAAGAAGATGTGGCACATGTATACAATGGAATATTACTCAGTCATAAAAAGAATGAAATCTTGCCATTTGCAATAACATGGATGGACCTACAGAGCCGTATGCTAAGTGAAATAAGTCAGACAGAGAAAGACAAATGCCGTATGATTTCACTTATGTGTGGAATCTAGAAAACAAAACAAATGAACAAACATAATAAAACATAAGCAGAGCCATAGATACAGAGAACAAGCATGTGGTTGCCAGAGGGGAGGGGGATGGGGGAGGAGAGAAATAGGTGAGGGAGATTAAGAACTACAAACTTCCCGTTACAAAATAAATGTCATGGGTATGAAATGTACAGTGTGGGGAATATAGTCAATAATTATGTAACATCCTTGTATGGCGACAGATGGTAACTAGAATTTTCGCGATGATCATTTTGAAATGTATAGAAATATCAAATCATTATGTTATGTACCAGGAACTAACATAGTGTTGTATGTTAATTATACTTCAAAACAAACAAGGAATCTCACCGAAAAAGAGATCAGATTTGTGGTTACCAAAGTGGGGCTGGGGGGAGGGAGGATTGGATGAATGTGGTTAAAAGTTACAAGATTCCAGTTATGAGATAAATACATACCAGGAATGTGAGGTACAACATGATAAATAACAGTGTTGTACACTATATACGAAAGTTTTAAAGACAGTAAATCCTGAGTTCTCATCACAAGGAAAAATATATTTTCTATTTCTTCAATTCCGTACGTATAGGAGATGACTGTTCACCAAACTTATTGTCGTGATCATTTCATGATGTATGTAAGTCAATTCATATGCTGTACACCTTAAACTTCTACAGCACTGTATGCCAATTATATGTCAATAAAATTGGAATAAAAATATGATTTTGAAATTTTAAAAAGATCCACAGCGTTTTGTCTGGTTTTAAAAATTTGTGACACAGGGGGCACAACATGACGTGAGGATAAATGTTTCCTAAAATATCAGTAACGTTTTCTCAATGAGTAAGCACAGCAGAGGGAGAAGAAGCCCAGCAGGTCATGAGAAGTAGACACAGATTTCCAGGCTATCTCCACAGTTCCTTGTAGGAGCTAGTAACCCTCTGATGGGCTAAGCCTCTCTTCTCTTATACTTACCTTATATGGTTGTCTTAGAACCAAATGAAGCAACATATGTGAAAATTGCTGTGTTGACTAGAGGATGCATTTCAAAAGCTTGTCACCACCATCAAGGATAATAGTACAGCAGTAGATAATATAACACTATACTAACATACTAATAGCAAGAGGACTAGTATTTAAAATCTTTGCTGCTGAGAATTCCCTTGCGGTCCAGTGGTTAGGACCCTGCGCTTCCACTGCAAGGGGCACCGGTTGGATCCCTGGTCAGGGTACTAAGATCCCACGAGCCGCATGGTGTGGCCAAATTAATTAATTAATTAATTTAATTAAATCTTTGCTGCTAAAGGAAAATGTGACCTCAGAGAGGTGTGCTTTTCTGCTATTCGTCGTTCGTTTCATGCCCTTTGGCCCTTGTCCAAGAGGTGCAGCAGCTTCAGATGAGACCCAGAACAACAAAGGGCAGGAGATACTGCAGGAAGATGGTGCCGGCGGAGGACTCTTTCCTCCCTGCCCCCATCCGCCTCGGGTGCCTCTCCCCCAGGCGGGCTCAGCTCCCCTGCCAGTACCACAGTGACAATATGAGATATCGCATCTGAAAGAAGCACAGCCAAATATTTGATTTGGACGATTACACTGAAGATGCCTCATCACAACTGTGGGTGCCCAGATTACCAACTCCTTGCTCTTGGCTTCCGTACACTGTGCAGTGAGTACAAACTGCACAGAGAGCTCATTACAACACGGATGGAAGGGATCCCAAATGGCTGATGTGCAGTGTCTTGTTTGGGGAAGGAGTTCACTGATGAGGAATAAGCTGCGGAGGCAAAATGCTGTTGTTTTTCCTGTCAAGGCAAATGGTACTAAGCACATGGCAAGCGCGTTTTAATTTTTTTTTTTTTCCTTTCTAACTTGGATTCAGAAATCCTTGGCTATGAGAAAGCAATTCTTTTTCAGGCAGTAGTCGCCATGACTTTTACCCTTCCCTCCTTGACACACCACTGTCTCCATTTCTGTTAGCATCAGTGACAAAAATTACAGATCCTGAAGGATCTCTAGTCTCAGCTGTTTCGCCCCCTCCCCTTCCGGTATTAGCTGTTTCTGACACCCTCTTGGGTTCCTGTTTCAATTTGACTGAAACGTAAATAAAACCATTGTGCCTCATTAGCGACAAACAATACCTTCTTTATAGTTTTACTCCATGGGGATAGTGTCCTTTAAACTTTATGCAGAAACTCTTACCCTCCCTAAAGAAGAAAGGAGACCAGGACTTCAGATTTCCCCACATCTGATTGCAAAATGAAAGGTACACTGTGTTTTTATTTTAAATGTATAAAAGCGAATTTCTCATTCAAAAGTATCCAGTCTTCCTGTCATTGCTTTCAGTGATAATAGTTGTTATTAGAAAATCCTGGAGGATCACTGAAATGCAAGATTGGTGAGACTTTGGTCATTACACACGTACATACACACACACCGCACATTCACAGACATTAATTATGTGAGAACACAAATAGATGCACGTGCATCAACGCGGAATCCTGATGAGGTTCACATTTTGTATCTAGGGTTGTTTATCTTCGCATGTATTCACATACATTCCCACTTGCGTACAAACACAAGTATATCGCATGCCAACTTGTATACATACCTAAATCTAAGTCTTTAGAATGATCTAGAAAAAGGATTAAAGTGACCAGATGCGCGTATGTTTTAATAGATGTCCCTTCTTGATTTTCATAGCCTGACCTGAAAAAAACCATCAAATCATAATAAAGGATGCAGGATAATTTGCTTCTGCTGTCGAGTTAGTTTGTTAGCCCTGCGTTAATCATGCCAAGGTTGTGGGTTTGGTCCCCAGGCAGGCCATTTACGTCTGTTCAGCTCCAGAGCACCAAGCTGCACTTGAACCCACATCAGTCATGAGATGAATGCACCACAAAGACTTGAGGTTGAGCATGTGAGGTCTGGAATAGACTCCGTGGCTGTAAAGCCCAGCTCTCCACTCCCCAGATATGTGATTTCCAACGTTACGTAGCCATCCTAAGCTTCCATCTCCTCATCTGTAAAATTGGAATAATAATTATATTTCTCTCCTCAAACTGCTGTGGAAACTAACTGAGAACACACACAGCACAGAGCCTGCCGGGGATGGAGGCTGGGACAAGAGATGGTATCAATATTCATCACTTTGTTACCAGGGAACTAAGCAGTTATGTTGAGTGGATCATATAAATTCCATCCAGCGATCACAGCTCAGGAGCAAGTTTGAAACCCAGGATCATGAGTTTGAAGAATTTGCTTCCTGCAAATTCAAAACGAATGGAAAAATAACTGGCTTATTCCCCAGCTCTCTATTCCCTGATTAATTATTTGAAAGGTTTACAAAACGAATTCCACAGCTTAAAGCCCAATTAAACCTTGCATGAAAAAGTGGAAAAAAAATCAATATATATAGTATAAACTTCAAAAAATATATAGTCAACTTGTCAAGGAGAAATATATGCAGAGAAGAAAATTAACTGTATTCTCCATGCATTCCTATTTCAACTCTACTTTCTACTGTCTTTTCCACTAGTATTGCTCTTATAATTTCACTGAGTCCCCCAGAAGAGCTTTTAGTAGAAAGTGGAGTCATTCTATTACTTTATCTAAGTCCTAATTCATCTATGTTAATATCATAAATAAGATACTATGTGATGAACCTAAATGTTTTTTGGATATATTAGGTAATTTTTCTATGTGATGATTTACCTGCTATCATTAAAACTGATTCTAGAAGGATATTCAGTTTGAAACGTACTATAAGTCCCAGACTCCCTTTTCTTTTTCTGTGTTCACTAATATTGTAATTTCTTCTCACAGTATTGGTTTGTGTTGCTTCTTTGGATTAATTTTTCCATATGTTTCTAATTCACTCTCTAGAGAAATCAAGGTCACGTATAAACAAAACCTCAGCTTGTTAAAAAGTAGAAAAAAGAAATCAAACCAATTATTTGCCATCATTTCCCACCTTTATATTTGTTTCTCCCACCAGATAATCATTTAAATGAATTCCACTTGTGATACTGACATGGTCTATTTTATAATTAGCTGTAACATAATCTAAATCTTAAACAAAGTGTCTTATAGAACCTCTAGCATCTTAGAACCACTTGGAACAAATTCTTTTCAGCACTTACCAAAACCTTCTCACAGAGAGCTTCTGGAAAATTATTGAGTGTTTCCAAAAAGCTCAATCCAATTTAAAATGTTTGTATTACTGACTTATTCTACATTTTACATCTACATGTAGCTTTACCATTATTTATGCAAATTCATCTTCGTGTTCCTTCATCTTAATTTTCTCTAAATTTCTGTTGATTCAATCTCTTTTCCTTCTTATACTAAAATAAAGTGAAAAAAATTAAAAACTAAAATTTCCACCCATGGTACATTTGATAAAACCAAACAATGAAGTTTTATTTAAATTACCTCCTCACCTGATATTTAAACATCAAAATGTTCAAATCAGACCACAAACAACATGTATGAAAGGGTAGCACCTATGTTGAACTCAAAATCTTATCTCTTACCTGCTAGTAAATATAATGTGATTATCACCTATCAGGGGGTGTAGAAATGAGAGAATTTTCCAAATATGGATTCATCTGCATTTTTTAAAAGTAGTAAAGAAAGAAATAAAACTACTATGAGATGTTGTTTACTAAGATGCTGGTTATTCCTCTTGGGACTCTTGCTGACAGTTTAATGAGGCTTCCTAAAAATAGCACCCGGCATAGAGACTTACACTGACCACACAGGAAAGCAAGAAAAAAACATCGTGGGGTGGAGAGGGCCAGATCTCTCCCTTCTGTCTTTTCCCCCCGGTGAATGTCTGCTAAAGCTTAGCTAGCAAGATTGGTATCTGTCATCACCCAGTTGCTGTGCTCTGAATGCATTAGGGGCACAATGAAAACAGACCCCAGTCCCTGTAGTGAGCCCACAAAGGATGCTTGAGAATTTGAAGATGTTCTCCCTGCATCCAGAGGCCAAGGCAGTGCCTTCTTTGGTCGGGGGACTGGGATTTTGGTGTACTGTTCCCCAGCATGGCTCTATATGAGTTTTCAGCTATGGCATATTAGGAGGACGGGGAGATACCAAAAGAACATTTTAATAAAGAACAGTATAACACTAATCTGGAGACTGGAGCAAGAAGGACTCCAGCACAAATCAATTTCCTTTCCACTGGTACGTGGTAGTCCTGGGCCAAGGTTGTGAAGCAGGGTATTATTTGTAGCAACCATGGATAAATTATTTTCTGGTTTCATGCTTCGATTTTTAACCAATTCATGTTGCTCATGGCAAAAAAGAATAAATAAACAAACAAACAGTCCAAGGAAAGGTGGAAAGCACAGGAAAGGCGATGAAGCTTTTCTTAAGATTTAATGAGTGCTGGAAGGGGATTCCACTCAGGGAGAGAAGGTATCGCAGAAGCCGAGGGCTGCTGAGATGTTTTCTGCGGCATCAGTGGCTGAAGTGGCTTCGTGTGGTCCTTCCTGCTACCCGGTACCTCCTATCTTGTGATGCGCAATAAATATTAATGGAAGATGAAAAATGCATGAAGAGGCAGGCAGGAGCCTAGTGCCAGAGGAAAGGAGAGAGAAAACTGGAGAAGGCTTTCACTCCCATTTCAATCTGGGTAAATGTAAGGAGTCCGAGAAGCATGAGGAAATCCTCAAAACTGAAAGAATAGGAATGGGACGGGGCAGCAAATTGATAATGATTTTTTAATTATTCTAAACCTGCTTTTGCTACCATTATATGGTTTGAAAGGAGCTTCATCATGACTTATTTTTCTCAAAAACTCTGAGAACAGGGGGAATGAGACACATAAATCAAAGGGCAACAGAAAATCAAAGTTGTGGAGGAGTTCAGCTTTGGAAAAAACATGTAATGAAAAACGGAGGGAAAAAGAAAATGCATAAAATACTGAAACATAAGTAAGATTTGAGACGCAAACACCAGGGAAGGAAAGAGAACATGGGACAGGTTTGCCTTTAGTTTTTGTTTTGCTTTTTAAGTTGGTATTAGAGGTCATGCTTAATGAGATTTTGGGTTGGGGAAAAAAAAAAAGTTTACTGCCATTTCAAGCAAAAGAGAGCCCGTGCTAGGGATGATATTTCCCGCAACCATGGCATCATTTGCTGACGTTCTGAAACTCAGGGTGTTCTGAAGCCCCGCGCTGATACTGTTGAAGCCAACAGGAGAGCAGGTGCTTGAGTTACAGAGTCTGCAAGTTAGGGGACCATGGCTAATTCCTTCCTTAATACACTTGTCTTGTGTATACTTGTTGTTTGTTTTTAATAAGATTTTTTGACCTAGGAAGGGTCTTTAGACAATTAATATAGAGGAAGATAAAGGAAAGTAGAAGAGAGAAGAAGCAGATAGTTTTTAATAACAGAAGTACATCAGTGAGTTCTTTATTTTGGTAAAACAATTATTTGGATGATAAGAATAATAATAAAATTTTTTATTGTTTTAATTTGTCATGTGTCGTCAGGCCTCAGTATAACCAGCCACTGCACTGTTTACATGTATCATGATGTATTTAACATAAGCCAATTTTAATTTAATTAATCAACAGATTCAATGACGATGATGATATCCTTTGTAAATAATGTCTATGATGAACATTTTAATGCCTGAAAGTAAAATTGCTGGGGCAAAGAGTGCAGAGTTGTTACTGATATGGGAAAAGGGAAGATGTCAACAATAAAGTTTAAAAATAACTTAGCAAGGCAGTGTTATAAAGAAGGAAACAGTTTATTTCCTGTTTAGAGAAAATTAAGATGAAGGAACACGAAGATGAATTTGCATAAATAATGGTAAAGCTACATGTAGATGTAAAATGTAGAATAAGTCAGTAATACGAACATTTTAAATTGGATTGAGCTTTTTGGAGACACAACAATTTTCTAGAAGCTCTCTGTGAGAAGGTTTTGGTAAGTGCTAAGAAGAATTTCTTCCAAGTGGCTCTGAGATGCTAAAGGTTCTATAAGATGCTTTGTTTGTTTAAGATTTAGGTTATGTTACAGCTAATTATAAAATAGACCATTTCAGTATCACAAGTGAAATTCATTTAAATGGTTATCTAGTGGGAGAAACAAAACAGTCAACTGCTTCTTACTAGTGTGCAGTCACAACCCGGCCTTTGTTGAGTCGCTCCTCGGAAGACCTGGCCCCTGAATGCTGCAAGGTGGCCTGCAGCTCCATCCTGGCTCTGCCCCTCTCTGGGACAGCCATCCTGGGTTTTGTTTCTATAAATCTTATTCTACTTGCAAATGGATCCGTAATTCCTTCCTCCATCCTTATGAGGAATTTGGTATGTTTTGAATGTGAAATTCTGTTAATATTACCAATGATAAAGAAAACGTTGGGTATGGTGTATATATATGGTATATATATATGGTATATCTATATGGTATATATATATGGTATATATATGGTATATCTATATGGTATATATATATGGTGTATATATATGGTATATATATGGTATATCTATATGGTATATATATGGTATATATATATATACACACAGTTTCCCAACTCTACATACATTCCCCACAGACACACTTGGATGTGGATGATACACCTGCTGTTGAGTAGGGATTCACCAGGCATGAGAATCTCCTTTGGGTGAACTTACTGGGTCTTCATGCTATCTTGAATTTTCCCAGCCGCTTAGATAGTCTTTCCATTATAACTCTGCCCACTTTCCGAGTACAAAATCTTATCCAAACAACTCTAACACTTTCCTAGGTATTTCATCTGACATTGGTAAAGGGAAGGGCAGTTTCCCAGGAACACCAGGTCCCACTTTTAGACATAGCTGGGATTTATTCCTTAAAGCAGTATACACACTTTGATTTGGTTATGAGTTTTTAAAGGATAACTGTTCACCATATGACTACATAGATCTAAGCATATTAAATAAAATATGACATATCATCTTAAATATATAGCTGACATTACAAGAAAGGAAGAAAAATCCACAGACTCTGAAAATAAAGAAGCTGACAATCTACATGGTGAGTACTGATGCTTTAACAGTCATCAGAGCATTTGCTTGTCCGTGTAACCCAGCAAGGTATGTTTCTAACGCCTACGAAGTGAAGAAGACAAAGTGAGGAGATGAAGCTAAGATAGTGACTTAAAATTGGGTCTGAGTTTACCTTTAGCATAAAGGTACATTAGAAAAAACAGTCCATCATCCAATAAGATAAGGGAATGACTGAGGCTTGTCATGGTTTGGACTTTGCCTGGAAATAAAATTGTTCTCTGAAGATTCATAACCGCAATACTACCTTCCCTTGGATTTGGGGTTTGAATTTACATTGCATTGAAGGTCCAGAAAACCCTAAACTGAGAACTTGACATGGAAATCCATCTCAGATTTTAACAGAACTAAGCAATACAGATGCCCCCCTCTCAAGAAGTTCAGATAATGGAATGATCAGACATAAATTCTAAAATAATTATGTTTAAAATAACGAAGGAAAGAAAATTAAGATAGTCTCAAAACTTGAGAGGGGAATGCAGTATTAAAAATTAAATGTATTTGAAAAGGAACCAAAGAAAACTTCTATGAATAAAAAAAATTTGTCATTACATTTAAACACTTAATGGGTGAGTTAAACAGCACATTAGACACAGATGAAAAGAAAATTCAAATACCGAGAGATTCTTATGGAGGCACAATGGTCAGAGAAACATCAAAAACAACTTTAAAGAAGACTAAGTTAGGGGACTTGCCCTACCAAATAACAAGATCTATTTAATAAAGCAATATTTTATAGCAATTGGAATAGAATAATGTTGGTGCAGGGATAAACACAGTGTAATAGAGAAAAAAGCCATAATACTCAGAAACAGACTCACAATATATGCAAACCTGATATATGACATGGTAAATCAGTTGGATAAGGCTGCATATTTCTGGGACAACTGGTTACACACATGGAGGAAAAAAATGAAGTACATCCCTACCTTATACTGTACACAGACATCAATTTCAGCTTCTCTTCCTCAACCCTCCCCACTGCTCTCTCCTCCTTCTCCTTTTAGGAAAGGAAATTTTAAAAATAATTTAGTTTATCCTGATATTTTATTTATATCTTTTTAATATATAAATAAATAATATTTACTATAAGCAAACTCTACTTATATATGCAATATATATGAAATGTATGTATATATAGATACACATTGCAGTGTATTGTGTGTATATGTATTCATACTCCTTTTATGTGTGTTTGTAGTCATACTCTTTACGCTTCTTAGATGAACAGTAGCATACTACACACTTTTTTCTATCTTGCCTTTTTCACCTGTGTTTATAACACTGTACAGACCTATTCCTCATTCCAACAGTTACATAATACTTCACCATGTAGAATATGTACTGTATAACCTAGTAGTGTTGCTTTTCATTTTTTGCCTTAGAAAAACTCTCAGGTGCATATGAATGTCTACTGTCTACAAAAAAAATTAGAGAAACTCAAATGGCTGCCCACGAAGGAAAAAGGAAATCATGGTTTATTCAAATAAAAGAATATTATGCTGTGCTGGCAGGCTCACTAGTGTGTAACCTTAGATGACTTAAACTAAGTGCTGATTTCTTTAGTGGTTAAGCAATGGTGATATCACAAAGAAGCTGATAAGCATTAAATAGAATAACGTAAGGGAAATGTTTAGTACTATATCTGTCACAGATGAAGTTTGGTCGTTATTGGTGCTGTTTAGCAAAGGGACCTGGTGGAGGCTGGAAGAAGGCAATGCGTATTACCAATGGAAAACAGTTGGTGAAACTGGTGCCTCTACTATCTTGGAAGGGAGGTATGTGACAATGGATTCCAGCTCTCAGGGAGGAGGCTGGACAGTGGGGCGCCAGCAGCATGTGTGGTTACTATCAGCTGCATTAAACAGGTTTTCACAAGAAAGAGATGAATTCACAGAAGAACTGGTCAATTTGAAACCAGGGGTGCACGGGAATGAATAGATACCAGGAAAGCAAGGTTTGCAGGGGTAAAAGGGAAAGTTGCTCTCTGTGCCCAGGGTAGAAGATAAAACGGAAGAGGCCTTGAGCAAGAGGGTCTATTAGAACTTAGACTTGCAGCAAGAAAAAAATCAAGGGCATGACTTCCACAACCTTTCATTAAAAAACCTGAAGGTCTTAAGGTGTTTCAGAGTGTAGACGCTATTGGGCTTCGATACCCAGTAAATCTGATCAATTGGACAAAACGTTCCAGAGGGGGAAAAAAAAAAAGATTCACGTGTGGTTCTGAAAGATAGGTTCATGGTTCCAACAGTTAGGTAGAGAATGACAGCATCATATAAAGGAAAGAGAACAGCAGATCATTAAATGTGTCTAGAGAAGAACTATGGGTGTAGCTATGATGTGGAGTCATTGGAATCAAAGTATCACATAACAAGTCCATTATATTTTAAGGAAGTTTAAGTCCAAAGAAATCCTAAGTCTGACCTTAAAAACTGTGATTTAGTCAAGACATAAAATAGCCCACGATCTCCCACCGTTCTTTGGATGGGAACCCCTCTGAGAAAGCAGTTCAGCTCCAAGGAGAACAGATTCTCCTACGCCCTTTTCAGAGATGGCCAGGGAGGAACTGAGATGGAAAAAACTCCCAGAGGGTGGATGTTTAGCTCCATGCACTAAACTAGGTGGAGCTATTGGGTTGGCTCCTTTCAGGAGGGAGTGAGTGCTTTATGCCCTTTTGGTCCCAATAGTGTTGGGTGGGGCCGTGTGATAGGTGAGTGGTGAGCAGATGGGACATTGTAAGGCACTTGGGGGCCAGGGCATTGAAGTGCAGATGAAACACATTGCTGGACTCTGCCAATTGAGAAGGTTGTCGCTTCATCACCTAGAGTCCAGAGCTAGGAGACCTGGAGCAGAGTCCCCAAGCGTACTGTGAGCAAGAAATGAAATGTCATTGTTTTAAAGCAGGAAGAAGAAGTGCAGGTTGTTTACCACCACAGAATAACCTGGTCTGATGTGATTAATCAGTAAGAACACGGTACAGTAAACAGACATTATAATAATGAAAACGTTAATGAGTAATAATGCTAATATATTACTCACTAATGGTAGTCTCTTATCTTATATCACTAAAAGTTTACATAGAATGGATAATGGACATTTATGTTATATTTATTTAACAGGTCTCCTCTGTTTAATTGCACCATTTTTGCCTCTTAAGATTTCTTGTTTCCTCATCGAGCCTTATCTTTTCTCCTGCTACCTAAATATTAACAATCATTTAACTTGTTCTTGTTCCATTTCTCATCCTCATTTTATATTAATCCCTATACTTCCTTGAACAAGGGTAGAACTTTCTTTGTGTTATCCCCACTTTTGTGCTTTTCCTTAAACAAGGGGAGAGTCCACTTTGTATATACTCAGCACCAACAGAGCACATGGGCAAATTCCCTCTGTCCCTGCTCTCTGATCACTGGGTGAGGACTGAATCCTTTTCCCAGATGGAGACAGGGGTGTTGGTTACGGTGCCCAACTCAAAGGGCCCCCTCTTCAGCCGTCAGATATAAAACAGTGTGTGTTCTGTGGGGGTAAGACTCTCCAAACCCCTGCCTGATTCTCTGACACACTGGAGAGAATGGCTGATTCTCTGAACATCTCAACCAACACAGCAATTCCAGGTGGCCCTCCTCTCCTCTTTCCTCCCTCATGGACTCCAGACTCTCTCTATGATGTCACTTTTTATCATTAGTCCCTTGCCGTAGGGAAGACCTGTCATATTTAACACTTTGGAGAAAGGAAGTAAGGAAAAAACACAATATTATGGGTTTAATTGTGTTGCCCTGCAAAAGATATGCTGGAATCTTAACATCCAGTATCTCAGGATGTGAACTTATTTAAAGATAGGGTATTTACAGAGGTAATAAAGTTACAATGAGGTCATTAGGGTTGGCCCTAATCTAAAATGGCTGGCGTCCTTAGAAACAGGAGAAAATGTTGATGGAGACAGACATGCATAGAGAGAAGATGATGTGAGGAGACACAGGAAGTCTGGAACAGATCCTCTCCTCCCAGCCCTCAGAACTAAGCAGCTCTGCCAAAACCTTGATCTTGGACTTCTAGCCTCCAGAACCACCAGACAATGAATTTCTGTTTTTCAAGTCATTAGGGCTGAGGTACTTTGCTATGGCAGCCCTAGAAAACTAATATCCACATGTTTAGAAATTTCATATTATTATTAAAACTAATAATTAAAGCAGTTATGTCAACATAGATTTTAAGCATATGATGCTTCTAAGGAACCGGGATTTAATGATGATTTCCATGGGTCCTCCCAAAATTTGGATGATGGCTTTTCCTCCAGAATCTATGCTCTAATCTTCTGATCATCCAGTTATTTGTGGCAGGACACCTGCCATCCTGTGGACTCTCAGGGTGACCACTCGTAGACTCTCAGTGATTTCTCTTATTTTAGGTGGAAATTACATCAAAATGCAACATTTTATTTTTGACGTTAAAAATGGCAGCTCTCTGCAGCCCACCCCAGGAAGCTACAGATTCCACAGAGGAATCTTAGAGGAAAAAAATGAAAAATCAGACATCTATACACCTTTAGTCTAAGGAAGCAGGAAAGCTTAGTCTGGAGAAGTGAAATTTCGGGGGAGACTAGACACATTTCCTAGCTGTTGACCATAACTAATGAGGATAAAGCAAATAATTCCTGAATAGAGCAAAAAATAGGAAATAGGTTTTCTCCAAACATTGTCACCAACTCTGTTGCTTCCCAGTCTCAGCTCTGACACTGCTTGCTCGATTAAATCACAGAATCTCAAGAGCCCTCTGCTTCCTTACATATTAAATAATGGCAACCATGGACAGTAAAGTAAGATATTTTACTTACAATTCTACAAGTGTAATTGATTCCAGAATTAAAATATATAAATTTTACAAAAATGTAAAGGGCTTTAAGTATTGACAAAATGTAGTATCCATGAATAAACCTTTTTTGTCCAATTGCTTTAAAACTTTCAAACATGAACATTCTAAGGCAAGTAAAGGCTCCCTAACTTAGTTTAAATTAAGAAAATGTACTGTCTACGTCAAATGGCATAAACCACCCAATAGTATAATAAAATAATAATCATATACATCGTTGCATACTGACATAAGATTTAGGTGTCACTTTCACTTCCTTGCTCCCCCCCAAAAAGCACATAATCACACACTCATTTATACACATACATGTACTCACACACATGCACTCTCATGTACTGTGTACATTTCCTACCCAGTTTTCCAAAGGTGAAAGTCAAATGAATACTGCTTCCCTCATGTTATTCCTGTAGAAACTCAGACACAGAGAGATTAGGTGATTTGCTCAAATTTATTTAGCACAGAAAATAAATTGTGGAGAAAGAAACAAATCAGAATTCCCTGGCTCACTTTCCCAATGCTCAATAGTAGACTTTAATGTCTCTAGCTATCATTCTTGCATGAAACATATCAAATAAATATGAGGAAGAGGTCACCTTTGATTGCACAAAATAATTTTACTCTATTTCTTAAAAAAAAAAAAATAGGGAGGGAGAAAGGATCCCTGAGAAGATGTCATCGGCAGATGTTGTCAGGCTGTGTCTCTACCACTTTTTCTGTGAAGGCTGCCCTAATAGAGGTTCACTGCTTGACAGTGAAATGCCTCTTACTGTGTAGGACTGAAAGAAGAAGATAACTGGCCGACTGTACACTATGTCAATGGCAAGCAAAACTGTGTCTCTTTCACCTCCAAAGCCTGAAAGCCCTTTGAATACTTGAGCCAGGATCTCCTAAGAGGAATCTATTTTCCATGTAATGGTGTGAATCTCCCACATGGAAACTAAATATTCATGACTTCATGAAAGAGCTAAGCTTCTGGAGGAAAAAAAATAGATTCTAAGTCCGTTTTATACATTTTGGACAAGCTAGTATTTGACATACTCTATGTGTTCTGAATAGTATTATAATTTCAAATAAATCTCTACTGACATCATTTCAGTAGTGTCAGATCCTTAAAAACCATCTGATAGGTGAAGTGCCCTTTTTGCGGATTAACCAAATAGACACATGAGGAAGGATGTAGAGAAGGGAGAAAAAGCAAGCCAAGAGGAGGCTCCCTCTCATGTTCCGAGCTGGGATCGTCCCTTATCTCAGAGCTGCTTTTCTTTCTAAGCATCTTAGAAAGTCCTCCGAAACTTCTTTATGGCTCAATGCCTGGGGCATTTCACAACGCAGTCCGTACATAGTAGAAAGAGTTATTCTTCCTCTCTTTCCCTATCTGGGGAAAATATTAAGCAAAGCGGATTACACAGGGGTGTGTCCTATACAAACTGAGCCAGATAGGGAAACCAGGTGTGGCTAAAGCCTGTGGTTACAATGATGCCAGCAAATGGCCTTATAAAACTGAATAAAGCTGTCCAAACCTCATTAGGATGTTCTTTCTATGCAGAGAACCATACCTGTTCCTCTTTGTAACCTCTCCCTTCGCTACCCCATGCCCAGGAACTAGCTTCCTACTCACTCCAAACATACTCACTGATTTTGCTGAATAACATACGAAAACCACTTGAATGCAAAATTTCAAGCTGAATGGTTACTTGATGAATATATAATTCTTTAATTCTATTTTTAAAAATAACATCAAAATAGCTAAGAAAAAGTACATTTTTACTTTTAAGTACAACCTCAAAAGTTTAGAGATGGGGTAAGCCATCAAACCTAAAACGCCATCATTCTTTGCTAATTCAGCTGAGCCCTCAGAAATCTCAGTCAAATAAATCTGCATTCTTCTAATATTCCTGTTTTATGTCCAGTTGTTCTTAAAAAGGAGTGGATTCAATATTTCTTGGTTTCCAATAAAATATTTTATGTACTAGAAGCTAGTCAATGATGATTGTGAACAAAAGCCAGTCCTTACTTTTAAATTAGAATATAGTAAGGGAGAGACACAAGGAAACAGTGTATATGGGAAGCAAGAGGAGGCTATTTCCCTCCAGGGTCCAGGCTCCAGGCTTGAACTCTGAAGTTTTGCCAGTGCAATAGGAAGGATAGAAATTTGGGCATCCTGCCCACATACTGGTAATGAGAGTCCAGCCCTATTCTAGACCTAGAGAGTCCACCTGCAGATAACTGAAATTCTCCCCACCATTGCAGCGGCTCTCACACTATACCTCCTGTACTTCCTATACATTTGGCCTTCCTATACCTCCCAGGTAAAGGCTTTCTTGCCATTCCGTCTAGTCCTGACTACTTTCTTAATAGTCTCCTCCTCAACCTTCCAGATTAGCCAATATACCCTCCAAAATTCTTAGCACTCCAACCCAGGATTGCATTTTGCAATTTTCTCAAATTCAGGGGGCACGTGTTTGAACCCCAAACATCCAAGTTAAGAGTGACCCAGTAGAGATTCTGGGGAGGCAAGATGGCAGCATGTGAGCAAGGGTAAAAATGGGAGGGGTGTCACCCATTCTAGGCTGCAATTCCCTTTACTCTATGAGAATTAGAATACCATCTTCATATTGACTCCAGGAGAATAGTTTCCCATTAATCACACTTATCAGATCAATGTGATATCACTGCAACCTGCCCCATGGCGAACTACACAGCTTTCTTCCAGGAACATAGTGATTCCAACATCCTTTGTCTCAGAAGACTCCAATCACTAGCACAGCCACTGTGGACCCCCTGCAGATTTCACTCCACAGGAATTTGCATGCGAAGTCTCCGACCTCCTGAGTGTCTCCCTGTTCCCTCCCTCCCTCCTGCCTCTGCCAGGGCTGACACCTCAGCAGCAGCCATCCCTGGCCGGTGGTGTTGTGCTAGTGCAAGAAACCAGCCTAGACCTCTGCAGCTGCCCCATCTATGTATGCACATTTGGGGCTAGCCTCCCCAGCTGTGCACCTGCACACCACTGGCCTGACACCTGTCACGGGCCTCCATGTATACGCAGGAAGACTACGGAGCTACGGGAGTGCACGACCACTGCCGGAGCTCTTGGGCTGCTTATGGGCCTGGGTCTGGCCCTGTCTCCTATCACCAGCTGGCACCCAGAGGCTCACTTACAGCTAGTTCCTTTAGCTGTGCACCTGCACACCCTTGGCTTGACTCTTGACACCAGCCTCCAATGCCACGTGCCCTTGGTGAGACACAGCATCCAACAGCCAGGGTTCCTGTAGCCGACAGTGTGCTCACAGTAGGCACTTACCATTGCTACTGGGAATCATAGTATATTACAGAAAATCATCAATTTACAAAGGAAGACAGTAAGAGAGGAAGAAAGGAGAAAATAAACTCCAAAATATCCAGAAAACAATTAGCAAGATGACAATAGAAATTCCCTACCTATAAATAATTACTTTAAATGTATGCAGATTAAATTCTCCAATAAAAAGGCACAGAATAGCTTAATGCATAAAAAAACAAGACTCGACTATATGCTGCCTGTAAGAGACTCACTTTAGCTTTAAGAACACCATAATTCGAAAAGACACATGCACCACAATGTTCACTGCAGCACTATTTACACTAGCCAGGACATGGAAGCAACCTAAATGTCCATCAACAGATGAATGGATAAAGAAGATGTGGTACATATATACAATGGAATATTAATCAGCCATAAAAAGAAACGAAATTGAGTTATTTGTAGTGAGGTGGATGGACCTAGAGTCTGTCATACAGAGTGAAGTAAGTTAGAAAGAGAAAGACAAGTATCATATACTAACACATATATATGTGGAATCTAGAAAAATGGTACAGATGGACCTATTTGCAGGGCAGGAATAGAGATACAGACATAGAGAATGGATGTGTGGACATGGGCCAGGGAAGGGGGGATGGGGGTGGGATGAACTGGGAGCTTGAGATTGACATATATACACTACCATGTGTAAAACAGATAGCTAGTGGGGACGTGCTGTATAGTGTAGGTAGCTCAGCTCGGTGCTCTGTGGTGACCTAGATGGGTGGGATGGCGGGGAGTGGGAGGGAGGTTCAAGAGAGAGGAGATATATGTATACATATAGCTAATTCACTTCTTTGTACAGCAGAAACTAACACAACATTGCAAAGCAACTATACCCCAATAAAAAAATAAATAAAAATAAATAACAGCAAAAAACAAAAGTGAAGGAATAGAAAAATATCTTCCTTGCAACTGGAAACCAAAAGAGAGCAAGGATAGCCATACTTTCATTATATCAAATAGATTTTAAGTCAAATATTGTAACCCAAGACAAAGACAGACTAATGGACAATACACCCTTGAGTCTTCAATATTCCACTTTTAACAGTGGATAGATCATCCTGAAAGTAAGTCAATAAGGAAATATTGGACTTGAACTATACTTTAGACAAAATGGACCTAACAGACACATGCAGAACATTCTGTCCAATAGTTAGTAGCAGAATACACATTCTTCTCAAGTACACATGAAACATTCTCCAGGCTACATTATATGTTAGGCCACAAAGCAAGTCTTAGTAAATTTAAAATAATTGAAATCATACCAAGAATCTTTTCTAACCACAGTGGTATGAAACTAGAAATCAATAACATGAGGAAATCTGAAACATTCACAAATATGTAAAAATATTAATTGTATCCGAATAAATCATAAATTTAATACAAAGGCAAAAATATAATTTTTTCTGGGCAAAGTTCAGATAGGCTCATGGCCCACTATAAAAGATTTGGGCTCCCTAAATTTGGGGTCTCTCTCCTATAAAACAGCTCACTGTGTGTGCAGGTATCCCCCGCCTTCTTTGCATCATCCACTGGGAACTGTGGCCCAGTGAACCTGCACAGAAATGATGACATTCTGGCTACCTCTAAGGCTGCAACAAATACACTATTCTTTGTCCATTACCCAGTAGTCTAATGTCTCTGTCAGCATCTGTATAACTGTGGCAAACTCATTTGTTAACTCACAATTAGGTTACCCATATCGGAGAAAATAAGATTGAATTCCTACCTTAAAACACATGTCAGAATCGATTTTAGGTTGATTAAAAGCTTAAATGCAAAAGCCACATAATAAAAACCATAAGAAGACATTATAGGAGAATCTTTAGGGCCTCCAAGTCAAGAAAAATTTATGTCATACAAAATACAAACTGTAATAAAAATTGATGAATTTAAATCATTTAATATTGAGAACTTCTGTTTATAAAAAGGCCCTAATGAAATAGAAAAGGCAAGCCATAAACTGGGAAAGGATGTTGCTAAAACAGATAATTGACAAAGGATTAGTATTCAGAATAAGTAAAGAACTTCCAAAATTATCAATAAGATAAAAACAAACAAACCAGTTTTTATAGAAAGACAAAAAAGCTATGAAAAGACATTTCACAGAAAATATATGAAAAGCTCATATGGAAAAATGCTCAATCTTATTTAGAATCAGGGAAATGCAAATTATAACTACAATGAGAGACCTTTCCCTACCCATTGAATTGTGAAATAACTTCTTAAAAATCAGTTTATATCAAACATTAACTAGGATGTGGAATAGCAGAAACTTTCCTTTGCTGTTTGTGGGAGGGTAAATCGGTACAACATTTTTTTTTAACATCTTTATTGGAGTAAAATTGCTTTACAATGGTGTGTTAGTTTCTGTTTTATAACAAAGTGAATCAGCTATATGTATACATATATCCCTATATCTCCTCCCTCTTGCATCTCCCTTCCACGCTCACTATCCCACCCCTCTAGGTGGTCACAAAGCACCAAGCTGATCTCCCTGTACTATGTGGCTGCTTCCCACTAGTTGTCTGTTTTACATTTGGTAGTGTATATATGTCCATGCTACTCTCTCACATCGTCCCAGCTTACCCTTCTCTCTCCCTGTGTCCTCAAGTCCATTCTCTTAAGTCTGCATCTTTATTCCTGTCCTGCCCCTAGGTTCTTCAGAACCATTTTTTTATTCTTTTTTTTTTAGATTCCATATATATGTGTTAGCATGTGGTATTTGTTTTTCTCTTTCTGACTTACTTCACTCTCTATGACAGTCTCTAAGTCCATCCACATCACTACAAATAACTCAGTTTCATTTCTTTTTATGGCTGAGTAATATTCCATTGTATATATGCACCACATCTTCTTTATCCATTCATCTGTTGATGGACACTTAGGTTGCTTCCATGTCCTGGCTATTGTAAATAGAGCTGCAGTGAACATTGTGGTACATGACTCTTTCTGAATTGTGGTTTTCTCAGGGTATATGCCCAGTAGTGGGATTCCTGGGTCGTACAGCAGTTCTATTTTTAGATTTTTAAGGAACTTCCATACTGTTCTCCATAGTGGCTGTATCAATTTACATTCCCACCAACAGTGCAAGAGGGTTCCCTTTTCTCCACACCCTCTCCAGCATTTGTTGTTTGTGGATTTTTTGATGATGGCCATTCTGACCGGTGTGAGGTGATACCTCACTGTAGCTTTGATTTGCATTTCTCTAATGATTAGTGATGTCGAGCATTCTTTCATTTGTTTGTTGTCAATCTGTATATCTTCTTTGGAGAAATGTCTATTTAGGTCTTCTGCCCATTAAAGACCTAAATGTAAGGACAGAGACTATAAAACTCTTAGAGGAAAACATAGGCAGAGCACTCTATGACATAAATCACAGCAAGATCCTTTTTGACCCACCTCCTAGAGAAATGGAAATAAAAACAAAAATAACCAAATGGGACCTAATGAAACTTAAAAGCTTTTGCACAGCAAAGGAAACCATAAAGAAGACGAAAAGGCAACCCTCAGAATGGGAGAAAATATTTGCAAATGAAGCAACTGACAATGGATTAACCTCCAAAATTTACAAGCAGCTCATGCAACTCAATATCAAAAAAACAATCCAATCAAAAACAGAAATATAGATCAATGGAACAAGATAGAAAGGCCAGAGATAAACCCATGCACATATGGTCACCTTATCTTTGATAAAGGAGGCAAGAATATACAGTGGAGAAAAGACAGCCTCTTCAATAAGTGGTGCTGGGAAAACTGGACAGGTACATGTAAAAGTATGAGATTAGATCACTCCCTAACACCATACACAAAAATAAACTCAACATGTTGCAACGTTTTTTGAAAAACTCAGGCATGACCATTTAAAAACTGAACATGTGCATACCTTTTAATCCCCTAAGTCCAGTCCTAAGTCTATAGCTGGAAGAAACAGCTGAATCAAGACACATTTAAAAGAATGCCCATAGCAACATTGTTCGTAATGGTAAATACTGGAACCGACCCAAATAACCTAAGTAATAACAATGGCCAAGTAAATAGTACCATAGTCACACAAGGAGATATAGCAGTAAAACCTCAAATCAGGATAATATTATGATTATCCTTATGAGGAAGAGGGATAATCATAATATTAGTAATATTGATGATAGCACAGAGGGAACTTCTTAGGGCAGATAATGCTTTGTTTCCTAATCTTGGTTGCAAGTACAAGGACGTTAATTTTATTATTATTTTTAAATAGGTGTATAGTATAAACATTTTATAGGTATACTGTATTTCTCAGTAAAATCTTAAAAGGCATTTTAAATTTAAAATAGAACAGTGTGACAACTCCTTCAACATACACAGTATGATGTATAGAAAATCTAATGTCCTTCATAGTTAACTGAGATAAATTATTTGTTTTAAATGCTGTATTTGCATTACTGCTCAACTATCTCTTCTCTAAGTCACTTGTCCCTGTACTGTAGTCGTTACCTCACATCCTCTCCTTGTTTCCAAAACTGGGCTCAACTGCACATTGAAATTGCCTTTGCTCTGTTATTTTTTGTCAAAAGGAATAAAACTATAAAATACGTGGTTTTTTGCTGGCAAAATGTAAAAGAACTACCAACTCTAGTGCTTTGGGCTTTTAAGGGTGTCTATTTTTCTGTGTGTAAATTTCATTGTGAGTTAACATTATAAAAGTTTTTTTGATGCGTCAGGCAGGCGATCCTGGTGAATATCTTGGCAGACGATGGGATAATGCAACCCTCAAAACGGTGTTAGCTTGTGACACTTCTGAAACGGAGACAAGTATTTCTCCAGCAGAGACTTCAACTCTGTCTCAACGTAAAAACTTGTTTGCATGACATTTGTCCTGTTATTTCACTTTGACCTGAGATGTCTATTCTTTCTTTCATTTATGCTTTCATAGAAAGTCTAAAACCAAGGGGTTAAATGATTGTTAAAGTACCTATCAGAGAAAGAAGTAAGGAAAAAGCCACTGGATTGCTCAAACGAATTAGAAATGTTGATTACTACTGCTCCAGGCCAGCAATATTTGTGGTGTTTCAGGCCCAAGGGTGCCAGGCCAACTGTGGAAAAGACAAAATTAATTAATGTTTTCTGAGATTAATTAGAAAATTAAATGGAAGTCTAATGAAAACCAGCATGGCTTAGTTCACTGCATTTACAACTGTGTGCCCCTAAATTTTAGAGTTGTTCAAAATTTCTGTGCATTATTCAAATAAAAATGTAGTGAGATTAGCTGCAATCATTTTTTTTCAACTGTAGCACCTAATTCCAAACAGAATCAACTATACTCCAATAAAATTCATTAAAATAATAATAATAATAACCACAAAAAACCCCAAAGTCCTACTGTATAGCATGGGGGACTATACTGAATATCCTGTAATAAGCCATAATGGAAAAGAATATGAAAAATATATATGTATATATAATCACTTTGCTGTACAGCCAAAATTAATACATTGTAAATCAACTATACTTCAATAAAATAAATTTTAAAAAATGAAAAAAAGAAGAACTTCACAGCATTATAAAGCATAGAGCCATCTGACAGCCCTGATCTGAGTTCATGTTCTCCAAAGTACCTTTATGTGGTATAAATTTAAATATTCCAACTTTTTTGGTGGAATTTTGGAAGGTTGCCACGGATTATTTTGTTGACCTCTCAACTGGATGATCCTTCTGGATTCCATGGGCCTTTTTCCAGCCAAAATATTTGGTCAATGTATGACTTCTTCCATCAACCAGAGGAGGTGTGAGAAAAAAACACAACGATAAATGCGAGTGGGAATGTGGGAGGAGCCAGAGCATCATGACCTCAAATGTGCTGCATGGAAGTTACATGACACATATTTTCATCTTCTTTTACCCTGAGTCTTGTTTTCTGTAAAATGGGTGTATTCTAAGTGTTTTCCATAGGTCCACATTGAGCTGTCAGATACAATGAAATAGGAATTAGCCAATTATCAAGTGACTAATCCCATCAGTGGGGTCCTTACTCTAGTTTAATACGGCCAGCATTTAAGGGTATTCGGTAATTGAAAATTATTTTTAACTGCATACAATTCTGAGTAAATTCAATTGTCTGTCATCAGACTTTAGAGGTGTCTTACCTTTCTCACGAGCACTGCTAAGGATCTTGTTCAAACCACTGCTGCCCGCTTTCCAAATCCAGCTTCTCTGAGCTCCTTTTATGCTGGTCTTTCTGTTACTTTAATCTCTTGATGCCATAAGATAGAGTTATGTACAGTGGGACAAACAGAAAAGCAATCAAACTCACCTGCTTGACATCAGCTAGGCAATCACCAGACCCAATAAGATGCAAAAGATAACTGACTATGGAATGTATTATGTTTCAGAATCCTGTGATTAGGAATAGAGCAGGAAATTCTACCCGTTTTCACACCTACTTTCCTTGTTCTAAATTTTTTTTTTTTTTTTTTTTAGGGAGAATAGTCTAGCAGTAGGTTTATTCTGTTTTGTTTTAAAACATATCTAGTACAGTATCAACAATGGCTACCATAAAAAATGTTCTTAAGTTTCAAGATATCAGTATATGCAATTTTTTAAAAAAATCCATGCTGTTACATTTTTAATGTCATTTGTAAAGCTTGTCCTTTTACTTTCTTCAGTCACTGAGTTAAACAAGACTTCTTTACTTAAAGACTGAGATTATAAATAAAAACTAAAACTCACCTCCTTTTAAATAGAATAATGTTACATCTCATGATACATTATTAACATTTTTAGTATTTAGATTGGTGTTTCCCAAAGAGTCCTCAGGCAAACCTCATTTGATAAGATGGTCCTTGAATAATTTTTTTTTGTGATGAAATAAATTAGGGGAATGCTACCTTCTCTTGGATTTACCTAGCACATGAGAAATGTAAACCCCGAGAATTCTTTCAAGAAGAAAACTGGTCTGAATTTGTGTAAACATATTTGTCTATACATAAAATTTTAATTTAATATCTATTTAGATCTTTAGATACTAATTCAAACTTTGTGTTCTCCAATCAGGAATTGGACTAATCTTGTAAGATTCCTACCAGAGTCCCACAGGCTCATAGTAAGTTGTCCTGGGCGATATTTTGATTCCATAAGTCAACTTTATCCTAAATTAGTAAAAAGGGAATTGTAATGCCAAAACACATGTGGAAATATGATGATATTCAATACCTCACATCATAGCTCACATCAAATTGAGATACCTGGAAACTACAATAGCCAGAATGAATCTAATTTCTAGTAGAGTTTTTTTTAGTCATGTGTATGTTTTAGTCTCCACAATAAATCTAATATGGTCACTGTGCTAATTCACCTTTGTTCTCATTACACTTATGTTACTGACCAGGGTTCTTGGACTCGTTAATCAATGGAAATTGATTCCTTGTCCAGACAAGGAATTCAGGCAAGGCTTTACTGGGACTCATGCAGGAGGGAGCGAAAACAAGTAACAGGTGCCCTTGCTCGCTCCTGAGGGGGTGATGAGCTGTTCTCTTAAATGGGGTGAGGTCCAGGGGTCAGGCCGAAGGGGGTGCTTAGGTGGTGTGCCCACGCCCTTGGTGGTGCTGTGTGCAAGATGCATGCACAGTCTCCTGCTTTTGCTCCCCACACCTCAGAAGTGGCAGTTGAGTTTTTGGTCTTTTTGTGTCTTGTTTTCCATCATTTGTCCCAACTGTGTGTGCACACAGTTATTTTTAGACCCTTATAGTTTCTTTGTATTTTGTTGCTGGAGGTTGAGACGTTTGTCCAGGTGCAAGCACTGCAGCGAAGTGTCCCAGGTCCCAGGTCCCAGACTGTCTCACTTAGAAGCATGAGGTTAGCTTTGAGATGACTGGCATACTTGGAGGTGTAGTATCCTCTGGGGACTCTTGTATATCCATGGTCCTGGCCTCTTGTCTTCCTCATTAGCTCTCAAGATGATTCCAATAGGCACCATGCTTGAGAAGCACCCCACTATTGAAATAAGGAGTTTTCTTTCTTTTTTTTTCTTTTATTATTCAGCTCCCATGCCATATCACACCCCTGCAAAGAAACATAACCCCCAAATAAACCAGTTGGCAAGATGCTAAACTATTATAGAGATGAAACTCTCCCCGTACACTCCAGGGGTCATGGGTTTTGCTCAAGGAGTTATTGATGTAACAGGAACTTGATTTCATTGGTGAAATTGCCCCACCACGTCATCTATGAAATGTACAATTTAATGTGTAAGTGACCTGTTCTGTTTTGTTTCCATCACTCTCAGAATGATCAGGTACTCACCTCATCTGTGCTCAATCTACAGTGCAGTTCCGAGAAAGAATAATCACAGTGGAGGTAAGGAAACCAGGCTTCGGGCTTTAAAGATGAGATAGATTCAAGGGCAGAAGAGGAGAAAGCAACCCAAGAAGGGTAGGTTATTAATATATTAATATAGCTGGATGACACATGGGAGAAAGACGCCAGATTCAGCATTTCTGGTGCCCGAGAAGGACTACGGGGCAGGGGGCTTAACAACCAATGTCACTCACACCGGCATGAAGTAAAGTAGGCAAACTGAAATTTTGGATGGAATAAAGGTAGAATGAGAGTCATTCGTTGTCACTTTCATTTAAATCTAGCTCCATTTAGCCTTAATCTGAAACATTCCGGGACTCGCTTGCATCCCCACCGCTCAATGAGGAGAAAGGATGCTTTCAAACCCGAGTTTCTCTATTTAAGAAGCAAGCCCCCAGCTTCCTAAAGTGACTGAATCCCTTGTAAGCACTTCATCCTGGTTTAGAGGGAAATAAAGCATCCTGGTTAGCATAAAAAAATTCAACCACGAGCCCTTCAAGAGCTTTGCTGAGAAATCGGTGCTTTGATGAAATAAGACCCACAAGTGCATACACACAAAAATTCAAAATTTCTTCAAAACAATCCTTCTTGATTTAAAATAGGATATAACAACAACAACAATAAAAAGGGGTTTTCTACAGCTTTCAAATTATATTGCACTCTCAAAATTACAGGTCAGTTACACCCACCTGAGAGGTCTTTTTTTTTCTTTCCATCCTCCCTCTGTACTCCCTGGCTCTCCCTAGCACAACTTTTCTTTTCTTTTCTTAGTGTTCAGGTAGCACTGTGGATAAAGATATCAGGGAAAAAATACCAGTGCCCAAGACACTTTGATGGCCTTTTCACTGTGTAATTATACTCAGTCTCGATAACACTAAAGGTGTCCGCTATTGGTGGTGGCAGAAAGACCTTCTTTTTCAGAGGGAGATGGATTGTTTCTGTGGGCGTTGGTGGTCTTCAAATTATCTGACCACAGAAAAGAGAGCAGAGTGAATTTTATTTTAACGCATTTTATTTCTGAATTTATTTCCCAGTAGCTAGGAGGTGGTGAATGCCCCAGCAGTCAAGTCAGTTGTTATCTGTGAGACTTGATTATGTTTGGACCCAGTGGTTCATTTTGAGCAAGACACAGTTAATGAGGAGAGAAATGAAAAGTGCATCGAGACCCAGTGTGTTTGTGGTAATTTGTGACACATTTACTCCCCTGTTCTTTGTTTATTCCTCCCCCCTCTGTGCAGGTTCTCCAGAAAAAGGAGCAGATAAGTGAATTCACTGGTAGACAGCTAAGGATGTGGTAGGTAATGAATCTCTCTATTTCGTCTCCATTGTTGGCAGCAACTGGGGCACCGTTCATCTCTACAGTAAAATGACAGGAAAGCTCATCTTAACGAAACACCTTTTTTTCCCCATTATTTCACAACATATTTTTCATTAACACCGATAGTTTCCATTTTCACTACGTCTTTTTTTTTCTTTTCTTTTCTTTTTTTTTGGTGCTCTCTTTGCCACTTTTCTAAATAATAGTCCATTAAACAGTTCACAGTGTGTGTTCTGTAGAAATGTAAAAAAGTGATTGGATGATACTAATTAAGGAGAGATTTTGTTTCCACTCATTGCAGATCAATGATGGGTTACATTAAACCTGCATTTTGTGATGAGTTTAACACAAAAGAACAGCTGTGCTAAATACATATTTCAAGACATGCAGGTAGGTCAAATAAACATTCCTTTCTTTGAAAAGTTTATGTGTTATAACTATAAATTCTACTTGCAGAACCGTGGGGAGACACAAAGGCTAATTATTCACTACAATTATTATTGATTTTAGTAGAAACTGTTAAGGATAAAACTGAGCTATGTTCGGTAAATGCTAGTTCTTACTTTAATCTGGGTCCTTCAATGTATTGGTTTAACTGTGCTATTTTTCCAGTCTGATTTTTAACAAAATGTCCAGTTGAATCAGGTTTTCTGTTTTTATAATAACTTTGAATTGAGAAGGAGAAATGTCAATTAATTTTTGTGACTTAACCATAACTGTCCTCATGATTATCTTTACTATGTGGTGGGTTTTCCTTGTTCCCAAGGAATATGATTTTCCTCTATACAAGTTTGAGGAAATACGGTTCAGTTGTGTGAGTAACGATCAATATCCATTAAAGAGTATCATCAACTCTGAGGGACACAAATACTTGGATTAATAGAATTAGAGAGCAGAGGAAGAGAAAATATTTACCTTTCACATAAGTTTAGCCTGCAATGGCTTCATTTCAGACTGTACGTGTGCAACCCAGATTTATACACATTTCTTTCAGTGAATACTATTTTTTTCTTTTTTTTTTTCTTTGTGGTACGCGGGCCTCTCAGTATTGTAGCCTCTCCCATTGCGAGCACAGGCTCCGGACACGCAGGCTCAGTGGCCATGGCTTACAGGCCCAGCCGCTCCGCGGCATGTGGGATCTTCCCGGACCAGGGCACGAACCCGTGTCCCCTGCATCGGCAGGCGGACTCTCTACCACTGCGCCACCAGGGAGGCCCAGGGAATGCTATTTTTTATAGCAGTATATTCTTTGCGCTACCTTTTTGACATTTAGATATATACAATAGATACTTTATAGCAACTTTCTGCTCCAACTGTAGTGTCACTTGCCTGCAACAATGCCCACAAAAATGTCTACTGCAGTTACTGGTTTACCTACTCATATTCTCACAGATGCGATTTTGCTATAATATTGATTTTTGTCAAGCACGCTTTCTGCTTAGGTTTGGGAATAAAAGGTTGGCCACTCTAACAGAATGAGATTGATTAAAAGGCTTACAAGGGAGGAGGAATCCAGGATGACTTTCCCAATTCCACATCTGACTTGTTGGATGACTTGGGGCCAGTAGCCCTGCACTCTGTCTAGTCCCCAGTAGAACCTTCCTTAATGGAAATGAGAGCTACATGGCAGCCCCAGTATGCAATTGGCTTCAAAGGGATCACATCTCTTGAGGGAGATGCAAGCCAAGTTGTAAAGTTAGGGAATCGGGCCATGAAAGAGTAAATGTCTTTCAACAAGGGATGGAAAGCTTGGGAGGCTCTCGTTGGTTATGGAGCTCAGCTTTTCAGAGGAAAGCACAGAGTTCATATTGGTTCTGAATTAAAGGAAATAGTCTTCCACGTGTTTTTGTATTCCAGGGCAATAAGATGAGATGGAAATGAAATTCCCGAATGTAATGTGAATGCCATTGTGTTTTAGTAAATATATCTATATGTATTTTTATGCATAGTTTCCCACATCAATTATGATATTTTCCTTTACCACCAAGATATGTGAACCCAACATCTCAGTTACCTTATTTACAAAATTGGGATTGTACTCTCCTTACCTCAGACTCATCATGAAGGCTAAAGGAATCCAAAAATAGGGTGCGGGGAAGCCCTTTGTAAAATAGACATCATTGTTAGCATTGTTAGTTTGTCATGGCATGGCTATGGCAGAAATCGGCACTGATTGTACATGCAATATTTGAATTGATTTTAATTGCTTTTTCCAACAAAAATGTATTGAGCACTTTCTATAAGGCAGGCAATGTTGTTGGCGCTCAGATATGAACGACTGGTAATAAGTGAAATGAACATGAATCATGTCAGACACTCTGAAATCCAGAATTAACTCCTCCTTATTCTGTGCTCTTATGAGGTGTCATTATAAATTTACATTCCTCCTTCTTTTCCAAGCTCCCCCCACCATGACATGGACATGCGGTGGGTGAGCTCTGCGATGGACTGAAATGGGAGACTGGAGCATCTCTTCTTTGCAGCTCAGGGTCCAGAATCTAGAGATTGACACCAGACTGTGCATCAGAAAGGGTTCTGAGTCCCTTAGGTGGGAGGTAAGGGCTGAGATGAGAACATGAGGTCCAGGAGCACCAGAGAGGGAACAGTGAGTCTGTACAGAGCACAGAGACACCAATCACTAGGTCACGCTTTACCACTGGTTGGCTGAGGATTAACTGGATGTTATTATTTGGGCCCAACAAATGATTAACGACTTCCACAAGAGAGATGAGAACTGTCATGTACAAGAAATAGAACAGCCACAGATGCCAAATGGAAAAAGCTGGAATCGAGTATAAGTCCTAATCTTTGCTAGATGAATCATTCAAGCAGTTTCCTTAAAACTCTGACTTTCGTTATCTTGATCTTTACAGAGGGATAGACATCTCAGTCTTACAAGATAGCTGTTGCATAGACTGGATGCTTGTGTCCCTCCACATTCATATGTTGAAAACTAACCTGCAGTGTGATGGTATTTAGAGGTGTGGCCCTTGGGAGGTGATCTGGTCATGAGGGTGGGGTCCTCATGGCTGGGATTAGTGCTTTTATAAAAGAGACCCCAGAGAACTCCCTCGCCCCTTCCACCAGTTGCAGAGCTAGACATGTATTTTTAAAAAGTAAGACATTAATGCTGCTGCAGATAGCACTGTTTCATTCTTTAGAGATGATCACACTGAGTGAAGTCAGGCAGAGAAAGACAAATATCATACATTATCGCTTATATGTGGACTCTAAAAAAGCGATACAAATGAACTTATTCACAAAACAAGAAATAGACTCACCGACCTAGAAAACAAACTTATGGTTATTAAAGGGGAAAGGAGGGAGGGATAAAGTAGGAATTTGGGATTAAAAGATATCCAGTACTATATATAAAACAGACAAACAACTAGGTCCTACTGTAGAGCCCAGGGAACTGCATTCAATCCTATAATAAATCATAATGGAAAAGAATATGAAAAAATAGATATATAGATGTATAACTGAATCACTTTGCTGTACACCTGTAACATTGTAAATCAACTATACTTCAATAAAAAAGTAATCGACATTGATATAAATATTAAATCGTTATACTGAGCTTTCAAATTATTCTAAGACTTACATTTATTACATTATTAACTTCATGTAACCATATGGTATCTCTTATTTTAAGCACACACAGAGTCAAATCATAGGTTCACTTGAATACACATGGTAGATGGTGGCCAACTGTGGAATATTAAATGGGGTGAATCAAAAATCAACATTCAATCAAAGGCTAACATCACTATCGTAAGATGATGAATCTATGAGATATAGGAATAACTATGAAGCTTTGTCCCAAAAGTATTTAATTATTATTGCAATTTTCTTATGAAAGTAGAGTCATTGAATTTTAGGTTGGTAGTACAGCACAGGACAAACATTTCACACACCATCAGCTTTTCCATTGCTCTTACAATCCGCTGTACTTTAAACTAAGTGGAGATTCATTTTCTATCAAGGTTAAGGGAAGAATAAGATATTTTGAGAGTGGCACATACTTCCCTAATATTTCACCTTTTGCTCACACTGAATACATACTATATATTCTTTATTGCGTCTGGTTTAAGACAATGTCTCATGGATGTCATGCATGATTTTGGAATGTTTCTTCACTTAACTTTCAAGTGGTAAAATAGATCTTCTATTTTTAATTCATTTTCATGAATTGTAAAGAGTTCCCACAAATTGAAAGACTCATTGACCAATGGAATCAAACAACTAAAAATTAGAATTACAATCAATTCTTATAATTCAGAATAGTTATGTTCTGTAAAGTCGCAGCCAACACTGAACCATTGCTCCCAGGGGAAATACAGGGCTAGAATCCTGCGAGCCTCTGGTCACATTTTCATCAACCTTGTTTTATGTGTGTTTTTGTTTAAAGATACTTTACTTAATACATAGCATTGAGTCATTAACATCGAACTCACAGCCAACAGCACCATAACTCATCCTGGAAGGAAACTTACATAATATGTATTTTTTTCCCTAAGGCACATCTCAGTTATTTCATGCTTCTGAACACTAGAAAGCACTTCAGCACTGCATTCAGGAGGTTTTTTAAAGGGTGAAATCACCAGTAACAATCACAAGGATGCAAAAAACAGTGCACTAAATAGGCCAAGAGAAGGAACCTTGTTTACTGTATGAGGGTAGAAACAAAAACTCAGAACATCTCTTGTTCATCCTCAGCTCAGAATATACCTGTACAGCGGCTGAAAGTTTTCACTGCTTTGTACACGTTTACATGTGATCCTGAAAGTACAGGCTTCCAGTATTGATTTTGGACTTACAAATAAATTTTGGCAAGTAGGCAAATTTGCAAATATTAAATCTATAAGGAATGAGGATTGACAGTTGTTTTAAATAATATTTTATTTGTTGTATGATCCTTAATAGCAAAATAAATGCTACAAGAAAAGAAATATAAAACAGGAGTATAATATTGTTTACATCTATTTATTTACACAAGTTGTTCAAAAAATATATTATTCCTGAATTTGGCTAACTCATTTTTTTTCTAGTTTTAACTGTTAATCTATTTATTTAGTTGTCGGAGAGCTCCCAATAATAGGCCTCTCTATTAAATTTACAGTTTTAACAGTTGTCATAAATTATTGCATAATCCCCCCTTGCCATTATAACTTTATATTTCAGTAGAATTTTACTGTCTAAAACATATATAGAAAAATGTTCTCATTTTTTCTGATTTTCCAAGAGAAATCATTTTTCTGATTTTCCAAGAGAATCTAAGTGGTATGCCTTGTTTATATATCAGACGTTATGCTAAGTAGGAGGATAACCTATGTTAAATACAGGACCACAGGATCATTGACAGTATAAAATTCAGGAGATCCCAAACTGATGGCCTTCTAAAGGCAGTTGGGAAAGTTCAAAGCCAACTTAGAGGGGTTAACCCAGTACTAAGCAAAAGCCAAATTTCAATGCATCCCCATCAAAATGCTGAGCCTCCTGGTTCTGATCCATTGTTCTTTCCTTCATATCACTCCTGCCTCGGCACAGCCCTACCTTCCTCTGTAAAAAGATCCATAATTGTATTCTCTTACTAGCCAAGATTTTAAAATTCATTCTTGTGTGAGAAGTCCTTTGTAAATTAAACAGTTTCTCATCAACTAAGAATGATTTAGGTAGTTCCTTGCCTAAAGGCTGGAGACAAGGCAAACTTCTGAATGCATACCATAGGAGTTTGTTGGGTTTGTTCCAATTCTTTCTTCTGAGAGGCTATAGAACTTGGAGGTTAGGCTCACACTCTGGCGTCCGACTGTCTCAAGCTGTATCCCGGCTCCGTCACTTATTAGTTGTGCAGTCCTGGGCAAGTTACTGCATCTCTGTGCGCCCCAGTTCCTCACCCATCAGTAGGCACATCAATGGTCCCTATTTTGCTCACTGTGAAGAATATATGAGTCAACATATGGGGAGAGAGTCTGGCATGTAATAAGCACTCAGTAAGTCTCAGCCATCACTTTATCTCATCACCAGTGCCCTCATGGCTTCTTCTATAACCTCCGCAATTGTCAGCATTGTTCCTGGACCTCCATGCCAGACTCAGGTGAGAGCAGCGTTGAAGCTGAATCCCGCCTCTGTACCCTGACACTGAATTAAATCTAGGAGACAGAGTTTTGGGTGAGGTAGAAAAGAATAGCTTTATTGCTTTGCCAGGCAAAGGGGGCCACAGCGGGCTAATGCCCTCAAGACTATGTGTCCTGACCTGAAGTGGGTAGTGAGGAGTTTTATTGTAATGGTTCAAAGAGGACGTGATCAGCTAATGGACATTTTTATGATTGGTTGGTGGTGAGCTAATCTGGAGTCGGCATCATCAACCTTCTGGTTCCAACAGATCTGAGGTCTATGTTCTTGTGAGCAGCAGACAGTTAACTTCTCCCACCCGGAGGGGGCTTCAGTATCTGCAGAAGAGCTCAAAGATATTGTTGTGTGTATCCCTCGAGGGGGAACCAGGACCCTGCTCCAAGGCTGCACTATTGTTTCTTGACTGCTCCGCCCTTGTCTCTGCATCCCCTCACTTCCCTAATCAACAACTGTTTGAACCTGCTCCTTGGAACTCAGGGAAAGTCCTGGAGGCTGAACGAAGCCTATTTCCTATAATCAAGAAATGGCGGACACAGAAGTGTTACAATTAATTTTGGATTCCCCAATTCTGGCTGAAAGTTTAGTTTTGATTAGCTTATGTCATGACACAAAAGTAATAGGATAGTCACTTTCTTGATTGAGTTACATTTTATGACTCCATCTTAGTTGGGCAAAAAAAGATTCTCCTGCTGGCATTAAAGGTGCTGTGTTGCAAGAGGGTCCCAAGGGAATGACATAAGGGCAGCCTCCAGCCACTGAGAAAGATCCTCAGGTAACAGATATGGGGAAAACTGAAACCTCATTGCTCCAACTGCAAGGAATTTAATTTTTTGAATAACCTGAATGAGTGTAGGGAAAGGCCTTGAGCTTTAGATGAGAATTCAGTTCTGTAGTCATCTTGCTTTCAGACTTGTGTGACCCTGAGCAGAGAACCCAGCTATGCAGTGCTTGGACTTCTGAGCTACAGAAACTGTAGGATAAATAATAGGTGTCGTTCTAAGCCACTAAGTTTGTGGTCATTTCTTACACAACATAGAAATCTAATACAATAGCCTGAAAAGTAGGAGGGGATTTTTGATGACAACGCTGTGGCCACATTGAAAAGATTCTGTCTATAGACACAGCCGTCATGTACCAAGTCCTGATATTCAGGGCATGGTACATGCTGGCAGCAATATATGTCCTTTTTCTTATCCGAAGATAAGAACTTAAACTTGAGGTCATATGACCTATGCTTCAATCCCAAAGGCCACATCACTGTGTCTTTCAAGGAAAATACATATTTATCTTGATGGCCATTCCAGCTGGCCAAATTAGACATCACCCTTGAACAAGAGCTATAGATTTATTTTGGTATCTTGAGCCATAGAGGAGAATTTAACACAATGGCTAAAGGATCACCATCATCAAATATATCTTATACACAACATATACAACTACTGATTTCAAAGAGAATTAATGCACTGTTGGCAAGACAGATGTCCATGGAGACAAATGACAATCTTTCTTCCTTCCCTTTGTGTTCATCCAAAGGAGAAAGGCATGGCTGTTTATTGTTTGCAAATGTTCTCTGCATGTCCCTGTCAAAACAATCTGCTACAATGTGAATAAGGGACAGTTTTGAAATCCTTCCCAACTTAATGTTTTCAAGGGTAATATTTTCTTTTGAGTTGACAGACAAAGCCTTCATCTGACAAATGAATGTGCTCAAGAGATTATATCAATGGCTAATCCAATTAAAAATCTTTGAGATGTTCAGTTATCTCTGCTGTGAATTGGATGAGCTGTAGATTGTGGAGAACTGAAAATTATATTTCCTTCTCTCTTAAACCTTTATTAATTATTTTTTGTACGATTAACTTTAGGGAAATTGTAACTTCTAATTATTTTCCTTAACTTTAGAATGAAGATGCCAACAATAGAAGAATAATCTTACCCCAAACCTGTTTTTTTTATATTAGTTTTCCCTTGATTATCATCTTAAGCTTAAACAAACTTATTTTACTAAACCAGTGGATAGAAACAAAAAGAAACCCATGAGTGGGACCAACCAAATGTTCCTTTCTTCTGTGTGCGTGTGTGTGTGTGTGTGCATGTGTGCGCACACATGTGTGTGTGTGATTTGATTAGAGACACACCTCACAATAAAGTATCAATTCATTATGTTGACTCAATTTCCAATTAGTTACTTTGTGATTCTCTAGACAGAGCTACCAAGTATGTGGTTTGTATGATATAATTTTAGACTTTCAGAAACATTGCAAGAAAAATAACCAATGATTATTTTGGAATAAAAACACTATTTGAAATCCTTTTAGAAACGAAGACATCAGTGGAGAATGGGAACATGATGATAGTGAGGACCTTTTTCCCTTCTTACTATAGACAGTGGGGTTTTGCCTTCTTGTTGCTATGTGCTTGTCTTTGTATGAAAGGAAGGAAGGGGCAAGGCAGTGTTTTATTTCATTTCATATTATCTTATCCTCTTTTATTTCATTTTATATTTGGCATGGATAATACTAATCCTCAGATTTGTGATTTTCTTTCTTAAGAGAGTTATTTTTCTGATTTACAAAATGTTTCAAACTGTCTCCCAAATCTTTCCAATAAATATCAAAGTGAGAACATGAATACACCATAAGAATGTTGGAAGCCTTATGAATATCTGGACATTTCTTAGGGGCAGCTCTGCATCTTGCCTGAGAATTTCCAAACTGGATTATTGTATCCAGTTCTCTAGCAAATTCTACCTAAGGAAAAAGTGTTCCCCTACATCCACCTCACACCCTGTTTTATGTTTTTAATTCTACCTTATAAAATGTTACAACCAGAAAAAAACACATTCCAGTGAAAACATTTTCCTTTATTAAGTGGTTCCTCCATGAAGAGAGCATGGCTATGAGAAGAATTCTTTTCTTCCAGTCATTTGGCTATCATAAACTTGGCCCTTCTCTCTTTTACATCCCTAAAGCTTTGCATGTGTGATTATCATAACTCCCTTTTCTGCGGGATTATGTGTAATTAAGTTTTCAATCAATCTGACTAATTAAATGGAAGCACTGTCTGTGGGCTAGATCAGGAGACTAGAAGTCTGGGTTTCTGAGTATTACCACTAGTTCACTAAGTGGATACAGCAGGTTACTTATCTTCTAATTTTGCAATGTAGGGAATAGAGGGGAAATACTCAAGCTCAGGTCTACAGGTCCCAATTTTTCTAAGAACCCCAAATTCCTGTCTCTATCTCCTCATGCTCTCTTGAGCCTCACATTAAAAGTCCCAACTTCCTCTCCTTGTAGGAGAGTTTTTAAACTCATCAGGTCCATCTGAAAAGTCAGCCAAGAAGGGCTACACAACCCTGAGGGGTACTGCAAGCCCTGGCTGAGGGTGCCGAGTGCCATCCTTGTGCTGGGCTTTGTAGGTTTCACTGCTCAAATGGTGGTAGATATAGGACAGAGGCTACTTTAACTTCATGGGTAAAGACTTTGACTTTCTCTTATTTCTCTATTAGGCATGAATGAAGTATTGTGCTGGGAAAATATCCTTTGTTATATCAATGTTTTCAACTTTGGAATAAATACAAAATAATAGGGAGTCATTTCTGGATGGTACCTTAGAGATACTGTAGCCCAACCTCCTTACTTTCTGTAAGGAGGCCGAGGCCCATGAGGGAAGAGGATGTGCTGGTCCCAGAAGGAGCTGGAACCCTATGCTTCATTCCCAGTGCTCTCACCACTCTTCACCACTGACACTAAGGTATGGCTGCTGTTGACACTAAGCATGATGACATTTTGCCAAAATGAGTCAATATTTGAGCAAACGTGACTCCACTCAGTGGCAGGAGAGTGGGCCACCATCCAGCATCTCTTAGGTATCCAGAGAAGCAGGAGCTCAAGAGCCAAGTGCAGCAAATCCGCCATGTGACCCCTACATCTGTCTCTTTTCCCCCAGGACACATCATTTTACCACCCCGGGGAGCAAATGAGAGCAGCGGGAGGAGCCCTTATGGAACTCATGATGATTCCCAAACGACAAGCAACACTCTAAGTGAGAGGGAAGAAGCATATAATTGCCTTCAGGATATCAGGCGTCCAAGAGCTTCCAGGCTGAGAGGAAGAAAGCTCACTCTTGCTTCCAACTCTTCCCTCCACTGGGCCTTTCCTCCAAAACCCCATTCCCTCCACCAGACCCCCAGATCCCCAGACCCCTCACTTCACTTAACCCACCCTGAATATTCATTTCCTTCAAAGAGCACATCGGTGCTGACCTAAGCTTCCTTCTCTGGCTGAACACAGCACAAGGCAAAGTTTCCCTTACTTTAAATTCTTCAGTATTTATTTAAATAGTCTGCTCTGTACTATCACACATTACTAATATGTTGCCTTAGATATGTTCTTTAGTTATTTCCTGTGTGTTTTTCACATCACCCTGTAATATTACAAGTTCCTTGAGGGGAGAGGCCCTGACTCTTTCTTTGGTGTTTCTAACGGAACTTACCACTTAATAAGTGGGAATTGAGTTTATATAAATTTCCATGGAGACTTGAGAAAAGGGTGACTTGTTTGTTTGTTTGTTTGCTTGTTTGTTTTCAGCCATTCTTTCAATGTTCTTGTCATGGTGAAACCAGAAAATAAATGCCATGGGCTTCTGGGGAGTTTTAACTAGCTCAGTATCCAAGCACCAATTCATTAAAAGCACATATAGTTTCAAAATGAAAAACAAATGTTTTGTTTTTTTAAGTTGTGGATTATGTAACTATATTTTGAAATTAAAATATATATTTAAAAGGTAATATAGATAGATCAATAACTAATAAATTTTTTGTAGATTGGTTTATAGTGACCCCGGAATCAATAGTTTTGATCTAAAAGTATGATATATCTCTACACTAGAAATGAAACCATTTTGCTTTTCCCTGCTAAACTAATTCATATTCCGTCATGCTTACTGCTCACAAATGTTTCAGGGAATAATATGTATTAGAGCTATTAGGGACAGCTCTGCAATGTTAAGTAGTAGAAAGTCAAAAATGGCAAGTCTTGTCATTTAATGTGTCAAGGATCAGATATTAATATTGTATTAAAACTAAGTGATGTGCACTCATAGTTTGCTATTCTTTTCACTTGCAAAATGTCAGCAGAGAAGCAACAGGAAATAGCAGAATGTGGGAGAAAAAAGTTGCCCACACTTAAAGGATGGCAATGAAACAAAATGAAGTTTAATTGAAACAATGAATTGTTTAATTAAAAGAAATTCACATCTCCTATTCATTAAGATATGCATCATTGGGATTCACTTTAGAACAAAATTTTAATATCTGCTTTGTAACTTCAGTGACATTTTCACATACTCTATTTTTCAGAATAATACCGTCTTATGGAGGAGGAGGGGAAAAAAGTCTGCATTTATGCTTCCTTATGTACTGAGGATATGCCATTGTCTCAAATAAAATTAACAACTTCAAAAGAAATGCATCAGAAATTGTGATTAATCAAGAGATATAAAGGGAGGTGAGAAGGAGTAAGACTCAGAACATTCTTGAAAGCTTTAAGTCTCTTAAAATTTACATTCATACCCACTGAATGGTGACAGATCAAGTCATTTCTAGAGAAGTCTGAAGGCAGTTGGCACCTTGGATATTGCTTTTAATGGGAAAATTCAGAAGAGTGGAATAAAAAATTCTGTGTTAAAAATAAAATTGACTGTTGGAGGAAAGAAACTGATTTTAGAAATACACACAACCACAATTTTAAAATTCTATGTTGGTTGAAGAGATCTTACCTCTTGGATCCTGGTGAAGAACTATCAAATTATGTGGAGTGACATCTGTCTCCATCAAATAGAGTAATCTCCCAGAGAAGAACAAGACTTTCAACACAACAGGAGACTTGCCAGTTGACAGGAAAGAATGTTCCCCAACTTGACCACTGTTGATGGGACTCTGATGTGTTCTCCCAGGAGTGGATGGTCTAAAACATTGATTCATTAGTCTGTTTAATCTTCATGCTTGCTAGGAAAGAGATCCTCCTTGATTTAAAGGCTGTCAGGCTGTCATCTCAAGAGGTTCCTCCCTTGTCATTCCCTCCATCCACAATCAAAGAAAATGACACTTTGCCCTGTTATAAAAAATTAGCATAAAGAAGAAAGCCATCTAGAAATAGAACCTGAAATTTTCAGCTAAGGACATCTGCACTGCTAGCTCTACCTACTTCTGTTCCCACTGTAATTTTCAATAATTCAGGTAGATATTTTCTATTCTCAGTATAATGGCATCAGTTTTAAAAATCTCTGTGGAAAAAAAAAAACTCATGATATGGTTAGTATTGAGTTGACGATTACAGCTTTAAGTCCAATCTTAGTTTTGTAATCATGGTGTTATCATTTAAAGCTAAAATTTTGATACAGGAACCCAGACACGTTTCAAGGAAAGTTGAGAAGAAAAGATTTTGTTGGTGGAAGGAGGAGAGCAGGGGCAAAGTTCAATAGAGCTAAGTATTAGGCTGCTCTAAAATTAGTGTCTTTGAAATATATAATGTTGGATTAGATGGAGATTCACATTGGTTTGAGTTCTGCTCTGAAATTTCCAGATATATTTCACAAGTTCTTAACATGCAGTGTATTAAGAGTCCAAGGTGAAATCTACATGTCTAGTAACTGAATTAATATTATGAAGATATTTTGTGTTTTTAACACCAGAGGACAATATTTTTTGAATATTTATTTGTTTATTTATTTAGGCTGCACCGGGTCTTAGTTGTGGCACAGGGGATCCTTAGTTGCAGCACATGGGGCAGCATTCGGACTTCTTAGTTGTGGCATGCATGCGGGATCTAGTTCCCCAACCAGCGATCGAACCTGGGCCCCCTGCCTTGGGAGCATGGAGTCTGATCCACTGGACCACCAGGGAAGTCCCCCAGAGGACAACATTTACCTGGCATTGTAACATTGATTGTAAACATTGGCAGATACCACTGTTTATAAACAACCATGTTTATATATGCATGATTATCTTTAGTTACCACCCAGATCATATTGATTGCTGGTTAAGATTTGTTCTATTTCTCAGTTTCCAGGTCCTAATTATTGAGTTTGCTGGTGTGATCTCCACTGATTATTGGTCATATATAGAATGGGGATGCTGAAACACTATTAGGATGTTTTTGCAGCTTTGATTGGAATAAAGATACTAAGTATTTAAACATATAGAATTGAGCGCAAATAAAAAATTTAAAAAAGATACTAAGTATGAAGGGTTCATACAATTTCGTGACTGGTATGTAGTTTTGCACTATGTTATCGGGAAGAGAAACATTCCTTCATTCATTTCTCTCCACCTGCTTCTCAACACAGTATTCATCAAGGCTCTGTCTTCAGTGGACCACACCCTATACTCCCTTTTACTAGCCCCAGGCTTATTTGTGACTCCATCTTCAACCTGCTTCCACCAAGTATAAAATCACTTTCTGCTTACCATCCATTCTATCTTGGAAATATTCCTAGGATGAGCATTCAACATTCTGCATATTCCATGGTCTTACTGAGGCTATCAAAATGATGTCCTAACCAGGCTACCCACGTTCAATTCTTTCCCTTCCTAATTCTTTGTCAGATACTTGTAAATGCCACATCTTTCTCCAGTTAAATGTCTTAATGCACAGTTCCTAGCATCATTTTCTCCTGCTTAAGATATCCTGGGCCCCTCTATTGTCCATGCCATCAAATACACACTCATCCACTGGGGTATCATTACTGTAGTCCTAAATTGCGGATTCATTCGTCTTCATAACTGGATCTCTCTCCCTACTCCCATCAAAATGGACCATGTGCGATGGCTCCCTTCCCTCACCTTTGCTCTCTTTTCTGCTTCACCTCCACCTGGAGGTGCTTGTCCCCCGTATCTGCCTGTCCTAATTATGTACACTTCAAAGCCCAAAAAGGAACCTTCTCCCCACTACTTATATGAAGCTCTTAACCAGAAAAAAAATTTTGCTTTCTTTTCCCCCTAAACTCTTATGTCATTATTTCCTAGAGCTTCATTTATGAAATATCACTTCTGCTACTTACTTTAGTTATTTACACATTAACTGTACATTTCTTACAAACGAAGTACATGTCTTTAAGGCTTTCTGACTCTCAAAAAAGCCACCAATATATACTTTTAAGATGCATATCATAACCTAAAGCATGGTTAATTACAAATATTTCCCAGAATCTTTACTGTTATTATTCTCAAAGAAGTCTAAATCTACCCAAACCGACAGTCTTCTGTCATCACATATTTATTTCTGATTTTTGACTCAAGCTGAAGAAATAGAAGAATACTGAGGGGGAAAGCGATGGATGCTTCTATTAAATATTGGCAAGTATGTGGAAGATGAGTGTTTTGGAGGAGTGGGGTGGGTTGTGTGGGAGGACTCCACATAGATTTTTGAAAGAAAAGTTTGTGCCCCAAAGAAAAGAGCACACTTTTGCCAAGATGAAAATCAACATGCTTAAGAGCACTGCTGTATTGAAACTACAGTCACTCAATGCCTGACCACTCCATAATGTAATAAGCCCTTGAGTTGGGGTTTCGTTGAAGAGGAGGTATTACCTGATGCCACTGCAGGCTCTAGTCTTAGACCCAGGAACATGGTCTTCCCCTAAAACATTGTGTGTGAGTAATTAGAATTAGAACTGCTGGGGTTGGACATTTAAAAAGGAATAGGTGGTGCAGTATTAGTAGCTGTTACCTGAAAGTGATCCCCTAGGCAAGATGAATAAAGTCAGGTGATGCACACTCCCTTGGACCACTCCCTTTCATCATTAAATACAGGACTAATGAGGTCAAGACAGAGCACTTGAGTGGAAGAGGTGAATTCTGGAATGACACCTTTCAGGGAAGGGGTATCTATAGAACAGTGAGGTTGCCAGACTGAAGGACAGAGAGTGGAAAAGATGGGGGGAAAGAAAGAAGGTCAAAGGGCTTTTAAATAGTCACCTAGTGTGAAGAAATGAAGTTGACAAGAATTTCACCTTTTCCCTAACATTTTCCTGTCTAGGAGTGCCATGTTAAGATATGGATAAGGAGAGGTAACCAAGGAATTTCAATACTATCCGAACAGGTAGTCATGGAAAGAGATGAGAAAAAAGAAATCTAGATTGTATGGCCCCAGAATGAGCGCAGTGCTACGCCAACCACAGGAGAACAGGGTCCTTAGAATAATGAACTTTTCTCCCTTTAGTATCTAAGGACTCTGTAGTCTCTGCTTTCCTCCCTTTTCTTAGAACCTTATTTTAGCCATTTCCTTCAATCAAATAGAAATGACAGGGAGCAGCTTAAAATGTCATCTATCCCATGGACATCTGTATTTTAACCAGGGATTAGTCGTTAAGCTCAGGTGCCTTCAATGATGTTTCAAGCAATCTCTCCAAAATGGGGTATCACTTTAAAGACATCTAGGTTTCCATGCCATCTCTAAAATCCCTCCTAAGTGGCCACATGGAGAACTAAGAGCTGATTAGAATATGCTACCCCAGCTATACCTGTTTGAAGGAGGTGCTATCTTTTATGAGCCAAAAAGCAGCTCCATTACTGAGGATAATTAGCTTAAGAGCTCTTTGCAGTAACTTGGCTTCTTTAAATGCCTTGTTAACTTCAATTTCCCTGACTTACAATTCACCTCCTTTGTGATACACATTATTTGTACCTACTTCAAAAAAAAAAAAAACACTGAAGGTTGCTTTTGTCCAATTGTCGCTAATAGGCTGTTGAGTTCCACACAATTCCTTTCTGGGTAAGAATATATTAAATATCTTTAATTGACCCTTGTAAGAATGGAAGGGTTTAGTGTTTTTAAAAAGGAGTTTATAGGAGGAAGTGCCTTTTTCCATCTCCTTTCATGTGCTGTCATTGAAGGAGGCTGATTTGCTAATTAATCTCAGAAAAACTGTGATGCTTGCAGGGGTCAGAGTTGTAGCAAACTTAGAAACCGACACGACACGTATGCTACATAATTAAAAAAAAAAATCTTGTTGGTTTCCTACAGGGCAAGCACTGTTGCAGTACCTGCAGGGGTGCAGCAGGAAACAAAACAGAGAGGTATCACTGTGTAACCAAGCAGGGCCATTTGGGGCCTTCCTGGGGCAGGCCCTTCCCCCATATCCTCTGCTGTAGCTCCTCTCTGAAGTACCCAGATAATAGTATCTGATGCACATTTCCTGAGTTGTTTTTACTGATGTGAAACCCCCCACCAAATGGAAGACTTTAACTACCTGATGACCATGAGCACATGACTGCCCCCCCAAGACCCCAGGCCTCCTGGAGCCCAAAGATTGATAAGGTTAACCACTGTGTCCCTGCCCTATTACCCTACCATCAACCAATCAGACTGTGCATGAGCTGATCACATACCCTGTGACCCCCCCCCCAACCCCCTCACCTGGCTTTTAAAAATGCTTGCTGAAACAGAGTTCAGGGTTTTAGAGCATGAGCCACCCATTCTCCTGGTATCGGCACCTTTACAATAAAGGCTGCACTTTCCTTCACCACTACCCAGTGTCAGTAGGTTGGTTTCACTGCACACCGGCAAGCAGACCCAAGTTTGGTTCACTAACAACTGGCCATGTGAGGCTGACTCTGCATGCAATGGTTGGGGTCGATTCAGTTCTAGATGCTCTGGCAAGTAGAACAGTCACCTGATTTAGACAGATCTGAAACATCTTACTCAATAGTCCACATTTTTAAATAAATGCAGGAAAAATTTGCACAATAAAGATTAACATCAAAAACTTGAATAAGCATCTAATATTTTAGCTGAATGAGTGGATTTTGAATTTTCACCTATCTTACTATAAAGGAATACAATAAAAGCCATAATATCTCTATATGTAAAGTGTTAGAACAGTAATTGGAACTAAAATACATTATCCCATTCCAGCCAATTAGCTCTTAGAAGGCAAAATCAAGTACTTCCCCAATAGGGAAATTTTGTTTCCTCTCTGATAACTGGACAAGAAATTTAAATAAATCATGCCTCAACTCCATCCTCTGTTGCTTCTTGTAGTTTTATTAAAGATTTAACCATGACCAAGGACCATACCAAAAAGTACAACTTAATCTGTCAATTGCCCTAATTAATCCAGTTTTGATTAAAAGAAAACTGACATAAAGATATTCCATGTTAATGTTAAATTATGTGCAGTTACTTTGAAACCATACCTTGAGAAACAATAAAAGAATGGAATATAATACATAGTTGCTGGCAATGAGAGAAAACAAGACTTATGTAGGCAAAATACACACTACTATATAAAAAATAGATAACTAAAGGGGACCTACTGTACAGCACAGGGAACTCTACTCAGTACTCTGTAATGACCTCTATGGGAAAAGAGTCTAAAGAAGAGTGGGTATATGTATATGTATAACTGATTCACTTTGCTGTACAGCAGAAACTAACAAAACATTGTAAATGAATTCTACTCCAATAAAATTTTTTTTAAAAAAACAAGACTTACATAGACATTGATGATAAATCAACACCCACCTCCTACCTTCAGGTCTGCCTGCTGTACTTGCCTGTTTTCAGCCTCCAGAGTCCCAGGTGCAAAGTAGTTCATATTCACAGACACTCTGGGCTCAACATCATTCATGTTCACTGTCAAGTCATCACAAATCCCACATTCCCCTCATCTCTCAGGCTTAAAAAATTCATTTAACACCAAGGGCTAATTAATTAACTGGATTTTCTTATATTTAATGGAGAACATTCTAGCCATTAGAATGCAGACTTGTTCAAATTTAGGTCACTGAAAAGTTCTAAAAATATGCCTGTCAAGAGAAAACCTAATGATTTTTTCCAAGATTTTACCTTTTTAGTAATCCGTTTTGTTTTTTAATTTTTTTTTAAAAATATAGTGTGAAAGCGGAGCAGGGACAGATGTGTACTAGAATGATTTCATAATTCCTATCATCATGCAAGTCCTTATTACCAAGATGTCTTTATTTTACACACAAAATAAACTTCACTTTTAAACTGAGCAGCATCGTTAATTCTGAAAATAGTGTGAAGACCTGTTGTTAATGTTTGTGTATATTTGATGATAGGAGGGTGCCTCATTGTCTATGGCTAAAGGCAGGCAGTGAACTTCCAGAAACTATGATTGTCAATTTTTCCTATGTTGGAGTTGACCAATCTAATATTTTAGCTAGTCTTCTATTTGAGGCTGGCAAGCTCCCAATAGCAAACAAAAGCATGAAAGAAAATAGGGATTTATAACAGTGTATACAAATAAAGTGGTCTTATTCTGCAGAGCTTCAAATTTGCAGATATCCACATCAATTTTCATAAACACCTTAACTCTGAAAGTAGATCATTTCTCCCGTGTAAATCTAAGGCTTCTTTTTCTTGAGGCCGAGAAATTCCAGGTTCCCTCTTGCTATCAGAAATGTACTTTTCTTCATTTTGTATTACCCACTCAGATTTATGTAAAGATTGTTTTCCAAAATAAAACCCAGATGCATCCCGAGGTAAATTCACAGTAGAAAGATTCAATCAAGCGCCAAATCATTTTTAAAGATTTATCCTCGTGGATATGCATGGATTATTCCAGCCCCAGCTCTCTGAAATCCTTTGGGTTAAAGTTTGATGACAGTACTCAAAACCGGATTTCCAAAAATGTTAATTCCCAATGAAACTGCATTTTAAAATGTTCAAAATAATATAAGAGGTGGTTTGGGATTTATTTTCATATTCTCCCCCTGGAAATGTAGCTGAGAATATTTGCTGAGGTAAAAGCTCTCTGAGACTTTCACCTCTAACTCAAAAGAGCCTTTCTAGAATGAATAGGAGTAGAACACAGATCTCACGAGAATAGGATTCCCACAACATTTCTGCCATATTCTGCAGTAAGTGAACAGACTGACTGTGGACCATATTAACTCATGTGACTCTCTTCTGAGCCGCTGTTCATTCCACAAAATCCAGACCTAAGTGCCCGGGACATAGATGCCCTCAGGTAGCATCTCCAGAAGCATAAACAAGCCTAGAGTCTTGTGAGGGTCGGTGGTTAGGGAGGCTGGATCCATGACCAGGTGGCTGAAGGAGGTTTGAACAACTGCACCATTTTCAGTGTACACCCTGAACCATAAAAGTCTCTTCACAACCACGACAAAGCTTACCAAACTTCCAGAACATTCACAGGACAGACAATGACCACAAGTGCTCTGTCTGGTTTTCGAGACCGCAGATGACCTGTAAATGGGTCAGTTTACCTCACTCTGCAGCTGACAGTGAGTCTCCTGGTCTGAAGAAGCCTGAGCATGTAGGAATCACCTTGGAACTTTTTTTTTTTTTTTTTTTTTTTTGCGGTACGCGGGCCTCTCACTGTTGTGGCCTCTCCCGTTGCGGAGCACTGGCTCCAGATGCGCAGGCTCAGCGGCCATGGCTCACGGGCCCAGCCACTCCGCGGCATGTGGGATCTTCCCAGACCGGGGCACGAACCCGTGTTCCCTGCATCAGCAGGTGGACTCTCAACCACTGTGCCACCAGGGAAGCCCCACGTTGGAACTTTTGAAAGCCCTTGACATTCCTAAGGAATGACCATCACAATGACCAAGTACCCATGTTGAGAATGCCACAGTTTCTGTCACTTAACTCATAAAGTTTATTTAATAGTAACATCGGTGGCTTTAATGAAAGTGAGTGTGATTTCAAGGAACGAAAGAGCAAATGATGGGCTGCTAGGATCCGGCTTCTGCTAAGTGATCATCTTCTAGCTCGTTACCTTTTCATCAGGAGACTCGAGTTCATCTTTTTATGGAAAAAGTAAAAGTTTCCACAGCCCACAGACCTTCCAGGACTAAACCATGAATGCTTAATATAAGCACGTCTGTGACCTATACTTTCTGTGAATCACATCATCTTTCAGGATAGGACTGAAACATTTCTTGATCTGCTGACACTACCCTGCAAAGTACCTTGCACTGGACAAGCATTCCCTAAATGCTTATTATTAAAATGAGAAGTGAATGCATTACATGAATTCATTACTAAAATAATATTCACCATAGTTGCTCTTTGTACCAACCCTCTGGAGTGGCTGAAAGCATGGCAGATATAGCAGGTTTGTACATTCTGAAAAGCCTAGGTCCAGGTAACTCTTCTATTTATTCTAAATTCCTGATACATATGATAGGATTCTACCAGGAAGTATGATTTAATGTCTTTTAATTTATGTCATCATCCAATTCTATTTGAGAATAAAGTACAAGTGTTGATACCAAATAAAGCATCTTAACACTATTTGTATATATCCTGAACAACAGTAACATAATTGAAATGGTGATGGTAATGAATACTTTTAAAATCTGACACTATGAATGCTAAAATACAGTAAAATAAATATTGAATGGGACTGCTGCTAAATGATTTCAAAATTTTTAAACCCAATAATATTTAAATTAGAAATCACATGTTTATAAATAATTATTATATGTTAATTTACTCACATGCCTTATCATGAGAGAAACTAATAGTTTTAAAAAGCCTTTATATTTCTTTCATATAGTGATTTTCTGGACATTATATCTCACACCCAAAAGCACATACTCATTTTTAAAAATTGAACAATAATAATACTGCCATGTCATTACCTCAATTGTGAAAATGTTATTATAAACTTAAGGATTTCTTGGGGACTTCCCTGGCTGTCCAGCGGGTAAGACTCCACGCTCCCAATGCAGAGGACCCAGGTTTGATCCCTGGTCCAGGAACTAGATCCCACATGCATGCCGCAACTAAGAAGTCCTCATGCCACAACTAAAGATCCTGCATGCCGCAACGAAGACCTGTCATAGCCAAATTAAATAAATAAAATAAATACTTTTTTTAAGTAAGGATTTCTTCAAACAGTGCCATGAAACAATTTATAATATATTTCAGTGGTACCTATAGGTCCGTGGGAATTGCACATATTTTAGATATCCAGTGTAGTTAATTACTCAATATTTGAGACACGTAGGTGTCTCATTCCTTTTCTAAAACAGTGTGGCTTTTTCCTTTGTCGACTGTTTGCTATCCAAACAAGGAAGGAAGGAACAAGGAGGACGAACCCTTAGGTAGCCAGTGGGAGTCCTTCTCAGGGCAGGTTTCCAAAGTAAGGGTACAGTTGCCTCAGCTCCACAAAAGATAAGCAGGGAGACAGGTGGAGTGGGAGAAAAGATGCCTTGACGGAGATGCCTAAAAGCCCAGGAAGAACCAAGCAAAGCAAAGAGGTGCGGAAGGAAAGAGGCGAGTGGGGCTGCAGGTGAGGTGAGACAGGTGAGGCGAGGCTTGGGGTCAGCCCAGAAAAATCCAGGGGAACCTAGCTGCTGCTTCTGAATTCAGCTTACTTGCTGGGGCTCAGGCTGCCTCTGCCAGGCAAGGGTAGAGGTTATATTTTATAGGGGAAAGACTTGGAATGGAATTATTTATAGGATTTTTGTGATCACTTAATTTATATTATTCTTATTGCCTATTTTCCTATATTACTATCAGCCGAATGTAGCAACTCATTACGTGTTTATTTACTTTGTCTTTATTTTGGCTGTGCCTAATTTGTGGGTACATTTAAATATTTGTCATCATATTATAAGTATATTTTTACCTAATATAGTTTAAACGATAGTAGCCTTAACATTCTGATTACAGTATCAGAGGCATCACCAATATTGAGTGTGGTGATTTCCTTGTGGATCCTCACATATGCTCTCTTTTCCATCCATCCAGGCCCGTCCAAACTGGGCTACGTGCCTGGGGTCCTGAGTAGCCCTTCTGTACTTCTCATTGGAGCTTGACGCTTTAACAGGCAGATAAATGATAATTTCCCCCAACGTCTTTCAATTTCATCCCCTCAGTTTTGTAGTTTTGTATCTAACTAACATTTTCAATGCTTCTTACATTTGGATTACACTTATATCCTAATTTCTAGCACTGATCCAGATTCTTTCTTGTATTTTCTTCATTATTTTTTTCATGTCTGAAAAGCCAAGTGTTTTAGAAGATTTTATACAAGTCATTATCCTGCCCTGGTTACAAACCTCCTAACTTGGTAGCCTCCCAGCCTGGTACTTACTCTTTTTATGCCTGGATCCCTTTCTACCTCTTTCAAGTTCCCCCAGAACAGCTATTCTGTCTCTGAATTGCACCAGGCTTGTTTCTGAGACACAGAAACTTACTAGTACAATTACCTTCCTATTTCAACAGGTCCTCTATCTACATTCTTTTAGGCAGTTAGAGGGAAGAGGAAAGGTTCTTCCTGAGTCTTCAGGGCCTTAAAAATCAGCCTAAATTAATCTACATGCTTAGGAGAGACTATCTGGGGTGGCATATTTTGCTTCCCTACAGTGGGTTCAGCCACTATGACCAACAGGACGGAGAGTCCTCAAAAAATGAAAAATAACACTAATACATAATCCATCAATCCTACGTTTGGGTATATATCCAAGAGAAATGAAAACAGGATATGGAAAAGGTATCTGCACTCCCATGTTCACTGCAGCAGTATTTACAATAGCCAAGATATGGAAGTAACCTAAGTGTCTGTCAAGGGATGAAAGCAGATGGGAGACATACACACACACACACACACAGAATGGAATATTACTGGAGGAAATACTGCCGTTTGCAACATCCTGAATGGACCTTGAGAGCTTTATACTTAGTGAGATAAGTCAGACAGAAAGGCAAATACTTACTGTATGATATCACTTCTATGTGGAATCTCAAAAAGCTGAACTCATAGAAATAGAGAGTAGAGTGGTTACCAGAGGCTGGTGGGGTGGCGGGGGGGGGGGGGGCAGGGAATCGGGAAATTGTTGTTAAAGGGTATAAACTTGCAACTAGATGATGAATATGTTCTGGAGATCTAATGTACAGCACAGCGATTACAGTCAACAGTACTGTATCATGACTGTAAAGTCGCCAAGGCTAGATCTTAAATGTTCCCACCACACGCAGAAAAAAGGATATGGTATCTATGTGACCTGACAATAGTGTAAGCTACAGTTGAGGTAGTAATTCTGTTGCAACATACAAATGTATCAAATTAACAGATTGTGCATCTTAAACCTACACAATGGTATATGTAAATTATATAACAATAAAAATTTAAATACAAAAGAAAAAAAGACGGAGCTTAGAGTGGGGAATCAGAAAACCTGGATTCAAAGTGTGACTTTGTTACTTTTAAATGTGAACCATTAAGTCCCTTAACTACTTTCATCTCAGTTCCTTTGTATGCCAAATGATTACACCAACATCGCTCATAAAGGTATTATAAAAACGACTGAAGAAGCATATGTAAAGTAATACTTTCCAGTATAAATGTTTAACTCTAAAGTGACACGTATTATGTGACGGTCAGCTTGTGTTTCTAAGTAACACGATTGTATTATTGTTTATATATTGTGAGTCTCTCCAGCCCAAGACCACCAGGAGCACACTTGTATCTGGATGGAAGTTGGATGCGCTGCTCATGGCAGAGGGAGGATACACAGGACCTGACAGGAAGCATCCTTTCTAACACCCTCAGTAGGTATTACCTTAGAAGGAGGGTAGACGAAAGCGCAGCTGAAAGAAGCTGCATTTCATTGTTCAAGAAGCAGTGGTCATTCACAGGAGCCAGAATAGAGGGGTGTTTGGCCATTTTTGTGGCTTAGAGAGCAGCACGTATGACTTGGTCGATCTTCAGCCACGATTGTGCAGCGTTCTTGTTTTTGTCTTGTCCATCACAGAGTGATCTTGTCTGATGCAGATGTTTTGTAAAATTGTTTCTGTTCAACAGGAGAACACCAGGTTCTGGCTGTGAGTACCACCAGACCAGCTGCTGGAGGTCAAGGTCTGCTTTTCTCCTTCCTGAAGTAAATGTGTGTACGTGCACACATGTATATAATATACATATATCTAGAAGCTCAGTGTCAAATTCAAATTCTGTAAAACTGAATAAATTAAATTCTCAACATATTTTCATTAATGGAGATGAAATCCTTTCCATTAAGAAAATTCAAGCCAACTCTTTATAATTTGGGAAATTATAGACTTCCTTTCTTTTTTATATACTTCCTTTCTTCTTTTATTTAGCTTTAAGATTAAAGCTCTATAATATGGAACCAAAAAATGTGTAATTGTCAGATAGCTACAAGTGATATGAAAAGTATAACCAAGTGTTAAAAAATTAAGCAAAAAATGATAACTTTCTTCCAAAAGGGAGAACACTTAAAACTTTTTTGAGGTGAAAAATGTAAATAAACAAAATGTATATGGATGTGTTGCTGGGTTCTAGGTTTGACTATGTCTTGAGCTACCCTGTCCGCCACTGCCAGCAAGAATGAAAAATTATATTTGTGCGGCGAAGAAGAAATAATTATTATTTCCAAAACATAGTTATTCCAGTATGTATAGCCCTCAACGATGCTGCTGAAGACAACACAACAAATCATCCTCATTCTCAGCCATGCTTGTGTTTTGCATGGAACTATCTATGCCAAATGGTCATTTTTCTCACATTTATTCTGTTAACAGGATAAATGCCAACGTTTGTCAACATCTTGTAAATGATGCGTCTTAATGAGGCAAGCTACTGTTTCACTCCTCCGAGGAATTTCATAGCAGAATAAGCAAAATATCAGGTTAAAGCAAGTGGGAGGAGATCCCAGAGAGCAAACCTTTCCTATGAACGTATATTCCTTGAGGTTTTGCTTAGAGTGTGTTCTAGGATCCAGGCCAATTTGGCCTAAACCTTTCTACAACATTTTAATTATATTTTTAACAAATCCTGCAAAATGAGGTTCACATGTTGATTCAGCCAAAAAAAAAAAAAAAAAGCAGTATCTACAAGCTGAACAGAATGCAAGAGAGAGGGAGTGATTAGCGATGTTGCCAAAAACCAATGAATACAGCGTTTTTATAATATCGTGCCCCATTCCATTCATATTGGGTAGATATAAAGACTGGTGGAGGCTACATCCTTGTTCTAGAATAAATGAACCAATAAGTTTTTATTTTACACACGTGTACTTGACTCAGAAGTAGAAAACGTGGCATTTACAAAAACACGTTTAACCTCCTGAGGATGTAAGGCCAGACAAATGTTAAAGATGATGCGTAGCCTTGCCCAGGTGCGGAAGTCAACACAAGATTATAGTTAAAGCCATAGGTTTGGGGTCAGAAATATTAAGTCTCTGCGTTTAGGTCCTGACTCCAGTGACGGCAAACTAAATACAAACTGAATACACTTGGGCAAAGCACTTTATTTCCCTTAATCTCAGTCTCCTGATCTGTAGAATAGAGATATAATGCCTACTATATGAGACCATTACAATAATTAAATGTGATAATATACATAGAACAGTGCTCATTAAGAAGCAGTTATTGTCACCATTGTATCTGCTAATGAAATTGAAAATTGCTAATCCCTGTCATTAAACGTAAACAGTGGTGGCTGGCTACTAACAGTTCTGTAAAATAACACGCCTCTTATTGCATTTAGGTCTGTGGGTTGGAGGGAATGGGAGCTTCCTATGCGAACCTAGACTCCTTTACAAAGTAACGAGTAAGGACTTCAACATCTTTATCCGCTATTCAACCCTCGGAAGTGTTTCCTACTCAAATACCTGATCTGCAGATAAGGAAAGGTTTGGCAATGGGATTGGCAACAGTGACCAAATCTTTACCATCACTATGATTATGTGAGAGTCAAGGTGGCAGCTGCAGCTCTGGGCATTTTGTCCAAACCCCAGGCAAGAAGCAGCAGCATGGCAACTATATGAGGAAACCAAGACTTTCACAGAAATCACAAGCACATTTCCACATATATATCACACATTTCCACTTACATATCACGCGGCCACTCCTAATTTGTGTTTGCTTGGTTTCCTTTTGTTTTAAGTTGGACATTTGCAACTACAAACAGAACCAGGGCTCTGCTAGTAAGGAAATTAGATTACCTACAAGATAGTTCGTCAAATCACACTATGTGTAGTGGATAAGTGGTGAAAGGAAGGTTGTCAGTGGAAGGGAGAACAGGGCCGAGAGAGACAGAGACAGAGAGAGAGTTGGAAACCAGTGGTGCTAAGGAAATTTATATTTTTATCCTAAGTGTTATGGGGAACCACAGGAATGGATAGATAGATGTATGCTTTAGGAACATCACAGTGTGAAAAACTGGACTGGAGTGTACAGTGGGGTGTGTGGCAATCCATTCACTCTGCTGAACATGTTAAGGCAGGTCATGGCTTAAGTTTTGGGCATATGGAATGTGAAGGACTTTTTAGGTCATCCAAGTAGAGGTGTTCAACAGCAGTTTGGATAAAGAGGTCTAAAGGCCAGAAGAAAGATTTGGCCCATAGACAGAGAGTTGGCAATATTTAGCATAGAGAGAACCAAAGCCATGAGCATAGATGAGATTGTAGGAGGAGAACGAATAAATTCTGAAAGATGAGTGGAACGGAGACCATCTACTCAGAGAGACATTTGAAAACCAGGGAGAAGGTTTGAATGATTTGCTTTGCAGAAAGAGTTGTTATAATTATAATGGAGTGGCAATGTATTGAGGTATTGAGGACCTGAGGTGCCAGTTACCCAATAAAGCCTTTTACAAGCATCCTTTCATTCCAAACTTAGGGCATCCATGTGAAGTACATACTTTTGTTGGGGATTTAGAAGAAAGGAGACTGAAGTTTAACTACATCAAGAAACTTGCCAATTAGGTAGAGATGGATCTAATATCTAACAGGTGTGTGTTTGTTTTTTATTTCAGGAATAGTACTTTTATCCATTATAAGCCAGTTAGAATAGAATGCAAGGAAGAGCTGACCAAGGGAAGATAGAAGGATTCTGAGCAATAGCTGGACACCTTGACTAGAACATCGAATTCTGCTTAGTTGCATAGTCCCCTTAAGGTGGTACAAGATTAATTACATGAACACACCAACTGTTCTATAAGACCTGACATGTGAGAGATTATCCCCTGATCCAATCAGTCATCAAATCCTATTTCTTTTCCTTCAGAAGGGTTGTAGTATATAACAGGAAACACATGTTGAGACATTTCTGCTATGTTCCCTGGAAAGTAGGCTTGAAAGCATTGTTCAGCAAAGGAAAAAAATGGGGTCCACATAGGGTGGGAAATAAAAACCAGCATCGAAGGTGATCAGACAGTGTGAAAGAGAAGTGCACTCAGAAACCCAGACCAAGGCTTGGAGCCAGAGTCATTCATTTGTTCACTTAGATAAAATCAGTTGGTACCCATGGTGTGCAAGGCAATGGATTAGGCCATGAAGAGAGGAAATGACGGTGGATGGACAGGATCTTATCTCAATGAACCTATGCTATTGGGGAGGTAAAAGCCATGAGCCATGTCCCTAAAACATGAGAGAACTCAGAAAGACGGTTGATCATGTCTTTCTAGAAAACACGTTGAATGGCCATAGTAAGCCATCTATTTTTTCCAAGCATTAGCTTTATTCACACACACACATACACACACACACAAAGACATACACACACACACACACACACACAGAATCCAAATGGTTGGTTTGTATAACATGATGAAGAAAATAACCTATTTTCTTTAGTGTTCAATTTTATACTCCCATCTTGGAATTAATCCCTCATTTTTGATTCCTCACAGAATCACTCACCTTAATCACTATGTATGACTCTAAATGATTTGTAACTATTTCAGAAAACTGTTTCTGTCATCCAAGAGTCCCTCTCGTCCTATGTGAGAGTAATTAGGAATGTGCTGAGGTTCTGACAGTGAACATTCGGTACCAAACTTTGAAAGCATCCTTGACCTTCCAAAGCAAAGTTTTTGGAACATACAACACATATTCGAAGTCCAAGGTGGTCTTTTTATTTTCTGAACTGGCCACATAACATTGCTATTTTGAGAGCAGAGGCCACAACTCTTCAGTAATGGATGCTATATTTTGTTTCTGGAAAGTCTTGTGATTACCGAATAGGAACAGGAGGATTGCTAGTAGGAGCTCCCTGAGTGGGAAAAGAGGAAGAAGAGGGAATAAGACATGAAAATGAGCAGAGTGTGGGGCGAGGCTGGCAGCTTGGGCCCCTGAGCAATGGGGAGATGGACCAGCAGGCCTCCTCCCAGGAGCCGCCTGGTTGGCGTCAGGATCTGGGGGAGAACATGCTCCTTCCTTTTGAGTTACCTGCTTGGTAGAATCTTTGGGCAGGATTGTTGAAGAGGACGTTTTAAGTAATCAATGGATGCCTCTCCTCCTGTCTCACCTCCCAGTCACTCCAAGGACACAAAGCATCAAACACTATGTTAAGGTAAAGAATCAGGAAGTACTTTAATTACATCACATATTAATATGGAATGTGCTTTCTGAACTAATTTCTTGATACACTGTGTGTGTGTGTGAAGGAGAGCAATGGCAGAGGTTTAAATTTAATAGGGGTCAACTCAAAACCAATTTTGGCCTGAAGTTGGAAAATTAGAAAATGCAGAAGTAGAAAGAATTAAATAACAGCATGTAATAAAAAATGTGGGGCTTACCTGGTGGCGCAGTGGTTGAGAGTCAGCCTGCCGATGCAGGGGACACAGGTTCGTACCCTGGTCCGGGAAGATCCCACATGCCGCAGAGCGCCTGGGCCCGTGAGCCATGGCCGCTGAGCCTGCGCGTCCGGAGCCTGTGCTCCGCAACGGGAGAGGCCACAACAGTGAGAGGCCTGCGTACTGCAAAAAAAAAAAAAAAAAAAAAAAAAAAAATGTGGATGTTCCCCATGAAAATATATACACTTTCTTTCCTATTAATTAGTTACTGTCTGGATCTTAAATCCCAACTTTAAGATAAAGTCAGAAATAAGAAAGTTACACTGATATTACCAAACAAAGCCTACTGGCTAGAAGGCAAATATGTACTCATCCCAGAGGTCCATATAAATAGACAGAAAGAGAACGGGTGACTCAAGCATGATTTTATCCTTGCTGCCTCCACGGCATCCAAGGTTATTATTAAACATCTCAGGGACAGGGTTGGAATTAAACAAATTGTCTCTAGGAATCTTTTTAAAAATTATTTATACATTTGAAGTTTATTATCTAAAGAGAACACCTAATACAGATGATAATATTGACACAATCCTGATTATTCCTACGGGACAGTACATAAATTCAGAGCTTAGCTTGTTTTCCTCTTTTTCAAGAAATATTATTTCTATTTATGTGTGCTATTATAAGGAGTAGGAGGATACTGGAGAATGAAAGCATTAACCCTGTAGCAAAGTAAAGACACACACTGATTAAAGGAAGTAGAAGAGGTTTAATATGAGAAAGAGATACTAAGGTGTTAGCCAAACAAAAGTAAGCCTGACAACATCAAGTGCTGGTGCAGCTGTAGCTATACAAGACTCTCAGACACAATTAACGGGATTATAATTTCGTGCAGCCACTCTGGAGGGCATTTTGGCAGAATCAGGTATAACTGAAAAGGTGCATGTCCAGAAATTCCACATTTCCACAACAAGCATCCAGAGAATGAGGTAATTAGGTCAATAATCAAACCCTATCAGGTACGCTTCTCTTCCTGATCAGTGTTCGGGGAAAATTTCAGAGGAAGGACACTCTCTGTGCAATTCCGAATGCCATTACACCACATTAGACGTAGTGTGGCGTCACAGTTGCCATCTTGATTGCAGACTTAGATATAGGTTCTTTTCCTGGCTCTGGCATTGAACTAACTGCTGCTTGACGTTGTGTAAATTATCTAATTTTTCTGTCTTAATTTCCTCGTCTGCAGCGTGTCAGCAATAGTAATATCCACTTCATAGACTTATTAAAAGGATTATTTAAGAAAACGTATGTAAAGCACTTAGGAAAGTTCCTAGACAGAGTAAGTGTTCAGTATATAGAGTTCTATAGATATAGCAATTGCAACTGTCAGTATACAGGCTTTTTTCAGACAAGCTGCTTAAGCATGTTGCCTATTAATTTTTTAATAGCATAAGCTATTGTCTTTAGAAGGCAAAGTCACCCTGAGGTTTTGGGCCACCCTCAGGAGTAAGGCATGGCTGCTGAGGGAAGCAGCAGTGTCGAAAGACAACGTCCTCAGCCACATGGACAGACAGTACTCAGCTGAAGACTAGGAGATCACCACGGCGTCTATAACGCTGGCAACTGCTGACGTGTTTGGACTTTAGCCCCACAGATACCCAGAGGGAAGCTTAAGGGTTACAGAGTTTCTCCTTCACCACTGCACACAACTCCTGAAGGAAGAGTCTAAAGTCAGCCAATAGGAAAGTGGAGATGATGATGGTGATGACGATGATGACAGGTCATACTATGTGCAGGCACTGTTCCCAGAAATTGACTATATTCTCCCTCATTAACCCCACAGCAATCTTTCGAGGTAGGTACTATTCTTATCCTCACTTTAAAGATGGGGTTATGGGAGGGACACTGAAAAATAAATTGCTCACAGTAACACAGTTAGTAAACAGTGGAACCAGCGTGTGCACTTAGATGGACTGGTTTCCAAGGTTCCTGGCTCTTAACCACCAGCAATGGGTCTGAAATCAAGAACCTAAATAGAGGCTAAAGGCATGGATCCTTTGCCAGAACCCATTACCCCATCTGCCAGATAGATCTTGGGAAAGAGTCGTTAAGCTACGTGGTAGAAGCTGGTTGTATTGAGTCTAAGCTGTGTTTGAGTGAGGCCATTTTTAAGTATTAGTGTTCAGCTGGTGCAAAGTGTGCAAATCAATGTTATAGTAGTTTAAGCTTGAGCTTAACAGGAAAATATTATTCTGATACTGCTGTTCTCTAGGAGAGAGTAGTCTTTCGCCATTCTTTTATATGCACATAATAATAATCATCATTTTAGAAAGCTGAGCGTGCAGAAGCTAAACCTACAGTTCATTTCTTTTTTAAGTAATCACTTTAAGTAGGCTCTTGCAGACCACTTAGCCAAGGGGAGGTCCTAACACACTGACATTATTGATAATGTGCTCGTCTATTCTTGACTGATTTCTTGTGTTGCTCTGTGCCCCCAACTGCTGCTATGAGCGTGCAATTTCCATTGACTTTGTAGAATTGCAAGTTGGTTGGCTTCTTGGAAGTAGAGAGGGAAAAGGCTAGAAACAGATCCTTGGCTGACACAGAAGGAAAAGAATGCTGCAAATTTGATGAATAATAACAGTCCTGTTTGGATGAAGCTGCCAGAAAATAGAAGCAAACAATCTTAAGATGGGTCAAGGCTACTTTCTACAGAGAATGGCAATGTAATGCTATCTGATGAGGGGAATGCATTTGTTTCTTTTCTCTCGTGCCTGCTAAGTTCTGTAGGATTGCAGGGGTTGGAAGAATAGGCAAGTTACAGATATGCAAGCTGAATGGCACCAGGAAGGGGGCACTGCACAATTCCACAGGTTAGGATGTAGATTCTTTGGCCAAAAGCAGACCGTTTGCAACTGTGTATGCTTGCAAGGGAAATAATGGCTTTCCATTAGTCAGTATGAGGAACCCTGACAATATATGTTTGAAAGGCTTTTTTTAAAAAAAATACACTGGGATTATTTGTTAGGTTGAAACACTTAGAAAATCACTTTTAGTAATGTGGCATGGAGAAAATTAATGTGTGTTCTTGTCCCTGTGCCGTGTTTCTGATTTTTCTTTTTCTGTCTACGTGAGGAAAACCCAGCATTAATGTCCTGATGCTTAGATGTTTAGGCATGGGGAGAAGGGAGTCCCAGAAGCCGGAGGAATATGGGTTTCAAACCCGTAAGATATTGAGCACGCACTGGACCGAATGATACTATTTAGATCAAGAGTGAACAGCATTAGTGGTTCATATCCTTTTTTTCTCAAAGTATCAGCGCTTTTTTTATTGATTGACCAGAAAGTTAACCTTTATTTACATTTATCATAAATATATGATAAATTTTTAAGTTAAATTTGTGAAAGGTTTGGTGTAAAGAAATGCTTACTTTTTAATCAAATAGATTAATAATTTTCTATATAATTTGGGTCATCAGTTTCATACTTAGAAATCCTTTGCTCATTCTAAAAATGGTTAGACCATTGTTCTTTCTTCGCAGTTTTAGTGCTAGTGATATTGATGGTGATGCTTTCATATTTTACACTCAATCCTTCAATGTGTCTGAAATTCTATCCTCAACCATGCTTATTTAAAACTAAGATATTTAGATCACATTAAAAAATATATACTTGTTGAATTCAGTTAGGAAGAGTGTTGATCCCGTTTTTCATGACTACCATCACCAACTTCAATCCAGGTAATATGCTTTTAAAAAATAAAACACACACAATCTGCACTGTTAAGTATTTTTCCTGAGAGAGCCTTTAAACTTTTCAGACATTCTGTAAGAAACCCAGTCTCTTTTAAACCCCAGAGAAATAACACAGAGCACTTAAAGATTACAATTATTATGTGATATGTTATTACCAACATTTTTCGCCAGGTAGCTGTAGTTTTAAAAAACAAAACAGTGCTGAATGTTGGTTGTATTAGTGCTATTTTGTGAGCTAGCCTCTGCACCCTTAAGATAAATTCTCAACTCTTGTCTGCCAGGCCACTGAGTACATTGTTGGTATCACCACTAACAACTAAAACAATAGCTCCTGCAATCAGAACAGTCCGGTACCCAGATTGCAAGCTCCCCCACTCCCATATGCAATATTACACACAGAAGTAAGCACAGCCTCTGTCTTCAACAAGAATTGAATGAGCACAAGAAAAAGTAAAGATAGCAGAGAGTAAGAGCGACATTAGGCTTTCCCAGGTTCTAAAATAAAAGTCTCAAAACCTGTCCCTCACCTTAAGCTACCTCTTCCTGCACAGGAGAGGAATTAGATGTTTTACGGAGAAAGGAAGTTTAAATTATAGAAAAATCACTGTCATTCCATCAATGGTCCTAATGGGGAATTGCTTATTCTAAGAATGTGGTTCACTCCACTTTTACATGAAACCCTTAATAAAGTATGGCTGTAACTTCTTTGAGGGAAGTCAACTGGCCCACGCTGTCTATAATTACACCCTAAAATATCCTATTACATTCAGAAAAAAGATTTAAATCCATACGAATAAAAAGTAGTCAGATGGGAATGACCTGAGGCTGTCCATCACATAATCCACAGAAAGAAATCAAAAGTTTTACAGAGAAATCTCACATATAGCATTTGTGGATTACTGGACACATTTGTTCTTAAGTTAATTATATATTAAAATATACCTAGTTCTCTCTCAACAGTATGGATTTATCTATTCTCAACAAACGGTTTAGCTGTCAAAAATAAATGTTGCCATTAATTTTAAACAAAAGACGAAAGGGAATTTTGGTGAGTATTACTGTAACACCAAGAGCAATTATTATGTACCAGACTTTGGACTAGAACAGGTGTCCCCAACCCCCGGGCTGTGGACCAGTACCGGCCCATGGCCTGTGAAGAACCAGGCTGCACAGCAGGAGGTGAGTGGCAGGCTTGAGCAAAGCTTCATCTGCCGCTCCCCATTACTCCCCATTGCTTATATTACCGCCTGAACCATATCCCCTCCCCAACCTCCGTCCATGAAAAACTTGTCTTCCAGGAAACCGGTCCCTGGTGCCAAAAATGTTGGGGACCGCTGGTCTAGAAGATTCCTTTCCACCTCTGGATGTCTACCAGCACACCAGGTGTGCAGCTTTCCTTACACGATTCTTCCATGACAATGCTCATCACTCTGGAGTGTGAAAACACTCTGTATTTATCTTCTCATTGTATTGAACACATGTGACTAGTGTGTGGACGAGTTAGTAAATCTCAGATATCGGTTACCTGTGCTTTCGCGATAGAAAGTAGCCAATCCTGGAATTAAGTCATTTCTAAAGGCTCTTTGAAGACAGTCACTTTGTGAAAGAGGTGAATGGCTACGGCAGATGATGTGACAATAGGCCGCAGTGTCAGCACGAAGTTCCAGAATGGAATTGTCCTCACGTGAAATAGCTATAGAAGAGAATCATTTGTCTCCCTAGTCATTAATGCACAGAGGCACACCAGCTGAGGAAACTGCAGCAAACCGTTAGGAGGCAAAGGAAAACTTGATTTAGTTCATTTTTTTTTCCATGAACATGTTTCCCCGGAAAGGTATTCAATGGTACACACATGGATGTCACAGATACGGGCAGATGTACAATTGCATTGGAATGTCTGGTCTCCCTGTGTGAGTGGGCTGTGGTTTTGATCCAGGGGCCCCCAGTGAAGATGCAGATGTGGATAAAGGAATACTCCGCAGACACACTGGCTAAAATGCAGGGCTCTGGGAGAACTCCTGATTACTTCCCTCTGCATTTCTCCTGTATTCAGGAGCACAAAGATTCTCTGCTTGACCAAACTCTACTCAGGCACTTCTGAACTCTTCTCAAAGAGGCCCTGTCTGGGGGACTTCCATGCTCATCTGTGTGTTGTCCAATTTTAGCAAGAATCCAGCTCCGTCAGTTTACCAGAATCTCCCATCCTTGCTCTCTGGTTATCCTTGATATTTGATCAGGTTTCTCCTCCACCCTCCTTATCCCTCGTGTTTCTTCCCAATAATTTTCCATCCACTGACACCACCCCCGCCCAAACACACACACACACACGTCCCGCTCCTTAGGTATAAGTTCCCACTTTTCCTTGTGTTTGGAATTGAACCCTATCTCTCTCTCCTACTGCAAAACCCCATTGCAGTTGTTCCTCTTTGTCTCATGATAGCTCCCTTTGAATAAAGTTTGCTGCCTATCTTTTTTCAAGAAATCTTTTTAACAGGGGAATGAATTTGACAGAATCAACCAAATTACTGAACACCCACTCTCCCACCCACCCCCCTGATAAAGGACTTTCTGAAAAGTAGCAAAGATGCTTCTCATCTGTGAAGCCTCTGCAGCTTGCAAGCAGGTGTTGGACGTGGCTGGATGGTACCAAACTGAGATCATATTCTGGACCTTGGCCCAATAAATAAGCACTTTCATATATAAGCATATATATAAAGAGATTCTGAGCCCACTGGACTTAACTCTTTTAGTGTTTCCCTGCTTATTTTCTTTGCATGGTTGAGACCTAAAAGATACACATGCCAACACCACCAAGGTCTGAAGCGTCCTTTTCCTGTTAGTGCCCTGTGAGTACAGAGACTAGAATAATCTTCATAAGCTGCAGTGCAGATGTACCAGATTTGTCTGCCAAATGTCACACGAAAGCAGAGGAATTTGAGAGGATGGGTTGTCATCAAATAGGGGCAATGACTTATTTATTCACTTGGAAACTCCCAGGGAGTTTTCTGGATCAGTGAAAACAAGCCAAGATCGGTTTACCAACATGTTCTTAAAGGTCACAGATGATTTTGAGGGCTTGTGTTGAAATGAATGTGCTTGGTAATCAAGTGCATAAAATATTTGTTTCAAATCACTTCTCGTAAGTCACCACTCATCCAGGTGGAGATTAATAAGTATAGGGCCATTTAGTGAGTCCTACTGTATGCAGAGAACATGTATCAGGAGGAACCTATACCAGATCGCTCGTGAGGAAGAACTGAATAATAAAGGGCTGGAAGGAAGCTTGTTGCAGGTGGGTCCTGACATGAACGATGCAATAGAAATGGGAGATCAGAAGACATGCCTAGGAAGAAGGAAGCCCATCCTAGGGCATGGGGACCAGGGAGAGGCTGGGGTGAGGCTGAAGCCACAGGTTAAGACAAGCTGGTGCTCAAGCCGGCTTCAGAGTTACTGAGTATTTGTTCTAACACTTAGTAGCTTTGTCATAAGGAGACAATATTATTTAGACTCTCTAGGACTCAGTTTACCTACCTGTGGGAAAATCAAAATATTATAGTAGACTTATTTCACAAGTTTGTTTTAAAGATTAAATGTAGAACTACATATGAAGCACTTTGCGCAGCTCCTGTAACATAACAAATGTACCCCCAGCAAGCCAGGGTTATTAAGTGCTTTCTAATTAGAAAAGGTTATTCACATTTGGAATAGCACTGTTTCCTAGCTCTAAACATTTCCTCTTGTGATTCCCTCTATCTGGAGAATAGAGCTTCAACATATAAATTTTCAGGGGGACACAATTCAGCCCAAGATATTGTCTTAACCTGTTTGTTTGTCCACCTTTGCAAATATTTTTTGGCCATATTTTGGGGGGACTATTTTTGGATTCTCTACTCTCTATCAGTGATCTATGTTTCTATCCTTCTGATAATACCACACTACTTTGGCTACTATTGCTATATAATAGCCCTTCATATCTAAACAATGATTTCTCCCACTGTATTCTTCTTTTTCAAGATTGTTGGAACTACCTTAGGGTCTGTTCATTTCCACATTAATTTTAGAATGAGCTTGTTATGTCTACAAATATCTTGCTGGGATTTTGATAGAAATTACAGTAAATCTGTAGATTAATTTGGAAGGACTGACATCTTTACTACTTGAATCTTCTAATCCATGAACACATTGTATGTCTTCATTTATTTAGGTGTTCTTTGATTCCTTTCTCAACATTTTGTAATTTTCAGTGTACAGATCCCGTACATGTTTTGTTAAGTTTATATCTGGCATTTAATTTTCCTTGGAGTGTTTATAAATGGTAGTATGTTTTTAATTTTGCTTTCTATATGTTGATTGTTAGTATATAGAAATGTGATTGAATTTTGTGAGCTGATCTGGTCCTGAGATGTCACTGAAGTTACTGATTAGCTCTGGAAGGGTTTTTGCTTATTTTTTGTTTATTCGGGTATTTTTTGTTTGTTTCTTTTTCAGATTCCTTGGGATTTTTATGTAAACAATTATGTCACCTTCAAATAGGAACAGTTTTATACCTTTATTTCTAATCTGAATGCCTTTTGTTTCTTTTTCTTGCCTTCTTGCAGTGGCTAGAACTTCTAGTACTATGTTAAATAAGAGTAGTTAGAGTGTGTGTACTTGCCTGGTTCCCAATCTGAGAGGCAAAGTCTTTCACCATTAAGTAGGATGTTAGGTGTAGAGATCACGCCTCACTGGGCTCTGCTGATACCAGAGGGGCAGGGAGGAGAACTGACTAGCCCTGCTTCCAACCACCTTGTTATTAAGTAAGTCTCCTTGGTGCTAGGTGGGGATGGAGGTTCAGCCTAAGGCTAGATCCTGCTGCCACTGTGCTGGCAGGGGAACCTGAGCACGCTTCGTTTTGCAGGATGGGGTCGGGGGGGGTGAAAGGTCAGCTCTCTGCTTGGTCCCACCAACACTTCCAGGTGAGGGGAGAGGAGCTCACTACCAGTTTCTAGAGGAGTGCAGCGAGGGTACAGCTTTCACAGGTATTTGGATGATGTGGGGAGGGAGGGGGAGAGGGGTATTTCCAAAAAGGTCTTCTGTTGATAGGTCGCCCTTTCTCAGTCCTTTGGTTATAGGAGAAACAGGCTTTTCTTTGGGGTTTTGTTTTTGGGGGGTTTTGTCACTGCCTATTGGTGATTCTGGAGAGAGGCTCCTGCTGGGCATGCAGGGTACTGTCCAGGATATATAAGAACAAAAAGGAAACTCAGCACAAGTCACTCTGCAACTCGTGTCCCAGAGACCCTACACAGTCCACCTTCTACTTTCCATCATCTTTCAGAGTCTGTTTTGTTTGTTTGGTGTGTTACGTCCAGCATTTTTATTTGTAAAAAGGAGAATTACAGGCTACACTGTTTTGCTGCAATGGGAGATTCTTGCCAGTGTCCTTTTAACATGCGGCTTCCTCCTGCCTCTCCAATCTCACCCCCTGCGATGCTTCTTCTCACTCATCTCCTCCTGGCCACAGCATCATCCTCACTCTTCCTCCAACATGTGAGGAAGCCCCACCTCAGGGCCTCTGCAGCTGCTGCTTCCTCTGCCTAGAGCCATCTCCCTCTAGATACTCACATGCCCTCTGCTCTCTGTTCAAGTAGCCTCTTCCATATAAGGTCCTCTCTAAGGAACCTTCATATAATAGCAAGCTTCATCCCGGTATCTGGGGCCCGCACTGCCATGCTTTATTTGGAATCGTAGCAATCATCACTACTGGACGTGCTATGTCCTTACCTGTTTATGATCTGTCTCCTGTACTAGATGAAGGGCAAGCACCTTGTGTCTGTTAGTTCCCTCAATAATATGAGTCCAGTGAATGAATAAATGAGATAGAAATTATCTTTCCCATTTTCAAATGGCAAACGAAAGTAGAAACTCAAGTGTAGAGAGATTAATTGCCCTGTATGAGATTTGCTTCTTGGGGGAAGAACACTGCCTTGCACACATAGAGAGTAAGACTCTTTCCTCATTCCTGCTTCTCGGATATCAGTTAATTGACTGGACAGTCGCAAGCTGAGTGTGTTTAAAATGTCGCCCTGACAGCTCTGCAGGGTGTGTCCAACGCCCATGGTTCCCACAGTCAGCAAAATCCTGTCTAGACCTCCACCTACCGAAGCCATCCTAGAAAAACCTTTTGAGAAAGCATTTGCCTGGGGCAATTCACACCATTTCCCAGGCACACATTTGACTGTTTAATGTCAATACTCAAGCATCTACGTGCTACATAATATTCATTACTTTATAATTATATTTCAATTTCAAAGATGTTCATTCTATTTGTTTTCAGGGAATCTCTTTTGAAACTTGTCAAGTAATTAGTTGATCAGCTTACCTTTCAGCATCAAGTGGTATTTTATCTTAATCTAAGATGTCTTTAATAACAAGGTATCAGTGATGTGATAATTCAATTCAGAAGGCTCCAGAGACTGACTTACATTATATTCGTCATACAAAAGCAGAGACTTACTCAAGTGGAATGTGAATATCTGCGTTCAGTTATATTTAGCACTGTGAATAAACTATGCATTGAAGATATAACAAGTACTTCTAAACATAACATGTATAGTATATGAAAATAAAGCGTGTAATATTTGTTTAATATAATAATACAACTATTTCATGATATAGTTCCTTTTTGTCTTATGTTTTGAAGACTTAGAACCAAATTTAATTTAATAATCAATTCATTTCGGGTGTCTGCAAGAACCACATCTTCTGCACCTTTTTAAATGGACTTTACACTTTTACTCTCTCTCCTCCCAACCTCTTCCTCTTCCCTCCCTCCCTCCATTTTTTCTCTTTCCTTCCTTTCTTTCTTTCTTTCTTCCTTTCTTCCTTCCTTCCTTCCTTCCTTTCTTTCTTTCTTTCTTTCTCTTTCTTTTCTCCCTTCTTTCATCCTTTTAAACTCCTCAAACATCTTAAAACATTTTAAATCTTTCTTTAACTCTTTTTTAAACTTTTTTTCCTTTTGCTTTCTTTGGCTGCATTGGGTCTTTGTGGCACATGGGATCTTTGTTGAGGCACACAGGATCTTTTCGTTATGGCTCGTGGTCTGCTCAGGCTTCTCTCTAGGTGTGGCATGCAGGTTTTCTCTCTCTAGTTGTGGCGTGCGAGCTCCAGCACACATGGGCTCTGTAGTTTGTAACATGCAGGCTCTCTCATTGAGGCACCTGAGCTCAGTAGTTGTGGCATGTGGGCTTAGTTTTCCCGCGGCATGTGGGATCTTAGTTCCCTGACCAGGGATCAAACCTGCGTCCCCTGCATTGGAAGGTGGATTCTTTACCACTGGACCACCAGAGAAGTCCCTCTTTAACTCTTTTTTTTTTTTTTTTTTGCGGTACGTGGGCCTCTCACTGCTGTGGCCTCCGCGGCATGTGGGATCTTCCCGGACTGGGGCATGAACCCGCGTCCCCTGTGTCGGCAGGCGGACTCTCAACCACTGCGCCACCAGGGAAGCCCCCTTTTTAACTCTTAAACATCTTAAATTCCTCCAATGCATCATTTTTCATATATAATATGCTTATTGTACTTTGAAATAAATGTTATAAATGTAATTAAAAATTGGCTCTACCAAACAATCTGATTTCTCTACAGAAACCTAATTGGACATTGTAGGTTTTAAGGGTTGAATGAACTCTCTCATATCTTGCATTGGTATTTGGGGTACCAAGAAATAAAACTATCTGATAAACCTACCTCCTTTATTTTAGAGAGCCCATGCAGGCGTGCAATACCCGCTAAAATATAATGATTGCTTAGCTTGTTTGGGATATTCTCTTAGTGTTCATCTTTTGAGGAGTGTGAAACAAGTATTTGGACAGGTATTAGGTGTTTAGTTATAATCTCCCATCATAACTGAAACGTGGGATTTGAAAATTATTGTCCTAGTATTAGGACTATTTCTTACTAGTGGTAAGCAACAGAGACTTCCAAGAAATTGTATAAAACACAGGAAAAGAGCGAAGCTTAGAGGCAGAAACACCTAATACACAGACCGTAAATCTAGAATCCTGGGTTCCACTCCCAGAACCCTCACTCACTACATTGGGATCTTATACAAGTTAGTTATTTGTGCAAGGTTTCCCCGTGTGTAACACGAAAAGCATAACATCAGCTGCTTCATGGGATTGGTATGAGGTTTAAATGTGTTAATCCTCAAAATGCACCTGGAACAGTGTCTGGCACATAAGTGTTAGCTGTTATTATTTCTGAGTAGAAGTTGACCTTATAAGGCAGCAGCGTCTATGAGCCAGGAGACCTCAGTTACATTACCCTACAAGCAGGTCCCCCAATGGCACAACAGAACAAGAATCAGAAGCTACTGAATATGGTTAAAGGAGGGCATGATCTCACCACTGTATCGTTTTTAAGCAACTGTACTGATTCTGAATGTGTCTTGTTCATTTCCTTACTGAGTCTTATCAGGAATGCTTTTACTTATGTATTCATTCAAAACATATTTACTCTCCTGTATGCAGGAGAATAAATAAACCTACAGGAATTCTCCTGTAGGTTCTGTGGGAAAATCCAAGATGTAATAGATTCTACCTACAAAGGTGTATGGCTAGTGCCACAGGAAAAAGTAGAAAATTAGAAAGATGGATGGCTAGATAAATGATAGATAGATGCACACACACATACACACATACATGCAAAGATGATAAATAAAGGTCAAGCCTAAGATATAAAGGTCAGATCTTCATCCAACTACCTATCAGCTCCCCACAAAGACCAGGATTTTACTGCCCCTTGCCCTACTTCTTGGGAAGTTCTTAGAAATATCTATTTATTTTTGTTGATGATTGATCAATGTTCACCTTTGATATTTCTAATTGTCTATTTATGGTTAGCTAAACCCACCAAGCTGTTTGCTTCTCTGCGGACAGATTTTGCTAAATCGATGCTCAGATTCTGCCAGCAACGTGGAGCAGGCATGTCTTTGCTTTTGCAAACACTCCGACGCCCTCCAGCCCCTCACAGTTGGATTGTTTCTGGGATTAGTGGCCGGCCAAGGCCCACCGTGTCCACCCAAATCATACCCCCTCCCAGTTTCACCCCTGCTGAGCTTCAGGCCACAGGCAGGAATTGCCTGGGTTGCTAACCCATGCTGCACTGAGGGTCTTGGTTAGTGATACGTGGACTGTTAGAGATCCTGGCTTGCTGGAGACGTTTTGTTTATGGGGTGGGTGGGAGCAGGGAAGGGAACCCTGCCAGCAGCTGTATTTGCCACTTTTGCCTGACGTTTCAGTGGACGAAACTTCCCTTGCAGCTTTCTCCCAGCACAGATCGTTCCTGGGCCCTCTTCTCCCTTGTATCTCCTTGCCCTGATGTCTGCTGCCCCCAGGACCCGCCTGTTTCCACCCTCTTGGGTTGGGTGCTGCTCTCAGCTCCTTTCTTTCTTTGTAACTCTTAATGATCTTTTCTCTGTGACTCTCATCCTCAATTATGTTCTCAAAAGGCAAAGTCTGTGCATATGTACACAACCGGGGGACTGTCTTCTCCTTGTTTTTCTTATGATTGTGCCTGTGAATAAAACCCTGAAATTATCAATTGGATAATAGAGCCACGCCGCTCTTCCAAATGGTTGAGTCAAATTGGCTCTGGCTTCAAGTAGTATTATCATTAATAATAACAGTAATAACCCTTCCCTCAGTCGAATATTTACTAGCACAAAATAGCATGGTAGCCCCCAACTCGGGACGTATCCAGGGGATTGCTGTCTGGACAGAATCCTCTAGAAAGGAGATGCCTGGAGGTGTTGCAGGAAGGGGGAACCCTTCCAGGGCCCAAGAGTGGGCTCCTGTCTAACACTCGGAAATGAATTGTCCGAGGAGACACACGTGCTGACAAAGCAGGAGAGTTTATTGGGAAGGGGCGCCCGGGTGGAGAGCAGCAGGGTGAGGGAAACCAGGAGGACTGCTCTGCCACGTGGCTCTCAGTCTCGGGTTTTATGGCGATGGGGTTACTTTCCGGGTTGTCTCTGGACAACCACTCTGCCTCAGGGTCCTTCCTGGTGGTACATGCCAGGCTCAGCCAAGATGGATTCCAGCGAGAAGGATTCTGGGAGGTTGGTCAGACATACGGACTGGCACCTCCTCCCTCCTTTTGACCTTTCCCCAGTTCTTCCGGTTGGTGGTAGCTTGTTAGTTCCACGTTCCTTACCAGGAGCTCCTGTTATAAGAGAACGCATGCAAGTGGCTACTATGTTGCCTGGCCAGGGTGGGTGCTTTCAGTCTGTGTTTCCCCTCACAGAGGGAGAGGGACCTGCCAAGGAAGGGTCCCATCCACATTCCTCGCAGCTCTGGTCTTTCCTCAGGCCCTCCTTCTAGTACCGGTCTCCCTGGCAGCCCAAGTCCTTAATGATCCTTCTCCTCCTGACTGTATTTACTGTCTCTTACACTCATTTGTCACTTTACAACGCTGCCTCAGATTGTTACTGGTCTTTTAATGTGCGTCCTGTCCCATTTGATTTGGTGCCTCACCCCAATTCCCGCCTTCTACTCCTATAAGATTTAGGTCTATCAGAGGTAGCTACTGTGCCTTAAACTTCTAATAAGGGTCCTAATTAACTCAGATGGTTTCCTTTGTACCCTCCCATCAAGGTAGTGTCCACACATCGGAAAGAATTTGTTACAGTTGTCGCTGTTGGTGACACCACTAATAATATGACCAACGTGTACTCATCACAGATATGACTCTGTGCCCAGGGGTAGGCTGAGTCCTTAGAGAGCCTCACCTGGTTAACCCTTGTTATGGCAATAATCCTTATTAATTCAAGAGATGGGTAATATTCCCCCCATATTATAGGTGTTGTAACTAACGTTCAAAGAGGTTAAGTAAATCCGTCAGGGTCATGACCCCAGCAGTTTTTAGAGCTGGTCCAAACCCAAGTTCAAAGTTCTTAACCGCCATGCTACTGTGATGATAATGATAAAAGTAATCTGTAGGATGCATTCTCTCCCGACAGGCTCTATCCTGTGCATCACGTAATTCTATCCCGTAACACTGAAAAGAAGAAAACAGGGCAAATTATGAAGGAAAACGTGACCCTGGACATCCAGGAGTCAGAAATAATTGTCAGATTCCTTAAGTATCAGGATGACCGTGGCAAGGTGGCCACCATTACTGCGGAGGCTATTTGAAGAATTGTGGAAGCGAGACCAGCGGTTCTCTTTTATGATGTTTAATTCAGTGGGTGAAAGAACCTCAGTTCGTGACGTTGCTCTGGCCCCAGCCTGCACGGAGCTGGCGGAAGAGGGAACAGATACCTCTCACCCTTCCCAAGGCACCGTCTCTTCTATTCATCTATTGAGGTTGGCACAGCCCTGCTTCTGAGCTCGCCTCTCTGCTGACATGGAAATCCTCTCCAGTCCCTGTGAAATACTTCCAAGCAAAAGTATTTCCTTCAACAATATTTATCTTTCTCTAATCCCAGCAATACTCTTTTCTATACGCCATGCCTCCTAGGCATGGCATAAAATGTTTAGAAGCTTAATAAACCATCATTTTTTCCTGTATATTCCGGTTACATTATCAGAGGTCCTTGGTGATAAATGCTTTCCTGGTATTTATCCCGGCACTTTTGTGACCATCATTTGTAAAGCTTTCTTTGTATTCTGTTACCTTCAGCTGTGCTTCTCTGTCACTTGATTGAATATATTGCATTCGTTTGGGGCCTATTGTTGAATGACGAAGGAATTGATCCTTTAGCAATTACCTACTTATTGGGGCCAAGCAAGGTCAAGGATATTGCTGGAAATGTTTTAATGCTGGTAAAATCGAACCAATAAGAATTCCTTGTCTGTCATTTTCCCTTAGATATTAAATGATGAAATTAAATAAAATATGATCGTGCCATTTTGGGTGATTGACAATATCTTCCTCTGATTTCTCATTACTTCCTTATTGTTTCGTCAGGTTTTCCTTTGTTTAATTGGCGTTGCCGGCTTTCGCTGCTTGGTTGTAAGGTCTCTCTTGCTAGGATTTCCCTTCCTTCTCCTCCACAGATCCATCGTGCAGCCAGGGGAGGCTGGCGTGACTCACCTTTCACATTTCCCACTTTCCCTGCTGATGGGGATTTGTTGACATTTTCTGCAAACCCCGTTGCTATTATGAATTGAAAACTAGATTTCAAGCTCCAGCACGCTCAGAGTTAAGCTGCCTTGAAAAGGTGGAAAAGAAATAAATGGGAAAAACGTAAAGATTTAGATCAAGAGTCCATTTGTAACAATAAAGCAATCGCATCGCCCAAAACACAGCCCTCAAAAGCATCCTCTACTGCCGTTATACCAGGGGGGTTTTTCCCTTTCAGAACTTTCTAAAGCTAGACTCCTTTCACTTCTTAAGCTACTGATTGTGAGCTCAGCTAATAAACAGATCACTTTTATTATCATGATCATTATTGTAATTCATATATAGTTAGTTATACAGGAAAGAAAAGCCTTGTAGATAGGGAAACATTCCTTGTAAACTTTAAACACCCTTTAAAGGGTGTTTAAAGGGTGTTTAAAGGCATTTTTGTGGTTTTGAAACAGAAGTGAAACCAGTTACTTAGAATCCCTTTGTGTGTATCTGCCGATATCCAAGTGTCACAATTTTGGAGAATCCGACGCTCTTTAAAGTATTACCTAAATTGTAGTCTGTTAGATTCTAAGTTGACAATTCTTAAGTCTCCATTCAAAGAGATCTAACCCTATGTGATCCATACAAACACATACCGTGTAAACACCAAAGTGAAGGCCAAGGCTAAATAAAGGACATTTATCTTTATACACGGGTGGGGATGTAGGTAAACTGTGTGATTCTACATCCATGTAAAGTCATACACACACACACACACACACACACACACACACACACACACACACACACACTGATGCCCCTCGTGATTGGTTTAGCCTGTGTCCTGACACTGGGTTTCAGAAGATTTTCAGACCCATCCAAATGTTTGATTTTTGTAATTATTGTTGGGATTTTTTTTTTTATCTTGCTCTACATGGAAAATAAAATTGTGATTGAGAGAGTTGGGTCCCAGTGGTCCTGTCTGCGCTCTGCAAATGGTTCCATGTCACTCCCTGCATCACAATATAGGAGCCACTGAGCTTGGCTGCAGCTAATCCTCTGAGCCCGTTAATAAGCTTAGGAGCACGTTCACTGAAGGCTGACGGGCTGGGCACAAACAGGGAGAAAATATCTACTGGGGGAAGCTGAATTGGTTTTAATCATCTGCTAATCACCAGTAATGAGACCTACTCTGGGGAAGAAAAGAAAAACAGATAGTCGAAGGGAGGTTTTGTTCTTCACAGCAGAGTAACAGGGAATGAGAGGGCAGCTGTTATTAGGAAAGAAAAGATAGAAAGAAAGAAGGGATTTGGCCAGAGCAGATGAAGCGTCCTCTGCAGCGCTCCGTTTTGTTAGCTGAGTGTTTCTTTCATTCAGTCTCTGAAACTTCAGATCTTGCAGGCTCCCTGACAGCCCACCTCGAAGATATTGCTTCTGGAAGAAAGGAGCCTCCCCCTGGCATCCTCCCCGCCACCACCCTCTGCGTTTGCTGCACAGCACTTTACAGGATATCTTAGCTGGAGGAGAGAAGGAAAGGCAATGGCAGTTCTGGATTGGCACCAAAAGAAAACTGGGTGTGTACAGGGGAGGGGGTGTGTGCAGAAGGCTGGGTGAGGGCAGAGAGACCCCTGGTCATGAGGGCGAGGCCTGACAAGGAATCCAAAAAGGAAGAATCAGTTGTAAAATGTCAGTCCTAGTCGAATTGGGTAGATGGTCTTTTTAAGTCCTAGGCACTGTGTTTCAGGAAATTCAAGTGCGGTTATGACTTGTATGCCATTTTGGACGCTGTCATTCAGGGACCCTTTCTTCAAAAGTTCAAACTCTTGCCGTTGCTAATAATACAACCATATTTAAAGCAGAGGATTAGGAACGCTGTCATCCACTGGACCAATGTTCTCCATGACAAGTTAATAATATACTCACTTGAATCATATTTCTGGAATAATTAACATAATGACTGAACTATGACAATAGTTTCCCGGTCCACAATGACTCTTCTTCTTCAAACACTCCTGTAAGCTGTGCCAGGGTGAAAACCCCAAAGCACAGAATCTGTGCTTTGTCCCCCTACCCTCTGTCCCCAGCTCAAAAATTTCCATCAGCTTCATATTGAAATCTAAACCCTGTCCCTGCATTCAAGTTTCATCATATTCTGGCCCTGTTCTCTTCTTCCTGTCCCATGGTCTACGCCTCTGCCCACATGGGCACTACGTCTGCCAAAGCCAGGGCTTACTGTTTCCGTATAGCCTGGCCTGACTATTGCTTTTGATTTTTACCAATGTTTAATAGTTCGCAAGGAAGAGCCTTCCCCCAGACGAGACAGTCTACCCCTTCTCTCTGAGCTGTCATGACAATTTGCTTTCAAGCATCCTGCAGCACTAATCGTGTTCTCCAGAATCACAGCGATTTCTGTACAAGTCTCTTCTACTCCAGGGCAGTGCCATTTTTCTTTGCATCCTTCACACCATCTAAAACCAGCCAGTATATAGGAAATTCTCCATTTCTTGAAATATACTGAATATTAAGACCTCTAGCAGAAGAAATCAAGTTAAGATTCTAGCGTTTTGTAAATATATATTTAAATGGTTAGTTGGGACTCTGGGTATAAGAAACAAGACAGACTTGAATGTTCATATTTATTTTTATTTGTTAGTCATTTATATTCATTATTCCAGCTAGAGGCAATGAGTTGAGACTGGGAACAGCAGAGTAAAACTATAAAGTATATTTTAGAGAAAAACAGAAAAAGCAAAGCTGGTGGAAAACATTTACTGAACATCTGAGTCATCATTTCATAAAACTCTTCACACAGTACCCACAAGTGCTGAGCCTTTGAGAGCTAAGGGCATGCAGTCTCTGCCTTAGGGGAGATTGCAGTCTTAGAAGAAAAGGAAACCATGTAAACAAAATGGTAGCCATCAGTGCTATCACACGGCACGAGCCTGCAAACACCCTGGCAGTCCTGAGGGAGCTTCCTTCGGGAGAGCTTCAGAGAAGAGGTGACCTGGGAGTCGCAGTCTTGAACCCTAAGAGATTTCCAGGAGAAGAAAGCTAGGACTTCCAAAAAGAGGAAAGGTAGAGGCATCAGGAAATCACAGATGTCACTGTGCTTGTGAGAGGGATGCTGAATCATCTGGTGTGGGTAGAGGGGATTTGTAAGGTCAGCATCAGAGTTCAAAGAGGTAGACACTGGGCACAATATTAAGTTCTATCTCTGAGCCTCGTGATGAGCAAATCCAGGGGGGAAGACATAAAAGCCAGCATGACTTCTCTTCTGATCGCTGCCCATCTTAGCTACTCTGGAGTCTGTGTTCTAAGGACAGAGAGTCCTCCCATCCAAGGACCAGCCCACAGTCCCTTTAAAGTGTGCAGCAGAGACCTGAGCACTTAGTGAGCACTCAGGGTTTATGTGCTTGTCACTAACATTGTCATTGTCATCATTTATTTCCAATACTCAGAAAAGTTGAAAAGGAAAGTAGCTAAATTCCTTTATTTTAAAGGAGTGGATTGGGGTCCAGTCAGAGGAAGGGACTTACCAAAGATCAATAATTAATGGTAGTGACACCTTTTATTAGCATAAGACATTTCAAAAGGCTTTGACTTCCATTGTCTCAGACATGGACCATGTGAAGTAGGGTGTACAGCTACCATTAGCTGCAACCTGCAGATGATGTGCTGGGTACCCGGTGCTAATCAGAGGCCAAGGCAGAATTTGAACTCAGGTCCTGCCCCAGTGACCACATCTCCATCAGTCAATACATCTGCATTCTTTCAGCAATTGAAAGGTGAGACCTATCCAAGCCCAGTATTTATGGAGTTTCAATTTAAGTTATTAAGGAGAGTTAGGTTACTGATAAAATTAAGCATTTAAAATGCTGGTTAGGGACTTCCCTGGTGGTCCAGTGGTTAAGACTCCACGCTTCCACTGCAGGGGGCACAGGTTCGATCCCTGGTTGGGGAACTAAGATCCTGCATGCCATAGGGCATGGCTAAAAATTAAAAATAAATAAATAAATAAAATGCTGGTTACATGGGTAGGCAACATTCTACTGTTGTGAAACAATGGATTGGCCAGAATACTCATTCTGGGGCTTAATTTATGTTTAGTGGCCATACAGAATGCTAGGGCAAGACAAGACCTACAAGCTCATATGGTATCTCCTAGTTTAAACACACTGCAGATTTGGGAACTGAATTCAGAGACACGAAGTAACTTCCCCAAAGTCACACAGCAAGAATATGGAAGATTCTTCCTCCTTACACTGCACCTCCTTGCCTGCCTAGGAAGATACAAAGCAGAACAGAGAATGCCAAGTGCAAAAAGAGCTGCCCCATCTACAAGAGCAATTAAGGAGATGCAGAAAGAAGCACAACCCCCTTCTTGAAGGAAACCAGGGAATGCCCAGAGCACCCTGGAAACCCAGTAGGACCCTGTGGGGCTCCTGGGCACAAAAGTCTTTCTGTGTCCCCCATTTCTTGATTACAGGAAATGGGCTTCATTCAGCCTCCATAACCTTCCCTGAGTTCCAACAGGCAGGTTCAAACAGTTGCTAATTAGGGAAGGGAGGGGATGCAGAGCCCAGGGAGGAACAGTCAAGAGAAACAATAGCGCAGCCATGGAACAGGGTCCTGGTTCCTCCTCGAGGGATACACATAACAATATGTTTGAGCTCTTCTGCAGATACTGAAACCCCCTCCAGGTGGGAGAAGTTAACTGTCTGCTGCCCACAAGCACGGAGACCCCAGACCAGTTGGAACCAGGAGGTTGATGATGCTGACTCCTGATTACCTCACCACCAACCAATCAGAAGAGTGTCCATGAGCTGACCACGCCCTCTTTGAACCATTACTGTAAAACTCCTCACAACCGGCTCCAAGTTGGGACACACAGTCTTGAGGGCATTAGCCCACTGTGGCCCCCTTTGCCAGGCAAAGCAATAGAGCTCTTCTACTGCACCCAAAACTCTGTCTCCGAGATTTAATTCAGTGTTGGGGTCCAGAGGCCAGATTCGGCATCAACTTTCAATCCTAACTGAAAGAAACTGCCTAGAAAAACACTTCTAGGATTTAGAAGCCAAGGCTCTTGATTTTGCTTTTATATCAACCAGTTTCCTGTGTGTGGCCCTTAATCAGCCCAAGACTCAGTTTCCACTTCTGTAAGATGACAATGAAAATAACACCTGCCCTGTCTACTTGTACTGGGTTGTTGTAACCCTGTAAAGAACATTCTAAAGGTAAACCTGAGGAAGGAGCAGGGGATGGAGAAGCTGAGGTGATACCTGAGCCAAGGGCCTCAATGGGATTAGAGGGGAGAGGTTGAGAAGAGATGGTAGACCCCTGCCCATGGCAGAAAGACCTATGCAAATGCCCTTGAGTGAGATGGGAGAGACAGTGCCTGGAGAGAGCTGTGAGCAGGACCTCAGCCAGAGGGTGAGCTTGGGGCAGAAGGGCTGGACCTGTTGCCAAAGGCTGGGCTTCTACCCTGAAAGCTGTGAGGTGTCTCTGGGAAGTTTAAGATGGGGAAACTCACATTAGCTTCAGGTCTTTAGAAAGATCGCTCAGGCAACAACGTCAATGTTGAATTTGAGGAGACAGTAAAGGCAAGGCCTGATGGAGAAATCTCCTGAGGAATGTCTATAGAAATGAGGGAAATTGGCAAAGTTGAGTGCAATTGAGGAGTCTGAATCTTCAGGACATGACAAGTAGTGGAAGGGAATGACTCCCAGTTGGCTGGATAATGGTGCTTCTACTGAACTGCAATATCAGAAGAATGAGTTGGATGCAATGTGGAATTAAATTTTGGATGTCCTGGTGAGGACGTTTAGCCCACTGTTGAAAGGAATGGACTTTGAGGTCAAGGCGACATAGGTTTTAATGTTGGCTTCAGCACTTTCCACACATGTATGAAATAATGATGTAAAGCCTGGAAGATAAAGAGTACCACATAATTCAGGTGCAGGATGATGGTGGTGGTGGTGGTGGTCATTGATAGCACAGCCATCCAGGTAAGCACTCCAGAAGGAGAGAGTGCTGAGCAGAGTAGGTCACAGTACACTTAGAACAGGGAGAGTGGTGAAATATGCAAAAGAGTTAAAATAAATCACCCATGGGTCATGTATATAGAGGAGAAGATTGGGGAAGACACAGTGGAAGAGAAGTTTGCCTTGAGAAACATGGCAGTGGTATAAGACAAGAAATGGTTATTGAGTGAAAGTTGATGCATGGCAGTTTTCCAACTCAAGTGTACCCTTCATGAGAGCAAAGACTGTGTCAGGACTGTCTTTGTATGGTTATTACAGCACAATGCCTGAATTGGTGCAGGTGCTAAATGAAAACTTACTGAGTACAAATAACTCAATTTCGTTTCTTTTTATGGCTGAGTAATATTCCATTGTATATATGTGCCACAACTTTTTTATCCATTCATCTGTTGATGGACACTTAGGTTGCTTCCATGTCCTGGCTATTGTAAATAGAGCTGCAATGAACATTTTGGTACATGACTGTTTTTGAATTATGGTTTTCTCAGGGTAAGTCAGAAAGAGAAAAACAAATACCGTATGTTAACACATATATATGGAATCTAAACAAAAAAAAAATGGTCATGAAGAGCCTAGGGGCAAGACAGGAATAAAGACACAGACCTACTAAAGAATGGACTTGAGGATACGGGGAGGGGGAAGGGTAAGCTGGGACAAAGTGAGAGAGTGGCATGGACATATATACACTACCAAACGTAAAATAGATAGCTAGTGGGAAGCAGCTGCAGAGCACAGGGAGATCAGCTCGGTGCTTTGTGACCACCTAGAGGGTGGGAGGGAGGGAGACGCAAGAGGGAAGAGATATGGAGACATATGTATAACTGATTCACTTTGTTATAAAGCAGAAACTAACACACCATTGTAAAGCAATTATACTCCAATAAAGATGTTTAAAAAAAAAAAAACCTTACCGAGTAAATGGACTTAAATACCATATCATGCTTATTATAGGCTCCCTTAACGGCCTCCAATGTTCTGGTCTCAGTATTTCTGTATCCAGAAAACAGAATTCTCAGTTCAGTGGTTCTCAAGACTTTTCATTATACGTTTGGCCCTAGGATTCGTGGGACCCTTCACAGCACCAAATGTGGTTATGTGTGTTTGTGTGTAACAGGTGTGTGAGTGTATGGGTGTTATTTGGTGTGTTTGGTGAGTGAGAATGATATATATATATATATGTGTGTGTGTGTGTGTGTGTGTGTGTGTGTGTGTGTGTGTGTATGTGTGTGTGTGTGGAATTATTTCCATACTTTTGAGGAAGGGAGGAATAAAATAATGGCAATGCTTTAATTGACTAATGACTAATTTGCTTTACATATTAAACATAGTCCAACACAAAAAAGAGGTATTTGGGATAATGATGTCATATGTGGAGTATGTAAAAAAAAAAAATAGGACCTTCAAGAAAATCTAAAGGTTCACCAAGAAACCAGTAATAATAATATTTCAAGGGGGTGTGGAGGAGATGTATGTAATAGGTACGGACCCTGCTACTGCCATTGTCCTTGGAACTCAGATGTTCTTTGGGGTCCTTTTCCAAATACCTCCACTATCCCTGCTCAGGTAATAGAAATCCCACATTAAGAAATTTTGAATCTTAAGATTCTCCTACAGAGAAACTTTATGACTGCTACCTTGCTGGACTTAACACAGAATCATAGATTTGTGGCTTATAAAATTGTGAGCAGATCATTCTGTCTGTTCCCTGACTTCTAAGATACCTGTATATTCTCTAGTTTGCCTTTACAGGAGGGCTAGGTGGCATAAAACAGAAGACAGATTTTAAGGTCAAATATATAAAATTCCAGAAAAGTGACTGTATACACTTAGGTAAGTTGTTTATCCTCTCTGAGTTTCCTTTCCCTCTTTTATTTAACAAGTGATGAAATGTTAACATCTAACCTCTTTTTCCTGGCTTATTAAAACATCTCACACAATGTTTACAATGAAGAATGTATTCAGTAATTTCCCTTTATCCTTCCTATCTAGTCTAGGTATAATAATAAACTGAATAGGTTGGTTGCTGATGTGTGAACTCAAAAAATCTATGCAATTCAGTTACTAGAAATAGTTACTTATGTGGTTCTGTAGCCTTTAGTCAGAAAAAGATTGGGTTATGCTGCAGTAACAAAATAACCCTGAAATCAATGATATACCGCTGCAACAGTTTATTTCCTGCTCATAGTACATATATCTAATTGTGTCAGCTCTATCCAGTTGCTCACAAATTCAGAAGGTCAAGGATGGCTCACCTGGTAGCTGGACCATCTGAATTCCAGACCCTACATTCTCCTCAGCAAGAGAGAAGGCTGGAAGGTCACACACCAGCTCTTAAATGCTTTGACTCAAGAATGACAAATGTCATCTGCACTCAGCCGGTCACACAGACCCTTCTTACTACAGGGAGACTTGAAAAATTGGGAAGTCCAGGGATATTTGGATGAGCCGTAAACGTCTCTGCCAAAATTACAGAACGACATATGGCATTCAGCGGGCACTGCATTCACCATGCATTGGAACCTCCAATTAGGACATTTTATGTATTTCCCATCCCACCCATGACCTTTTAAACTATAACCTTATTTCCTGCTCAGCTCCCAGGAAAAGGAGATTACTGGAACATGCTCCAACGAGCTTGCTCACTTTGCTGGGCTTAGAATAAAAATAGTGAGCTGCTTCTGAGGCTCTGTCCAGCTCTAATCTTTGGGGCCACCCAGGAAGAGTGCCACCCACAGTGACCAGTGGACTGCATGCCCTTTGGTTCTTCTTGGTCCCTCACTCCCTCCTGTCTTTCCCTGTTTCCCCACTAGTGTGTCTGCCTCTGCATTTTATCTTTCTGTCTGTCAGGCCAATTAGCATAGTTTGACAGATTAAAAGGCTAAGGTCAAACCAACAAACCCCTAAAGAAATACTGCTAATTATTGTCACATGTTTTTAAAACTACTTTGCTCTTCAAAGAATTTAACAAGGAATAAAATTCAACTTTGTCTCCCAAGGGTTGGTTTAATATTATATTAAAAAAAAAAATGAATCCCATAGCTTTCTGTGTTCTGTGTTGGAGGAGAGCAATGAACTCATCCCTGGGGTCAGTGATGGTCACTGGCACTTCCCATGAGTCTCTTTCTAAACTGATACACAAAACGGCAAGCAGAGTCTTACGATACTGCCATAAAACAGTTCAGGGAGATGAGACTGGCTTCGTGTCCACATATAATGCCTGAAGTTAACATCAAAGCAGGAAGGGTAGCCAACAACCCGGAGAGACAGCGTAGCATAATGGTTAGGCTCTGGTGCTGCTGCCCTGCCCAGGTTTGAATCCTAGTCTCATCCTCTGTGAGCTGTGAACACTGGCCTCATTTATTCCCTCCACGCCTCAGTTTCCTGATCTGTAAAATGGGGGCTTGCAACTACAATATCCATCTCATCAGGTTGTCGTGAGAATCAAGATGAATTTGAAGAGTGTCTGGAACTATAGAATCGTTCACTGTCAGTACTTCCTTGACTTGGTAAGCCCCACTTTCTCATTACCACAGAGCAGCTGACTTCTTTGATGCTCAGAAGGAAAATCTGAGTATTTTTTATTTCCTAAAGGATTAGTCATCTGACTGACAGGTGTGCAAGCTAACATGCCAACCGCACCTGCTGCAGGTAAACCGTGTCACGGTCAGCAACACATTCAAGGTCATGGCCGGTCCTGCTCAGCCCTGCCAAGAGCAGTGCCTGGGAGGATGGGGTCTGGAATGGAGACGTTCAGTCTCTAGTCACCCATCAGATATTTAAAAAGCCGATTTAGAAAATGATAATTGAGTCCTGTTGATGGTGGTGCTCCTCCAACGTCTGTGCCTTGTTGGTGATGAGCTTTGGCTCACTCCCAAGTAGGTTATGTCAGGGGGCTGGGGGCTGGGGTTGGGGGGAGTCCAGAGGAAGCTGGGGGCGGGTGGAGAGGAAAGAGGAAGGAGCGAAAGCACTAAACTCAAAAGCTCATTATCCAGCCTCCTTTGAAAGACAAGAACAGGATAGCCTCCGAGTAAGAGGCATCTAAGAGCTCAAGAAAGTCTCCAGCGAAGTTGTTCACTACAGGTGAAAGGCCAAATTACCAGATCAAGTGGCTACATTATCAAAAATTAGTCTATTGATTTCAGGGAGGTGTATTTTCCCTGAGATGATTGCCGGCATCTAAAACCTCCTTTCCTGCTGATTTGGAGCACGAAGCACCATCTCCGAGTTTCAAGTTGTTCAAGATGCTTACGAGTCTGTGGGTAAGCGCAGGTCGGCCTGCTGTGAGAGCCTAGTTAGGTCTGGCTCAGAAAGGCAGGCAGGCCGCCCTGGCTCCCAGGGCCAGGGTCTTTGTCACTGTTAAGAAATGTGGTGCAAGGAGCATCATTTGCACAGGGAATGTTCTGTGTTCTGGATTTGGGGGCACGTTTTCTACACTGGATCCTATTTTGGGAAAATGCCACCTTGAACCACTGGGGGCCTCCCAAATGCATTTGGTCGCAGATGGAAAGCAGAAAGACAAAGCATTTAACTTCACACATTATGGACCCACAGGGCAGAGATGCACTAAAGTCAAAGTTGGCGGGAGGGAGGTGGGGAGTGGGGAATAGAGGTGTTTCTAATTTCGTCTAGATTGTCAACCACAGTCTTTATTTTTAAGGAATATTATGAGAAAAAGCATTTTTAATTGACATAATTGTCCTATAACACTGTATTCGTTTTAGGTGTAGCACATAATGATTTGATATTTGTCTATGTTGTGAAATGGTCACCACAGTAAGTTTAGTAGACATCTGGAGAAAAAGAATGGTTACTAGAACAACGGCCCATCTAAGTGAAAACTGGAAAAGAATCTTAGAAGGGCTTCTACATTTTAAGAAAAAAAAATGTTCTCCCTACTAGTCTGAATACAACGCCATTTTAACAGTTCAGCTAGGTTGTTCCCCACGAATGATTTCTTTGGGGTACAGGAATGGGTGGATAACGCCAGTGGATAAAAAGTGTCATGAATTCTGCCTATAGCATCCTTCTTCATAGCATCAGAACTCTTATCCCACTTTCCTGGCCACTGTTCTTGGATTCACAGACAGCGAACGTAAAACCAGGCTGATACAGGGCGTTCTGCAGTTTATGTTTGAATCAAAGCCAAGAGAAAGCATCTTTCCCATGTTGGCGAACTTGCACTTCTCATGGGTCCAGAGAGCGCCACCGTGTCGGTAAATCCAAACACTGAGGCCGCAGTGCCCTTGCACTTTAAGCCAATGACCACTGCACTTGCTCTCCATGGAGCACCTCCTCCTCCCTGGGACCCCCGGTTGATGCTGAACATATTCAAATCTTCCCCTAAAAAGTTTAGTCGGGGTTGCTCCTTCGGTACTGTTTTAACATTAAATATGCAAATAACCATCATTACACTTCCAACAATTACACATGTTTGCGAGCACCTTGTCAAGTGCTGGCAGCGGAGCAATCATTTGTAAAGACAAATATTCCATTCCAAGAGATGTCATGCTGCTCACAAGATTCTTTTTTGTATGAGTAGCCACACTGCTGCTTCCTAAAGTGTGCAGATGAACACGGTCCGACCTGCCGAGAGCTGCCAAGACCTCCCCGCCGCAGAGCAAGTGCCAATCACTTGCCCGGAGCCGGCGGCGGAGGAGCCCGCTAGACTCTGAACCGGTCCAGGGCGTCCAGAGCATCCAGTAAGGATAGAGAGTCTCCTCCAGGCTCTCCTCCCCCCGCGGCCCCTCCCCGTCCCCCCTCCTCTAAGAGGGGCCTCGTACCTACGGGATATTTTAATTCCTGAGCTCCGACCGTATGTTTGTAACATGAATTATTTGTAGCTCGGAGGTGATGGGAAGGGCTGCCTGAAACCACAGGCCGAGAGTCACAGCCGGGCTTCGTTCTCTTCCCCACGTTCTTTATCTCTCCTCCCTTTTTCCTCCTCTCCCCTCCCTTCCCTTTGCACTCTGCTTTTCCCCTCCCGATTCTTCACGTAGTGACGGATAATTGTCACCGTTTACTTTTATCGCATCCAAAGTGGTGGCTTAGAGGGGCCTGGACTCGAGTCAGGACTAATCTTGCCTTCTCCCAAAGTCGGAAAATCCCAAGTCTTGCGGGGTCCAATTGATAACCCTTGTGCTTCTTTTCCATGCAAGACGGATGGCTCTGGCAAGCTTGGGAGACTGCAGATAATGGGATTGACTTGGTACTTAAATCTCAGTGAACCAGGACAGCATAAGTAATTAGTGAATTGGATCTATCCTGGGGTGCTAATGATGGCTAAGTCTGCCCCCATGCCATTCGGAAAACGGCAAGAGGCACATGCATCTCACACAGATAAAAACCAAAGGGACACCATTTATTCCTTCTTTAATGCACAATTTATCCTAGGAGGGGGAAAAAAAATCTAATTTTCCTCGAGTGATACCCAGAAGACCAAGTGACCACGCTCCCACCAGAGTTCATTTTGATCACAATACTGCTGCTGTTTTTAATTAAGAAAGGCTAATTAAGAGAAACTCGACATTTATCTTCTTATCTGCTTGTCCGCACAGACTCACAGACATTACCCATATTTGTTTACAATTTGGTTACTGGCTTTCTATCAGTGAGAAGTCTCAGTTTCCATCTGGGTGAGTGCTTTCAAAAGTGTAAGCGCTGAACAGCTTCCCACAAGGATAACTTTTAGCCTCTTGGATCCTGGTTTACATAATATACACATACGTGTATGTATACACAATTACATCCATCCATACATACATATATAGTTTACATATATATATGTATATAAACACTGATTACACCAGGAGTCCTTGTCTTTTCCTCAATTAACCCAAGTGTAAGGCATCTGTGAACAGACCGGCCTTCTCTCCCATTTTTCTTTTTACACAGTGACGGCACTTTATGAGGATAATTTAGATAAATGTCTTTTCGTGGAGTTCACTTATCCTCCCAGCAAACATGATCAACAAAGGGCCACAAGAGATGAATGGCACTGCATTTTGATCCAACATGCGTTCTGTCAATGGAGAAGACTTCAAGGCGGACATCTTCCTTTCCCCCCCGCCCCCCCGGCATCTGATTTGATCAACATTCCCAACAACTAAAATGTCCACAGAATACACTCTGGTGAAGATGACCAGGGACTCTGAGAGCTGCAAGTGGAAGTGTGAAGCAAAGGTATTTCACCTCCAAAGTTCTCAGCAGCCAGATGTGCCAGCCTGACCATCTGACTGCTGAGAACCCCTGATTGATCAGAACTCAATGTGACAGACTGTGAATCCCTTTCCTCGGCTTGGTCCTGGCCAAGGGGCCTTAGCGCCAAACACAGGCTCTGTCTTCCTGGTCCCTTTCAGCCCCTCTCTGCAGTGATTGCCTTTCTGCCATCCTTTCATTGGGGGGCTGGCTGGAGCGGAAACACTCAGAAGATGAACCCGAACAATTGGTCAGGGAGAAGCTCGCTTGTAATTTACGTTCCTCCTCACCCCATCCTACAGCCTAATCCTTTCTGGTCTTGAGGTGAGGTTTCTTTCCGTGATGCTTAGTTTCCCAGTGGCTGGCTTCCCAGAAGGCGTGTTTGTGCACACGTACAGAACACATGCGCATCAGTACATAATTGCATCCAGGACCCAGTGCCCTGAAACCTTTCTTAATATTTAATATTGGAGGAGAATCCTGACGAGGAGAGGACCCCATTTTTCCTTACAGTCTGTCCCTGATGGGGATGCATTTAGACGAATGTCAGAGGAAAGGCAGGCAGGGTCTCCCTACAGAGAATGTGGAGGGAGAAACTGAGTTCCCTCCTGGATCCTCATGAGTTCTGATTCGGGTTTGTTTCCTAGATATGGATTGTCCTAAGTTTCGGTCTAACTAAAACTTGGCGTTTATGTTCAAACCAGACCAGTCTGTATTAATAGTCATGGTTCCAATTATGTCTATCTCCCTTGAGCAAAGAAGTTTATGCTGATTATATGACTGCTCAGAAGGGGTCTTATGTGTGCGCTGAGTGTGTGTGTGTGTGTGTGTGTGATATTCATGTGAACATTGCTTGGAACAGGTCTTTCCACTAGTCAACAAGTTTTCCTCCAAAAAAAATTTATTTTAATTATTTTCTACTTATACTAAGGAATAACGTAGACTGATACTTTATTTTATTTATTATTTTATTTTATTTTATTTTATGTACTTATTCGGCTATACCACGCAGCTTTTGAGATCTTAGCTCCCCGACCAGGGATGGAGCCCGAGACCCCTGCAGTGGAAGCACGGAGTCCTAATCACTGGACCGCCAGGGAAGTCCCATAGACTGATTTTTTAAAAACTACTTTTTCCAATATAATCCCTCAGCATGTAAGCCCACATTTCTAGCACTCATCATGGTACCACAACAGGAAAATTAAAATACACGTTTTACAATTACTTTGGGAGAACTAGTGACATGTTAAAAATGTTAATTTTACATTTTAAAAATAGCACTAAGTGAACTTGAAATGAGGAAAATACTTTTTACCTCTTCTGGGAACAGTGGCACTTCTAGAGGGTACTTTTTAGGATAACACATATGTCCAAATTAGCTAAGAAAACTCTGTTTAAAAGTTATGAGATTTTGAAAAGCAAATAGGTGTTACTATGTTATAGCAAAGTAGGCAAGAATAGAGGATGTTGCCCTCTGATTGCCTGGGTGTGAATCCCCGACCTCACCACTCAGAGCTGTGCTTTCTTGGGCAGGTCCCATCAGCACTCCACCTCAATTTCCTCGTCTATAAAATGGGGATAATAATAGCAGCAACTCATTAGACTCCTGTAGGATGTAAAATACTTTAATAGCACCTAGCACACAGTAAGCACAAACCAACCATCCATTGTTTCTAAGAAAGTTGTATCTTATGAATAAAAACTAAATTTTGGTTTTTTCCCTATGCCTAAAGGACTTTATGCTTCTATCAGAAACTGGTGACTTCTGAGGTATCCCACTTGCTAAGGAAAGAAGACCCGTCTCACAGGTAATATTCATGCAGCCAGCGCTGCCGTTGGCATTTTTCACAGCATGATCCCTGGGAGGAGCTGATGAGACTCCTGAAGGTTCAGGCCAGGTGATGGTCAGCCCTGCATCCCCCGTCAGCCTGGTGTGATGCTTTGCTCATAATGTTCATTTAAGGTCTATTTGGTGGGGGATGACTTCCAGACCTAGACTCCTCCCCTGCCCCAGAATAAGAAAATAACCAACAAGTGTGATGCTATGAGCTGTGATGACATATGCTTTTAGAAGAAGCACGTGACTGAGAAAGCAGGACTTCCCCTTTCCATAGCACCGTTTGTGAATGATTATCTGATTCTGTGTGGTACTAATTGTGGGATCGTGTTTAAGGACTAAATGTAATGTTATGTTAATATTACCCTACAGCAGTTGGGAATTAATGGTGAGATGGAAGGCAATGCCTTCGATGTCAATCTGGTTTCTGTGTTTTAATAATCTGTACCTCCTTTTCCCCCCGGTCCCTAAATCCTGGCCACTAAAAATGTTTCCTACTTTTCTCCATGGATTCTTTTTCACAGTAATATAAGAAATCTTGAGTGTGTTGAAAATTAAAGGAGAAAAGATTTAATAGAAAGTAAATACCTTTTGGTATGATGCTTGCCCTACTACAACCATTTATTATATTTCAGTTTTGCTGTTTGTCCTGGAAGCTTTTGCATGATTGTCATGTAGCAAGGATCACGTTGGTATGTGAACTTCCCCAGCCCTAATGGAGAGTTCCTTCACCTCATGAGAAAATGGGGTCTTTAAATGGGATCCTGGCGGGTGGAAGAACCACGCTCTCTGAGGAGCAGGGTTACTTGGGCAACTTTGATGAAATCTATGAGGTATTCTTTCTCTGAAAGCGACGGAGAGAACTGAAGAGGAAGAAACTGAGAATGAATGATTAAATGAACTTGAGGAGCATTTTTATCTGAGAGACATGTGTGAAAGGAGGAATAATAAATGACTCCCTGCCTTTCTAGAAAACGATTGGTATCCATTGTCTACTCTGGAAGCCATCTGATAGCCCATGCTATCCACCAATGGGCATAGAAAAGTGGACAAAAAAAGCACAGGGGTCAGCTAAGTAGAGAGAAGAGGCTTAGCCAAAACAAACCGAAATGCTTCATTTCACTGAGGTTTGATTAATGGGATATTAGACACCATCATCCGTGAAGACAAGAGCTAACTAGCCTCCAGCAAACTGCTGTGAATCACACTTCACACATCAAGATGTGAGGTAATGAGATTCTCAAGAAGTCCTACATTTAGAAACAACCCTTTAAACCCAAGCACACAATTCCCTGCCTCCGCCGGTCGCTGGCTCCATTCCACTGGCGAGGTTGGAAAGGAAACTCAGCATTTTTTAGGGGTACTTTTTGTTTGTTTGTTCTTGACCACGGATAGCGTGATGGAGCAGCTGGTGTGAGAATAAAGGAAAATATGTGTGTGTGTTTGGCAGCAGACAATTTATAACACGGCATGATTATTCTCTCAGAGTCTTAAGCATCAGAACTTACAGCTTAAAAAATAATAATTCGCATGGACTACTTCACAACTGCACACTGAGGGTTACTTGCTATTGTTGTTTGACGTGGGATTTTTAGAAACCTCCTCCCCCTCCCCCCAAAGATCAGTGTGAATTCCTGACCCACATGATTCATAATTGATCAATTTTGAACACTTTAAATTTTTGTTAAGGATTTCACAGCCATCACAGGCCATTTTTAGCCAGGGAATGGACGCTTGGTAAACCTACATCTCCACCTAGTGGTGCCAGGGAACAGTTAATGACTTTGAACCACAAGGAAATCAGGATTTAGTGAGTTTGCAGCCAGCATGAAAGCCCTTGGTCGCTGAGGAGCTGAAGCACAATATTTAAAGATAACATTTTAATCTCAGAATATTTTTACTTCCTTTCCACCCCCCCATACTTTCCTTCTCCTCAACCCTAAAAGCTGGCATTCTTACATTGCAAAAGAGCTGAAAAATATTCCTCCCACTTTATTTTGTATTCTTACACTGTGCTCAAAGGCTTCGACCAAAAACGCATTTGGGTAGCCAAGGATCATCTCTCAAGATTCCCCTCGCCCTCCTCTGCTTTCTTATTCTTTGCCAGCTCACTACTTGGCAGGCATCTCCATTGCTAGACAGGCCAAACTCAAGTTTCTCTATAGAATGCTCAGGGCTTATTCTCAGTCTGCTTGAAAAAATCCCTGATGACGGTCCCTCACCCTTCAGGTGAATGAAAGCACCACCTCTGCCCTCCCCGCCTCGGATTCTCCCAAGCAGGGAAGTCACATCCAAACTGTTTCCAGTGCAGCAGCCCAGCACACCCCTCTCCCATGAAGCCCTGATGCCCCAGCTTCAAAAGCAACTGTTTAACCCAACTCGGATATCTCAGGTTTATATGATTTGCATAATCAATAAACAATTAAGAATGTTTGGCTTCTTTAATACCTAAAGGACATTTGAATCTGGTCACAGTTAACAGGAAATAGTTTGTTTTGCTTTTCATTTGATTTGCAAGACAGCAGAAACCCTGCTCCTTGGAGGTGTGATTGTGGCCAACTAGAGAGATTCTTCTATAGTGTTCCTCTCCACTGGACTCATCCAGGGTATCACCTCCACTGCTGTGAAATATGAGTACCAGGGCTTTTCGGCTGGTACATGTCTAGAAAAATTAAAGCTAACTACGACAGTCGCTGCTTGCTAATCCCTGTAATTAAACGCTACTTGTCGGAGGGTATATTACACTGAAGCTGTTAACGCTGTACTGGACCCCAAAATGTTTAATAATCCTACCCTGCAATGCTGAATTTTTTCATACCTATTAATTAACACCCATTAACTTCTATAGAAGGCAAAAAGAAATAAATGTATTAAATGTCAGTTCGCTTCTGCTGTAACCTATCTTTTCCCTTAAACCTGGTGTTCTGGCATGCAATTCCTTAAAAGTGAGGAAATGCTCCATGTGCAAAGAAATCTATGGAGAAAAGTTTAGAGCAAGGGAATTCCTAGCGCTTTCTCCACCTTTAGAGCAAATGTTCACAATCATCAGCTGAGATGTTTAAGTTCTCCAGTCCCCATCCTCTGTGTCACCAAGGCCAAGAGCAACCATGTGGTGTGTTCTCCTTGTACCTCCCCGCTCCGCCCCCGTTGCTTCCAAAGTGCTGCCTTGACAGGTAGGGGGGATTTCACTTGGTTCGGTTGGTAATGCGTTCTCAATATTAGTCTCTTTCCGTAAGGAAGACCTGTGGTTGACCACCTTCTGACCAGATTTGTCTGCAATTACATGGAGATAATCAACACCCCCTCACTCCTTGAATGTCCTTTGGATTTTCCCATCCTTCAACGCAAGTGGGAAGTCATGAGAACATGAAGCATTCGCATCAAGGACACTTCAAGCTTCCACAAAAGGACAGGTCTAGAACGAAGGAACAAAGAACCAGACAGATTCTCAGAGACTATGTCACACAGGGAGGTTGGGTTTAGGTAGAGCAGGAGAGAAAAGTATCTTGAGTCTGTGGGGCTCCACTTGACTTCCGGGACTCATCCAGCGGCTACACTGCAGCACAGACTCTGCACACAATCCAGTCCTCCTGGGCCCACCTGTGACAGACACTTCTGTAAGATGAACCAGGATGGTCTAGTGATGTGGGAACACAAGAGGGTTTCCAGTAGTGTTTGCAGCGGACACACATGCAAACACACACACACCAGTCCATCAGCCTCAGCGTCGAGAACTTCCTAAATGAACATGAACCCTGTATTTTAAATCTGTTAAGTATTTAGGTAAGAGAGGTACCATCAGTCTGTTTTATTTATTTTGGCCACACTGCGTGGCATAGGGAACTTCCCCTGACCAGGGACCAAACCCACGCCCCCTGCAGTGGAGCGCTGAGTCTTAACTACTGGACCACCAGGGAAGTCACATGTCACTTTAGAGGTAATTTAAAGCTTGGGTGGGTGGAGCTGCTTCTGGAATCTCATTGCTCCCTCCCCGACCCCCAGTACCTGTTGATCTAAGGAGTTGCAAAGGGTCAAAGTTCTGCAGTCAAACCAGCCCGTTTCCCAACACAGCTACTATCAGGGAAAAGACATGGAGGTCTGCTAATAATTGCTTACACTCCAGAGTTAATTATTCCCAAGGTGAAAGTCTTTCTGACTTAGTCAACTGCTTTGGCCCCTGTGACAGGGGTCATACCGGCTCCTCTGTCCCTGCTACACAGGGACCCGTACAGTCTGGTGGATACTGGTCCATCGTGGAGCAGATGCCTTTGCTGCCCCCACTGTGGCAGTGAGGCTACTGGGCTCTGAGAATGAGGCTCTTTCAGCACCACTGACAATGGTCAGCACCCATCCCCCCAAAAGGAGTGATGAGTCATGAGCGAAGGGGCTTCAGACCTCAGCCCACAGTAGGTGGAAGATGGTTGAGAGGAACACTTCCCCCTCAACCATGAGGCCTTGGTGTCTTGTCACCAGCACAGAACATTTTCCTTCAAGTTTCAGGGAATTAAACCTCCCACACTGGGCTGTGTCACCTCCTATCCAGAACCCCTTCATATCAAGGGCTTCAGCAAACCAGAAAGCTTCTACTCTTTTCCTTGGTGCAAAGAGTAAGTCTTCTTCATTTACATGACAAAGAAGAGACTCCTCGATATACAAAGGAGAAAATCTGCTCCAAGATGATTCAGTGTCCCATCCCGTATGTGCTAACTCTTGTGAACCTAGCCCAAAGGGCACCAGTCCTGTAATATACATTATATTATTCTCTGTTCATGCTTAGATCCTTCATAGCTTGGCGAAACTTATTCTGTCATGAAAATAACATCCCAACAGCAAGGCTCTACCTGTCCCATTGCCTTCAGTACAAAATGGGTGGCTTCCCTGTTCCAGGACAGGAAAGGTCTGGTCTAGAAAGGACTGTGGGCCTTAGAGGTCCAGGCCTGGGAGAGGGATCCTAACACCGGTCCCCAGTGAGGAGCAGGTTTCGTGTTTTCATCACGGAACACGTAGGAGAACCCGAAACACTCGGTGGGTGTTCTTCCTTATCAGTCCTTCCAGTTTGGTTTGTTTTTAATTTTATTCCTCTTTTGTATAAGGAAATGTACAACATCAATAAAGGAACACCCGTGGAAACCAAAAGAATCAGCTGAGTAACGAACTGATGTCTTTTAAAAGAAAAACGCAATGTTGCGGCATACGCTACAGTGTGTCCACATGACAACAGGACACACCAACTGGAAGATCCACAAAAAAAATACCAGAAGAATGAATGAGAGATTGTGTGGAAATAAAAAGGAAGAGACTGAACTTATTTCTAGGACTAAGGCATTCTCACAAGAAAGATACTGCACCAAAAAATACTTATCGTCAAAAGTGTACAAAAACTATCCTTTTCACAAAGCCAGGGATTTGTGCCTAAAGTCCCACACTGATTCAAGTACGTACGTCCGTGGTGGGGGAGATCTAGTTTTTCTAAAGTCAAGTGTCTTTCTGTAAGGATGGGCCCTAACAGGAGTCAATTTTCCTTTCGTTCCACGTGAGGCACCTAGCGCTCCGAGGAGTGTTTAGAGAATTAAATAAGATGGTCGCTTCCTTCTCTTCATCCCCTGAGTAGTCCTTCAGCCCCTACAGAATTTAAAACTGCAATATGTTTGGAATTACTGGATGGAGAGAACAAGAGAGAAGTCCACACTGTGTGATCCCCATCAAAGGCAAACTGTGTAAGCAAACACTCGGCTGGGTTTCCGGCCACTTTCTGCAGCTCCCTCACAGAAACGCTCCCGTGGCTTTCTCAGAAGTGCCAAGAGGACGTCACGAGTAGTTCTCCAGTGATCGTCTTGCGGGCCCAATGCTTAAATGACAGATGTTATTGGGCCTTGAGAAACACTGTCACCAGCCCCAAACTGAATCTCAGGGTCTAGAAGTGGGATCTGGGGAGAAACTCAACATACACCTGTACATTCGACTAAATTCTGTAGTTCTCTGCTCTGAGGTGTAGAGCAGACTGCGTTGTGAGGAATTCAGCGCAGTGACAGCCCTCCCAGCCAGCCTTGTTGGTGACTTGTAACTGACTGTAATGAGTACCAATGCATGCTCTGTTCGTTTACCTGCCCCCAGATGACAAGCAATTTACATCATTGCTTACCCTGGAGTCTCCCAACGGTTACTGCCACGTGCAGCTTGGGGTGGACGTTCAGGACGTTGAATTAATTGTCCTTCATGAAAATAAGATCTCCACAGCAGTGGCTCTTATTCACTCTTGAAATGCGCCACTTTGTTGTGTCATTCCTACGTCTGTGCAAAGGTGTGGGGTCTTTGAAGGCTCTCTTTCCCTTGGCCTTCTAGGAATCGAACAGGGTGATCCAAAGCGGAGCACTGATGGAAGAGGGATTAGAATGAGAAAACTGCCCAAATCCAAGAATTATTCCACCACTTCTCACCTACTGTTACTTCCACACGCCTAAAATTATGTGGATCAATAGTACTAGAATCATGAAAATCTAATTGCTTGAGACGACGCTGAGGTGCAGGCTAAAACTTCTTCATGGAAACAACTCAAAGAACGTATCAGCTTAAGGAAGACTTTTAAGCACTCCCAAGTTTCAACCACAGGTCCTCAAGGGAACAGAATATCTCAGAATGTGCTAACCCCACCTATAAACTATCTGAGAGTTTAAATAAATCCATATACTGCTGCCCTTGCCCAAGTTGAAAATCTTAATGAAGCGATGGCGGCTCTACAGTTGCCTTTTATTTTATTTTTTGTCCATTTTTTAAAATATTATTTCAGGATCTCCCTTTTCACTCTCCAAGGCCCCATATTTCTCTCGTCTCCTATATTCTCTGGCAGCACAATCACAAAGATAAATACGGAGAGCGGTGTGGGCCCATGGCATCCCTTCCCCTTCAGCCATCTTCTTCTTTAGACTCTCTTTTACCCCCAATTTTTCTAATCAAAATGAAGAAAAGTAAGCTGCTGTATCACACACGAGTCCTTTCTTCACCTTATAATTATGGTAAATAAGGCAACGCATGAGGAATGAGGGAGAAACGGGGCCCCCAAGGGGTGGCATTTGGTGAAAGGTCAGTTAAGAACCAGAGGCGGTGGAGAGCAGTGGTTAAGACCGCGTTGCAGAGCAGTTCCAGCTCATCAGTTTCTCTCCTAGACCCCCGTCTTTAAAGTGGAAATGAAAATTGTATTGATACTTGCTACTCAACTGCTGTGAAGATTAAATTAAACGATGCATAGGAAACACCTAGTGCAGCCCCACTGGGCTGGCAATGCCAGCCAAGAAGAAAGCAGTCCTGTGGTCCTGCAGGATGTGAGACAGCTGGGCGGCCGCACTCTATTAGCCCTCCTCCCACTCGCTCTCATTTCCATCCTCCGTTTTGCCCCCAGGCCCCCCTTCCCGCCTCTCTCTCCTCCTGTTCTTTCTTCCTCCTCTGTTGTTTCCCTCTATCTCTACTCCTGATTGAGTTTGTTAAGGGCACATATAAGAGAGCAGACAGAGCCTCAAGAAACATGGAGGAAAACCCTCACTGCTGTTGCCTTCGAGGGTGCCCTGCTGGAAGGCAGCAAATGCTTTTATCGATATTAAAATTGCAGACCCATCTTTCCATCGTGCCAGGCCCTGTTCTAGGTATGGGATCATTTCAGTATACACGACCTAGTCATGAGACACACTACATGCCAGGCATCGTGCTGTAGGTACTCCTCACGTTGACCCCGCAATGTCAGTGCCCTCTTAGGATGAGGACACCAGGAGCCAGCAAGGTCATGCATCACACACGCTCACCAAGGCCACCCAAGACAGAGCTGAGAGGAAAACTAGGTCCGTTGGACTCTTAAGACTCACACTTTCCCTATTACGTCTCTTGAAGAAGAGATTAACATCTCAGGAGAAAAGGCTCTACATAATGTTCTAGACACCTGCGTGTAGACTGCCTTTCTGAAATCTACCAGCATTCCAGGGACGTGACATGAATCTGACATCCTGAACTTTACCTCATGGAGCAACCATTTTACCCCCTATGGACAAACTCCTACTGGACAAGCCAGGTGTGGCTGACTACAGATTGTCCTTAACCATGGTGGACTCTTCTATTGGACACCCTTGTCACCTGGGTAAGAATCCCGGGACCCCGCCTACAAGGCTGATTTTCACAGTGCTTCCCTGCACTGTTTCTCCTCTCAGATCAGCCAGCCCCTGCTCCCATCCTGCCCTGGCAGGGGCTCTTCTTTCATAAATTTTCCTTCAGACTAATTCTTTCCTTTCTTAATTATGGCTTAAAAACACAGCACTGAGACACGCTGCGTTTGCGACTATAATTCATTAGCACTGGAGGCTGTGGGAAAATGTCCTCACCTCTCATCGGCTATTGGAATGTGGATTCTCTGGCTGAGTTTTCCACGATCTTTATGAAGTGAAATGCAATATTGGTTTCTAAGGCTTTCCCAAGCAACTGTCTTCTAATGGGAAAGCTTTAACAAAAAATACGTATCGCATACCAAACAGCTAACCTCACTCTCATAAATATTTATAGTGTAGGCAGAGTTGAAACATCCTTGGTAAGATGGATGTGCTTCTTAGGATTTCCAACAAGAAAATGCCTTGCAAGCTGAACCGTTTCTACCGCCAATAGGCACAAGCCCTTGGTGGTGGTCACGGGGCTGGGCCACAAAACAAAATCACTATGTGTTCCAGGAAGAGTTCATCCCAGAAGAACTTCTCCAATATCCTCCTCTTTCCACGAAAGAGGATGAAAACATAAGAACAAATGTTGTGTTTGGAAGAACCTCAAGCTGCTCTTTTGAAGCCGCATGTAACTTGGAGGGTTTGGTTATCTTAGCAGTGACTGGTTCTCAAAGTGTGGTCCTCATGCCAGCAGCCTCAGCATCTTCAGGGAGCTTGTTGGAGATTACATGCTCAGGCTCCACTACAGACCTGCTGAGTCAGGAAACTGAGGGGGGGAGATGGGAGCTGTTCTGTGTTTAACAAGCCCTACCGTGACTCTGATGACACTAGGTTTTGTGAAACATAGTCGTTTATGATCTTGGAAAAACCTAAGTGTGAATCCTGTCTCCAGGACTGCCCTTGGTGCATGACTTAACCTCTTCAAGCCTCATTTTCCTCACCTATGAAAGGGGGATCATATTACTCACTTTATAGAGTTATAGAGTTGCTGTAAAGATTCATTGAGAAAATCCATATAAATTGTGAGTCACAGTGCCTGGCACAAAATAAGTATGCAATACAAATTATCTATTATCATTCTTATTATTACAAAATCAATACAGTTTAAGTAAATGATCTAGGAATAGGCAATTCACGGAGGAAATGAAAGAGTGACAATTTCGAACAATGTATTCACAAAAGTCAAAGCAGCTTTCTTTCGTGATTAAACATGAGACTCAAAGGAACTTTAAACTTGATGATTAAAATAAACTTGCTGATGAAGTTTTAACTTGATGATTAAAAGTAACTGCATATGTAACAACAAGTTCCTACTGTACAGCACAGGAAACTATATTCAATTTCTTGTAATATAATGGGAAAGAATCTGAAAAAGTATATATATATATATATATATATACTTTTTGCTGTACACCTGAAACTAATTCAACATTAAAAATTGACTATACTTCAATTAAAAAAATTATAAATAAAAAGTAACTACATGTGAAAATCGAATTTTCCTCTCCTACCCAAAAGATCATTTTTGAGGGACCATCCAACGTGATGGGCATCTCCTGAGCATCACTGGAGATTCCCTGGGCCCCTCCTTCTGTTCTGATGCAGAGATCGTTTCCGAGCAGATCTGCTGGCTCTGGAGCAGGCAGCACTCAGTGCCCCGCACTCACTCCAAGGCTGTACCACCACCTCACCTGCTGCTCTGGGTCTTCTCACGCAAGGCCTGGGGGAGCTGCTCACTAGTCACTGGTGTGCAATCTGGAGTCTAGGAGAATTAAGGACCACGAAGCCCCTGTACTTATGGGAGACAGGAGCCAGCAGTTACCTGTCCCTCCTTCCATCCTCCAGACGGACCATCCTGAGACATTTCAAAAGACCCTTGGAAGGCTTCCCTGGTGGCGCAGTGGTTGAGAGTCCGCCTGCCGATGCAGGGGACGCGGGTTCGTGCCCCGGTCCGGGAGGATCCCACATGCAGCGGAGCGGCTGGGCCCGTGAGCCATGGCCGCTGAGCCTGCGCGTCCGGAGCCTGTGCTCCGCAACGGGAGAGGCCACAACAGTGAGAGGCCCGCGTACCGCAAAAAAAAAAAAAAGACCGTTGGAAAGACGAGGTGCAACTCAGTCAGACATTCTTGAGTTCAATTTCCTTCCTTCCCTGATGCAATCCCCACCCTCTTGGCCCCCTGATCCCTGGACTCACTTCCAAAATAAGCCACCTGCCTTCCAAACTGAATCTCAGCCTCTGCTTAGGGACCTAGGCTGAGACAGCCAACTTCATCCAAAAGTAATAATGGCATAGAAGTAGATTTTTTTAAAGGTTGCTTAATAATTTTGGATATAGAACAAGGATGTGTAAGCTGAGATCCATGCATGGCCTTCAGATGGTTCCATAAAGCAACTGAAATTTTATCCACATTTTATACATGTATGGTTTTCTATGTTGTATCTATATAATAGCAGATATTCCAAGGAGTCTATGACTAAACAAAGTTCAACTGACTGTTTTTTACAGGTCACAGGACAAATTCTACTTTAATACATTTGAATGACTCTTTAAAGTCTTTCGCATATTCAAGCTTCAAAGTGTTAAAGATTATTTGAAATAGAAAGAACATCAATTAGTTCTTAATTTTTGTTTGTTTGACTGATGGTTTGATGGTTTCTTCAAGAGGAGCTGAGCCACTCATGACGTTACATATTCATCCAAATCTCAAGCCTCTGTTTTGACCAGCTAGGCCTTTGTCCTGGCCTCTGCGCCCCTCCAAGTTCACGTGCTTTCATCCTTATTGATGTTCGTGTTAGCTTCTGAGCACAGTTCCCTGTGCTCTACAGTAGGTCCTTCTTGGTTATCCATTTTAACTATCCCTTCCTCCCTCCCTTCCCACCTGGTAACCAAAAGTTCGTCCTCTAGGTCTGTGAGTCTGTTTCTGTTTTGTAAATAAGTTCCTTTGTAGCATTTCTTTCTAGATTCCACATATAAGTGATATCATAAGATACTTCTCTTATTTGTTTTTAATCACAAATGGATGCTAATCTTGGTACTGGTATTCACTCTTTGACCTGGAAATAATTAGTGGTATCAGTCATATCTTAGCCTGTTTAGACTGGGTGACTTATAAGTGACAAAACTTCTTTCTGTCCAAGATCAAGGCTCCAGCAGATTCAGATTCTGGTGAAAACCTGCTTCCTGGTTTGTAGACGACCACCTTCTCACGGTGGAAGGGAGTAGTGATTGTTCTGAGCATTAATTCCATTCATGAGGGCTCTGCCCTTATGACCTAATCACCTCCCAACACCGTCATAATGGGGCTCAAATCTCAACATATGAATTTAGAGGAACACAAACATTCAGTCTAGAGCAAATTGCATATAACAGAATTCTGTATATTCCTCTTTATAGTTTATTGACTAAAAGGAGTCATATTTAAAATCATAAAAAAGAGTCATATCACTGTACCCATCAGATTTTAAACAAAGGCGTGGTGAAGTAAGATGATGGCCCTAAAGTAAATCAAACTCATCAGCCTGAACACTTGGCCTTCATAAACCATAGACAGCAAACTACTTACAGAGGCGGGGGAAAGGCAAATTGTCACAAATAGACCATTCTGTCTCTGAAATTGAAACACACCTCCCTATTTCAGGTCAATTAACTCTGAAAGAAGAGAAGCTTGGTACCTTACCATATTTTCTTTATTTTTGTGGGCAGCCACTATATGTCCATTATTTGGGCCTAGCACAGAACCTCAACTGCATATTTACAGCATAAAAAATGAATTTTCCCCACTCTGTGACCTCTGCCCCCAAAATTGATTTCCCTCTTTGCTACGTGGAAGGTAGTGACAGTTATTTTTATTTAACGATGTGATCATGGTGATTTTGTTTCAGCAATCAATTCAATTGTATGCTGTGTGGAGCTGTCATCTGAGAAGGGCTGTTACTGATGCTTCTTTATCTACCTAAACCAAACAGCGTTCCCAATTATGCCAATTACTTTCAAATTAATGAAAGATCCTACCTAAATAAATAATCACTTTTTTAAAAAAGTTTCCCCATCGAATTATATGATATCGTCTTCATATGACAAGTACCACTCCTTAACCCTCCAAGATAAAAGGCGTCTGTTGGTGGCATTTGGATTCTTATCCATTATTTATACAGGGCATAGGTGTAGGTGCAGCTCATGGTGGGTGCACCCGTGCAGACAGAACAAAGCAAGAACTTTCCTTTGGGGGATTACGGTATAAATGCACACAAGGACACACGAGACAATGAAACGCAATGCAATGTGAGGATGTTGAGAAATGTGTGGTTATTGTAACTGAAACACTTTGCAGAACAGATGGTTTTTAAGGAGGTTTGTGATAAAAGAAGGTGAGTGGGTTTGCTGTACATTAATAGGAAGCTGCTCTGGGATCCTGAGGAGAAGAGAAAAAAGTGGCCAAGGGAAGGAAACTCCTTTCCCCTCCACCACCTGGGTACCTCTCCTTAGCTTCCCTGTTATCCATGTTCCATCATTAGAGAGATGGCACTCGGCCAGTAGATCTATTTCTTCTAAATAGAAGAGAAAGGGAATGAATAATGGTCAGGGAGAGAGGGAAAGAATGTGGTGAATAGCCTGAGCCCTGGGATTAGGCAAACCGGGGTCAAATCTTGGTAACTGGGAGTCCTTGGGCAGGCAACTCTGAAAATTTCAGTTTGCTGATTTTCAGATGATTACTACAGGCCCATACATCCTTGGAACCAGATGTATTTTGGAATTCAGGACAATGCAGAATTAACACGGGTAATATGATATGTACGCTGCATAGTACACACCACCCTGGCAAGGTCTGGGGTAATAAAACACAGACCTAATTTTAGAGCAAATATTCAAAGCAAGTGGAATAAACAAAGAGAACAAGTCAGCTCATTCCGGGCTTTTCTGCCCAACGAAGTCGTGTTATATTTCGTGGACTGGGGAGTCGTGGCACATCTCTCTGTGAGGAAGATGGAGACCCAGCACACGAGTGGAACAGAGAAATTGATCTGAAGTAGGAATTGATCAGAGCAAAGACCAGCCAGATCACAGGTCTTGATGCTATTATTTCATTTCATCCTCTGCCAAGTCAAGGTGGTCTTACCTCGTTCCCCCTGCTTCTACCTGCAGCACCAGCACTCCAGTCCCAGTGACCAGCTTTCCTCATGGTCAGCTCCCCAGTAGTCACCCAGATCATGAGTCCGCTAATCAGGAGGGGCCGCTCGGAGAAGCTGTGTCCCTGTAAACTGTTCTCCACACTGGGGCCCATGTGATCTCCCACCACATGCAAATCAGATCCCGCCGTCCCCTGGCGGAAATCCCGCAGTGACGTCCCATGATCCCCAACCTAGGGGTCCAAGCCTTCGACAAGGTCTACCAGCCCAGCCCCCGGTCAGGTGGCTCTCAGTTCAGAGCTCCTTCTCCTGTCTGAGGCCTTCGTACCTGCTGTTCCCTCTGCCCGGAATGCTCTTCCTCCTCTGTTCTCCCACTTCCCATCCCCTTGTTCTTTGGATCTGAGGTTCAGGTTGCTCTGTGCTGCCCACACCTGGCCATGCTGTCCTGCCCTACTAGCCCCCAGCATTGTCCTCCTGAGACTCTCTCCAAGGTGGCCGGTGGATATATTTCTGTGCTTGTGATCACACAGTCCCTCCAACGGGACATGAGTCCCATGAAGTCAGGGCACCTGTTTTGCTGGCTCTTGGATGGCAGGGCTCAGCACCTTGCTTGGCACGTGGTACCCCATCAGGCAGGTGCTACCATCACTATGTAGTAGATGTAACAGCCAAGTCTGACAAGAATCAAGTAACTTACACATCACAGAGCAAACACAGTGTGAACTCGGGGCTGGGGCAGAGGCATGCCTCCCCTCCGCACACGGCCATGCAGCCGGTGCAGGGCCAGGACGGACACGGGAAATGCACCTGTGTGGATACAGGCCAGGATGAAAACACAACAGAATTTAGCTTTCAAACTGAGGTGAAGAGCTGGTTCAAGACGCTGCAGGGAAAACGCTTAGAGCAACTGCTTATAATTAAAGTTCCCCCATCCAGATAACAGAGCTTACAAAAAAACCCATTCTGGCTGGCTTCCTGCTCCCAAGTCCGGTGGTGTCATCTGCTCTCTAGGTGGGCCCGGCATGGCTGACGCTGGCAGAAACACAGAGCAACCTCACTTTCCAGCAGAAGAAAAGATGGGGTTCTTTCCTTGGTCACATGTCACCCCAAAACACCCTCCCCACTGACACGCCGGGTCTATGTTGCCTTGATGATAAGCATGGTAAGCTGCTCTTTTAACCCCAAAGCAAGCTTGCAGAGTTTATCTTTCAGGGAGTTGTCTGCTCTGAATGAGGTGTTAAGTTCTTTACTTAACATGAGTTCAGTGACTATTTCGATTCTGTATTAAGGTAATAGTTGATGATAGTCATTTAATCTCTAGAAGAGACGTCATGATAATTCTTAAGTTCTTTACCAAAATCGTAAACATCATACCTCTTTTTAGGTGCATACAATGATAGATCAAAAAGTTAGACGTGTATATTAGACCTATTTACTTTCAGTAAACACTTGTTGAATAATTCCTCTCAATCGTCAGACGTCTGTGGGAAAAGTAATGTATATTTTACGTCTCTGAAGAAGAGAGTAACCAATGATATGGTACCTCTTTCGCTGTGTATGTATAATCCTTGAATGACATTATACAATGCAGCTTCTTTAAGAAGACTTATCACATCTTAGGATAAACATATCAGATGGTTACCATTTGTCCAAAGATATGAACACAATAAAACATATAAAAATGAAAAAATGTCTCAGAAAGCAGTGCTAGAAAAAACAAGGCAAATTTCATCTGTTTCTAATGGTAGTATTGAGCTGGACAGATAAGTTGGATTAATCCAGAAATGAAGCCTTAAAATATTGAAATGATTCAGAAAGATGAATCTGAATTTAGCACAAATGTTCTAGAAAGAAATTTTTAAAAAATACAATTTAATGATGAACATGCCAGAGCTTTCCTTCTGAACAATTTGTGGGTTTTGGTCCTGGCTCCCAAATCAGATAGCTTGTGTCTCAGAGCTGCAGCTTCATCCATTGTAAAAGGAGGATAACAGGGCTACTGCCAAAGTTAAATAAAGTCATACTCACATCTCGGCACTCACTAAAGTGATGGAATTATCCCTTTATGGAATTTTCTGGAATTTCCTATATTAGATAATTGGGGAACTTTCTTATTAAAATAAATTCTAATCATTTCATGTACTTGGGTTCTATCCACGATACTGTGTGAAGATGCTAATTGCAAAGGTCAACTGGCCATGACCTTTCCAATCAGGCCTTTGTAGGAATGACCCCATTCCCTACCACCTCTTCTCACATTAAATTAAAGCCGTGATGTTTTGATATGCTGGCCCCAGTGCTGGTCCCAGAGGATCTATCCAGGGCTGGGCAATTGAGTTAAACTGGGCCAGTGAGAACCTTCCCCCCAAATTTGTGGACATGGAACCAGTGAGAACATAATTGAGGTTCCCCCACAACGGGCTGAAATAATAAAATGTGAAACTGAGGCAATAAAGAGGGCCGGATACAGACACCTGGGGTGCTTTTGCAGTGAGGCTTCAGGGCAGATAGAAGCTTTGAGGGTCACACGCTTATCCACTTGCAGCCATGAGGCTCTAATGTCTCTGGCGAGCTGTGGAGAATCATACGCGGTTAAATGATAAATGAGTTAAGACTATTGATAAGGCTTTTAGGATATAAAGACCGTATGTGCCCCGAAGTACCATTCATGTAACTTGGTCCCTTGATGTTTGTATAAATCATCAACTGAAGCTTCCAAGAGATTAAAACACTTATTTTTGAGGAACATCAGGAAATCTGATGAAGGTGATACCCTGAAGTGAAAAATGGACACCAGATGCTAGATAAAACATGATTAAATTCTTCTTGTCTAAAATTAAATTGGTTGATTTTATAGGTGAACCCAAGGCTTATTTATTCTTTAACTATTTTCCTTCCCTATCTTAATTATTGACAATGTTTGTCCATATAAAAGCTTTATAACCACTAAGCCATAGCTAAAGCTAGGCACGTAGGAAGATATTAATCATACCTAATATATTTGTGAAAAATGAGAAGTATAGTAAGCCTGGTAACCTATTCTCTAATGCTATTTAATTTAGAAATAAAGTAGGGCCTATTTATAGGGGTAAATACAATGAAATAATTCTGAGTTATGTGTCCAGAATTAAAAGCAAAGCGCATGATATGGTGACAGTTAATTATATCAGCATATAGCTCCCAATGAAAGGAAGTATACTTATTAAAATGAAACACCCAGGGAGTTTGTGTGGTGATCAAAGATTCTATATCTAGATTGTTAGTTGCTGAAATCCATTATACTCTTCAACTATAATAATAACAACAATAATAGTAAGTGGCACTTAAACAGCACTTTTGAAATGCAACATCATAACACTTTGCATTTATGTGGGCATTCCCAGTTCACAGAACACTTTCCCACACAGTACCTCATGGGAACCTCACAAAAGAGCCTGTGAAGCAGGCTGGACAGAGATGCTTCCAGTCAGAAACATCAGGCATCCAAGGTCACACCGGGGTACCTACAGGAACCTGGCCCCTACTCAGGTCTCCTGGCAGTTCCCACATCTATGTGGGAAACAAGTGACCCCTGTAGTACGTTTTTCCCTGTAGGACACATGTGCCTGTTTACAGGAAGGCTGAATGAGCCGCAGGTCCTTGAAAACACTCCCTTAAAATGGGATACCTCTTTTGCAGTCATTCAAAATCAAAAATTACAGTAATTATTTTGAGTGTATCTTTAATTTCTATGGCAGCTTGCAATTTACAAAGTACTCTCCTATACATGATGTCATTTAAACTGCACAACTTCATCATCACACAGAAAAGACAGGCGTTCTATTCCACTTTTAGCAGAAAGAAAAAAATCCACGACCAGAGAGGCTGGCTAGGGTCACCCAAGTTTTCTAAGCTAGGAACGGCAGAGGGAAAATGCTGACAAGCAAGGTCTTCTGATACAAACACAACGTGGTCTGTGAAGGAACCCTACCTTTTGCATCATTCTAAATGGTGCAGATGTCATTTTACCTCTGAAAGCCAGTTATCGGATGCCAACCATGGGCTGGGATACAAAATGGTGGCTAATGTTAAGGACACGGAAGTGATTCTCAAAGTCAGATTTCTTAACTCTGAGGCTGCTTCCCTCAATTCTATTTCCCAGAGGTTCACGGCCACGCTGCTGGTGAAGCAGCCGTGATGCCGGAGTGACCAAAGCACAGGTTTGAGTGTTGGTCTGGCTTGAATTTAAATCCTCACTCTGACCAGTTCTGTGACTCACACGCGTATCTCCCGTTTCTCTGAGCTCATTTTAAACGTTGGAAAGATAACCTCCACTTAACAGATTTATTTTGAGTATACAATGAGACAAAGTATGTAGCATCCATAGATCAGGGTCCCACATATAATAAACATTCCTTAAATAGTAGCCTGAAAAGCAAAGAGCCTTTTTTATATATGTTACGCTCAATGAAACAAACAAGGCAGGAGAATCCAAGACATTTACAACTGAACTCCTATCAGGATGCAGTTTCCCCTCAGCTCCACTTCTCCTTCCCCTCCCTGGGTCAGATGACGCACCTGCATCCTCAGCAGCTCCTTTGCCCCAGCACCTTCATCTCCACCCTCACCCTCCTCTGGCCCCTCCTTCTCTTCCAACAACCAATGACCATTTACCATGTGGAAACAAAGACTAGGGACAAAATTTTGTAGGGACAAAAATTAGGTAGGATGTCAATTATTAATCAAGTCCTGGCCATTTGGGGTTGATTATCACTGGGGTTATTGGTTGACTCTTTGGAATATTGCTAGAGATTGTCACCTACAAATTGGCACTGGCCATCTATCTCTACAAGGATTAAATCATGTGCTGCTGCAGCTGCTGACTTTCAACGCCCTCTGAAAGGAGTTCAGGGTGGAGAGCAGGAATGAGGCCCTCTGTGCTGTAGGAAAAACTGGCTGAACAGGTCTTCAGATAGTTAGATATTTTCAGGAGAAGATTTTATGAGTCCAATTCTTGCATCTCCTCGTAACTAGAAAAGCACTAAAATCCTTCACGGTGACCTCTGCTCCTCGAGACTAGCAGAAACCTTCTGCAAAAATCATGTGCTTGAGTGCATGGACTCCCCCTTCACCAAAATCACACATACCCTGACCTTCCCCTCTACCTCTTTGGAGCAGTTTCTCAGAGTTACCTGAAATGCTGTCTCCTGGGCTATAGACCTCATTTTGCCCCAAATAAAACTTAACTACAACTCTCACATTGTGCATTTTTTTTCAGTCGACAAGATCACCTCTGACTTCCTGGGAGTCTGACCTAGAGATAGCAGGCTGGCTTCCTGGGCTTACTGTAGATGTTGGGTCAGTTTCCTGGGCTGGTTGTTGCAGATTATGAGACAGGGTTCTACTTCTATACGTAATCTGGCCAGTGGCCATTTGTATATTCAACCTCTTGACAGTTTTCCATGGATTCCTCCTCCACCCCTCCACTCACTTGCCAACTTGCCCCTAACATGTGCTTTTAGCTCACAGTGCCCTTGGAATTATCCCAAAGAACCGGATATCATACTCTTCTGTTTACAACTCTTCTTGCCTAAAATCTCCATCCCGATTCCACAGTGTACTTTACAGTGTCAACTCACAAGCTGAGTCTAGAGGGAAACAGCTCTATCTTCAGAGCAGGGCAGTAAGTCCTGGCCAGCACAGCTTCTAGCAGGCACTACCCCTCTCCAGACACCAGGTTCCATATGCATGTGTGAGGACAGCAGTGGAGCTTAGGTCACAGTCGTGGGGTTACACACAGGTAAAGGGCCCTACCCCCTCCCTCCTACCTCTACGGGTCAGGGTCTCACCACCCCCTGCAGCTCCACTTCCGGGGCCACCTCTTCTTCCTTCTTTTTCCTTATATATCATCCACCCTTAATCCCCCAAATTTCAGAAGATGCTAAAATTTCAATAAATACTTGTAGGATGAATTTCCTCCTGGACCTGGGCTTTGTTAGTATGTTTATCTGAAGTCAAATCCAATAGGTAGAATGGTTTGAAAAAGCATTAAACTCACCTCGACATTTGGAGAATATTGGGTGGCCATTCACATATAGGGAGGGTGGCCTGAGTCCTCATAGAGATAATTAAACATTTATCATCATGTGTAGAGAAGCAAGCTTTTCTGTCCAGGAGAGTTTTTGAAAAGATCGCAATTAACCCCATGGATGCCACAGGGGGCTCTGCTCTTTGGAAGGTGTTCAGTGGGATTCCCTGGGCCCTTCTGGTCTTGGCCTGCAGATCGTGCCTCGTTGTAACAGGAAAAAGCAGGGCTGAAGACAGCTCCAGGCATGTGTGAACTAACATAAGGCAGCGCTTTGAAAGCATCTGATGTTTAGGAAATTCACCTTAACCTTTGGTTTCCTCTTCCTCAGAAATAGGGTCAAAAATTTCCCCCAACACGCACCTGTGGCCAACAGATGGGAGACAAGATTCCCAATTTGTGGCGTTTTGCTCTCTGTTCCTTAGGGCTTGTTTGTGTGAGTGGTGCGAAGGCTGAGGGGAGAAAATTGGGGGCAGATAATGGAGGGAGGGGAAAACTACTGGGTTTGGGGGTCCAAGGTCATTGCTTAATGTGACAAAAGAAGACGTTTTAATTGTAAGCAATTAGGCCATCCCTGTTTTGTATCAACAGCTCTTCCCTGGGAAAATAATTTTGATATTACTTCTTTGGGTTTTAAAATGTTTCTGCGTTTCAAAAGCAGACAGGACACATACTCAAAGCGGGAGAGACCGTGGACATCTGTATCTCACTGTTGTCCCAGCTCAGGGCCGAGACCCTGTGGATGCTGCCATGTTCTCCCCAGGGACCCACCAAGTCAGCCTTGAAGAAAGTACCAAGGCACTTAGAGCCTGAAAGCCCGGAGTCCTGTCTCATGAGGAGGTACTCATAAAAAGATGTTTAACCTTCAAGGGAGAGGCCCTATTGTTTCGACCTTCATGACAATTGGGTGTAAAACTTTGAGTAAACACCTTCCTGACACCTATTACAGGGACTCGGCGGGAGGTGCGGCCATTAATCAGAACAGCCGCAGGGGGCAGGGTTGCTGATGGAGCCCTGGAAAGATGGCTTGGTCCCCTGCAGTTCTCTCTCTTTTGCTTCAAATTAAAACCCAAGGAAATCGAGAAGGAAAGAAACTCCATTTGATTCCTGCTCGCCTCCCAGAAGAAGGGACAGCTTCGACCTGCCTGGGTAGCAGGAGGCACCTGAAGGATGCTAATGCTTCCTGTGTTTTAACTTCCCAGGCAGGCAGGAGTAAAGGAAGCCCAGCTATGGAAGAGCTCCCCGCAAGGGACTAGAGGAACAGATAAGGCTGAGCTTGTGTGATGGGGCCAGGACTTTCCCAAGGACACACAGGTGGGCAAGAAAGAGGTGGGGAGGTGCCACACAGAGAGCCCCTGGCAGAGGACAGAAGACGGGCTGGGAGGGTGGAATCAGCAGAGGTGGGAACTGTGTCCTGATGGGTCAGGGATGCCCTGCAACGCTGGCGGCTCTTTCTCCATCTGCCGCCACCTCAGAGCCACAGAGACCAAGGGGAGAGCAGGGGCTCTGGATTCAGATTGTCTGTGGGCGAACCTGGCTCTGCCAGTTGAGGAACTGACATCACCCCGCGTGCCTTGTTTCCTCATCTATTAAATGGGTTTAATAACACTAAAAACCAGCAGTTAGAATTTTTTCAATGCTGCATATTATTATGACAGTATCTGAAACTCAGACAATGAGTGAGGAGTCACTCATGCCCCAGGTCATTTCTGAGGCAGAGAGAATGAAGCCTGTTACGAAGGATGGTGTTCTCCGAATTAATGGTGAGAGAGAAATAAAATTAAAAACAGCTACTGGGGATGAATAACATCCTTTCACTCTTCCACAGTGAAGGGAAAACATGAGTGCTTAAATTTTGTAAGGGAGGGACTTCCCCAGCGGTCCAGTGGTTAAGACTCTGCACTTCCAATGAAGGGGGCACGAGTTCAATACCTTGTCAGGGAACTGAGATCCCACATGTGGTGCAGGGCAGCCAAGAAATTTAAAAAATTAATAAATAAATAAATTCTTTAAAAAAGGTAAATTTTGTAAGGGAGAAATGAATATCACCGGTATACGGAGGATTAAGTTAGCTGGCAGCATACAGAGCAGAAGAAAAACAAAATTTAAGTCTGAAGGGCTAGGAAGCATTTGCTATTCACACGCATTCTCTGGGAGGCCTGGGAAAAGTGGGTGCAACTTTGAAATGCCTCTTATTTTCTCAGAACTTGACTTTTAAACCCCTAAGAAAAAGGTTTCAAAAACAAAACTCAAATACTGATTGAATTACAGGAGAAAGGAGAGGAATTAGCTAACTCAGATCTGGGTCTTCCATGGTTTGTGGCCTTCTCAGTTCCCACCCTACTGCATGGCTGGGTCTGATTGAGTCCACAGCCATGCGCTGCTCATCCTCGGCTGTGATAGGTGACCCTGGGTTGTTGCTGTTGGTTGTGATATGACGGGAAGTGATATGATGTCCTGTCCACTGTCTGACCATTCCTTTCGCTAAGAAAGCACCCGCCTACCCTTCGCCCTACAGGTTAAGTGGAAAAAAGAATTCATTGAGTCAAGATTAGGTTTAGCTTTCTTTGACTTCAAACCACACACCAATTTTTCCCAGAGGAGGAGATAAATGCTTATCCAGATTATCTATAATGATTAGATGTGTTATTTTATCAATAACAAGTGTAAATTGTGAGCAAGTCAGGTACATAAATGTCCATCAGTAAATCTGACTGAGAAACCAGCCTGTTTATTAATAAGATTTTGTATATATTTTATCTATGGTCTGGGCCTTCTGCTTACAGGCAGTTCCTTCTGACTTCAAAAGCTCACGCTCCGTTTCTAATTCATGGCAGTTTTTGGTGTCCTTGCTGTCTTGTTGTTAGTACCCTCCCCTCTTAAAATAAATATCCTTGATAAAAGTCATTACCACATTTCCAAATATGTCCATGAATCTAAGCATGGCCCTGGTTGGGAACCAACCTGATCCAGTAGGCTGCCCTCTCTGTCGTCATTCTCAGGCCTTTCTTCCTTCCCAGGTCCCATCAGAGAGGCTCAAAGCCAGAAAATCTACAGCAGCCTGAGAGGGGTCATAGGACCCAGACCCGGCCAATGAAGTAAGAGGAGGAATTCTGAGAAAAATGTTCCCTCTTTGATGAACGTAAGGAGGAAAAATGGGAATCATCTTTCACCTGAGGGTCAGCACCCTGCCCCTAATCTCCTTTAACACAAGGATGTTATGGTTGTCATTGTAGCCTCTGTCTTCTCACAATGAGGAAGGAAGCTTCCAGAAAAGAACCATTACCATCCTGCTGAAGTAGCCCCAGCAGGTGCATGGGCAGAAACTTGGGCCCTCAGGCTGCTGAGCTACCCACAACTCTGGGACTCCCAATCCAGGACTTCTTATTAAGAAAATAATAAATGAACGTTTTCTAGTTGGGTTTTCTAAAACCCATAGCCAAAAACAATCTAACTGATACACTGGCCTTCTTTGGTGCTTGAGTTTAAAATTCAAAGCTTGAAAACCAAATATAATGTCCTCAATCAATCACACATCTTTATTTGTTTGCATGTAATGGTCCATTCCTACATCTATTTGTGGAAAACGTGTTTGCATTTAGTTCTGAGTAAACTAGAGTGAGCACAATTCCTTTGCATCTGTCTTCAAAGACTAACGTAAAACCCTCATCTTGTCAACTCCCAGGTGCAGCCGAGTTCCACGTAGAACGTAGAGCCCTGTGAAACTGGAAACCCTAAAGGAGAGATCAAATGCTAAGGCAATGCACGTGCAGAAGAGAAAGTGGTGAGGTTCAGAAAGATGGAAACCACGGAGAGAGCAGGAAGCAACCCAAATGAGATACTAGCAATATAAAATACCACTTTAGAAACTAGCCTCCCTGTGCTCAGTGTTCAAAGGACAGCGTCGGTATGATCCAGGCAAAAGAAGTGCAAAGTGGTGAGTTGTGCAAAGGTGGACGAGGAGATGCTGAGGTCAACAGGGCTTCAGAGCTGGGACCCTGATACACACGTTGTGAGGTGGGGACCACATCTGACACAACTATTGGAAGGTCTCCACGAGTGAGTGAACTAGGGATAAAACAGGGTGTCCCAGTGACAGACCACTCTTCAGGAAATCCAATGTCCAATCATTTCTTTTCTACCTGCCTCCTTGCGTGACTCAACTTACAATGGCGGAGACTTCTAAGGAATAAGTGACCCCTCTTATCCTCCTAAGAGAAGATAAAGGACAGCAGTAGATCTAAATCAGAGCAATGAGCGTGTTTGGAACCGGCTAGCACCTTCCTTCCCAGATGACAGGTCTGTTTCTGGCTCTTTTTCAGATGAAAGATGTAAGGAAAGCTGTGGATATTATTATTCTCTGGGAAACTTAGAGATTTGGAACTTTCCTTTCCTCCCTTTGCCCTGCTGGCTGACCTGTGGCATCTCTCCACTGGTCTGTTTCTAATCAGGGTCCCCAGGCAGGCAGCCCAGGTGTGCCCATCTGCACATGCTGCACCCATCTGGGAGATGAAGATGAACAAATGTTGAAAAAGTTAACCATTCCCTTCTTTACTCACCCTCTCTCTCCAAAACATATCATATAACTCTTGCTCCACACACTTGTCTGATTGTACAACTTTAGCCGCCAAGAAACATTTGATGATCCATCGGATGTTGAAATTACTGAGACGTAACTAATTGTATTCTAAAAGGCTGTCAACCAAAGTCCACGTTCCACTTTTTCTTCTTTCTCTTGGGGATGTTGACCTCATGAGCTATGCACTTACAAACATCCGTAACTCTCTGTTCTAAAAAAATCAAAGAAAATAAGCAGTGCTTCCTCACGATGCACTCTGATGAGAAATAAAATCTCGAAATAGAGCAGTGGGATTTGTGAGCATTTGCCAGGATGCACAATTGAGCAAGTGGTTTCCTAACCTGTGTATCCCCTGCCCTTACCAACCAGGCTCCCACTGAGCCTTCAGACACTGATTCCCACAAAGCCTGCAAGAGATTACTGGGTACTCTTCTTGGAGGGAAACTCTCAATCAATCTCTCTCTCTCTCTCTCTCTCTCTCTCTCTCTCTCTCTATCTACCTATCTGCCTATCTACCTATCTATCATCTATCTATCTTTTTCCCCTCTTGTTTTTAAATTTTTGTTGCCATTATGATATTTAAAAGCCACATTAGCAAAGAAAAATCTATCACTGAACTTGCCCCATCAGATAAATGCTTCAAACAACTCAATTCCTGCATGATTCAGATAAAGTTGGATTTGGGTTAAGTGTTCCTAATAAAAGTTGTGGAGAACTTTCCAAATGAAGTTGCATAAGAGGTCTTATCAAAGCATGTCATAATTGTTCAGCCGGAATGCTGTGCCAGGTTGAGAGCAAGTTCATCGGCTTTCAACTGGTTTCCTCAAATAATCGGATTTAAAAATATAGTTTGGATCCACAATTTCTTGAGTTCTATGTATATCCTTCTTGAATTTTCTAGGGGAAAGGATAGCTAAATAATATTTTGCTTTGGGCTGTGTGAATATTATTTTCTTATGTCTATGATTACTGTAATAGGATATCATGAATAGACCTGAAACAATGTAGCAAAGCAGATTTAAAACAAAGGTTTAAATCATCTGATACAATCTGAGAAATCACCAGCATTTGCCCTATGAGTGAAGTAAAAGTAAAAAGACTAGGAGATGCTGGCTTACGTTTATTTCATAACTAATAATATGCTGAGAATAATTAGCGGTCATTGAAGAATCAGCCATAAACCAAGCAGTAGAATTAATACAAGACGCCTTCAGTGACAGAAACAAAGGCATCCTGCAATGGGCGTAATTACGATCAATATTTTAAATCATTAATTTTACCAAACTGTGGTTGATTTGCTTTGTACATTGCAAGCTAAGTTAAATGGGAAAATGATGTGACTACTGGTACATTTCTTTAAATAATTAGAAATACACTTTTAGCTTTTTGTTCAATTCTTTAAACGATGCAGAATCTTTATCCCTAATTATATGTGATCCAGAGAAAGAGAAGATGCTCACTCCTAATCAATTTAAAGATGTTTAGAAATCAAAATCACCAAAATAATTTTAATTTAATACAATTTGTGCATACCTATACATTTGCTATTAAAGTAGACTTGAAATCCATATATTCTTGAAATCACAGAAGAAAAATATTATTCCTTTTTTAATGTTCTTATAATTTCTTGTGTTTTAGGGAAAGGATTATTAAAATTCGTTCAGAATATTCCACAAATTTCCATAAAGGAAATCTAGATCTTTGATACACATCAAAATGCAATGTGTGTCAAAAATCACTCAAAATTTTTTTCTTTTTAAAAGTGAAGAGTATATACTTAAATGCATAAACAAAAGGAAAATTGAAGTCATGGAAGACTGTTATAAAACAAGGCTTTAAAAGTTCACTTGAAGAATGAATTTTAAACATAAAATGCAATACTGTGTGTGTTCCAGTTACAAGGAGTGTCATTTGTAACCCTCCAGCTGATAGAGCAATGAATGCTCTGAGCGGAGTTATATTGTGGGGAAGGAGTGGGTGGAGGACTGTTAGGCTAAGCTTTATAGAACTTTTGTTCATATTTTATAATTACAAAAGCAAAAATGCATATGAGTTACAATGTTCCTTTAAAAACCCACTCCCAAATCATATGAAAATTGTAGAATTGATCATCTTAATTATACAGTTCACTCCTAATTGTTAGGCATTCTGGCTATAATTCATTTACTCCTAATCTTTGACAACAAATCACTGGATTTTCTTGCATGTTTCTGTAATGTGTATAATATGAAGACAAGGCTAAGGTTTCTTAAACCCATCAGAAAGGGGTGCATTATTCTGGCCTGTTAATGTTTAGATACTTATTTTTAATGAATTTGAGAAGGGTCTTTAATTCAAGTTTTGTAGAAACTCCATAATCCAATTTTATATGATTGAAACATACAATATGGAAATGGGAATGATACGCAATTTACCAACCAGTCAACTTCAGCAGCATTTTATCCTCCAAACCACAGGTTTCATCTGGTGCATTTCTGCTACTATCAGAATTGTGATGCAGCTGCACTAGGTATTGGGTAAAGGTACAGCTGCCTTACTGCCCTGCCTTCTTCTCACTTGTTGTCTGTTTCCTTCCCTGCCCGGAAGCCCGCTGCCTCACTATCATATTCTCTGCATTCCAAATTGAAATGATCATCTGTAGTTCAAAGTAGAAGATTTTCAGACAATTTCCATTCTCCCTGACAGCATTTACTCAAATTTCCAAACTTACAGTTTCTTCATAAACTCACTAGCATTATGTCTAATGATTCTGATTTTCATTAACTGTTTTTCAGATCTGAGCAGTCCTGGATATTACTTTAAAACTGGATCTGTGAATTGCCTACTGTCAGTTAGGCAGGGGATGGCCTGTCCACCCACCCCACTCCTTCTCCTGGTCTGCAATAGGCCCCTTTCCTCTGCAGGAAGATTGCAGGGTCCACATCCCGCTTAAGATGCTGACCCTGCCCTCCAACGTCATAGACCTCGTTACAGTTCCTAAAACATGCATAGAGGATCCTACCCCAGCTGCCACTGTTCAGGATTTTATTACTTACTCATTTCCTACTTGTGATCTGTAAGTTAGATTTCTTTCAAAGGAAGTTTCTCCATATATATATATATATATATATATATATATTTTTTTTTTTTTTTAATTGTGGCAAAATTATGCATAACCTAAAATGTGCCACCTTAACCATTTTAAGTGTATACTTCAGGGGCATTAAGTACATTCACATGCTGTGCTACCGTCATCATCATTCATCCACAGAACTCTTTTCATTTTGCAAAATTAAGACTCTACCCGTTAAGAATTAACCATCCCCACTCCCATCTCCCCAGCCCTTGGCAACCACCAACTAACTTCTCAACTTTGGTAATGCTGACTTTCCAACACTGTAATATGTAGACATAGTAAAGGGAGGCTTTCTAAATATGTTTGCATAAGACAGTCACACTTACACGTCAGACCCAGTGGACAACAGTGGAACACAAGCTCCCATGAGCTTATTCAGGAGCCAGCACTGAGTCACCATGCAGCCCTCGGTGGCAGACACTGAGGCCAGTTCAGTTCCTCTGCATTTCCTGGATGTCATGCTGTCCTCCCTTCCCCCACCCGAGGTCACCCCCTCCACCCCCAATCATAGTTAAGTGTTCAGAAATCACTTAATATTTGACTTACTAAAAATTAGTATTCACAGGTAACATTTTATTGGATTTTTCACAATTATGTAATCCCCTTTATCATCAATTCCACACATAGAAATAAATATTAAGTGGTATTTAGCATATATATATATATAAATTAAATATGGCATTCCTTTTTCACTAATATTTGAGGAATAATAACACTTTCTGGATTAAGCATATAGAGGTGAGGAGAGGAATAGTAGAAGAAAATGTATATATATCAACGTTAGGAATATGTACCTTTGCCTATTGCTATTCCATGATGTTCTAGAATGTGGTAGCAAAACTCTTAATGCTAATTAAGGTCAAATGATATATTTATATATGGTATCTGTTTAAAATTGAAACTGTAATAATGATTCTGACCTATAGACTGGGGAAAAAAAATAAACAGTATGAAGTACTGACAAAACAAGGCTGAAATATCAAAATATTTACTTGGAATCTGTGTGTAACATATAGGTTTTATATAAGGCCTATAATGATGTGTTTAATTGTGCAGGAGGAAATTTAAGATCAAAAGTAAATAAAAGGAATGTAGGCTCATTTAAAAAGCTACAGATAAAGGTACAGCTAAAACAATAAAGTTAAAATACCATAAGCTCTTAGCCACTGTCTGTGTTTTACTTTAGAATCATATCATTTTTATACCACATTCATATCAAACTGTCAATTCCTGACAAAGTGATATTACCATATACTCTGAAATATGCTATGTTTCTTCCTTGGATAAATACACATTCCTCCGTATCCTTTTAAGTGAAGATTCCAGGGAATTTTCCTTTGTAGATATTTCAGTCGAGAAGCAGCATTTTACAGTCTGGTTTGGTATAAAATGATGAAAACTTTTGTGTGACTATATAGATGTCGATGACTTCTTAGCTTACAAGGACATCAAATTTAAATGCATCTAAAGAATATCAGTAATATTTTAGAAGTATGTTTGGAAAATATCGCTATTTTCTTTTGTCCAAAGTTTTAAACAAATAATGTTTATAACTTAAGCCTCAAATACAGTTGCTGATTTCACTTAATTGCTCCATTTCTTTTTCTTTTCTGTCAAATGTTGTACAACTTGTGACTTCTTTTGTTATTCGTCAGGTCAGGTGTGAATTTAATGGTATAAGTAGCATTTTCTCTGGTTAATACAGTTTGATATTGCTTAAGCTAAAAAAGCATCTCTTAAATGCAAATCAAAACTACAACGAGGTATCACCTCACACCAGTCAGAATGGCCATCACCAAAAAATCTACAAACAATAAATGCTGGAGAGGGTGTGGAGAAAAGGGAACCCTCTTGCACTATTGGTGGGAATGTAAATTGATACAGCCACTATGGAGAACAGTATGGAGGTTCCTTAAAAAACTAAAAATAGAACTACCATATGACCCAGCAATCCCACTACTGCGCATATACCCTGAGAAAATCATAATTCAAAGAGTCATGCACCACAATGTTCATTGCAGTACTATTTACAATAACCAGGACATGGAAGCAACCTAAGTGTCCACTGACAGATGAATGGATAAAGAAGATGTGGTACATGTATCCAGTGGAATATTACTCAGCCATAAAAAGAAACGAAATTGAGTTATTTGTAGTGAGGTGGATGGACCTAGAGTCTGTCATACAGAGTGAAATAAGTCAGAAAGAGAAAAACAAATACCGTATGCTAACACATACATATGGAATCTTAAAAAAAAAAATTGTTCTGAAGAACCTAGGGGCAGGACAGGAATAAAGACACAGATTTAGAGAATAGACTTGAGGACATGGGGAGAGGGAAGGGTAAGCTGGGACGAAGTGAGACAGTGGCATGGACATATACGCTACCAAACGTAAAACAGATAGCTAGTGGGAAGCAGCCACATAGCACAGGGAGATCAGCTCGGTGCTTTGTGACCACCTAGAGCGGTGGGATTGAGAAGGTGGGAGGGAGGGGATATGGGGATATATGTATACGTAGAGCTGATTCACTTTGTTATACAGCAGAAACTAACACAACATTGTAAAGCAGTTATATTCCAATAAAGATGTTAAAAAAAAAAAGAAAAGCATCTCTTTTCCCCTAACAATTTGGTGTATGTTTCTCCAATGAGCCAACTCATTCAGCTAGCAACTAGCCTCATTTCACTCAAAACAGAAATTTTAAAACAATGTTAAAAGGTTATACTTATGATTGCAGGGTGTTTATATTAAACACAATAGGAAATCAACTCAAAACACTGATAAAAAATCATGTAACATTAATGTCAAGCAATGTTTCTTGTCATGCAATGATAACCTCAAAACACCTCCCTCAGTTTGTAAGGGGGACTGCAGCCGAAGGCTGTGTTCGACTTTTCTACATTGAAGAAATATTTTTATCAGTTGGAGGAAGAATTATTTTTTTGTACATAAAATTTATTTTGTGTACTCAAATCAGATAAATTTTCCAAGCATTTTATTCATAATTTTCTACTTATGTATACTGACCTTTTTTTTACTGGTTTCTTCTAAGTGCTCCACACTGGGATGTCAAAAACTGCTTGCAGAAATAAAAGTATCCTCATTATGCAAATTTAAGTTCCACTGATAGGCATGTTCTGTTTTATAAATTACATCCTCTTGTCAGAAGTCAAAGTGTATTTGAATAACTTCATGGAAATTGTCACCAAGATTTAAAACTGTGTGTCTTATATGCCATTGTTGGTTTAATCCAGGGGCTGAAAAATGGACATATATTTATTTTTAAATGTGTGCATGATTACTGCGTCACAAATGTTATCTAAATGAAACTTAGAGGCAAGTGTAATTTTCATGTATTTTTTGATAAAGTTTTGCATTTTATAAATGTATTTTAAGTTTCATGTTTAATAAGATATGCTAAGTAGTATTAGTTGCTGTATATTTTAGTGCCAACAAACTTGTTTCCTACACACTTGGAATTTTCCTAAAGGGTAAAATAAATATACATGTTTTCACAAAATTATTAAAATATCAAAAATTAAATTGAAAAGGGGATTTGATTTATGAAAATTATCTCCTGTTCACCAAGATGTAAAACATTACCAATTTGCATTTACATGTCACATACTGGAAAACAAAATGTGGTCTCATTGAAATTGAGAATATTTACAAATATCCAAACATTGAATAAATGATTTTTTAATGTGAGCTAAAAAAAAAAACCTAATAGTTTTAAATTTACTACTTACACCATCAAAAGAAATCTGGAAGAGAACTGAAGGCATACACTGACATGATCATTTTATTATAGAAAAAAAATGTATTACATTTCCTTTTCAACCATTCCTGATAAAAGATCAGATTTCACTTAAAAAAAAAAAAAGTATGTCCTATACAGAGCAGTTGCGTTCGGTGCTCATTTGATTTTACTTTTCAGAATGACCAGTACCACTGTTAGAGTAATCTTTGATGTTACAAAAAGTGGAAAAATCAAAGTGAAGAGCTAAATCTGTTCGGTTTTCAAACATATTAATCTTGTCAAGATAATACATAAAAATCAATCCTTGAAATTTTTTCCAGAGCCCTTCTCCTCTCTTTTATCCAAAATATGAAACCACTTAGGAGGATAAAGCAACGTAATGTGAATGACTTCAGAAAAATATCCTAAGTTATATTTTGGCTAAATATATTTGAAAATGGCCCAAGTGGCCCGAGTTTGCATGGTCAGAAACGATGTTTTTATCACCAATGGCATTCGTCATGTGTGCTCAGCTCTTATGTATAGCAGACTGAGATTTCTAATACTGCTTTTTAAAAAATTCAACTGAGTTTCAAGCCCCTGACAGTAACAAATACAAATTGCACCAGCCCCCCAAAAAATTGTCGGGGCTAATTTTAATATTAATGAATTCTTTACAACCTCAGTTCAGCGGTTTCGATTAAGCTTTAATTAGTAGCCAGAGGGGAATCCAAAACAAAAATAAGGAGTTGAATTGCTAATTAAGTTAGTTTGATGAGGTAGAGTTTTAGTAAAAGACTGGTTTTTGTTAGCTGTGCAAGTTCTGACAACCTAAAAATACTAAAGATTATCATTATTGTAACTAACATTCTATGTTACCAACAGCTTTCTGCACAGAGCAGGCAGTTCATCAGAGTCCCACGCTTTTGTCTGTCAGTACTGGAATTAAAGCCTTGTTAATAAGAGAGCACTGTATGTGCATGAGAGCCCAAGACAAGCCTGTGGAACTTGAACTCTGATTGGTTATAAATTAACCAGTTATTACACCTAACTGAATGTATTTACCCACCAACAGTTTTTGTGTCATTCACTACAGTTTCCACAAAAATCTTACTTATTTGAAACTGATGTTGGAAAGGAATTTGCTTTCTACTGTTGACGGTGACTCTATTTTTGTTTATGTTCAGGTCCTGAACAACTTGCAAAATTTCACGATCTGTAATGAATTTGAAATTTAGAGAGCGGAAAACAAGAAGAGCCCACCTACTATTCCCAATAAAATATACCTCCTCCTATACCTCTATTGATACTCACTGTACGGAAATAATTCCTGACATCTTTTTTTGATTATTTGAATCCTCTCAACAATAGGTTTTGTTTAAGAAGAAAAAGTAACATGGATAATTATTATTTCAAACCTGAAAATTAACCCTTTAGTACAGTTGCCTATTCCTAGTGCAATACGGATGCTCCCTGGTACCCCAAAGACTACTAATTATCCTCTTGAAAGCTCTCTGGTAATGGGGATTCGCCCAGACTGCACCAGAGGAATGTGAACCATCTTCTTCAGGATTGTGGAGAATGTAATTTGATTTCTCCATACTCCAATGTTTTCTATAATTTGTATTTTATCCTTTTGCTTAAGGTTTCAAAGCCTACAAACCCAATAACTTAGGGATAAGAGAAGACAGAAAAATAAATGATATTGTTTCTAGGGTATTAAGTATAAGCCCGGCTATCAGAGCTGCCTGGCACTGACGAATCGTAATCAGGTGCTTTGATTTAACACGGTTTTGTTTTATAATAAGGTGGTTGCCATATGTTGGAAAACCTATCTGCCTGTATCTGAGGGGCTCCATACCTCTGTAACAAATCCAAAAACTCATTTTATAATACCTTAAATCTACCCATTGTAATGTAGTTCCACAAGTGTAAATCCACATCAAACTTTGCTCATGAATGTGGCTGGAAGATTACCTATATTATCATTGAAAGCAAAAGGGAAGCAGTGAATTAGAATGCAGTGGATCTCGCAAAAATAACTTTCAGTAAATCTTTTTTTAATGCATAGTTTACAATCTTCTTTTGCTCAGCATGAAATTGATTAAGATCCCCCGTCTAAAGAATATTTTCCCCCTCACATAGACGCATTGTTTAATATAGTTACATCCCCCAATACTTGACAAATCAGAATTTCAATGCCGCAAATGTGATGCTTGTTTAACAGCAGCAGAGAGTATTAATAATTTATCTATTTGAATGTAGAATAGGTTCCAATTATAGTATTTCACATGGTGCAGCAACTGAACACACTTTCTCTTAGAGGCAGAGAGAAATCTTCAGTGTGAGCAAGCCCTTGATATCTGCTGGAGGATTCATAAATTGCTACACATTGTTAAATATTTCCATCAATAGTCACTTAGTTACATTTTAAGTGATTAAATATTAGAAGTTAACATTTAAACAAGTGAGAAAACAATGAAAACAAGGAGAAAACTTTTCTTTAAACCAACGCTATTGGTTTCTAAAGAAGCATTCTGGAAATCTATAAAATTAAGGATGAAATTTAATCCCCAACATTTTTTTAAAAACCTTTCTTTCCAAAAAAAATGTATACTACAGTTTGAGGCAAGGTATAAGAACTAAATAATTAGAACATTTACACTCTTGCTTAAATATCTCGCTCATAACAATTCATGGTTATGTTTCGGGGATGCCAAGATTAATTAATTCAGTGAGTCAGAGTCAGATTAAAATATTAACAAACAAAAAAGTCTGATAAACTTGCTATTGGAATACTTTCTAGAGGGTCCTGAGGGTTTTATTTTACTAATAAATTATTTTCTGTATTGGTGTAGACAAAATCTAAAAAATAAAAACTGCTTCTAAAAGTAGAAATGGATATTACTTGTTACTTCTTGATTACAAAATAGCTCAAAAAATTTGTTCTTTTTCTCGCCATTAAGATATTAAAGGATAATGCTTCAAATAGGCTTTTTCATCTCACAAGAATATCCCTGACGTCAACACATGAAGTCAAACAGAGACCATCCCAGGAAAGATATATTCTTGGACTTGGATGTAAAGAATATTTAAAATATGATAAGTCTACAATGCTATGGGATTTCTTTTTCTGATGCTGTTCATATTTTCTTTCATCTTGTGAAATTCTGTCTTTTCATGTTATTCATGAATATAACTGATGAGATATGCATACAAATAAGCACCCACTTAGAAAACAAATTCAAATGTGCATCCCGACGCGGCACCAGGGAAATAATTAGGGTGAGGGCTGTGTTCCCTCCTGTCCACTCAGTGTCCAGAGGCAGGGTCTCCTGTTTCTCACCCTCCTCACTGGAGTCCCAGAAAGTCTCAGAGTGAACGTGGGGAAGCAGATGAACTTTTATGTTCAAGGGCCTTCCTAAGATCAGATTACTTTTACAATTTTAAAGGTAGAGAGGTCACTGAGAAAAAAATATGGTAGAAACCTTTAAATTTCATTAGATGAAATCTAATGATGAAATCATTAGATGATACTTTCGTGTCAAGAACTTGTTCAGGCAGAGAGAAATTAAGAAAAATTAGCACTTCTTTTTCCTTGTCATCTAGCTGTGTAAATCTAAAAGAAGCAACTGTTTCGCGGAGATATATCATTTTTAGGTTTCTGAGTAGCAGATCTTCTTTGCTTTGATCCCAGAGATAAGAGCCTACATGAGGTTTTAAAAACGAGTATTATGAAAATAATAGAGTTGCTTAGCTGTAATGCTTACTTTATCTGTCCTTAAGTAAATAAGAAAGCAGCAGCATGCAAAAGCGTCCTGTAACCATAATCACCTGTTCTATGGAAGCCCTGCAAGCATTAGATTTTTAGCAAAGTGAGTTCAACAAGAATTTTGATGCCTATACCCTGATGTTTTTTAAGAGATTTTAACATTCTTGTATCTTAAAGGTTTATTTGGTCTATAACTTGAGAATAGCATACATATTGTATTGAATGTTTTTACATGTGTTATTGTATTTTATTCTCAAACCATGGAAAAGAACAATACTAACATTTCTTAAGCATTTACTGGTGCCCAAGTTCTGTGCTAAACCCTTTCAAAGCCTTGTGCTTTTGCTTTGGAGATATTCACAAGAACACGGGCAGCATGCTGTAAATACCATCTAGCAAAGCAGCTCTGGGCCTTGAGCTCCACTGCCATGTCTGAAAATGGTCCTATGACTGCCTTCGATCACGGTTACCTCCACCCAGCTACCCAGCCCTTCACAGTAGGATCTATCCTACACAGAAAACAGGTAAAGGAGGTGGTGCCCCGGAGGGATATTTAGAGCATGAAGGTGGAAGGTGGTGAAGGTGGAAATTAAGTCTTTGAAAAGATTTTGTCTGCTATTCCATTTTGATATCAGAGGAAAGGGAATAAGCAATAGAGTCTTAGGTGCTTCTTGGTTTTCCTCACCCTTGCAGGTCACTGTCTGGCGGAGTATCTGGCACACAGTAGGGGGCTCACAAAGATTTGCTGATGAATGAATGAATGAAGCACTACCTGGACCCAAAACCGCTGGTTGTGTAAATTACGTTTCCACACCAACACACACACTGAAAATGCCACCCTACCCTTGAAAACAGCAAAGTTAAGGAGCAGCATGTTAGGTGCCTGGAGAATCAGGCCAGGGAAGGGGAGCAGCAGAAGAGGCGCTTCTAAGTGATGAAGATTGCTGAGTAACCAGGAGTGCTGTGTGGAAGAAGGGGGCCTTAGCGTCAACACACACACCATCTGTGAAGAGGAACAGCCATCTCCAGCAAGGTGATGCCCTCGGGAGATGCCTCTGTCCATGCATAGTGCTGCAGATGGGGCGAGGTGTGAGCAGGGCATGGGACTTTGATCAGAAGCAGGTTCCTCTTTGAGTTGGGTCTCCCTCAAGAACAAGCCACATCTACAAATCTTAGTCTGATCAACTATACAGTGAAGAAAAGTTCCAACCTACCTCAAAGTGGGTTTGGAGTGTTGCTTGAGGCAACGTGTATGGACCACTTATTAAATGAGCAAGTTCAATATAAGGGTAAGAATTTTTCCAATCAACCGTTACTGGGAGCTCTGGAGCTCAAGATTAGGATGGTGTCTCACAGACCTGGCTTCCCTCCCCAGCTCTGCTTCTGCTGTCAGGGGGACCTCTAACATGTTACCAAACCTCAGTTCTATCACTGGTTATATAGGCAGCACGGTCGTGCCCAGCTCCAGGGCCAATTGTGAAGATGCAATGAAAGGATGTCTATCCCATGTCATAGCCAGTTGGACAAATGCGGGCCATGCTGCTACGTGGAGCATACCCTGTGCACTAGGCAGGGGCTCAAGCCATGGATGTGGGTCATGCTGAAGATGCTTGGCACCACCAGGGGTGTGGGACCATGTGAATGTGCTTCCCAGGTGAAATGGTAGAGGAACAACTTGATGTGGGTGACCGGGGAGTGACACAGATAACAGGGGAGTGAGGCAGGTGACAGGGGAGTGACACAGGTAACAAGGGAGTCATGCAGGTAACAGGGGAGTGAGGCAGGTGACAGAGGAGTGAGGCAGGTGACAGGGGAGTGACACAGGTAACGAGGGAGTCATGCAGGTAACAGGGGAGTGAGGCAGGTGACAGGGGACTGAGGCAGGTGACAGGGGAGTGACACGCATAACAGGGGAGTAAGGCAGGTAACAGGGGAGTGACGCAGGTAACAGGGGAGTCATGCGGGTAACAGGGGAGTGACCTGGGTAACAGGGGAGTCATGCAGATAACAGGGGAGTGAGGCGGGTGACAGGGGACTCATGCAGGTAACAGGGGAGTGAGGCAGGTGACAGGGGAGTGACGCAGGTGACACTGGAGTGCATTCACAAGGGGAGCTTCTCCTTGCCCTCCATTTGCTTTTTTGGTCCTTCTCATCGCTGGGACATACTTAAAATATGCTGCCAGCCTGGAGAAGGAACGCAGCCTCCTCCCTCCCCCACTCCTTCTGTAATAATGCAGCATTCAGAGAAGTTGTCCTTTTCCTACAGAGTGGAGCCTACTCTGGGAAAACCAGTGACATTTCATCTTCACTGAAGACTCCTGAAGGAGCAGCTTGCACTTCTAGATTCGCTCAGTCTCTCTTTTGACGCTTACACTTGGTAGCAAGCTCACTCAAGGCAACAGCTCAGTGCATCTCCTGCCCTGAGCCTCCAGCCTACCCTCTGGAACTGCACTGCCCTACTACTGCTTTTTCCCCAAAATGTGCATAAAATAAGAAGAGAGGAATAGGGCAGAGAGAGGTGATTGTCAGCATCTTCACCAATAATTCCTGCCACTTACAGAGTTCTTCTCTAATGGGTCATCAGAAAGGGGGCTTGCAGAGGTCACTGTGAGGAAATAGGGAACTGGAGAGATGAGCTCTGGAGAAAGGAGACTAGATGTCCACCTAAGACTTCCAGATACTGACAAAAAGAGCCTTTTGCCTGCACATGAACTTTCATTACTTGATATGTAAACACGATGGTTAGCAATGTGGCCCTTTCTTCAAAACTGCCACAAAGGGAACTTGTAGAACAATTATCTGAAAACATCGAGCCAAATGACACCACATACTGTAAATCCATGTAAATGATAGACTAGGGACATGCTAAAGTCTATGGTGGGTTTTGTTCCTTAATGGCTCTATTCTGAAAACTGCTCAAATTTTAAGAAACACCAAATACACTAGTTCCCAAAGGACACATGGGACCTGTATTCATCATGAGCTCTCTAGAATCTGTGATTTTATTTGAAATGAGATAAGCATATTATGCTTTCTAGAACCACAATTATACATCTCCTTTCTAAAAGAGGAGTTATTATAGTTATTGTGAAACTGACTACTTACAAACATTCTCATAGTTTTGTGAAAACTTTTCCCTCCTGGATTTGTGGAACCAAGGGACCAAGGGCAGTGCCCAGTCTCAGCAGGATCCTCTTGATGGAGGATATTATTATCACAGAAGAGGGGGACATACATGCCTTGATAGCATTTCCATTCATTGCACATGTTTAATGAGTTATGCCATGTTTCGGCTCTAGATAGAAATGGTCTGGGAAAGGCAACAGGATTGTTCTTTTGTCCTTTTTCACAAACTATCAGACCCTATTACTAAAAATTAAGGTCCAATATAATTCTTATTCAGAGACAATTAGCCAACAGCTTTGTGGCCAGGGATAACAGGGCTGAGGTGCATCTTCAAAGCTGAGCTCCTCAAGGTGTGAAGGGCTAGGTCCTGAATTTGCCTTCAGAGCTTATGACCTTTCCTGGAGCTTACAAGGTAGTAGGCATAATGCAGCTTTCTTACCTGTTGTGGTTTTAAAAGTAGCTGAAACCAAGTAAATTGTTTAAATCCCTCTCTCACGGTTAAGAAAAATAAAAAGTATATCATTAGCAATAAACTATGTCTTCATTAGAATGTGTCACATAAGAGGTTTCGAGAAAAATGTGTCAATAACTGGCAAAGGTTTGTCGATCATTAATTAACACCTCCGAATGAATGCGAACTTATTATCCTCACGTATTATAGGTGAAAGTTTACCATTAAAATAAGTCTTGACATTTATGAATATTGTTTTTTGAACTCTTATAAGTTATATTTAATAGGTTAATTCAAAACCATTTTTTAAAAGAATCCCCATTTCAAATAAATATTCTCTGGGTGAAAGATGACGGTGTCTTAAAAGTTAATGCCTGTAACAGTCCCTTAGGAAGAAATTAGATAATTTTGTTTTTTATATAAAATCGCACTAATTTTAAATTTGCTTTCATTTTCTCACCTGTCTTTGTAGAAACAAAGCATAAATGTAGTCTAGTTACAATACGTCATTCGGGCTGTTTTTCACCAGAATTACTCTGGATGCCTAAAGTAAAATGCTAGCTCTTGCCAGCAGGAAACACGAGTCAGAAGAAAATTGGTAAGTCAAATTCAGTACATAAAACTTCAATACTGTTTTTTTTAAGTTTGTCACAAGTGAATAGTTTAGGTGAAAAGGTTAACAGAAACACGAATATGATTTTCCTGATAGTTACCTCTAATCTAATTTTCATTCAAAAAATAGAGTCAAATCCCCTTTTCATATTCCTATCCCTTCTAAAAGAATACATTTTTTCATTACAGATGTATTTTGAAGGAACGAGGGAATCTTCGTTTGAAATGACTGGGACAGGATTAAGTGAACGGGAGAAATGGCTTGCCCCGTCGATCTATTTCTAGTTAGGACAAAGTAGAGCATTGTTCACTGAGGGGTGAAATCCCATGTTACTTTTATCTCCAAGAAAGGCAAATAGAGAAGGAATAATTTTGTGGTAAGATTCCAGTCACTTGTTTTCCTAGGTAGGTTATTTCTAAGTTTCAGTTTGTTGATGTGGAATCTGGCAAGGCCCCATGTGTGCCTGTATTTAAATTTTAAAAATTTAAAAATTAGAATCACAATGGCTTTACTTCCATTGAAAATCTAAATACATGGCAAATATCCACAAATGCATTTAAGCATTGAACATTGTTGAATTTTTTAAAATGCAGTTTCATTATCAAGCACTCACATGATTTAATGCAAAGATACATGAATTCATGAATCTAAATCACGGGATACATAAATTAGTTAAGTAATAGATTGTTTTAAAAATAAATGTATATTCTGGAGAGAAATTACAAATAGTCTACATTCAAGACTTATAGCTCTTTAAGGCACATTTCTCATTGAGTGAAAAGAATTTAAACCATTTATGATTAAGAATGCAAGCTGGTGTGAGAACATTACTTATAAATACATGCCCATGAGTGCACTTGTGGAGGAACTCTCCACTGCCTAGCTCAGATTACGTAAACTTAATGCCCACCTGATATCTTTTCTAAGTTATCTGGTAATTATGTACATGCATTCCTCGCTCCATTTTATGCTATTCTCTTTTATTAATCAAATTAACAAGATAGGCAGTTAAGGAATAGCTAAGTCATTTTTAAAAGGTAATATAATTCTACTTTGCCATCATTGAAACATTAACTCTATCAGAAGTTTCTGTTCCATATTTGATGACCCCAGTGCTTCATACATGGTAACCAAACACCCTGGGCTAGCTTCACAACTATTTAGATTTCAAAATTCTATTTCTGTGCCAGACCCCTGTCAAGCCACATGTTCAGAGCTTTTATTTGGAGAATTTAACCCAGTTAGATTAATGCAGGATTGATAACATAGATCATGCTAGAAGGATTTCCTTATATATTTGGTTTATTTGGAATAAGTAACTAAAAGATAGTTTAGATGTTCTCTTAAGAAGTTTTGATGAATTTATTTTCCTTTTCTTATTTTTATCAAGTTTTACAATACCTTTGGTTTATGAGTTTATATTTGGGAACATTTGCTACCATTATTATTATCCCATAGGATAACAAAATATCATACATTGTATGCTATATATCATATACAGCATTATGTACACATTATATATTATAGATAATGTGTTATCTATAATAAATAAATATCTTATGTCTATTCAATTATATAAAATAATTTGTGCTCCAAAATAAGAGGGGAATCTTCAAGTCTATCCAGGTAAAAAGGTGTATTATAAATTCCATAATAGCATCAAAGAATAGCCTAGGAAATATAGTTTGAAAGGACAGATTTAAGTATCTATAGCATCTAATTTTACCAATTTAAAAAATATATAAAATATAAAATCTTAACAATTCTAAAAGATTGCTGTTATTTTTCACTAGTTAATATGAGTGTTTAAAATTTGGTTTTAAAGTAAGCATGGCTTACACATTTCTTAAAGTTTTCACAAATTTACCAATTTCTGTCATATTCTAGTGAATCTGCTCCTTAATTTGCAAAAGCTTACACAGTCTTTGTACATAAAGAATATTACAACTTTAAAAATAGCTTTCAGAATCTTGTTTTATGAAGATGCATAAAGATGAGTCATTTGTCTAGGAAAATAAAATGATAGTGAAGACAAATGTGCTTCTGTCAATACACTTATATTAATTTTATGTATTGATTTTTAACTACTTGTGTGCTGAACTATTTTATTATGTTATTGACAATTTGACAATTTATTTTACAGCATTGAAAACTTCTTCATTATTTAATGGTCATGTTAGAAATAAATACAAATTGGTAAGAAGTTTTGACCTAAATATTCCTTTGAAATCATTAAAGTATCCAGCTATAACTTGAAATATTTTGGCAAAAGTATCTAAGATTTAAGTCATATCAAGTAGTAAATAAATATCTGATTTTTAAAAATCTTACATTTTAAATATACCCTAAGAAATACCTATTAGGGGTTTTTAGGTTAACATGAGTTTAAAGTGTCCACACACAAGTCAGCACTTGAATGGCAACAAGAAATAAGTGTTAATACTCCTTGAGGGTTTGGGTTGAGAATGATTATGCTTATGTTACTCATGATAATGTATTTTAATACTTATATTTCTGTGTCTTTGTGCTTATATTCCAATATAAGTGATTTTTTTGCACCAAGATGTAATATTCCGGTTTACAGCTGGGGGGTTCATGTACTATTAAAGAAATCTTAGTGCTTCAGATTATCCTTAGAAAGTCACCATAAGGGGAGGGGCGGGGAGGGGACAGCATCTTTTTGGTGTCTGGTCTTTTTTCTTTAAGGGTTAAAGTAAAAGAAATTCACTAAGCTTTCATTACTGCATCTGTAAAAATTGTTAATAATATCCTCCCAGACTACTACGAGAATCAAAGTAGGTCATGTATGTTCAGTAGGCTTTGTGCTATAAAACATCCTAAAAATGCTATAAAGATTTAATAAGCATCTTTTATAAAAAATAAATATTCTAAACGTTTAAAAATCCCATTTGTGTGCTCACTTCGGCAGCACATATACTAAAACTCCCATTTGTATCTTCAGATTTTTGTGTTTCTCAGGGCAGAGTATTCCATAACTTACATTTACTACCTCTGTGTAAAGTGGTTGTTCAAAAATTGCTTCTTCAAAATTATATACATATATATATATTTAAGAGATCATCAAAAGTCTTCAAAGTCTAGATTAATTGTTTTATGTAATGTAAAAGATCACCCACTAGATCTCTTTTATTGGCAAAAAGTTTACTATAAATGTAAATACAAAACGTCTGCATAAAAATATGACTCTTTGAAATCAATCACACAGAACCTGAAATCAAAGTAAATACCATCCTAATTGAAAACTTCTTGGTAGTTCATACACTTACCCTAATAATGCTTTTGCTTAGAAAATTTTGAAACCCATATTTTTTGGAAGACGTTTTGTGCTTTATTCTATATTTTTGACCCAGAAAAGAATCAGTTGCCAATGTCGTTAAATTAATTTACTAAGATCAAATGACACTTTACTGTTTAAAATGAATTTTAAATGAATCTAACCCACTCAAAGCACATTTGTTATCAATAAGAATATTTTTTAAAATGTACAACTAACTCTTAGAGAAATTTCTAAAGACAAGTTCCAAGACAAATTTGAACAATGACACAGATTTGAATATGTGTAGGCTTGAATTAAGATGTCAGTCCAGACACATGTGGGTACTACAGAAAGTCCAACAATGACTTTAAATAATTCTTGAGTATTTAGTTAGCGGAGGTACTTGACACTGCATGGAGAAAGCCCAGGAGACTCCTCATCTCAGCATGGCATGTCTACTTAGCAAAGGAAAGTTGTATGGTAAACAGAATCAGCCCTCCTTAGATGACAGTTGGTGGCCATTTATTGGACCAGATCATGGGTTCTGTGACACCTCACCATTCTCCATCCCAAGAGATTTATTCTTTCCAACTCTGGCAATCCCATGGGGTACTATACATATGAGGATTTCTTGTAAACAGAAGTTTCTCCATCCTGCTATATTTTCTGTGGTGTTTCATTGTTTCTTATGTATTGGTTTCTAGTTGACATGCTATGTTCTTTATCCACACAATTGGTCATGGTACTTTCTTTTCCATAGTCACAGTTTATCGTTTCAAAAGAGTTAACCTACTCAACCCAGAGGTTATTAATGGGATATTCAAAGTGGTGGGTACGCTGTTCCTACCTTTGGAAATAGATGTCATTCTTTGCTCTCCTCCGTTACCCGAAGGGCGGCCTCAGATGGAAACTACATGAGCTAGAAACTGTAGGAATGATAAGGTTGACCTAATGAACAATGGCTGTGTTTGGGTTATGTGGATCCCAATATCTATCCACTAGATGACTTAAAAACTTACCCACTTCCCTTATGACTACCCGTTTGTTACTAAATAATATTTAAGAAATGATGGTGTATATTGTTACAGGAAAATTATGTGCCTAAGAGAACATAATTTCTCTGAGAGCTTGTATATTAGAAGTCAGTCAATATTTGTTGAATGAAGGCAAATGTGAGATGAAAGAATTCTGGGAATATTTGGTCTGTTTGTAATATTATGCTTTGAAATGACAGGTAGGAACTGCTATTCTAGGACATAATGTACTTAGTCAGACTAAACTCTTTTTCAAAATGAAGGTAAAAGGAATCAGAAATTTGATCATGGTCTTTGGGGAAAATACTTCAGACCATTAAACTATCAATTATACCAAAAATAGTTGAACCAAATATGAATATCATTAGTAAATTATTTTTGTTGCCAACATTCAGAACATTGAATTTAAGAAAAGAATAATTTATAGAGGTTTAGAAGCTCCTTATGCATTTATAGTTTTATCTATATGTCTCTATGAAAATATCAAAATGAAACAAAATTGCATTGTGTCCTTCAAATTGATCATGGAAATGTCTTTTTGTCTTTTGCCTACATTTTCACCTGGCCAATAACAAGTTTATTGACACTAAACCATGACACATAAAATTTTATGAATATGAATGTTTATGAATATGTTTTATGAATATGAAATTAAAATGAGTCAAGAAATATAATTTGGTAGAATGTTCTTGTATACACAATCAAGTAGGAATATTTTACAGCCTTTAAGTAGGTATTGTCCATTAGAAGTAAACTGTATAGCAAGCGGGAAGAGATATGGGAACATATGTGTATATATAACTGATTCACTTTGTTGTGAAGCTGAAACTAACATACCATTGTAAAGCAATTATGCTCCAATAAAGATGTTTAAAAAAAAAAAAAAGAAGTAAACTGTATATAATCATGCTGTTAAGTAGGTAATATTAAATTAGATTGTTAAGATATGCAATTCGGTTCTTGGAATACATGTCCAATTGCCCAGAAAAAGTGCAGAAAATGACTTGCCTTAATTGCTTTTCTTTCATTTTTTTTGGTAAACCCAAGTCAGGGTGTTGGTTTGGTGTAAGAAACTACTCACTTTTTGTAACAAAGTAATCTCACCAATTTGCACATTATACTAATATTGCCTTGCAAGGTCTACCAATAACAGCTTCAGTCCAAACTTCAGGACCAATATGGATAACTCAGGATCCAAACATTACTCACAGGAACCAATGAACAGATTCTTTTTTTCTTCCCCAATGTAAGGAAGACTAGGCTTTGAAGCGGCATCTACCTTTAGAGAATATAAGCACTCTGAGTATACCATTTGACACACAGCATTTATAGGGCTAAAGAGTACAAGCGGGCATCCTTACTCTCTTCACTTCGAAGAAAATGTTGAAATTTGGAGCTACAGGATGAGACCTCATCACATTTGATTTGGCAGTGAAGATTACGGTTCAGCGGGGAGTTAACAACAGACAGTGGAGAGATACTAGCGTTTAATTAACTAAATAAGAACTACAAAAAAAGTGATATTTGATTCTGTAAGTTTGAAGTGAAAAAAAACAATGCTTGTTGAAGTTAAAGCATTGAAGTTACACATTTTTCAGTGTGTGCAAAACTCATGATTAGTTAAAAACAGTTTACTTTTAGCCTAAAATTCTAAGAAAACCCTCAATACCAAGTAGAAGTATATTAGAATAAAGAAACTTTAAAAACAATAATGCAAAATATGATGAACAATTACACCTTCTAAATCAAGGTTGTATCTATTATCAATATTCTGTTGTAGGTAAAACATACTCTTTCTTAAAGGGATGACAGAATGTTTACAATTTAGCTACAATTCAAGTTTTTTTGCACTCAGTGTGGACTTTAAATACATCACTCATCCATCGCCTTCCTGTGCCATTTTTCTAAGATCCTGACCATACGATGCTTTTCAAATGGCCGACATCTACAATGTTGAGATCTGCCAAAGAGCAAATCAACCTTTATAATTAAAGTTGACAAGCTGACAAGAAAAATGAGTGTGTACTTGTATATATATATGAATTTTTATGTCACATTGCAGTCTGTACACTTGTTTGGTTTTTGTCAATAGCCGAGGGCTCATTTCTCTGTACCAGAAGCATGTTATATTCCAAGGCCTTCAGACAGCTCCCCTTCGCCCTAGTGAGTCCGTTGATTAATTTTGGATACTCTTTTTAATTAACACCCCAAAGGAGATCTAGATTATCTAGCCTATAGTCCATGAAAAACAAGTGAATCTGAAGAAGAATGACCCAGGGAGACAGGCACACTCTCTCCAAATAATGTTATAAGAACATTGAGTCTCTCACAAGTCAAAATCGTGTCAGGCAATGCCTAGGGAGGACATAGGCCTTTAATCGGGGCAAAATAGAGATTTGTATTAGTCTAATTTAATTTTCTTTTTGACAAGGAGAGGAGTGATAGATGCCCCTTGACAGATGAAACATGGCTCCCCAATGCACTCATGGTTGCCATTGGCCTTGATTAGTAACTGGTCCCATTTTGACCTCCAGGAAGATGAATTGATGAGTGACAGAAAAGAATGGAGCAATTAAAACAGTAGGACGAAGTAGGGAACTAGCTAATTGTACCCAAACCTGTGAAACCTAATCATAGAACCAAGAAATGTGATGCTCACGGCAGCTTTCATAAGTATGTCTAAAGACATTAATCCTTTACAAGTGAGGATTACAACTGAACAACTCTGACAATACGAGCTCCAGAAAGAAAATTTGAATTCATACCTTTAAAAAAACCTTTTCTGGCGAGCAATTTTGAGAATTGTTTGCTAAACCATCTGTTGCATCTGTCAGAAACGACAGGACGTTCAGCCCTCAATAATTTCCAGACTGCATAAAGAATAGGTGAACAAAAATTTTTATCATGACTTTTCAAGCAAAAAAAACTTTTTTAGGAAATCAAACTAATCTTGAAACCTAGGGAAAAAAATCTCAGATCAATCTATAAACTACAGCTTTCACTGTATTTCATTCTAGACCACTTGACTTTGCATAGCGCTAGTCAAGGAGCGTTTTCGAAGCTGAGTCATCTAATCGCTACTGTTGTGCTAGTTGTATTCGGCCCTGAACAGCTCCACATTTAGAAAAGCATATGCCATACTATCTGTTCTTCTTCGAGGAGAAAAAGAAATCTTCCAGTCGATACTATGTATTCCATTTTTACCCTTACTAACAAAATGCTGAAGTTGTTTCTTCATCATTTGGATGTTTAAAACCTCTAACCTGCAAAAGCCTGAAGCTGGGGCGAAGTGAGAGTAGCATCGACATATACACACTACCAAATGTAAAATAGATAGCTAGTGGGAAGCAGCAGAATAGCACAGGGAGATCATCTCGGTGCTTTGCAATGACCTAGAGCGGGGGGATAGGGAGGGTGGGAGGGAGGCTCAAGAGGGAGGGCATATGGAGACATGTATATGCATATGGCTGATTTGCTTTGTTGTGCAACAGAAACTAACACGGTATTGTGAAGCAATTATACTCCAATAAAGATCTATTAAAAAAAAAAAGCCTGCTAAGTAGTCTATTTTTAACACGTTGCTGTGACGAAATGTGGATGCACTTCATTGAATTTCTTAACCTAAAATAAGAATGAATGGCCATAACTTAAAGTAACAGTTAAGCAGGTTACCATTTCAAGGCAACTAGTCTTAAAAGAAGAGTAAAAGTAATTATAAATAAAGTTATTCTTCAATGTGAAATATGAATGCCTACTTTCACAGTAAACATTCATTCAGTCAGTCATTCAGGCAGCAAGCATTTATTTAGTGCCTTCTATGGATCAAATGCTGTAAAAAGTGCTGTGCTTACAAAGTGAATATAAATAACCCCCAGGATGGCTCCAAATTCCCACCTCCCTGTACGCTGGACACCCCCTTTGCACTTTGATCTCCCCACTCTTCTTATAAAAAGGTGGAGTCTATTTCTCTACCCCTTAAATCTGCGATTGACTATATAACGTACTGTAGCCAATACCGTTGGAAAACATGAAACAAACAGCTTTGAAAAGCACTTTCCCACCGGTACTAGGAAAAGGAAAGCCTGGAACACCAAAACTTTGGTGATGACGGAGGAAAGAATTAAGTAAAAGAGACTGAGCCATGGAGATGTCAATCATACTATTGTATTAATAAAGTTACATTAATATGAAAAAATCTGGTATCAATATATTAGTCTTATGAATATTATTATGACTATAAAGATTTATAATTGAATTATTATTAATAAAATTAGTAACAAATATATTAGAATTTACTAATCCAAATTTTTAATTACTTTCCAAGTTTTTAGCTTTGAGATTTATACTTCTATATTACTATCACAGGTTATTTTGAAAATATTTTTGATAATGTCCTATTCATTGTATAATCTACATAAGGAAATCTATCACATTATTAAATCTATTGGTTTGGACAGAAATTGTATTATCCAAATTTATCTCTCCCTCATCTAAAGGATTGCACATTTTCAAAAAATAAATATAGTTATCAAAGAATGTGCTATTTTTGAAAATACAGATCTATCTCAACTTACAACTGTGTTACATCCTGATAAGTCTAACACAAATTGAAAATAGCATGAATCCCAATACGTTTAATACACCTAACCTACCAAACATCATAGCTTACCCTAGGTTATCTTAAACATGCCCAGAAAACTTACATTAGCCTACAGTTGCACCAAATTGTTTAACACAAAGGTTAGTTTATAATAAAGTGTTGGCTGTCTCGGGTAATTTATTAAATACTGTAATGAAAGTGACAACCAGAATGGTTGTATGGGTACAGAATGGTGGTAAGTGTATCAGTTGTTTACCCTCAGGATCGCGTGGCTGCCTGGGAGCTGTGCGCTGCCTCTTCCCAGCATCACAAGAGAGGATAGTACCACATATGGCTAGCCTGGGCAAAGACCAAAAGCCAAAATTTGAAGCCCGCTTTCTGCTGAATGCCTATCGCTTTTGCACCATCATAAAGTGGAAAAAACGTAAGTTGAAGCATCATAAGTCAGTGACGATCAGTATTCAAAGTACTGTGTTATAACTTGAGAATTTACTTTCTAAGAATATTTAGTAAATATGGTGGAGGTCATTATATAGTTGAGAAAAAAGATAGCCAATAATAGGATAGCCTAATAAAAAAAAAAAAAAGACAAAATCGATCCCTACCACACAACCTATATAAAAGTCAATTCCAGTTAGACTGTAGTTCTCAACATAAAAATAAGAAAATAAACCTTCTGGGAAGTGGCATAGGAGAATATCTCTAAAATTTTGGGTAGGAAAAGTGTTCTTAAACGAGACACAAAAAGCAATAAGAAAATAAAAACAAATAAATACATTTATTTGTAAAAAAACTATAAAAAATAAACCATAAATGAAATGATTTATAAATTAACTACATTAAAATTAAAACTTTTTTTAATCAAAGACATTGTAAGTTGAATAAAAAAAAAGTTGAAGTTGAACTTCAACTTCATTGTAAGTTGAACAAAAACAAAAACACCGATTGGAAGTCTCATGTTCAAAATATAAATGAAGAACTTCTATAATAAAAAAGGAGTGAAGACCCAGTAGACAATAGGTGAGAGGCTGGAGGAGGAAGAGTATATCCACAGAATAAGGACTTTCCAGCAGCCAATCAAGATTCGTAGTCAGAAAATGCAAATTAAACCACAATGAGACCCCACTAAAGATCCACCACAGTGGCCAAAGTGAAAAGTACTGAACGATTAAACTAAGAGAGAAGAACTTCCTGTTTCACCTACAATAGGTAAAGAACTTGAAATTCATTACTGCATCCTTACAACAAGAAAAAGCTAGAAAACACTGAAAATCAGCAACTTTTCTTGGACCCATCAGGGAACTGAGTTTGCAAGTGAAACTGACACCGCAGAATGTATAGAGTCAGGTGCATCCAGGAAGATAAAGTACTTGAGATTTGCTTACCTGCGACAGAAGCTACCCAATGCCATATAACTAATAGAAACATTTAAATAGTTATTTTGACTAAAAGTTGGAAGCTGGGTGAGACCTATTATGAAAGTCATAGGGGGCTCCCACACTTTCACTAGCTTTCCCTCCAGAAACCCAATTAGGTTAGCACAGGGATACAAGAAAGTTCCCCAGTGGCCCCTGTAAAGGAAGGGAAGAATAGCCTTTGTGAAAACCTCTGACTCTTCTCCCTAACGAAGACCTAGTTGGGACCTCCCTGGTGGCGCAGTGGATAAGACTCCACGCTCCCAAAGTAAGGGGGCCCGGGTTGGATCCCTAGTCAGGGAACTAGATCCCACATGCATGCCACAACTAAGGAGCTGGCCTGCAGCAGCTAAGGCCTGGCACAACCTAATTAATTAATTATTAATTAATTAATTTTTATAAAAGACCTAGTCCCTTGGGGGAAGAACTTCACCAATTCAATTCTGGGTGAAGAGGAACTCTGCCCTACTCCATCTTAATGCCGTGGCTAGTAAGGAGCTAGGAGGCATGAGGGAAAAACTAACACTGGAGTAGGGATAGCAGTAGTCCCGAAAGCCAACCATCCAAAGCACCAGTACACTATGAAAGTGAGGCTTAATCGGAATATCAGAGAATATCTCCCTCCCCTGCACACCCCAGTCACACTGACAAGCCTCCAGTAACAACAGGAAATTACAGCCGAAAGAGCTGGGAGACTCAGATCCTCTCTGAGAAGTAGTATAAAGGCAAACCCCACAGCCAAGATGGGAAGGCAAAGCAAATCCACCAGAGGAATTTGAACACTCTGGTATCTACAGCTAAAACATACTCATTTTATAGCTGAATTAAGATAAACTCTAACACTAAAGTTCTATTGCCTTAGGACCTATTACCTGATATATGTCCATCTTTCAAGAAAAAAATGCAAAAGCCATGACAAAAGGATATATATATATATATATTATATATATATATACTGTAAAGACATAAAGCAATCATCACACCAGATATATATACGATTAAGATGCTGGAATTATCAGGCAGGGAATTTAAAATAACTATGGTTATTATGTTAAAGAATTTAATGGAGAAAGTAGACAACATGAAATACCAAATGGATAATGTCAGCAGATATAAAAACTATTAAAAAGAAGCAAAAAGAAATGCAATATTGACATCAACAAAAATAGTAGAAGGAGGACATTCAAAATCCTCTCTTCCATAAAAGCAGCAAGAACAATGGCAAAAATTGTCAATTTCAACATTTTCAGAACTTGCAGCAATCCATGAGAAACAAACAAAAATAGCAAAATAGCATGCATAAATTCTAACCTCTTGGCAATTTTATTAAATGTAAATTAATTAAATATTCCAATCAAAAGCAGAGATGGACAGAATGTATTAAAAAATAGAAACCATGATTCAATCATGCTATCTATAAAAATGCCTTAGTTATAAAAACAGAAATAGATTAAAAGAAAAAGGATTTCTTAAAAAGTACAATGCAAATAGTAATCAAAAGACAGCATTAATGCTATACTAATATCAGGCAAAATAAACTTTATGAAAAACTTAATAGATATAAAGAAGGATATTTTATAATGATAACAAGTTTAATTAATCAAGAAGCTATAACAATCATAAGAATGTATGCATTAATATCTAACAATAGAGCCCCCAAAATTCATGAAGCAAAAAACTGATGGAACTGAAGGCAGAAATACGCAATTTAGCAACAATAGTTAGAGACTTCAGTACCCAATTTTCAGCAGTGGAAAAACCAGCTAGATAGAAGACCAACTTGTTAATGGAAGACTGAAGCAACACTAGAAAACAACTAGAAACACATCTGTAGGACACTCTCAAAGAAAAGCAGAATACACATTGTTCTCAAGTGCACATCAAACATTCTCCAGGGCACTGCCTATTTGAAGCTATAAAACCAGACTTAATACATTTAAGAGATTGAAATCACACAAAATATGTCTCTGACCATAGTGGAATGAAATTATAAATCAAAAACAGAAAAGAATTTTGAGAAATTCACAAATATGTGGACATTAAGCAACACACTTCGAAGTAACCAAACGGGATCAAAGAAGAAAACATAAGGAAAATTACAAAATATTCTGAGATGAATAAAAATAAAAACATAACACATAAAACTTCTATGATAGGGCTTCCCTGGTGGCGCAGTGGTTGAGAGTCCGCCTGCTGATGCAGGGGACGTGGGTTCGTGTCCCGGTCCGGGAGGATTCCACATGCCGCGGAGCGGCTGGGCCCGTGAGCCATGGCCGCTGAGCCTGCGCATCCGGAGCCTGTGCTCCGCAACGGGAGAGGCCACAACAGCGAGAGGCCCGCGTACCACAAAAAAAACCAAACCAAACCAAACCAAAACAAACAAACAAACAAACAAACAAACAAAAACTTCTATGATAAATGGACTGAGAGACAGGAAAGAAATACACGTACCTGGGAAATTTAAAGTAGTACAGTTTGGCTGAAGTGTACAATGCATAATAGGATTCAGAGGAGAAAGGAGAGGTGAGTTGGGAGAATAACCCCCAGAGGAAGAGTGGCTACATAATAAATAAACATTAAGGTTTTGTACCTGATCCTGGAAGCATTCTGGAACTATTTTGAATTTTAAGCAAGGAAGTAAAACTTAGGATTTTAGCCAAGATGATCTAGCATGGCAGGAAATTCCTAAACAGACACGGTTTCTCCTGGAGACCCATCCTTCTTTCATTCCCTTCTAGTCCTTTTCCGTTTTCACTGGTTTTCACCCAGTGCCCACACTCATTGTGACCCAGTGAATCTGTCTCCTCCATACTAGCTAGAAGAGGCAGAGTTCCTTACCAACTTTTCAAATTTTCTCCAGCAAAAATGCCCTATCCTGTGTTCCTTTCCCTGGGAATTCCATGCCTCCTTAATGACTAATGAAGTAGAGGTAACAGATTAATGAAATAAACACATTCAACACAGAAGTATTCACTGAATACCTAGAACGTGCCATATAGTCAAGTCAGTACTGAGAGCCAATGTTGTTTTGTACACCAGTATATACATAATGTTTGCAAAACAGTATCTCATTTATCACATTTTTTTAAATGCATTTTCTATTCGCATTTCATTGGTAAAGAAATAAAAATGTAGACAAGTTCGGGGATTTGCCAGAGATGACAAAGGCAGAAATGGAGGTTGCTTGATATAAAGTCAGATTTCCTGAGAAAACAATCCTGGATTTACTCAAGAAATTATCACAATCAGAAAAGTCATCAGCGTTAAATTAATGTTGAAAATTAGGGGCTGTTGACCCTGATAATGTATAATAGAAATACCTAAGAAAGATATTTAAACTAATGAAATACGGTGTTGTTAAATGTTATGTGAATAAAACAAGCCATGCCTTAAGTATGTATGTATAAGAAAGAAAGAGGGGGAGAGAGGGAGGGGAAAAGGGAGTGGGGGAGAGAAGGAAGGAAGGAAGAAGGAAGGGAGAGAGGGAAGGAGGGAGGGAGGGAGGAAGGAAGGAAGAAAAAAACCTGAAAGAGTATAAAAGTGACCTGATCATCATGGAAGTGCCTTTTCCTACTTGAAGGTGAGTAAACATTGTCATTTCTCTACAGACAGAATCTGAAGATTCCCTACAAACACTGCAGAAAAGATTTAAAAAAAAAAATCGGGTGAACAAAAGTTAGGCTAGACAGCAGAAACCACAGCCAAGTTCATGCCATTGTAGCAACCTGGTTAGAATGTTGTCAATGCCTGAGATTCACGGCTGTAGAACAGGATGCCAGTACTATGAATATCTTTTAAACTGTCTCCATACCCTCGGGTCAGCATCTGAAATTTCACCTCTGTGGAAGGAGGTTTGGCTAAGCTTGGGTCACATGTCTTTGTCCTGCCTGGGCTGTCAGGGGCTGGGAAGGTGGGCATCTCCCTGGTTTATCCTGCAGTGAAGCAGGTACTGGATCCCACCATCACTGCCTATAATTGGGGTTTGTGTGTTGAGTGCCTACAAGGATGAAAATACGTGCACAAAATACTTCTTTTGTGGCCTAATAGCCACATTCTTCTTCTGTTAGTAAGACATCCAAATAAAAGGATACCCACTCAAGAGTGTAAAACTGTCCCTTGCAGAAGTGGAAGTACACTCATCCCTTTCTCAGTGGGAGACAGTGTTGACAGTTATTGCATCCAGCTCCAAACATAGGATTCCTGCCAATGCATATCCTTCATCTTACTAAGCTGGAATCACATCCGGAATTCTGTAATATTTGAGCAAAATTTAATAATTTAACTACTGCCAACAAATCCAAGTTTTATATATATATATAATATATATATATACACACATAATTTATATATAATATATAATAATGTATTATAGAGCATATAATATGTATTTGTTATTTAATATATTTAAATATACTATGATATAATGATATATGTAATATGTGTGTAATTCATATACACATGTATATCTACATATGCAGAGAGAGAGAGAGAGGACATACAGACAAACACTAAACTCTTTGTTTCCCAGATGGCAATGGTTGGTACATACGACTTCCTCCTTTCACTACCAACCTCATTTTGTCTTTAACCAACACAGCAGCTGGTTAGAGTTCTTCACCCCACTGGGGTCATCCAGTTTCATGTTGGAGGCATGTGACTCCTTGGTGGCGTCTTTGCTGTAGGATCACAATCCTCTCCCATTAACTTCCTCTCTGAATAATGTCAGCACAGAAGGAGCCCCAGGAGCTCACCTATGCTCCGTCCCCAGGACTTGCTACCCCACGGCAGAGCAGCAGCCCCAGTTCCTCACTGATTGTCCAGGTCTCCATAGCTCCCGTCTGCACCATGATGGACAAGTGGGCAGACACTGCTGTGGAAGGAGGCTGTCTGACACCCACGGTTGGGCTAACACGTCCTCTGACACCGAGGAGAGTTTTTTTGCAGCGGGAGCCTTTTGATTAGCATTCACATCAGGCACAGATATTCTCACATCTGGAGTCTGTTCCTAGCTTTCTATCCGCATACCTGTTCATTGTCAATTCACAACTATTGCTCATTTCGAATCCCCGACCATCCAGCCAAACAATTTGCCCCATTTTATAAACTATCATCAATCCACATTTCAGCTCTCTCCTTGCCGTGTAAGACAGACTATTGGAAGTTCTGCCCGTGGGGAGGATTTTCATTCTGCATTGTTTTTCTCACGTATAAACGGGGTTCTAACACCCTTAAACCCTCTTCCCAGTGTAGACAGCCACCTGTAACTCAGATTCTACTTTTTTCCTTCTCACTGTAGGGGACTCCTGATGAGTGTAGAGGTGCACATCGGAGGAGGGTGGCAAGGAGGTAAGAGCGGGCACGATCAGAGCTTGACCGATGGCTCGTGCCTTCTTCATGTGCCTGGCTGTCTCCAGCCTGTCCCCTCATAGCACACCTCCTCCGCTTGATGATTCAGTGCTCCTGGACATGCCAGAGCTTATGTCAACAGGAATCAAGCTAACACCCAGTTCTTCAATGGGAAGCACGGTTGGCATGGCTACCTGGAGCCCCAGGGTTATTTTCCACCCGGGCAGAGTAACAAACCAAGAACTATTTCTAAGAAGGAGGCTGCTAACTCAACACCTTGGGATGTTCACTGTGAATCTACTTGGCAAAATCTCCACACAGCATGCAGAGAAGCAACATAAGCTTTATAATCTAATGAATTTGCAGACAGAAGAAATTATGCCTCATGCGTTCAACTTGAATAGACTTAGAGAGTTCAGACCTTATTCTTACGTGGCAACTTAAGGGAGGGGAGATTTCATTCAATTTGCTACTACAAAACCTTCCCAGCTGAGGTGTTGCTGCTGTTAGAACAAAATATTTAAACTGACATGATGCTAAAGGTCACTTCCTTATCAGAGACCACCCCGCAGTTTTCAAATACAGCTTCCCACTAAATTATAGCTGCCTCCTCATTGAAAGTTACATGTGAGCAGAACAAAAATTAATTTTGGTTCATTTGCCTACCGTGGGCTACTTTCAGATTCTTTCAGAAAAGGCCAATAAATTGCTCAGGGAAGACAAGAGTAAAGATTATTTTAATATACTGAATGTGAAGGGAATCAATTTCCAGACATATAATCCTGTACAACAAAGTGTGTTGATTTCAGTTTGGGGATGAGTGTTTAATAAGATTGTTCAAGAACCCCATGCCCCTAAAATGTTAAGAATCATTGATCTGAAGAATATCTGTTAGTAGATTTTTCACACATTTTAAGCAACAGCATCTGCCACAGCTTCTCACCTTACAGTTTTTATTATTTTTAATTATATTTTCTGAATGTTTATATGTTGTTCTTATCTCACTTATAAATACAGTTAACTTGTCTTAAAAAAAGGGAAAACTTCAAAAGTCAAATAGAACACTTTACTACATAAAATAAGGATTAAAGAGACAAATGATAACTTGATAAAGGGATAATTGCACGTTCAGTTTTGATCAAAAGAACATATTTTGTTTGTCTTTTAGTTGGCCTAAATTTAGCCATTTTTCACGTGCCAGTTACACTGCTATTTTCCTAGGAAATAGTCATTGTTAAGTGTGATCGCAACAAAATACTTTAGAGCACTTAGTAACACTGATTTCATGATGTGAACTGTAACTCTTACTAATGCAGATGAAAATGGACTTTGTTTCACATCAATTCACTACATTCAAGCTAAAGTGGGTTTGGGTTTGGCCTCCAGTTAACTAAAGTCCCAGCCAGCAGAGATGCTGATGTTTAATGCTTTGGGATGACTTCAAGGAGATGAATCTCCATTGACTGCTGCAGGGTCCAGGCAACACTGTTGCTGATGAGGCTAGAAAAGTTCCTGGGCTTGAAAAGACAAAATAGCTTTTTTTATGCTGAGTGAAAGTGAGTTTGAGCGGGGTGGGGGGAGGCGGGTTTTGCTTGTTTGTTTTTGTAATGGACTTTCTGCTGAAATTATATGTAATCCCTAAGCAGTATCCTCATTCAGAGACCTTAGGAGGGTTAACTATTCCTGAGTGATTCATTAAAGAAACACAGAAAAGCAGACCTCTCCCACCCCACCACCACCTAGGCTGGGACACCCTTGAAATCTACAACCTTTGAATGCCTCTTTATTCTTGACCCATATCTTTCCATCATTACAGATACTGGATGGTAGTGACCAGATGCAAAGTGGTACTTTCTAACAAGAATTTGGGTAAAATCATATCTTTACTGTACCACAGTGATGTTCTGTATGCACTATAACAGGAGGACCCTTTTACAACTTCAAAAGTTCCTTTCTCTTACACACACACACACACACACACACACTTACACATCTTAATATATGATATGCAGCCTCGGCTGCAGTAGAATATTAAACCATGTTTTCTGTCAATGTGATATAAAGAAACAAGAGGCCTCATGTAATTTGGATTTTTCCAGGTATCTAATTTCAATCTAATGTACTGTTGTGAAACTAAGCCAGTAAATCTATATGGCTGGTCCATTTGGGGACTTGGTCTGCTATCTTCGGTCTGTGACAATTTCTGGTTTCCATTCCTTGTCCAGGGATGATAACAGTGTGATTTACAGGTATAACTAACAAATGAGATCAATTAAAATGTCTACAAGTGGCACCTGTCTGAGTATAGGGTTGCACTAAATGATTCCCACAGCTTCGTTTCCTGTCGCCCTACCATCTGCAAGCCCTCTCCACATGCAAAGTAACAATGAAGGGTTGTTTCCTAATGGGCATAGACTGAGAAAGCAGACCTTATTCTATGGTCTGGCTATATGATTATTATCACTAGCGGGAAACAACAGGTGTATTTTTCAACTCCATTTACACAAACGATCCCTGTGTTTCATAGCATTCATTAATATAGCTTCTTGAATTGCCCAATTTGTTACAAATTTGTACTGTCAGCTGCCTTTGTGATTGAATTGAATTTGTAATGAAATTGAAGCTACCTTTCATTTGTGTACATTATTGAATACTTTGATCATTACAAGACACATTTGATACTTTTCAAAGTACTTAGGTCATGGAGAAGGGGAAAATGGTTACTTCTGGATAAAAGTAACAATTGGATAAGACATGCCAGAGCATTTTTACATTTATTCTACTAAAGCTTTGTAAAAAAATAAATAAGTAATGGACACTTGGGCAAAATTTATGATCACAAAGCATTATTTTTAAGTAGTATGTAGAAATTATGGTGCAGGTATATTTTTGTTTTTAGGTTTGAATACAGTTAAAATGTTGAGTTGAACTTTGTAAACATGCCTTTCATTTTTGTTCTTATTTTGGGACAACATGAGCTAGGTTGTATAATCAAAGGTGAATATTTCAGTTCCATGATATACTTAAGTCACAAATTGTATTTATGAAATAAATTGATATTATTAGTATACTTGAAACTACAACTTAATGGAATTCTCAGAAGTTAGCCAGAGTCTCCATTTCTAAGTGACATAAATCTCAAAATTAGAATATACCAGAGAGTGTGAGTCGAGAGATTTTTGCCTACTGAATCATCTGCAATTCTCTACCTCAAATATCTAAGCCTCATATGAGTCAGATGGCCACACGTACCAGTTTGCCTGGGAAGGTCCATGGTTAATGCCTATTCCCCATGCATATTTTAAAATAGGCCCCTTTTATCCTCACAAGTGGGTTTGAACAAGCAATCATCCAGACATCCAACTTGTCAGTCTAACAAAATAACACTATTCAAGTTAGTTATGTCTTATTTAAGAAAAATAAGATCGCAGTTATAAAAATCTAATAAAGGCACGCATTCAAATAAGCCACAGTTAGATACAAGTGATTTCCTTTTTCTGTAAGACAGCCAGAGCCCCCTCAGTTGTGTAGACGGTGGCTTCAGAGATGCTAAGTGTGATATGATTCTTACGTGTTAATGTTCAACTGGTTTAGTCCTTTAAAAATAGTCACACAGAATTGCCATTTAATTATCATCAGTCCCCACATACAGTACTACACCGTATCTTATTCAGCAACAAAGACTAAAATACACTGGGAGGAAATCTAATTATACCTTATCTCTCATACCATTTCTCTGCTATAGGTTGCAGACAGTAGGATTCGAACTACAGAATCAAAGCTACTCTAATCATTTCTAGCATGAAGAGTGGAATCAACAAAGTTTATATCACAAAGAAAGAAAATGCTCACACATTTAAAATTTTAAAAACATAGGCCACTGAGAAGATGGTCAGAAAACCTGTAGGAAATGGTGCTCATCTGGGGGCAGTACCATGCATTTAAAATTTATTGTATTTATATCTAGATAGATAGATAGATACAGAGATAGATATAGAGATATGTATCTACATATAAGAGAGAGATATATTTTAATTATTCTCATAAAAATAATATTGCTGAAATTGCTCGAAGCTTCCAGAAACTTCTTAGCTAATAGTGTGTTGGAATAGATAGAATTTGAAAAATAATATAGCTCAATCTCTTCCAATTAGTCTTCCTGAAACTTAGATTCAGGAAGACAGACTAATTTACCCAAGGCCATAGAGGAAGACAGTTTGAGAGTTAGGGTTCTAGCTATCTCTACCCTCCCTCCCTCCCTCCCTTCCTTCCTTCTTTATTTTTTAGTATCTTTCTTAGGCAGCCTGGCACCACAGCCCTCCCTGCTGCCCTTGGAGAATTCAAGGGGCACAGCTGTGCCTCATGTTCATGGACAGAGATGCTATTTGCTCATGTGACCTGATCTAGTTCACACCAAAGTTCTTCACTCCGTGTCTGGTGAATTTAGAAGTTTCGAGATACCTTCATAGCTGATAAGTGTCTGCTACAGCTGGAAGTCTTGACATCACACAGTGATTCATTCACATTTCTAACATCCACATTTCACAAGCCCTCAGGAAGCGTTCACAGGGTACTGTGAAGATCACTGTTCGGTAGAGTGAGCAGTGACCTAGTTAAGTAATTGCAATGAAATACCAGATACTAGGCTGGGATGACTCCATGTGCTATCATTGTTCTGAATACAAATTTTTGCCACTACACTTGTTGCAATGGGCTAAGATTTGTGTTTATTCTCCACCCTCTCCCCTCCAGCTAGACCTTGAGCACGTTGAGTATTGCGTCAATGTTTTGTGGGGTTTTTTTATGTCAATTCTCATCTGCAGTACCAAGCGTTCACCCTTTAATAAGTGATTATCTAATGGATGAAAAGATGGATGGATGGAAGGAAGGATGGCTGGATGGTTGGATGGATGGATGGACAGGCATTCAATGGGCCTAAGACAGGCAATTTGATAAACAGTATTTTAGGAAGAATAAATTTAAGAAAGGTGGAAAAACTCAGAGATTAATTGAAAACTAGTATAAACTGGGGTGAGCTTTTGTAGGGCAAGTGATGCTGAGAAGGACATATCACTGAGGACTTTGGATGGTCAACTAAGGAAATATTTCTTTTAACGTTTTGGCCATGCCACACAGCATGTGGGATCTTAGTTCCCTGACCGGGGATGGAACCCATGCTCCCTGCAGGGAAGCATGGAGTCTTAACCACTGGACCACCAGGGAATTCCCCTAAGGAAATATTTCTAATGAAAGAGTTTAAAGTTCTTAATAAGGGGAGGGAAGAGACTTGATTTGCATATTTTTGAGGGAGTTGATCTAGCAAGTGGGTACAGAATAATTATCTCTGTCTCTAGGTTTATTTAAATATGGGAAAAGTAAAGTATAAATGATATTCTCTAGAGGTGTTAATACTATATAAGCAATCCTGTGAAAAATGAATCCAAGCCAACCAACCAGAAGATTCTTGTCTTGTGTCCATCAGTCATCTGCATGCCCATCAAACCTAAACACCAGCTGTGGTAAGCTCGGGCCTGGATTCAGAGTTTAGAAAAATTCACAGTCTAGGCCTACTCATTCAGCTCAACAAGCATGGCAGCCCAGGATTTGGAAAACTTTCAGGCACCTTTTCATCCCCTGCGACCTATGATCTCAGGTCTCCGTCCTTATCACCTTCTACCAAGGAAAAGGAGAAGTCAAAGTCAGAGATAATAGTAAGAATAAGAATAGCTCATCATAGTCATGAACAAAACAAAATTCATCATTTTTTTCTTTTTTTTGCAATAGACTAGCAATTAGGATTGGCCATATGACGATTATTAAGGAATAAGAAATAGTGTTCTAACAAGGGATCCCAGTGCGGGCCATCTGCAGGGGTTAGTTAGAGCTACAGCACATAGGGAAACCACTCTTTCCTCTTGTGTTTTTGAATCCAAGTGATTAATGCTGTGTGTTCTTCTATTCGGGCACTGTGTTTAAAAGCATTGGTTACCATCACCTTGTAATCAGAGTGCCTCAGCAACCTCCTATTACCCTTGAAAATAGTGTGGCTGCAATTTAGACCTGAAAGAAATAGGTCTTGGATGGGTCCTTTGAAGCTTAAAGCTACTCTGAAGTCCTGCTCTGAAGTCCTGCTATCTCCATTTGTAATTTGTTTTCAAGAACAGTGATTTACATTTCAGTTGGATTACACCTTTTAATGCATCACAGAGGTAAAGTGGCCACAGTGCAAACAGTTAGCTCTGCCACATTTCAAACGATGCGTTTGAGCCACTGTAGAGAGGGTTACAGTCACAATTAAAACACCAAGTGGGACAGTTCTTTGCAGGATGTGGCACTAACCATTTGTGGGTGATAGAAAGAGACATTACTGCTGTCCACACTGCTATTTTAAAGTGGCATGAAAAAAACAACTCTGTGCCAGGAAGTTTCCATATCCCCAGCCACCACTGGACAAGTGAAAATGAGGGCTCCTGGGAATATTATCTCACAAAAATTAAGTGAAAATAAGGTTCTTGTGGGGCTGCTTCACATTTTCTATGAGTGTACAACTTCTGTTGGTAAATAGATTCTACTAAAAGACCAAATTAAGCCAAAATGAGATTGCAGAGCAAAAGTAATATCAATATTATGATGAATTATTATTTTCAACAAGTGCTTATTTATAAAGATATTTATTAAATGCATTCATATTCACTTCATTCTATAATTGAGATTATTTTTTAGTTTTCAGCTGTATTGAGGCATCAGCTACATGTAATAAATCCATCCACATTTGGTGAATTGGGGCAGTTGCTTGCAGTCACATAACCACCACTACAATGAAGACATAAAGTTGTTCCATGGCCACTGAAGAGTTTCCTCGTGGCCTTTTTAATCCATTCTTTCCCCTGACCACACAGCCCAGGCCACCATTGATCTGCTTTATGTCACTATAATTTTGCCTTTCCTAGAATTTCACATAAATGGAATTATATAGTGTTGTTAGGACCCAACCAATCCTAACCCCCAGTGATGATAGTATTAGGAGTTGGGGCCTTTCAGATGTGCAGGCATCATGAGGGTGGAGCCTTCACGAATGGGATTAGTGACCTTATACAAGAGATCCCACAGGGCTTCCTAGCCCCTCCTACCATATCAGGACCCAGCAAAAGGTGGGAAGTCTGCATCCCAGAAGAGGGCCTTCACTGTAACCCAACCAGGCTGGCACCTGATCTTGGACTTCCAGCCCCAAAATGGTAAGAAATACATTTCTGTTGTTTATAAGCCACCCAGTTGGTTGTATTTTGTTATAGCAGCTTAAACAGGCGAAGACAAGTATGTAGTCTTAGTTTTACATTTTTCACTTTGCACATTATTTTTGAGATCCAGCCTTGTTGTTGCATGTATTAATGCTTTGTTATAATTTTTATTGTTGAGTAGTAAAGCACTATTGATGAACATTTTGAGTTGTTAGTGGTTATTATGAATATTGTCATTACTGACATTGTATAGAAGTATTCAGTACTTATGTGGACGTGTGCTTTCATTTGTCTCGGGTAGATGTCTGGAAGTAGGATTGCCGGGGCACGTGGTAGAACAACATTTAACTTTCTACAATACTGCCAAACTGACTTCCAAAGCAGTAGTACCACTTTGCATTCCTCCTGACAATAGGAGAGTATTCCAGCTGCTTCACATCTTCATCAATACCTGGCCTTGTCAGTCTTTTGAACTTTGTTCATTCTTGTGGGTACATATCAGTATCAAATTCTGGTTTAATTTGCATTTCATTGATGACTAGAGATGGTGAGATGTACATTTATGTGCTTACTGGCTCCCTTTTCATCTTCTTTAGTAAACAGTTCAAATCTTTGGCTTTTATTGGGTTATTTTCCTTCTTATCATTGATGTACATGAGTTTCTTATGTAGTCTCAATATAAACCCTTTCACACATATATGTTTTGCAGATATTTTCTTTCAAAAAATTGTTGGGTTGGTTTGGTTTGGTTTCGTACTTGGTCAGGCCAAAAAACAAACCCAAACCAAAAAAACTTCATGGAATGTTTTTTGTTGTTTTTGTTTTAAAAATTTATCTTCTAATAGTTTAGAAAACAAAGATTTTGTATTAAATGATTCTACATGTATGTTAATGGTCTAAACTTTCTCCTGTGCCCCAGATACTCTGAAAAATATTTGTACTATAATTGAAAAATCAACTAATAAAGTGTTCTTGAATGTCCCTTGGCAATTCAGAAATAGTAGGTCCAAAACTGAACTCATCATTTTCCCTTGTGAAATGTAAGGCTTCTTATATGCTCCTAGTATTCGCCTCACAAGTCACAAATTTGGGAGCCATTGGGTACCTCATTTATTTGGCACATCTAATTGGTCACTAAGTCACAGGGATTCAGCCTCCTAAATTAAGTGTAAAATTCATGTCTCTCCTGCATCCATGCCACCCCCCTAAATAGAGCTAGAACTTAGTTTGACCTGTTTAATGATGTCCTGACTCTTCCACTGCTTCTAGCCTACCTGTGCCCATGGTGTCCTCTTCTCTGTTCACAATGCTACCAGTTCACTTTTTTGGCAGAAAAAAATCTAGTCCAGAAAAATCTTTCCAGTGCCTTTAGGATCATATCCCAGCTCCTTAAGAGGGCATACCAGGGCTTCCCTGGTGGTGCAGTGGTTAAGAATCTGCCTGCCAAAGCAGGGGACATGGGTTCGAGCCCTGGTCTGGGAAGATCTCACAAGCCACGGAGCAACTAAGCCCATGCACCACAACTACTGAGCTCACGAGCCACAACTACTGAGCCCGCATGCCACAACTACTGAATCCCGAGCACCTAGAGCACATGCTTCACAACAAGAGAAGCCACCGCAATGAGAAGCCTGTGCACCACAATGAAGAGTAGCCCCTTCTTGCCACATCTAGAGAAAGCCTGCATGCAGCAACAAAGACCCAACGCAGCCAAAAACAAATAATAAATTAATAAATAAATTTATTTTTTAAAAAAGGAGGGCATACCAGCTCATCACACTATGGCTGCAAATGGATAACACAACCTGCTTCACAAGTCCTCCACCCATCACGAGTACTGAACTATATGTCATACTAAGTATTTCATACTGTTTTACAAATCTTTCCCATCTGTTTCCTCTTCCTGAGCCCACTGCCCACCTGTTTGGCCTACAAATGTCAGTAACTGTGGCATATGCTCCACAAGTCTCCATGACATTTCACCCCCTGACCAAATCATGTCCTTTCCCTGAGGCTCCCATAGCACCTGGCATGCCTCTGTCACAGCACTTATCACACTTCACCACCCCTGAAGGATTATCTCTCCCATAGGTATAAATAACTTATGTGGTTTTTGCAAGATAGATACTATAGAGTTGAGAAAGTATAGAACTAGGAGTGATGGTCTGGCAAATGATGTACTAAAGAGATTCAAGAATCAGTTCATCCATGTAAGCACTATATTCATAAAATAAAGAAATTAGAAAGAGGAAATGAAATAGAAAAAGCTGAAACATACTGGAGCTTAAAAGTACAATCACTGAAATGGAAATTTTACTAGTGTTTCAACAGCAGATTGGAGCAGGCAGAAGAAGAATCAGTAAACTTAGAGATAAGACAATTGAAAGTATTGGGTCTGAGAAGCAGAAAGAACATGAATGAAGAGAAATAAAAAGAGTCTAAAGGACTTGTGAGACATCATAAAGTGTATCAATATTCACATTATAGAAGTTCCAGAAGAGGGGAAGAAAGAGAAAGGGATAGATGGGACATTAAAAAAACAATGGCTGCATTTTGGTGAAAGACATAAATCTATACATTCAAATAGCTAAAAGAACTCCAAATAAGATAAACTCAAAATGATCCACACCGAATACATTTTATTCAAATCATTTAAAGACAAAGGCAAAGAGAGAATCTTGAAAGCAGTAAGTGAGAAGCAACTTGTCACTTAAAAGGGGTTCTCAATAAGGTCAACAGCCCAGCATCATCAGAAACTATGGGGGCCAGAAAGCAATGGGATGACATATTTGAAGTGATGAAAGGAAGAAAAAAGAAAAAACCTGTCAACCAAGAATTCAATATCCCGTAAAATGATGCTTTAAAAATGAAGGAGGGGCTTCCCTGGTGGCGCAGTGGTTGAGAGTCCGCCTGCCAATGCAGGGGACACGGGTTCGTGCCCTGGTCCGGGAAGATCCCACATGTCGCGGAGCAGCTGGGCCCATGAGCCATGGCCGCTGGGCCTGCGTGTCCGGAGCCTGTGCTCTGCAACCGGAGAGGCCACAACAGTGAGAGGCCCGCGTACCGCAAAAAAAAAAAAAAAAAAAAAAAAAAAAATGAAGGAGAAACTAAGACATCCCTAGACAAATCTAGGAAGTTTGTTGGTAGCAGGCCTACTCTGCAAGAAATACAAAAAGGAGTCCTTCAGGATAAAAAGATCCTAGGTAGTAAGCCAAAGCCATACAAAGAAATAAAGAACACTAGTAAAGATAATTGCATTGGTAAAGATAAAAGCCAGAAGTATTAAAATTATTTGTTTAAATCTCATTTTTGTTTTCATATAATTTAAAACACAAATCATAAAAAAATATAAATCTATGTCAATGGCCACACAGCATATAAAGATATAATTTGTAACAACAACAGTATAAAGGGAGAGAGGGAAGAACTGTGTTGAAGAAGAGTTTATAAATACTATTGAAGCTAAGATGTTGTCAATTTAAGTTGGATTGTTATAAATTTAGAGTTTTAAATGTAATCCCCAGATTAACCACAAAGAAGATAATGTAAAAACATACAGAAAAAGAAATGAGGAGGGGAAAGCATACATACACAAACACAAACACACACACATAAAGAATCAAACACACAAAGAAGCAGGCAGTATTAGAGGAACTGAGTAATAAAAAAGATATGACATATAAAAAGCAAATAACAAAATGGCAGAAGTCCTTCCTTATCAATAATCATTTTAAATATAAATGGATTAAACACACCAATTAAATACAGCTATCTAACAATACGCTGTCTACAAGAAACTCATGTTAGATACAAATAAGTTGAAAGTGAAAGAATGGAAAAAGATATTTCATGCAAATAGTAACAAACGGCTAGAGTAGCTATATTAATATCATACAAAATATACTTTAAGTCAAATACAGTTAAAAGTGACCAATAAGAACATAACATATTGATACAAGACTCAATCTATCAAGAAGATATAACCATTATGTATATTAGATTCAACTACATATTATATTATATATAATATAGTACAATTATATATTATGTTATATATATAAAACAGTTATATATTATATTATATATATACACATATATGCACCAAACTACAGGGTCACAAAATATATAAAGGAAACATTTACAGAATTGCAATAGTTCCACAATAATGGTGGGGAACTTCAATACCCTTCTTTCAATAATGGACAGAAGATCCAGACAGAAAATCACTAAGGAAATAGAAGACTGGAACAACCCAGTAAACCTACTAGACCTACAGACACTCCACACAACAGCAGCCGAATACACATTTTTCTTAAGTGCACATGGAACTTTCTCCAGGATAGGCCATAATGTTAAGCTTTAAAATAAGCCTCAATAAATTTTAAAAATTGAAATCATATGAAGTATCTTCTTTCACTACAATGGAACTAGTTAGAAATCAATAACATAAAGAAAATTGGAACACTCACAAATATGACAATTAAACAGCACACTTTTAATCGACCAACTGGTCAAAAAGGTAATCACAAAGAAAATTTGAAAATATTTTGAGATGAATGAAAATTAATAGGACGCAGCAATAGCAGTGTTCCGGGGGAAATTAATAGCTGTAAAGGCCTACATTAAAAAAGAAGAAAAATTTGAAATCAGTAACCTAACCTATTTCTATTACAAATAGAAATACAAAAGCAGACTTAACCCAAAGCTAGTGGAAGGAAGGAAATAATAAAGATTACAGTAGATATAAATGAAGTGGAGTTTAGAAATACAATATAGAGAACCAATAAAACCAAAAGTTGGTTTTTTAAAAGACTTACAAATGTTGGCAAGCCTTTAGCTACACTGACTAAGAAAAAATAGAGAAGATGCAAATAACTAAAATCAGAAGTTAAAAAGGTGATGTTACTGCTAATCTTAGAGAAATAAAAAAAAATTATAAGAGAAAACTAAGAACGATCGTACACCAAAAATAGATAACCTAGACAAAATGGAAAATTTTGTAGAAATTGACAAAACTGACTCAAGAAGAAGTAGAAAATATAAACAGACTTATAAAAAGTAAAGAAATTGAATCAGTAATCATAAACCTCCAAACAAAGAAAAGTCTAGTACCAGACGGCTTTACTGGTGACATCTACCAAATATTTAAATAAGGATTATCACAAATCTTTCTCAAAATCTTTCAAAAAATATGAGGGGAGGAGGGAATATTTCCTAATTCACTTTAAAAGACCAGCAAAGACACCATAAGAAAAGAAAAATAATCAACATTTCTTATTAACATAGATGCAAATTTCCTCAATAAAACACTAGTAAATGGAATACAACAACATGTAAGGAGGATTACAACCATGGCCAAGTGGTACTTATCCCCGTAATGCAAGGGTTGTTTAACATAAGAAAGTCAGTTGATGTCATATACCACAGTAATAAAACAAAGAAAAAACACAGATGATTATCTAAATTGATGTGGAAAAAGCACCTGACAAAATTCAACACATTTTCATGATTAAAAAAAAAAAAAACTCAGAAAATTAGGAATAGAGGAAAACTTACTCTATATGATAAAGGACATTTTTTTTAAAGCCCACAGAGAACATCATACTCAACAGTAAAAGACTGAAAGTTCCCCTGTACCATCAGGGACAAGGCAAGGATGCCCACTTTCACACCGTTGATAGTCAACATTTTACTGAAAGTTCTACCCAGAGAAATTAGACAAGAAAAAGAAGTAAAAGGCACCCAAATTTGGAAAAGGAATTTTATTTCTATTTTTAGATGACATGGTTCTATATATTGAAAATCCCAAAGAATTTTTACAAAACTAACTAGAGCTAATAAATTTGGCAAAATTACAGTTTATAAAATCAAACAAAAACAAAATACTCCATTTTGTTTGTATACACTTGCAATCAACAATCCAAAAAAAGAAATTGTAAAAAAAGAAAATTCAATTTACATTAGTATCCGAAAGCATAAAATGGTCAAGGACAAATTTAACCAAGGAAGTAAAAGACTTGTATACAGATAACTAAAAAAAAAAAAAATTGCTGAAAGAAATTAAGAAAGATTTAAATAAGTGGAAAGCATCCTGCATTCGTGGATTGGAAAATTTAATAGTTAAGATGATAATACTACCCAAAGAGATCTACAGATTAAATGCAATCCTTATCAAAATTTCAATGGCCATAGATTATTAGATATGACACCAAAACCATTCATGACAAAAAAAAGAAAAAAAGAATTGGAATTCATAAAAAAACACAAGGCTAGGTCTGGCAGACAAGATGGTGTTTCAGCCAGAAATAGGAGACTGACAGAGTGTTGTTGTTTTTGTTGTTGAGATACCTCTAAAGAGCTGCATGTGTAATGGAGGCTAAAGGAGGGTAGAGGACAGACATTCTAGTTTGAGAAAAATTTCAAAGCATCACAAGTTTGTAAGAGGGATGGTTAGTTTTATAGACTGAGGGGGTATAGGAGTTCTCAGTGTGCATATGCATTCTGCAAACTTGAGGTTTGAAATGAATTCTTCATAGCTGTGGTAGGCAGAATAATGCTTCCCCAATTTAAAAAGATGCCCATGCCCTACCTGTGGGAACCTGTGACTATATTACCCTATATGGCAAGAGAGACTTTGTAGATATGATTAGGGTTAAGGACTTTGAGATGTGGAGATTATCCTGGATTATCCAAGATAATCTAATGACATGATGCCTTAGAAGAGAGAGACCAGCATAAGAAGACTTCATGCCGCCATTGCTGACTTTGAAGATGGAGGGAGGAGCCTTGCGCCGAGGAATGTAGGTGATCTCTAGAAGCTTCAGAGAGCACAGAATGGATTCTCCCCTAAATCCCCCAGAAAGGCATGCAGTGCGCCCCACACCTTGGTTTTAGCCTTGCGAGACCCATGTGAACATAGCTGTAAGATCACGAATCTGTACTGTATTAAGTCGGTGGCAATTTGCTGTGGCAGCGATAAAAACGAACACAGTCGTTTTGGGTTACTAACATACATAGATACACATCTATATTGAAATTGTGTGTGCCTGTGTGTGTTTAGGTATGACTAGAACAGCTAATTGCCTGGTCATTCATACAGTAAGTAGGGAGCAAGTCATTGGTGCCTAGCACAGAAAGGGAATCGCCTCGCCTGCTCAATCTATCCTATGCATTATCTCATTTAATACTCCTGAAAACATGCAAGGAAGTTGCATTATTCCAATTTTAGTAATGAAGAAATAAAGAGATGTTATTTGCCCAGTGTTACAATCTAGTAAATAACAGATTTTTCTGTTTCCAAATTCTTTCTGATTCTCCTCTACCAGAACTGCCCTCTGAGGAAGGTCAGCGGGAGGTAACGGTGGCTAAATCTGATGTGATTGTGCCTTGTACTCGGCATATACTCACAGCAAGCAAGGAATCCTCATAAACTGAGGGACAGGGTTTCTCTAGTGCTTTAGAAATGCCCTCTTTTTCCACCCTCCAAACCATCAACTTCACAAATCCTCAGCACAACGCTAAGCTCTCAAAACAAGTAACTAAGGGAAAAACCAGGGATGGCCTCTTTCTTCAAGAGGCTCACACGTATTTGGAGAGACAAGAGAGAAAGAAACTTGAAGAATGTAATTAAGCACTAAGTTATGCAGAGCTAGAGGTTCCTAGAAGGCAGAACCAATGGGATCTGGGGATATCAGGGTTGTCCACACAAACAGGAAAGGATTTGACCAGACTCAACAGTGGAGCTGAACCTTCAGGTGCCTCAGCCCATCCTGCACCATGTCTGAGGGCCAGATGGACACCAGACTCTTGCTGGGTGCCAGGAGGCATCACTTTGCCCTCAAGCCTCTCACAACTGTGGTACGAGGTTGAGACCAACTTTGTGTTGGGATGTGATATGTGCACATCGAAGAATTTAAATAAAAATTGGGGAGGAGAGAGTAGGATCAATCCTGATGGTGTAGGGTAGGTTCATCAGACTCAATATCATGCCACGATTTGTTGTTTGTTTGTTTAATTTTATTTATTTATTTTATTTATTTATTTTTGGCTGCGTTGGGTCTTTGTTTCTGCACGCAGGTCTCTCTAGTTGCGACGAGCGGGGGCTGCTCTTAGTCGCAGTACGTGGCCTTCTCATTGCTGTGGCTTCTCTTGTGGAGCGTGGGCTCTAGGCAGGCGGGCTTCAGTAGTTGTGGCACACGGGTTTAGTTGCTCCGTGGCATGTGGGGTCTTCCCGGGTCAGGGTTCGAACCTGTGTGCCCTGCATTGGCAGGCGGATTCTTAACCACTGCGCCACCAGGGAAGCCCCTGTTGTTTGTTTTTTAATAGGTTTGTGTCTGCAGTAATTCAAACTTAGGTAGTTTCATGTGTTGTTTGAAAGACACCGTCTTGCTAATTTGTACGTAAGTTGAACCCCAGAGGCGGGCACCCCTGGAGTTCCAATGACTGGGAAGTGCCGAGTATTGGTAGAAATGAAGGGAATTGGCCAGCGTTTATGCCATTTGAGTTTCACTATAGTATATGGAGTATCATTCTTTGATGAAATGAAATACATTTTGAATGTATTCATTTATAAACTCCTTTGTACAAAAATTCAGACACACACACACTGCATGTTACTCACCTAACTTGTACTGGGTGTATTCTGCATTCTGATCTGAGAGTAGTTAATTTACAGTGAAATGCGTTTCAGAAAATAGGTCTCTTCGTGCCTTGTGGCCCTTGTAGACTTTGATAACTGTCTCTTGACTGACGCATACGCTGCTGTATTTTTCCCAGGGGAACTGACTTTGTTTCTCTGGCTGTTAACTCTTTATTTTTTACACAGCATCGACATCTACATCTCCGCCCTCTTTCCCTTGGAAGAGTTTCACCAAAATACAGCTCTAGCTCATCCTTGTTTCTCTTTTTTTTTTTTTTTTTTTTACCCTGCAAAACACCTGTTGCCCAGGAAGCTTTGCCTGCCTTCCTGAGCAGCCTTCCCCCCTCGCTCTGAGAGCCACCAGACCCAGACTCCAGCCCTTCCATCAAGATGGAAGGTGCCCGTGCTGTGGGGTATTCCACATGGGCAGCTAGCCTATTTAAGCCCTTTATCTGGAAAGCCTAATTTGCAGAAGAATTCTCAGATCAGTCACCACTTAAACAGTTTATAGGCAGCCAGGGCCAGGAGGGGTTAAGAACAATCTTTGAAGTGGGCTTGGATACAGAAAAGGATTTAAAAAAAAAAAAAAACTGAAATATTTTGAAGGTGTTTAAGTTTGCTTATTACATGTCTTTTTCTTCAAGGTAACTGCTTGATATATGGTGGAAATTCTGAAATGATGCCAATTGAAATGTAAAAGAATCAGAACTTCCTGCCCCATTCTTATTTGAATAAACCTTATTACACACTGCTTTTACCCGTGACTGGGTTATTGCAGCATGGAGTCAGTATCATTCACATGATTTAGATTAAATTACAGCAGCACGGGTCTCTTTCCTTTCTTTTCTCTCTCCTGAATATAAACTCACTATGATTTTCCTTTGGCTGGCATTTGCTCCTTTGACTTTCCCCCATATTCATGAGATGGTGTATGCTCCAAACACATAACATTATCAACTTTAAGGGCTGCAACTGATTGAATATTTTGACACATATACCTCTCTAATTCCTGAAGCCATATGGACGTGCAGGATGCCATATGGAATAAAGTACTCTGCCTCATGAAATGATCCAAAAGCATTTTTTTTTTATTAGCGGTTATTTCCTTGAACTGAAAACTGATTAGATTTTGAATATTCCATCACTGGCAATAGTAATCTAGCCAACTATATATTCTTAGCAGCATCTTTAGTGATGGAAGTATATTGCTGAAGCAGAAGTCCTTGATGGGGGTCACTGCATTTAAAAAAGTATCAGGGAACAGGCTACTTCTATATTCTTCGTATGTCCCTTAGGACTCCCTGCAGAAAACAACAGAAAAGCCTCAATTAGCTGTCTTAATGTGGAAAATGGAATCTTCCTGTATAAGGAGAAGTCACTGGCATCACAGTGAAAGGGCTGGTTAGTCAGAGGCTCAGTGACGTCACCAGGAACCAGCGTTCTTTCCGTCTCTGCACTGGATCCCCCTGGCATTTCAGCTCCACTCTCCAGCTGGCTGCCCTGATGGCTGTGAAATGGTTATATCAACCTGGACATGATATCTGCACACAACAGTGTCCAGTGGAAGCAGATAAAAGAATCTCTTCCTGACGATAACTTTTATAAGAAGAAACCCTTTCTCAGGAATAATTCAGCAGATACTCCCTCACGACTCTTCTGAGTTGTCACATGCTGGCTTCAGAACGAAGCGTATGTAAGGAAAATGAGATTTCTGTGACTGGCCTAGTGAAGCTTGTGGCTGTAGGAAAAAGACAGAGACCCTGAATCAAACCAGTGCGTTCTGAGAAGGGAAGACAGAGGCAGGGGCCACATGGAGAGCCTTGCTACACTCTTGTGTTTCTTTACATTAAGAAAATTAACATGGTCAGACCACCTCCACAAAAACCTGCTGCGTAAATTCTTTAACATGGAGTAAATGAATGGAATTACCCCCAAAGACCATTAGAAAAATAGTTAATTGAAATCTGAGACAGTACAGCCATGGGTCTTCATTGAAATTGACTTTTCCAGGGCTACAATATCTATTTCTTAGGGAATATTTTACTGAAAATAAAGGATATGTAGAATTGGTTTTCTTCTTCTTTGCCAAATGGCTGTATGGGTGTTTTCAAATCACTAATCTCTAATCTGCAATTCCTTTTCTATTTATAGAATGTGGTGCTTTTTGAATATCTTCTATGAGGTACTAAAGATGGTAAAGTGAGATGAAGGGCATCCATCAGGCACTCAGAACTGGGGCTTCTTTTGGCAGGTCAGGCCCCAGACCTTCCACGTGGCTTGAGACAATAAATCCCTTGTCCACTTGAATACTGAGTCCACACGTGGCTCCCTGAACAGAATTCTGAACTGCGTTTTTGTTTTTTTTTTTAACATTTGCAGAAAATTTGAACTGTCCTATCTCACTGAGGAGCAATGATGGGCCTGAGGTTTGGAATCCCTAATCTATACAAGCTCATTCTCTGACTCACGGTGTGAACTACAACGGCTTACACAAAGAGGGACTCAGAGACCGTATCCCCAAGGCAGGGGTGGGTGAAAATGGTACTCGGTGATTTCTGAACTCAAATTCAGCTCTACGGTTCTGTGATTCTCATTTGGGTGACAATAAAATGTCCCAAAATGTCAAATGAAAGCAAATCATGGTGCCCAGCCAAAGCTCAAAGCCACAGGTAATCACTGAGTAATGCTTTGACTATAGCTTCTGTGCAAATATGGGCATAGAAGTCAAAGTTTCTGTAAACTACATTTCACAATTAATAGATTCTAACCCAGAATGGATTTCTCAGACTCTATTTGCCTCAAATGTTAACAAATTATTTTGTTTGTTTGTTATATACAAAATATGACTTTATTTTTGGCTACAAAGTATTCTCGGGTAAGAAATCTAGGTTTTAGAGGTGAATATACAAAAAAATTGCAAGTCACTAAAGTTTAGCTTTCCTTGTCTAAGACTAACTTACACTTCCACCTCTAAAATCTAAGGTAACAAAGAGAAAATTTTGTGTCAATAGTATGTAGAAGAAAATAAGTTGTAATGTTTACAACTTGTTTATATGTCATCTACTCTCATTTTTTTTGTTCACGACTCATTTTCGTTCATCTTCATATTATGTATTGAAATTCTTTTATCCCATTAACACCCTTTCTTTCAGAAATCTGTAAATGAACATAATTAAGAAACATTTTTTTTAAGCACTAGCTTCTGAAATATTCATTATTAACCTGCTGGCTATACTTGTCCCTTTTTATATTTATATAATTAATTATCTCATTCTGATATATACATTTTCAAATAATTCATTAATACTATTCAGGTTCTGACTTGTCTACTTCTTTCTGCATTTAAAGGAAATGTTTTTGTTCAGCATTTCTCTCACCTTTTAATTTTCTAGTAGAGTTGAAACACTTGAAGACAGTGAACGTTGGACCATTTTTCTATTTTGCTGAGAAAAGAACAGGACAATATATTTAAAGAACTCGAGGAAAGGAGTAGCACTAAATATAAATGCTTCATGGTGGAAACATAGAAGATGCATGGCCCAGATGTTAATTCTAGGGAATTCATGGGGTCAGGTTAGTGTCAGACCCAAACAATCTGAGACTGCTGCTTTTAAATAGCATTTGAATTCTAATTTTGGTTGATGAGTCCCATCCTGCAGTTTTTCACAGATGATTTAATATAAATACTCCTTGTACAGTTTCCAAGTTCTAATTTTCTATATTAGAAAAAAATTGGGCCCGGGCTAGTAATGAAGCCACGTCTGGCTCAGAGGATGAGCCAGCATCATTCAGTGAGCTGAGAAAATTTAGTAGCAGGATACTCAGCACCTATAAACCGTCTTACATTGTCTAGAGTCACCAAGGAAGAACCCCAATTATCCTATAATTGTTTTTAGTGACAAATTAGTGGCTTTCGGTGCTTTCATCCGACTGAAAATAATGTTAACACAGGAAAAGAGGAAGCAGAGAACTTGGCACCACTTAAAGTGTTTCCAGACCTTGAGTCTTCCTTAAATGACTAAATTACTCTGGAAGATTCATTTCATGCTTGTTTACTCTGCGAAAGCCCTTCACTGGATGGCTAAGAAAAATTAAAATCGGGAATGGTCATGGTGCTGCTAAAAGCCACAGCTGATTTTCCTGGATAGGAATTTCCATCTATAGAAAAGTCAGTGAAGTTTTACACAGATTTGCTGATTCTAGCAAATTATGCTGCCAGATTGGGCCTGAGAGCGGTTGTCAGAGAACAATCTGAAGGTACCCATGGAAGTCAGCTAGACGCCTGTTCAAAACGTCAAAGAACTACATTGACACTGAGGAAGCAGCCTTGATACTGTGTATCTATGGTGCCTCAAAAATAATACTTTCAGTTTTTTAAAATTGTATATGCCTAAAAATGCTTGGATGGAATTTACACTCTCCTCCCTTATTCCAGCCATTTATTTAACAAATAAGTCATACCCTGAATGCATACCCTGTGCCAGACACTAATGTCCCAGTTGGGGAAGACAAGTGAGCAAAAAATAAAGCAATGACATCAGATATTATTTGTTTGCTTATTTGTTTTTCTCGTGTGGGTGTATCAGCCCCAATTGTGTGGCTGACCTTTGGACAAGGTGACAGAAGAGATGACATTTAAGCTGAATCTTGAATGACAAAAATGAATAAACCAGTGGAATATCTAGACAAAGGGCTTTTCCAAGAGAGGAAACGGCTGGTACAAAGTCCCAAAGACTGAAAAAAAAAAAAAAAAAAAGTGTGTTCAAAGGCAGTAAGAAGACCGTGTGGAGTGAAGCTTGTACTTGGGTGAGGGTCAGGGAGGGAAATAGTGTAGGAGATAAAAGAAAAGAATGAGTCAGAATCCAGGTCAGTAGAACCTGTAAGCTTTGCAGAAGAGTTGGCTATAATTCTAAGTGTGATGGTGAGCTGCAGGAAGTGGCAGGTATGAGAATGGGTCATGAATTTTAAAATCCTTCTGCCTTTACAGGGAAAACGAATTACAGAGGAATCAAAAAAGGGGGTCAATTACAAGGCTATTGCCTATTACTCAGGCAAGAAATAATGGTGTCTAGGATGCAGGAGGTAGAAATAGATTGATAAGATATAGAGTCAGGGTATATCCTGAAGATGCTTTAGAAAGGACTGCTGAGGAGTTGAATATGGAGAAATGCGGGGAGGGGAGGGTCGTGCCCGATGGGGGGGCTTTGGCTGGAGAACTTGCTTGTGAGGTGGTGCAGGTAACTGCCCTGGGGCACACTGAGCTGTGGGAGGGTGTGGGGAGTGAGGACTCAGGATCTCTCCCTTGTATATACCAAGTCTGAGGTGTAAAATAGGCATCAGAATAGGTACTTAATAGTTGATACTCTGGAGACCTAAAGAAGTTAGGAATTGTGGAATTTTAAGTTCGGAGGTTGTCGATATTTAGAGAGAATGTACACTCATGGAACTGCTCGAAGGTACCTAGAACACCAAGTGTAAGTTCTCAACACATTGGTATCCATTGGGGAGGAAGAAAGCAGGAACAGAGGCTAATACAGACTGGCCTGGGTGGGATCCAGTGGGTAATTAGCCCTAGATCCATGCATTTAAAGCAAATGCACACTTTTCAAATTTTAGGACATATTGACTGTTACAGAACTTCCATCCAAAACAATGCCATCTAAATAGTTTTAGTGCATGTGTGTAGGGACGCGTGTATGTGTGTGTGTGTCCCATAAAACAAAGTCCACACTTCAATATAATGAAATTTATTAATGAGAACAGGAACCATGTCTGTTTTACTTATTATTTTACCCTGGTATTTAGCAGAGTAAATGGCACATACTAGGTGCTCCATGTGAATGAATGAATGAAACCAGAAAATCTTGCTTTGTTGACAAAGTCATCTTGGAGCATTTATGTATCTTGTATGCAGTTCTGCACTTCCAAAAGCTTAGTGTCAGAGACCCTTCTCTTCCTCAACAACCCTCCGTGTGCTGAGTGTTTCTGTCATCTATGACGGCATCTCTGAAGGGCCATGCCGCCTTGCAGCCTTCTCCCACAGCTGGGAGACTGATTCTGTACTGAAGACACGTCAGAGACACTCTCCGTATCCACCATAGAACCTCTTCCCTCTAGGTCACTAACAGTTTCACTTCCTCTCTTCGAAAGGAAGTTACTAGGTAAGATTTTCCAATTTGGTGCTTTATTAATATTTCCCACCAGCTTATAAACCCATCTACCCCCTATTTACCACAATTCTGGTCTTTAAAAGAGAAAACAAAACCTCTCCCTTGAATCCGGACTCTCTGCAGTACATAGGGTAGGTAACTGGATGAGTGGAACCAACCTGTCCAAGGCTCCACCTGGGAAAACTCCTTTCTGCCCCCTCAGCTCACCTTGGGCACCATCTGGGACTCACGCTGACTGGTACTCAGGTGGCCGGCAACAGTGCTGCCATACCGGTTTGTTAAAATACAGAATTGGATCACTTTCATCCAGATGTAAAGAACCACTGCCCTGAGCCTCCCAAAATAGCCATCCCCCGGCCTTCATATCTCCCCAAGATACAGCAACTAAAGTGTTAAAATCTGCAGCCCTGTGGTCAATGTTCAGCCAGGTTGATCCGACTGGAAAATGCACCTTTTGGGGATACATCCCTGGACCTCTGACATTCAGACTGGGTGAGAGTGTGAGAGGTAGTTTATATTTGAAATATTACCTAAGCTCAAGTTCTTTTTTATTTGTTTAAGTAAGATAAATAGACAGGAATTAATGATCGTGTTCTCTCCCTGAAGCCCACTTTAAGAGCTCTGGACTTCACGGTATCTAAGGTTTCTTTGAGATTACAAAAAAGAAATCTTCTGTGATCTTATAATCCACAAAAGGAAACTCTTCAAATTCACATTTACATTTATGTGTTTCATATATAAAATTCCATTTTACAGACAATTTTTTAGAAATATAGCTGTTCTAAGTATATCCACTGATATTCTTGTGTGCACAAATTTTGTTCATATCAACAGAAATAAGGGAACTAAAACATGATGCATAAATTCAAATCCAGTATTCATTGCTTAGTCTTGTCAACTTGATAAGAGGACACTTAAGGTCACATAATTAAGAGTAATTCTGAATATGTGAATTCTTCAGCTGTTGATCATATTTACACATGTGGACTTTCTATTTGGCTGCATACTCTGTGGGCAATTTTTCTACTTCTGTTGAATTAATTTAATAATGCCACTGCCTGAAATAGCCTAGGATGTAGAAAAATGTCAATGATTTTCAGAAATGTCACCTTTGCAATGTAGAGAATGGCATTTTGTTTTCTTTAAGAAAAAGTAACAAAAATAAAACATTTGTATTAAAATATTCTCTGTGAAGGCACCTAGGAATCTGTGTGTTACACATGGGTAGAAACTAATTGATCTTCAAGTGGGCTTGTTGGCCTTGCCCAAATGAGCAGAAATATCTTGGACCATCAAACTCTGGGGTGGTTGTTTTTGATTTGATTACGGCAGCAGGAATAAAACCCTCCCAGAAGGAACTCATCATATTTAGAACGTTCTCTTTTCAGGTATGGGACAAAAACGGGAGTTTACTGAAGGCCATCAAATCTTCCAGTTTCTAAAGGGACTGAGAAGATAAGCTGATTTTGAACTCAAAACAGAGACCATTCTGGTGCATCCCACTGAATTCTGTTGTTATGAGAGAGGATTAGTAAAGAGCATAAATGTTTCTTTCTGTGCAAACACATTTGAGATTCAGAAAAGGAAAAGCCCCAGATCAAATACAAACCCTTATCAAACTAGCCCTAAAAGCACTAAGGACATCAAAAGCAATGTCTGGCCCACACATCAAAACAAAACAAAAATCAAATAAAATCCTCCATACCTGGCGAGGTTCTGTTTTAATGAAAGAAATCATACACACCGCTGTGAATTACACAAATTCTGGGATAAATGCATTGAAAATTTGCATTTTAACTGCCATTTTGATATCCATAAGCTAATGGAGAAGAAGAAAGAATAGAGTGGTACCATGCACACACCTGCAAAAGGGAAGTTGGAGAAAAAAAGTCAAAACCCCAGAATAAAACAAAACAAAACCCACAGAGTAACAGAGAATGTATTTTCCAGGTAATTTTTTGCAGTATTACACTTGGTCCTTTCAACTATCTTAAGTGTCAGGTATTACTATGGGCCCCATTTTTTTAAGGTTTATAGAAACTAAATATATTGTCAGGGGTCAAACTGGCATGGACCAGGGACTGAAATCCAGATTCATCAATGCAGAGTTGATGCGTTGAATCAGGATTCCACAAAGAAAGAACGATGCTCCTGTGAGCACTTGTGCTGGTACTTTACATAGTGTCTCTTGTTTAATCTCCACATTAATCTTTCTCCACGTGGTTGGAAGTTAAGTATATGTTGAAAGAATAAATGTAGTCATGAAAAGTGACTGCATTTTATTCCTGGGCCAGTGCTGGGGAGGAAACAGCAACAAAAGGCAGAAGCCAGAGATCAGACCCAAGGTTACTGGGATAAATGTGACATCACCACACACAGCCCTGGACGACATCATTTCTACCACATATGGGACACATGTTAGAACATTTTTAAAGGACAGGATTACCCCAGCAGGCATGAAGACTTGGGGAACATCCAGACATCTGGGTTTTAAAAAATGAGTTAAGAAAAGTTGAGGAACGTTTGACATAGGCCCTTCTGTCCCTCAAAGGTATTGTAATAATTGTGGTTCTGTTTTCTTTGACATATCAAGTATTTTCTACTAATAAGTTTAACTGGGATTAACTCAAGAAGTATTACCCTAGATTTAAGAATAACACATCTTTTAGTATAGCAGAGAAAATGTAGTCACTTTACTGGGAAAGCAATTATAATATCATTGCATAAGTTAATTTTGGACTTTGGGGCGCCATCTGGCCTCATTTATGTACATCATGATCTCCTACTAATTGTATCAGTGAGGCCGCACTGGGTTGCAAGTAACAAGAAACCCAAGTAGAATAAGCTAAACGTCCAGGAGGTTATTTCTCTCCAGGAGAAGAGGTCAGTGGAAGGAAGAGAAGGCACAGGTCTCTGGGCTTCATGATGCCATTGGGACCCAAAAGCAAACGGGTGGCTGCACCTCCAGCATTCCATGCACGTCCAAGGTCAAAAGGAGGAGTGAAGAAGACAAGAGGATTTTGCCTCCAGCAACTTTGTCTTTTCATTCAGGAAAGAAAATCCCTCTCCTCCTACCTGTAAAGAAAATTCCTCTCCTCCTACCCGTCTCCTGTCTCACCCTCCACCCCCGACCCCCTAGTAGACTTTGCCTTTAGGTCTCATTGACTGCCCTGAGTATACATGGACATATGCTCCCTCTTTAACCAGTCGTTGGCCAGTGGGACGGAGATTGGAGGAACTGATTGACATTCATCAGTGTGCATCTCTGGGCTGGGCTGGAAGGTCTGCTCACCCTGACTTCAAGTGCTCTCAACCAGATGCCTGGCGATGAAAAGTTCCACTGTCAGGGAAGCCTGGGGGTGCGATGGGGTAGATGGCTGCTGAGTAACCACTAAGCTTCTGCATACCAACGGCAGAAATTTTATTTCACAAGGTGTAGAGGTTTGACTGAAATTAGTGCCTTTCTTTATCCAAAGAGAATCCAACAAAAATTCATTTTAAAACCTCTATATTTACCTTTACAAATAAAACATAGACTGGGACCACACATACTGAAGGTAATTGAGAGAAAAATGTGATTTAGGACTTGTGGTTCTATTTCCTTTAAAATTAAATGATGCATATTTCAGGCCAATACATTTTAATCTGCAGTTTGGAAATGCGCAAAGTGGCCCTTATACTAAGCAAATGGAATGACTGACATAACTACTATACACGCTGCTTTCTATTTCTAGTGAAACATCAGTTCTCTTCAATGTTATCGCTGCTGCACCATTATTTCAAAAGGCCATGAACTGTAACAACATATTTTGGAAAACAAAACCCTCGATGGCAATCCCAATGTGTAAATGTACTCATTATATATAATGAAATGTTAAATTCCTAAAAGGCAACTGTAATTAAATGGAGGAGGGAGAAACCACACTGTTAGATTGCATTTATTTCTTATATACTCAGTAAGAAACCATTATTTATTTACTGCTTTAAAGATCTGATGAATGTTTTCTTATCCTTATTATAAACAACAAAAATGGTAACATCAGAGGATAGATGTTAAGAAAGGGGGAGAATATTTCAAATAGGCTGAGTTAAAAAAAAAGAAAACCTGCTATTTACAACTTAATCGTTTCAATTCTGTGACATTAATAATTTATCAGACCCTGCAGCCTGGGGGGCAGTTCAATATGTGTAATTTATCTTGTGGAATCACTGCTGATGGTCAGTTAACCTAATATGTGCTGAGTGACTCAGCTTGTTAGAAGATAATTTAGTAACCGTCCAGCAGTTGGCTCCCTTAGAAATTCCATCATCGGCCATCCTCCGCTTAAAGTGCCAAGACAGTCATGGGCAAAGAGGGGAGGGCTTAGACTAAGCACGAGGCGGTGCGCAGGTAGCTCTCACAGAAGTACTCAGTGGCGCTGCGAGATGTTTCCCGATAGCAGCACACTAAGAAGGCACAGTTACAGAGCTCTGTTAGGGTAATATGTTTTTATTCTTAAACTATGCAGAAACATCTCATTCTCTGAAGACCAAAGCTGACTTGTTTTTATAATTTGAGAGCCCTCAGTTTCATAGAATTTCATGTGGTATTTATTGTGGGCATCAATCAGAAAGTGTCCCTTTTGATTTAGAATTTGCCTGTATATCAGGACCAGAATTTTCTCATAATATCAAATTAAAAGGCAGGGGAGGGGTGGTCTCCAAGTTTCACCAGTAGCCTTTGAGGCATGACAGCTATCAGGGAGAGACTTAAGAAGGAGGAAGAAACCAAATTCAAAACCAAAATCAACAATTTAGAGTTTGAGATCCTTTAAGAAGAAAAGAAAACAAACAAACACACAAAACGCCCCTTTGTAAAATAATGAGTTTTCGACCTTGGTGATGAGTTAGTCATTAAGCAATTTTACTACACAGGAAGCTGGTTACTTTCATTCCATAGCACGAGAAATTCGAGGAAGCCCGTAACTGAAAGGACATCTTTCCTAGACCAAGATAAGGATCCTGGTCTGCCTTAATCTGCCACCAGAAATCACAGCTCGTGATTATCGCTCACCCTTAACTGAATGTCAGCTGCAAATAACAGATGATGACACCATGCAGCAGGTTATCTGGTCTGGGTTTTACCTAATAGTCTGAAGAAAGCACTAATCTTTCCCTTCAGTCCTGAACGCCATGGCTGGGCAGGGTCCCTTCTCTCTGGCACGTCTGCAGGATAAGAGGCAATGCACCCTTTCACTCCAGTCTTTCCCACACGGCTGTAGCAAAGGGGATTGTGCACCCTGATGGCTTGATTGGTTGGAAGCGTTAACTAACTGGGGAAATCCTGAATGGATTTTTTTCCCCCTTAATCCTTGAGCCAGCTCATTCAATGCACGTGTTTTTAATTTCAGAAAACTGCTACGCTTTGTTCTTAGAAGCGAGGGTGTCACAGAAGCCATGAATAGTTACTAAGTCATGAAACTTGTCATTCTCTCAAGTGCATCCATCGTTTCTCTTCCCACCACAGACCTGTCCTGCTTTTAAAGTAGAGACGCGGATCTGCAGATCTGTCGAGGCTTAAGAAAAAACGTGGACTCACATTATGTCTCTCTTGATTCAATTGCTCATGATTTGGAATCTAGGCATATAGCAACATTTTTATCGTCATGGAAAAAAAAAGTTTTAAATGCACTGCAGTACTTCTAACTGATAGTTTGTTGATGATTTGGAAAATCTCTTTGGAATCATTCCATACGTTTCAAAGAAAACCTCATGCCAGAGGAGGAGAAGAACGAGAATCTAGGCATGAAGGAGTTATTGAGGAGAAAGGATATGGTGGAACAGGGGAGAAATGTGTGAAATACAAACAAAAAAGACCAGAATTGATTCAGTGAAGAATGAATTGAATTAAAGCCTCAGCAAGAGCCCACAGCCGGGCAGCCCTCCACGCGTAAGAATCTTGCCAGTGAACTTTGCAAGTCTCTAAAGTAAGAACGGAGATATAAATGCCCACCAGGAACCAGACACAAGGAAAACACTTTTTTTTTTTTTTTTTTTTTTTTAATCCCAGAAAAAGAAAGAAATGATATATTTAACACACACCGACCGTCTAGATGGTACCAGCTGCGTTCAAAAAGCTCATCTCTCAAATCAAAACCATGCTTTGCTTGGACTCTGCAGATCAAACAAAGCTGTTGGAAGATAATTATGCTCTAATCCATCTGCGGTCTCCTCGTAGGTGTTTGGGAAAGCGAACTCAATATTCAACGGAGCATCTTCTCTAACACTTTGGGTCACTAGGATTGCGGCTCGAGACCCGATTTAAAAGCATTGGGCAATGAGTGAAGGTGCCTTTGCTAGCCTCTGGATTTTTAGGACCTTTGAGTCTTTGCTTCATTTCTACCTTTTCCTCAAAGCTGAGATCACAAGGTGACTTTGTGTCTTAGTTGTAATTATACATCGGTTATGGACAATTTGCACTGAGTCTTATTTACAATCAACGAGGTTATGTTTTTTCTCCTCTCTTTTCCTCTTTTCTTTTAGCCATATTTGGCGAGAGACGATTGGCAGGGACGTTCTCCTTTTCAGTATACTTCCCTAGTCAAGGACTTGATTAGCACGTTTTTGCCAGTAAAACACGCCGTAATTAGTTTTTAATAATCAGTATATTTTTGCTCTATCAGCATGCAATCTCCAAGCCTGCAATATTTAAAAACAGTACTCATGGCACAGGATGCCACATATTAACTTTGGGGCAAATATAGCTTTTAGAATAATGTTTTGAAAGCAGCCCCCTGTAAATATAAGGTGGTACGGCACCATATGGAGACTGGGTTTCTGACATATGGCTTGAATTAACAAGTTTAAAACTGTTAGGATCAGTTTTTCTTTCACTGAAGGCAAAACCACAAGATTCAGAAGTGAAATGTGCTCCAGTCACTGATACAAAGGCTCACCAAACGCTGGGCCTCTTGGGCTAGAATTTTTTGCTGGCAGCAAGTACAAATTATCAATAGTGAGACAAGTTGTAACATGACGAGGAGTCACAAGGCTGCCGAGGCTTAGAATTTCACTTCAAATGGTGCTTGCGTGGGCCGACACCACGCTCGCTAGCAAAGGACATTGCCTCTTTGAAAGTGGCTTTTGAATTATGATTATTACATCCTCAAAATAAATTGTTTTCCTGGGTTGATATAAAAGATATTTGAAAAGACAAACTTGAGTGACAGATGGAAACGGCCCAGGGTGCCGTGTCTTCTGATCTCTCCTAATTGAACCTTTGTAGGATGAATTGAACAGGAACAGTTCAAAGATCCGGGGTCCGTATTACACAAATATTGTTTCATTTAATCAAAACTGTCTTTGAAGTATATGGCCCTTGTGGGTCACCTGTAGCTTTGAAATTTAAGGTCATATAAAAGCTTTAGTAATGCTGGAGAGGACAGTACACAGCTACAATAAGCGGCTGGACAAAAAAAAAAAAAAAGATCAAGATGGGAATGAAGGTGGTTTTCATATTCATGTTTCCTTTTATTGCCCTTTTATTTTTTTCAGGGAGCAGAGCTCTCCAAATTTGTGAGGAAAAGCATTACTACGTTCAAACATCCACAGGGCTCATTGTCATCATTGGAAATGTGTTTGTTTGCAGTGCAGCATCTAAACCATAATTATTCCAAGCTTTGAAATATCTGTTCAGTGTTAAGTTGAGCCCAGCTCATCTGAGTTCACTCCCTCCGTCTGCAACTCCCTGTAGGAAGAACATTACAAATTGTCTCTCTTACTTTGTAGAGAGAGTAAGGTTTCCTTTTAGAACTTGATTGGAGTGGCATCAAATATATTTATTTGTAGCCAGAATGGGAAACCCCTACAAAGAAAGAATGTTCTCTTCGTTGGGGGAAATGCCATTGTAATGATACTTAATAACAATAACACAGTTTGCAAAGCACTAGTATGTACACTACCACCACTGAATCCATAGAGCGGTCTAGGAGACAGTGGGCCTTCTTGCCATTTTATAGACCAAAAAAAAGTTCAAGACTCCAAAAACTTAAGTGATTTGCCTAGTAGATCACAGCTAGTCAGCACCAGAAGGTGGACTTGAACTTGGCACTTAAAGTTCAGGCTCTGAGCTCTCTCCATCGTATCCCTTGCACAGGCTGGTCTCTCCAGGGTGGGAGCAACTGCCTGCCCTTGCTGTGGAGCTCTCACCTGGAACAGGAGGGAGATGCATTTCAGGTCCCGTGCAAGCTGGTCCTGGGGATGGAGGACACGTTTCATCGTCTCAGTTGTCCCCTCCTCTGGCTGCCGGGCTGCCGTGGGAAGGCAGGTAGGGCAGCAGGGGCATTGGGGCAGTTCAGCCACGTGAAAACTTTGGAGCGTCCCGGGGTGTCGCTTATTCAGCAGCAGGGCACTAATCATGTTCAAAAAATATTTTCAAGTGGATTCTTTTCTGGCTATAAACACACATATAGGCCTCTCCTCCGTAAAAGCCTTCTAAGTCATACTTCCACCAGGTCTGTGCCCCTTTTTTCTCTACAATCTTCTGGGTCAGATCGCAACTGCACATGATTCCTCTTGATCCCAAGACCCTGGTCTTTCATAAATACCTTTAAATGTATGGAGGCCTATAGTGAATCTGGTAATGATTATTATATTTTTCCAAACATTTGTTTCTGCCCTTATACAAATTTTTGGCCTAGCTAGAGAAATTCCACTTAATCCTTTAGCTTACAAAAATCAGGAGAGAATCAGAGAGCAGAGAGCCATCTAGGGACCATCTGGTCCAACCCAGTTATGTCATAAATGAGAAAACTGAGGCTCAGAAAGGCTAAGTGACTTGCAAAAAAAAAAAACAACAAAAAACAATCACAGAACTGCAGGGGCGAGCACCCAGGCCCCGACTCCCTGATTCCAGGACCTTCTTAGTCAAATGATACTGCCTGAGTGTTCTCTACTAAAACAAAAAACAGACAGAAAGTACAAGATTTCAGGCCTTTCAATCCATCGCTCGCCTGCCATGTTGTATTTATTCTTCTTAGCCTAACCACCCCCTGACCTAGCACACATTAATTGTCCATTATTTGTCTCTCCTCCAGGAGAATATAATCAGTGGTGTGCTGTGTAGATGATTAACAAGCAGCTCTCTGAGCAGAAGGAAACCAATGTGACTCATAGCATTCGCTGATCTCTGAGGTGTAAACCCGCCCACCGTGGCTGATTCCAGGCTCCCGGCAGAATGGACACAGACTTGGAAAGAGATGCGTGCAGCTGGCCCAGGTGACCCAGAGCGCTCCTGAGACCAGGAGTTACAAACCCTCTGGCTTCTCCCCCGTGTCTGCAACAGAGACTGACACATATTGGCAGCTCAGTCTGTACCCATGGGACTGCCTTACAGGGGTCACAGAGACTAGTTTTCTGGAAATTGTTGGAATTCTGCTGCCTCTCTGCTCCTCCTATACCATGCAAGGCAGCTGCACCTCTTTTCTGGGGAGAATGTTCACTTTCCCAGCTTCTCTGTTTCTGGTTGATGGACATTGGCCACATTCTGTTTTAACTTAACCTTTAAATGGATGGAAGCATAAACGGTTGTTTCAGGTGAAATTGTAAATGCAGATGGGGAAAAGCTGCATTATCATAATAAGACTCTGGTGTTTGGGAACATTGCAATGATAATATGATTCTTCGGCTGTTTTTTGTTTTTTTTTAAACGCTTGGAATGACTTCATTCATTCCCTCCTTTGGGGATGCAGGTCAAGCCCCTGGCAGGCATTTTCACAGCATCTCCCTCTCTGCAGCCTTTTTCCAGGAGCTACGTGCAGAGGCTTGAAGCCATTGTGAATCGGGGCCTTTGTAGCGGGATAATGTAGCCCATTATGATTGGAGTTGTATGCTTTAATAATGAGAAAAGGAAATCCCAATTCTGCTCCGGTAATTAGTGTAACTGGAACTTAAGTCAAAACCAAATACGGGGAGGTCTTTGCTCAACCATATATTTTTGACATTTTTATCTGCAAAATGCTTTGTAGGAAACATGGCCATAATGAAGTACATGTTCAAGAATTTTGATGAACCTAAAGTCAAAACATTCATGATGTGTGGGAGTAGAGAGAGGCATCTTCAAATATGGAGTTTCTTTCTCAAAGGGTAGTATGTTTTTAAACATAAATTATGGTATGTTCCATAGAGAATTCCAACAAATGACCAACGGGATGCAACAGAAACATAAATCTATATTATCTCACACACAAATATATACATGTTTCATGCATGTTTTATAGGATTGATCAGAGTCTCGGCCTTTTCTCACTATGGCATGTAATGTAATTCCTATTCAATTTCACACGGATAGTGAAAATCAATGAGACATTTAGCTCAAGGAGTTTCTGGACTGGAAGAGTCAAATAGTCCACTGGACATTTATACCTTTAGGAATTTCAGGGAACTGAGCTCTTTTGGAAAGTCATACATTCTAGAATGTCATTCCAGGTCATACATTTAATTTCAAGGGAGTGATTTAAGAGGAAACAACTTTAACCATGGAAAAGTCTTAAAAAATAGAAAATCCAGCAAGGAGTGGCTCAGTGTCAGGGCGCCTTGAATACCTAAACTCTCATTGACACACTCCTTGGGGCAATGCTCGGACCCTTCCATTTTCTGTCTGCCTCTGCCTCTGCCTCCGCCCACCCCCTCCCTACCGCCCCGCTGCATACAGTGAGCACTCAGTGTGTGCACGCTGGCTCGGATGAGAGGGAATGATTTCAATGGACTCAAACAGCTAGTCGAAAGCTAACCCCTGTGATTCATAAAGGGTACTGATGACAGTAGACTTCATTTTGGATTGATTCTTTAGGGAAAACGTCCATCTTTCTCTACAAGCTCTCTGACTTCATCTGTGTTAGCAATGTTGACTTAGAACAGAACATTTTAGACAGTTTGGTTCTTCAAAGCCAGCCCAATTCGGTTGCCTATTTTGGTTCCAATGGAAAATGTAATATTCATATTTTCCTTATCCCTCGAATGAATATCTTGGGCAAAGTCTAGACCGTTAAATGAGGGAAGTGATGGAAATACTGCCATAGAAGAGCATTTTCTTTTTCTATTTACATGAAACTGGCTAATAGCCAGACAGTCTGGTGTTTCACTTAAAACACAGTCATTTACTGCACAGAGCATAAGCCAGTTGCCTTACCTGAGAGAACCCGTCCCCTTCCAGAGCTGCGCTTTGAAGGAAGTTTATTTCAAGCTTATTCATAACCACCCTGGCAGGGTCATTAGGAGAGTTATGTAAGGCAAGGAGCAGCCCAGTGTTTAATTATCAATCCGTCAAAACACTATTAGTAATACCCACCTAAAAAGAGCAATGGCTTGTTTAATGTGCTGAATGAAAAATGTTAAAGCAGTAAAAAATAGTTTACAGGCGAGTTTTAAAGCATAGATTATCACATAATCAGAGTTTAATTCTACAGTTCAGATACTGATGCAAAACAAAACCAAAAAATAAAAGGATTAAAAAAGAAACACTCGAGGTTTTCTTATGAAAAACGAGAAGACTAAGTATCACATCAAGAACTGCACTCTCTTCTTTTCAAATGTATGGGTCTAGGGAGCTCCAAGAAATTTTATTTAAAAAGGATGACGCCATGAATGAGGGAAATAGTTGACATTTTAGGAATTTCTGCAGCCTCGGAAGCTCTTTTGTGAGGCACAAGTGTTGTCAGTAAACAAGGCAGCCCGGGGCCACCGTTTCCTACCTTGACTACTTCTTCTGCTTGCCGGGCTGGTATATTTTTTTAATTTTTGGAAGCTGTAATTTGAGAACTTTCAAAGCAAACGAAGTAAAGGTTGGTCCTAAAGGGGATGTATTTAGCCTAAAAATAAATGAGCTTTCATAACTCAGGTGAAGTTTCTCTCTCTCTCACTCTCCCCCCACCCCGCTTCTGTCTGTCTCAGGCAAACAGCTATATTAATAGTCATTTCATAACCACAGCATTTTGCTAACAGTCACAGAGCTATATTTAAATTCAGGGCACTGCTGCCATGAATTCGACAGTATCTTTATAATCTTGTTTTTAAAATACTTGCTTTTGCCCAGCATCTTTGATCCCTTAGTGACCGCAGAGATCTTGCTGCCATCGCCTCCTCCTTTCCCCACCCTGCTGGAGCGGCTGCAGGTGGACGTGGCCAGAGCTGACCCCTGCCCCTGAGCATACAGGAAGCATACCCAAGGGTCTGGGGCCCAAGCTTATCTGTTTTGCTCCCAGGTGACCTGCTTTGGAGGAGTTCTGCTTTTTTTTTAACCCAACACTTAAAATGCACAGGAGTTTTCAGGAAGGGGTGCGAGGTGTTGACCCAGGGCAGTTCAAGTCCTTCCTGGCTTTCAGTGTCCATGGCGACCTCCAACCTGCCACCAACCACACATCCATTCACTGCAAGATAATTATGCAAATATATACTAACTAGGTTTAGTTCCCTACTTAGACTTCCTTCCCACTCCTAGCTCCCTAGCATGGGTGCTGACAGTGTTTTGGAAGAGTTACTAAATAGCTGGAAGGCTTTCTGAATATATCTATCCCGGCCTGTCAAAGCTAGAACAGCGACGGTCCATCTGGGCCTGGAAGACAATTTCCATGGTGTAAAATACTCTTTCAATTCTTTCCTACCAGAGACGACCAGCTGGTGCTGCAATGAGACAGCCAAATCCACTGTGTGTAGACCTCCGCTCCAAGCTAAAGAGTGGCCTGGGATGACCCTGAAGTTGCATCTTTGGAGCAGTGAGCAAAAGCCATCGCAAGGGGAGAAAGCAGTTCCTGGGTTGGTGTCACCATCTCGGGCTGAGGCCGCAGAAGGCGACTCCAGCAGGATAGCCAAAGCTCTTGAGCAATTGATAAAAATGTGTTTTTCTTTCAACTTTCTGGATATTAAGCATAGGAAGGGATTTGGGGGAGAAGAGCCTGAAGTTTTTCGAACAAATGCCTCACTTTTTGAGTGTCTATCTTAGCCAGAAGCCCTTTCTGGCACTTTCGTGTTGTGTGATTGTATATACCATTTTAAAATCATAAACAGCATTTGAATTTGGATATGTGGGAAGAGTGGAGGAAGTTGGTTCTTTCCCCGGAAGTCCTGAGATTCTGCTTACCCTCCAGTTCTTCCAAAAACATAGTTTGTGAGTGTGTTTCAGTGCCAATCTGGATCTATACAGAGTATTAAAAAACCTTGAGGACCTGACAGTGACAGCTCCTCAGTAAGGATCTCTGCCTTTGTCAACATTTTACCTTCTGGGGACGGTGAGAGGTGTGATCCTTTCCTGAACCACCAGGGCAGGGCTCAATATTTGGTACACTGTCACAAAGAACAAACCAAATTACCCAGCAGTGGGAGTCACTGAGGCTCAACACCGCTCAGCTCCCACCTGGAATCAGAGGTGAGGGGCGGGGAAAGCAGGTGTGGCCATGTGGAAGCTGGGGACGTTGTTAGTGGGTCAAGTCAGTCAGAAAGGGCAAAAACTGACAGAAAACTAAGTCAGTCCGCTTAGGTGATGCAAGTAAGATTCAAACAGGAGGGAAATCTTCCATGCCACAGTCCAAGGGAAAGTCATCACAGCATCCCAGGGGCAAAGAATTCTCAGAGACCTTGAAGGGGCAGCTCTGAAGTCCACGGTCAGCACAACTTCTCTCTAAACTTAAAGTCTCTATTTTGATCAGGGCTAGTGCAGGAGACGGCATACTGCAGGAAATGAGCTGATGAATGCCTGGCTGGGCCCTGTCTCCATAATTCTTGATGTCTGGGTACCTCTGGGTGGTGTTCCAGGGAGGAGCGGCCTTTAGAGACAGCAGCACTCCAACCTCCATGGCTTCTGGTTAGGCAGCCCCATCAGGATGTCACTAGTCGGGAGAAGAGTATCCAAACAATATATCCTGGTTTAATCATGTGCTTGGCCAGTTTGGATAGCACTTTGATCTCTCCCAGTGTGGCCAGTGACTTTCTTACCACTCTTGGGGAGGTAGAACAGGGTCCAGCGTGTGCACGTGAGAACCTTGCTGTTGGGATGCCACAGGGGAAGAGTACCTTGGCTGGATTTGCTTCCGTGCTCTTGCCAAGATTATAGAGAGACACAGGAGAGATTGACAATGTCCAAAACGTTACAAAGTCCCTGATGATCGTGGTGGTGAGACCAGGATGGAGGACAGGGATTGGGCAGCTCAAGTTAGTGATGCTTCTGGACATGGGGACATCACCTGTTGCTGAGAGCCCACCTGCTTGTTCATATACAGTCAAGAGTCATCCTTGCTTCTAAAAGTGAGTTTAAGGGAAGTATGTTCCATCGTGCACAGTAACAGCACTGACATCCCCAAAGCAATGTATATTGGAGATCCGGCTGCCTAATAAAAGACTGGCCAGGTAACCACACCCCAGGTCTGCATGGATTCTCATAGAATCCTGGGACACACGGTTAAAATGGTGCCAGGATAAATTGAAACAATGAGATGTCACTACATACCAACCAGCACTGCTAAAACTAAAGGATGACAATACCAAGTGCTAGTGAGAATGATGAGCAAATGAAATCCTCATACACCCACATGGGAGTGGTGGTATGAAGACTTTCGAAAGCTGTTCGGTGTTAATCTACTGAGGTTGAAGGTACCCATATCCTGAGACCCAGCAACTCCACTCTTGTGTACATAACCCATAGAAATGCCTGAACCACCCCATTAAGAGAGAGGTACACAAATACCCACAGCTGTGTTATTCACAATAGCCCAAAATATGGAAAAACAAATGATCGCCATGATTACCAAAATGGATAACTAAATTATAAAATATTCAAAGAGCGACCAACTATCCCAGTTTGCCCAAGACTGAAGACTGTCTAGGAACATAGCACTTTCAGTACTAAAACAGGATGGTTCAGGTTTTGGGGTACAGCACGTAAGAAGCTTAGAAGTTGCCACTCCATCCTAACAAGTAAAAAGCAGAACAAACTGAAAAATCAACAACTCTTTTAAGAACAGTCATATAAGTGAGGTTACAGGGCACACCACTGTCCTAAAATTGGAAAGACATACAGGCAAATACAAAGAATTATAACTTACTAGAGCAGGAACCAATGAGTTGAAACCTTCACAGGAACCAGAGAACTGTACTTGACAAACTGCTGGAGGCCCAGTGTGGACAGATCTGAGAGTTAAAAACTCTAGGGGGACCCAGTCATACCAGGGCCCCATGTTTTTTGTGAGTTTTATCTCTAGGAACTCTATAAGATCCTCAAAGTGAATACTGGAGAAAAAAATCCCCTTATGCTTCCTACAGGGGGAGGGGAAAAGGAACCATTCTGAAATAAAACAGAGTATCTCTTCTTCCTAGCAAGGTCTGCCCTCAGGAGAAACTTTACCTGATGGGGTTTTCTCAGAGCCTAAATGACGTGGGGGAAGGGAAATACCCAACTCCAGCCTTCTTAAGCCATCGTGTTACACTTAACAGAGGTGGGGGCTTGGGGGGGATGAAAAACTCTTGTGAAGATTAGGGTCCAGTGGTACAGACTCATTAAAAGACTGCGACCTAACCACAGGACTGTAAAACACTTCCCCACACCCCAAACCTTACCACTACATTAATAAGGTCTATTTATTACAGTTCCCTTTATGCAGTAGATCATAACCACCTTGCAATAAAAAATCATAAGGCATATCAAAAGGCAAAAAATACAGTTTGAAGAGACTGAATATGTATCAAAACTAAAGTCAGATATGGCAGGAATGTTGGAACTATCAGATGGGGGATTTTTAAAAACTATGATTAATATGCTAAGGGCAGAAAACATGCAAGAACAGATGGATAATGTAAGCAGAGAGATGGAAATTCTAAGAAAGAGTCAAAAAGAAATGGTAGCGATAAAAAAACACTGTAATAAAGACCATCTTTGACAGGCTCATAAGTAGATTGGACACAGCTGAGAAAAGAATCTCTGGGCTTGAGAATATGACAATAGATGATTCCAAAGCTCAAGAGAAACAGAAAAAATGACTGAAATTAAGAAAAAAACAGACTATCAAGGAATTCTGGGACAACTACAAAGAAATAACAGGGGCATCATGGGGACACCAAAAAAAAAAAAAAAGAAAGAGAGATAGGAATAGAAGCAATATTTGAAGAAATAATGACTGAGAATTTTCCCCAAATTAATGTCAGACACCAAACCACAGATGCAGGAAGCTCTGAGAACACCAAGCAGGGTATATGCCAAAAAATCACATCTAGGCATATCAATTCACATTTCAGAGAATTAAAAATAAAGAAAAATTTGGGCAGAGACCAGAAGGTAAAAACAAACAAACAAAAATCAACTTTACCTATATAGGAGCAAAGATAAGAATTACACCTAATTTCTCCTCAGAAACCATTCAAATTAAAGGAGAGTGGAGTGAAATATTTAAAATGTTGTGGGAAGAAAACCACCAACCTAGAATTCTATACCCTGAGAAATTGTTCTTCGAAGGGAATGAGAAATAAAGACTTTCACAGACAAAAATTGAGGGAATTTGTTGCCAGTAGACCTGTCTTGCAAAAAAATTAAATGATTAAGAAAAGGAACTTGTATTTACATGAAGAAAGAAAGAGCATCAGATAATGAATAAATGAAGATAAAGTATAAACTTTTATTTTTCTTATTCTTAATTGACATGAAGATAACAGTAATAAATAGCAATAATGTTGTCAATTATCTTTACATATATGAATATATATGTACATATATACACGTACATATATATGTACTTATATAAAAGTATACATATATGATTATCTATGATTATATATAAATGAAATAAATGACAACAATGATATAAGGCAAAGGATAAAAGAAGTAGGAGTATTGTTTCTTTAAGGTACTTGCACTATCATGAGGCAGTATACTATTTTTTTTGAAAATGAACTTGGATTAGTCATAAATGTATATTGCAAACTCTAGGGAATTTAAAAAAGTTTTTAAAAAGTATAATTGATATGATAAGAAAGAAGAGAATATGGAATCATATACCATGCTCAATTAAAACTACCAAGGGCAAGAAAAGTGTGGAAGAGAAAAATAGAAATGATGAATGAGGGCAACAAAGAGAAAACAGTAACAAATACAGTAGATATTAATCCAATTTTATCAGTAATCACTTTTAGAAAATGTACCAACTGAAAGACAGAGATTGTCTAAGTGTATCAAAAAATAAGATCCAACTATATGTCTTCAAGAAACCTACTTTAAATATAAAGAAGCATGTAGATTAAAAGTAAAGAAAAAAGAAAGATATAACATGTTAACACTAATCAACAGAAAGCAGGAGTAGCTATATTAATTTCAGACATAGCAGATTTCAGAGCAAGGAAAGTTATCAGGGATAAATAGGACCGTATCATAACGATAAATGGTCAATATTCCAAGAAGATATAACAATCCTTAATGTGTATTCAACTAACAACAGAACATTGAAATGCATGAGGCAAAAACTGAAAAGTTGAGAGAACTTCAAAGAGAAATAGGTAAATCATATAGTATATGTGGAGACTTTAACATTCCCCTATCAGAAATTGACAGACCCAGCAGGCAAAAAAATCAGTAAGGATGTATTGAACTCAACAGCACCATCAAACAACTGGATATAATTGACACCTAGATACATCATATGTCATCCAACAACAGTAGAATATACATTCTTCCTAAGTTTACATGGAACACTCACCAAGATAAACCACATTCTGGGCCATAAAACACATCTTAAAAGATTAGAAATCATACAATGTCAAATTTCACACCACAGTGGAATTAAACTAGACATCAATAGCAGAAAGATGCCTAGAAAATTCCTGAATACTTGGAGATTAAATAATACACTTCTAAATAACACATGAGTCAAAGAAGAAATCTCCAGAGAAATTTAAAATTATTTTGGACTAGATGAAAACAAAAATACAACTTACCAAAATGTGTGGGATGCAACAAATGCAGTGTTTAGAGGAAAATTTATAGCATTGAATGCATATATTAGAAAAGAAGAAAGATCTAAAATCAATAATTGAAATTTCCACCTTAGAAAACTAGAAAAAAATACAAATTATATTCAAATTAGCAGAAGAAAAGAAATAATAAAAATTAGGGCAGAAATCAATGAAATTAAAAACAGGAAATCAATAGAGAAAGTCAACAAAACCAAAAGCTGGTTTTTCAAAAAGATCAATAAAATCAACATCTCTAGCCAAGTTAATTAGGAAAAAAGAAAGAAGACAAGTTACTAATACTAGAAATGAAAGAGCGGACTACATTTCCTATGGACTTAGAGAAGATAATCAAGAAATATTATGAACAACTCTATGCCCACAAATGGATAATCTAATGAATGGACCAATTTCTTGAAAGGCACAATATGTCAGAACTCACACAAGAAGAAATTGACAAACTGAATAGGCCTATATCTATTAAATAAATTGAATCAACAATAACTTTCCAAAAGAGAAAGCACCAGGCCCAGACATGTTCACTGGTGAATTCTATCAAACATTAACAAAGAAATTATACCAATTCCCTACAATCTCTTGCAGAAGATAGAAGCAGAGAGAATACTTCCTAACACACTCTATGAGACCAGCATTGCCCTAATATCAAAACCTAATATCAAAATAGAAAAATAATACAAGAAAACTAAAGCTCAATTTCTCTCATGAGCATAGATATAAAAAGTTCTCAAATCAAATTCAACAATGAATAAAAAGAATTATACAGCATGACCAAATGGGATTTTTCCCTGTTATGCTGCTTCAACATCCAAAAATCAATTCATGTAGTCCAACACATCAATATGCTAAAGAAGAAAAATCACATGATCATATCCAAAGATGCAGAAAAAGCATTTGACAAAACTCAACACCCATTCATGATAAAAACTGTCAGCAGGAAACTAGAAGTTTTTCTGCTAACATCAGGAACAACTGAAAGATGTCCTTTCTTACCACTGATTTTCAACATTGTACTTGAAGACCTAGCTAATACAATAAAACATGAAAATGAAATATAAGGTCTATATATTGGGGAGGAAGAAATAGAACTGTCTTTGATCAGAGACAACATGATCATCTATGTAGAAAATCTGAAGGAATCAAGAAAAAATTCTGGAAATAATAAGTAATTATAGCAATGTTGTAGGGTACAAGGTTAATGTAAAAATCCAACTGCTTTCCTATATACTAGCAATGAACAAATGCAAATGCAAATACACATAAGGCATACACTGGGGATATTGAGGGGTCAGTTCCAGACTACCACAATAAAGCAAATACTGCAGTAAAGCAAGTCACAAAATTTGTTGGCTTCCCAGTGCATATAAAAGTTATGTTTACACTATACTGTAGTCTACTAAGTGTGGAAGAGCATTATGTCTAAAAAGACAATGTATTGTCTTACATACCTTAATTAAAAAAATATTTTATTGCTAAAAAATGCTAACCATCATCTGAACCTTCACCAAGTCACAGCAGCAACATCAAAGATCACTGATCATAGGTCACCATAACAAATATAATAATAATAAAAAAATTAAAATACTGTGAGAATTACCAAAATGTGACACAGAGACATGAAGTGAGAAAATGCTGTTGGAAAAATGGTGCCTATAGACTTGCTTGATGGAGGGTTGCCACAAACCTTCAATTTGTAAAAAATGCAGTATCTATGAAGCACAATAAAGCAAAGTGCATTAAAATGAGGTATGCCTCATTACATTAGCACCCCGAAAATGAAACATTTAGGTATAAATCTAACAAAATATGTGTAAGATCCACATGAAGGAAACTACAAAACTGATGAAAGACATCAAAGAAAAACTAAAGTGGAATGATATTCCACGTTCCCAGATAGGAAGACTCAATATTTATTGTCAAGATCTTGGTTCTTCCTAACTTGACCTATAGATTCAATGCAAACCCAATCAAAATCCCAGCAGTTTATATTGTGGATCTTGTCAAACTGATTCAAAAGTTTATATGGAAAGGCAGAAGACCCAGAATAGCCAAAATGATACTGAAGAACAAAGTTGGAGGACTAAGGCTAACTGACATCAAGACTTACTATAAAGCTACAGTAATCAAGAGTGTAGTATTAGAGAAATAACGGACAGTAGATAAATAGAACAGAACGTAGAGTGCCGAAACTGACCCATATAAACACAATGAATTAATCTTACACAAAGTAGCAAAGGCAATACAATGGCACAAACATGGCATTTTCAAAAAAAAAATACTGGAACCACTGGAAATCCACATGTAAAAAATGAATCTAGACACTGACTTTGTATCTTTCACAAAAACTAACTAAAAATGGATCATAAGCCTTCGTGTAAAATGAGAAACTATAAAATTCCTAGAAGATAACATAGGAGAAATCTTGGATATGATGATGATTTTAAATACAACATCAAAGTACAATCCATGAAAGAAAAAAATAAACTGGACTTCATTAAAATTAAAAGCTTCTGCAAATGTCAATGTCAAAAGAATATGAAGACAAACCACAGACTGGGAGAAAATATTTGCAAAGGACACATTGGATAAAGGACTCATCCAAAATATTCTTAGAACTCTTAAAACTCAACAATAAGAAAATGAACAACTCAATTTAAAATGGGCAAAATACCCGAATGGACACTTCATCACAGAAAACTTACAGGCAGCAAGTAAGCAAATGAGAAGACATTCAACATCTTATGCCACTACCAAATTGCAACTTAAGACGACGAGATACTGCTACACACCTATTAGGATGGCCAAAATCCAAAACTCTGACAATACTAAATGTTGATGAGGATCTGGAGCAACAGGAACGCTCATGGGTGAATCTCATAACCATATTGTTGACTGAAAGAAGTGAGACACAGAACAGTACACTCTGTATGATCCATTAATATAATCTTTTTAAAGCAGGGAGAATTAAATTACTGTGATTTGAGGAACTTCCCTGCCGGTCCAGTGGTTAGAACTCAGTGCTTTCACTGCTGTGGCCCTGGGTTCAATCCCCATCAGGGAACTAAGATCCGCAAGCCGCGTGATGCAGCCAAAAAATAATAATGATAATGTGGTTTGAGATACACACAAACTACAAAGAAGAGCAGGGAAGATTATCTAGAAGAGAGTGGTCACCCTTTCCTTGGGTGGCCCTGGGGTTTCTGAAGTTTGGAACTGAGATGGTTGTTTCACAGTCTTAGCTATATAATAATGCATTAAGATGTATTAGTGATTATTTCACTATTCTGTTTTTGTGTTATACAGTTGACCCTGAACAACACGGGGGTTAGGAGTGCTGACCCTCCCTTTAGTCTAAAATCCAACTATAATTTATAGTTGACCCTCCACATCCATGGTTCCACACTCATGGATTCAACAAATTGAGGATTGTGTAGTATTTACTATTAAAAAAAAAAATCCATGCATAAATGGACGTGCTCAGTTCGAACTCATGTTGTTCAAGAGTCAACTGTATTTCCCACTTTTAAAAGGTCAAAACAAAGGAGTAGGAGGAAGAAAGTAGCATCACATCTCAGCAACAAAGCTCTTTTCCTTATTTATTCTACAAAGCAAGGATTGGAGCAGAAACTGCAGAGATTTATGAGTCAGAATACCTGGTTCAAACTCTGTTTTTGCCATTTTTTTACTCTGTGGTCTTGGAAAAGTTCTTAAATAGATCTCAGGCCTGTTTCTTCCTATTTGGGGACAAATAATAATAGAGGCTCCATTTTATGGAGGACATAACTACTCTATGTGTTTGGCACTTCACTTAAATCCTGGGTGTCATCTAACATGGGGACAATAATATCTACTTCACAAAGCTGTTATGAGGGTAGAAAGAGACAATGAAAGCAAAGTGCCCAGCAGAGTGACCACACATGTGAGAGGAGAAGCATCAAGTCCCTTCTCTGCTTCCCACCCTGATGGCTTTAGGACTGTTCTCTGAGAACGTAGTCCTCTCACACTGGCAGGAAAATGTACAGCCCACATTCGATCTCAGAACAATGTGTCCTGCGGGCATCAGAACACACGTGGATGCTTTGGGGCTGTAGAAAGGGAGGGTCCGACTCCTTCAGCAACGTCTGGTCTCACTTCAAGTTCCTACCCACCTGCCCGCATCCACTTTTACTTCTGAAGAAGGGCAGCAAATCTCAACTTCATCTTCATCAAGAGGGGACGACCCAAAATAGTTAAATAGAATGGGCCAGATATGAAGTAACAGAAAAGAATGAATGAAAACACCAAGTCCCTGCTATGAATCCCCCTGTTCGGAGCAGGACTGCCCCATCACACAGCTTCAAGAAGACCACGACAGCCCTGGATTAGGACATAGTGGTAAGGGAAGCACGGTCCCTGCCTCGAAGGAGATGGAGGTGTGGTGGGCTCACGCATGAGGAGAGGCAGGTAAACGTAAGCAGGTAGGTAAACATGAGCAGGTCTGACCCCCTCCCAAGAAGGCGTGCTGGTGGGTCGGCCTTGCACCTGATCACATGGCATCAATTCAGCCACTATTATGAAAACCCTGGAGGGGGTAGAATTGGTGTAAGTACCAAGGGACGTTGACTCTACAGCAGATGCTTTGCTGGGCTGTAGCTGAATTAATTCACTTGGTCCTCATGTTGCCCTTATTTAAGAAGTGGAGAAATAGAGGCTCAGAAAGATTAAGTCCGTGCTATTAATGGAATGAAGGACTAGAACCAGTTTATAGAGTTAGGGTGAAGCACATTTTCTTTTTTTCCACCATAACCGGAGAGCTCTTTATTAAGCTATTTGTTTATTTATTAAGCCTTCTCCGTAGGATGTCATAGGTCAACATTTCCTAAGCGGTGTCCACAACATACCAGGTCCCACAAAATGTTAAGATGAAGGGTCTCATTTGGTATTAAAAAACAAAAAACAAACAAAAAACGAAATAATTCTTCCTCATATAAGACTTCACACCACTTTAAACATTACTCATATCAATTGTGACCTTCCAGAGAATATGTGCTTCCAATTTATTTTACCACTTAAATCTCTTTCTCTCTCTCTCTCAAGTGAGTGTTCCATGGAGCAGAGTTTGGGAAACACTGCCTAGATTTCCACCTACATGATTCTCTGCATATTCCCCTGACACAGAAAATAACAAGAATGGCAATACCTCCCCACAGAGCCTGTAGAAGGAAGCGTCATAAACCCAGCTAGTATCTTCATTGTTGGAGCATAAGCCCAAGTGTGTGCTTCATGACCAGGCCCGGGGAAAACTCCTGCCCTTCAGCAAACACCACCAGACTTGTTTTGCTTTGTCTGTTTGTTTCTTAGAGGAACTCGGAACCTTACCTAAGATTATACTCCAAGGACAATAGGCTGAGAAACAAACTGATGCTTAAATCTATAAATAGAAATGACATCTCAGTGGCCTCGCTAGTAAAAAGGTTCTTAGATCTGGATGCCCACCAGCATTACCCGCAGAACCTTTAAAACACACAACCCCCTCCTCTGGTGGTTCCAGTGCAGCTGGTCTGTTTTGTTTTGTTTTGATGTTCCATGGGTCTAGGTCACCGAGCTGTGACCCTCCAATACAGGAATTCTATTTCACTAACAGCAGAGACAGAAACGGAAATGTTTCCCAGTATTGCCTTGATGTTCTTCATTTAAAGCATAATTTCATAAAGAAGTTGGATATACCCGAATGCATAAGAATAGAGAATTTATTGAATAAAATATGGTACATCCTCACCTTCCCAGTTCCCGGAAGAGCTCCCCTCCCCACTTCCTGTTCTAAGTCACCCCTCTCCTTCACTTATGGGAAAACTCAGAGATGAAATCCACCACTTCTCCATCTTTGTGTGGATTTCATCATTTAGAAACCCCTTCCTCTCCCCACAAAACTTGACTCTTGAAGTCACGCTTTCCTGAGAAAGTTGTGTGTGAGCTCTGAAACTTTGAAGGAGCTGCGGTCTTTTCCTCTCAGCCCTTCCCCTGTGTCCTGAGCTTCAGGACTCAGCCTTGGCTTTAGAAGCTATAGGGAAACAGGATGTGAAGAGGGCAATGAAAGGACAATCTATTTGCAAAATACTGGATCAGTTACAATTTAAAAAAAAAAAACAACTTGCTTTTTTCAAACTGTAACTTTACCATCTGCCCACCTGGCCATTTCCTCACATTGCTAGAAACCTCCAACTCTTCTTTTTCCCGTGTTGCACCAGAACAAGGGGCCCAGGTGGGGTCCGTGGTTGAGGGGATTGGCTTGCCCAGCAGGGCTGAGCAGTTGGTCTCACTCTGCAATTCAGGCCACGAGGAGGGGAGCAGCAAAATCTGGGACAGAGACGTGCAGTCCCGTGACCACCCTGTGCACGGGGGACAGTGGGTCACCGGGCTCCTGAGGGCAGAAGCAGAGCTCTGGGCACGCAGAGCTCTGGGCACACAGAACAGACACCTGCAGGCGCCTTGAAACCTACCCTCAGTACAGGCATCTGAGTTCAAATGATCTACTTGTTTTGCCCCCAGACACTTATTTTCCTTTTCCTGACTGGGCTGTTTTCATTGTCTCCCTCTTCTTCCAGCTCCAAGATTATACATAGCTTTGTTATCAGAGGGTATGCTTGGAATGTCAGACACTCCAACCAATCAAATCATCCCGCGTTGTAGCTGGGATGTACCTCAAGGGCATAGCAAGACTAATGCCTTCTTTTTCCCGGTGACAGCCAGAGAGGTTATCTGACTCTTCCGGGGTTACACAGCCAGGGAGCAGCAGTCCAGAAACTAGAAATCAGGTCTCCTATTGTGCTCCTCCAGTCGCCCTAACGTGTATTCATAGAAGACAAATACACGATAACATCAAGCAACGCGCAGAACGCCAAATCTGCACACACACCCACGCGTTGCTCTCTAGAACCACACATACATGCTTTTGATTATCTGCCTTAAAAAAATGTTCATTTCCTTGCTTATCCTCCACAACTGCATGAGCTCAGATAACTAAAAGTTGACTCCGTATCTACATTTTTAAAGCTCTCTTTCTTAGAAGCGTTGCCCATTTTGCAACAAGCCTAAACATATGTGAAAAATGTCATGCTTTATATCATGTGGTGCCTCTGGGAATTTTGTCAAATTATTTCCATTTTTCTACTCGGAGTCCTAATGATCCTCGACACTCACTATGCGAGGGAGAGAAAAGTGTGCCCTGCCTCCCGCCCCTTGAAATATTCACACTGGCGTGTAGGAAAGGGCTCTGGGGCTGCGTATGCGCTACTCAGACGCATCGCGATCGTCCACGTCTTCTCTTCATACCTGCGACTCTGTTCTTGCTATTATTGCATCTACATCAGTGCCCCTATCATCGGCAGCCTGTCTTTTCTCCTTTGGAACAATCTCTGTTCTCTATACCCAAGCTGCCAACTCTGTGCTTTCATTGTGCTGTTCCCACTGCTACTTTGCTGTCTGTGTATTTGTATCCATGAGTGGGAGCAACTAGCAGGAACCAGAGTACATCCGTTCAGCATCTCCCCCATGGAAACAACAGCAGGCCCCTCCGGTCTCATGTAAGACCTCCATTTACAAAGGGCTCCACTGCGTCCCAAAGGGAAATGAACGCCTACCAGGACCAATCCGGTGAGGAGAGTGAGAGGCACGTCCTTCCTGTAATGCTAGCATTCTCTTGCTAATGTGGGCATATTCCACAGATCTCTGAGCAGGGACAGAAATCAATTCAAACCCTTCCCGGGCTGCAGCAGGTCCCAGGAGGACTGGGGAGCCTGCAGACCTGGTTTACAAACCTTAATTCCCCAGGCATAGGCTCGGTGCTTCTGCTAATTGCCATGCCTGGGTCTGGGGCTGGCTCTGAGACCTGCTTGCAGTTAAATGTCCTGGCTGCCCCCTCACACTGAGGGGCTTTCTTTAGAATTGATTAGAGTGTTCACAAAATAGTTCCCTTAATGCAAAATGTTTCTGTTTTCTCAGGAGAATGAAAGCATCAAAAATCAGATGGAATATTTTAGCAATGGAACAGTCCAAAAACCTCTTATATTTCCCAAATCACAGAAAAGAACTTACTAGGAAAATCATAAATTACATCACTGTGCTGAAATTGGCGAATATTTTATCATTGGTAAAACAGGATAATGCAAAATTCCCGGGAAGAAATAAGGGGGAACTTGCTAACCTTGAGGTCTTAACACTCTAAGATGCTTGCTTATGCCTCCTCTTAGATTCTGCACAGGGATATGAAACAGCTGCCCACACGGTAAGATTTCAGGGTCTTGGAAGGCCTTGCAGCTGGCAAGGGGGAAATGCAGGAATTCTCTTCCAGCCACTGATGGGAGCCTGAAACTTTACTCTTAGATAGAGATTCAATCTTTTTTTAATTTAAAGATCCACGCTCTGATCAGATGCAAATGAGTCCAAGAGACTGTAATATTCTCAGCTAGTATTGCTTATTTATACCTTAGAATGAAGGATTTGTCAAAACCTTTCTTTCGAGCAAACTTTGACCGGGGCAGGGGAGGTATTGAGAGAGGGTTTTCAGACCACGTTGGTTGAAGAAGGTGGGCAAAGGTGCTTACAGTCCTGGAGGCAAGAGGCAGAATGGGAAGATACACCAGCACATTGATTTTGAGTCAGCTCAGCCCTGTTTGCAATATCCAGAGTTGCGGAGCTCCCCGTCAGTGGAAGTGTTCTAGAACACGCTGGCAAGAACGCCACAGACAGGATTTAAATACCACGCGCAGGGCTGGACTCTATCCAGGCCATCATTACTTTAGCAAACATGGACTGCGTACCTTCTACCAGACGCTGCGACAGGATACATCCCACATCCTCGTGTCTTCGAACAGCTCATTGTCTATGTCGATAGGTAAATCCCACCAGCTCTGTTCACCAGCATAATTCCTCCTCTTCACGAAGTCTGCGGAGTGTAAGAACATTCTTACCTGAGCAGCGATGTTAACTAAAGGCTTTGACCAAAGTGTTTAAAAGAAGCCAGTTAGTGGCACAGGGTGCTTCTAACCCTGCCACAGCTGCCAAGAGAGCAGCTCATCGTCTCTTCCGAGAGCTGCCTGCGCAGAGAGCCTGCAGGACTCCATGGAAAGGGATCTGATTTGGGATGTGCAGCCACTGACTAATAAAGGAATTGTGTACCTTAGATGTTCAAAGCATCCTCCTAAACAGAATCCCAAACAGCTGTTTCTTAAGAACTATTTAAATAAATAATTTGCAGAACCGGAAAGACAAATAAATATTCACCAGAAGTAATTGGCTTTTAAGAAGTAAGTGATTCAAGGGAAAAATCAAAGTCAAATCCAGCCTCTTTCCTTATATTTACAGCACCATCGAGGGGCCTGTAGATCACCAGTGTTGTCCTGTGCTTCCCACAGCCCACCCATGGGGAGAAGGGGGTGAGGCTGAGCTCAGGCACTGAAGAGGCGAAGGTCTGATCTGAGTAGAACCAATGGATTGTACTCGTCTTTTTTTTTTTCTTAAGAATTTTTCCTTTTCCCATCCTAGTGCTTGAGGTCAGACATTTCCATGTTATCTTCTCTTCCTATGTGAGATCTGAATCTGGCCATATAAGTGAGACAGCCATGATCATCTTCTGAATGGACAGACCCAGTGATCAACAGCCAGGTATATTCTTGACTCAGGTACACAAATGTCGGAAGCAAAGCCATTTGATCAAAACTAAATATTACCTGGTCATGATATAATGATATTGGTAATAGAATCATAATAAAGGTAAACCAGAAATTCATCTTGACACTATTTCCTATAAAATATAGGAGTCCCAGCAATAATAACATTGTGCTTTTCAAAGCATTTTCACATACATTATTGACTTTAATCTTCAAGAAAAAATACTAGGTAGATATATTATCTCTATTTAAAATATGAGCAAACAGAGTCAGAAGGTTTATATTTCTATAACAGGTGAGTAGGTAGAAGACCTAAGATCTAACCAAGTCTTAGGACTCTGATGTCAGCATTCCTTCAGCTAATATATATATATGTATAAATGTATATATATTAATGTGTGTGTGTGTATATATATATATATATATACATAGTCTCTAAAATACTGACTTTTTGACAATATCCAAGACTTATTTATGGAACTATAGAAAGTTCTTTCTTTATTCTGTAATTTCATCAGTCTCTCCATTAACAGATATTGTACATAGGGCTGACAAGTGGAAGATTCAAAGAAAGCTCGGAGATGTCTTCTACCTTCAAATGAAACAAGTAACACACAAAGGAAAACATAATCTGTAATAGAGTGAAATACTGAGAAGCAAAAGATCAATGAGTATGGCAACCATTAGGGAAGGCTTAAGAAACAGATTGGATTTGATAAGGAATTTGCCGAAAATCTCCAAAGACAGGATAGCGTGGATATGTAGGGAAGGCAGTAGATAATACCTGAGGTCAAGTAGACATTTAAAATTTTACATAGTTCTAGGACTCCAGTCCATAGTATGGTAGGAATTGTGTCCTAGATGGAGACTGGCAGGTAATTTAACCCCAGATAAACACAATCTGGGGTTTGAGACAAGACTATAATAACAGCAAGCTTCTCGAGGGCTAAAACAGGAAAAGCCAAGGTGGTGACCCACTGGGGTTAAAGGAAGACAGTGGTCTGTGGACACCTAGAATAATCTAAGCACAGACGCCCAACCTACTGCAGCCACGCTTGGTCCGTACCGCGCCAGTGGGCGCTGGCTCTGCACCTACTGAAATAGTGTACTTGCCCGAGCTTAGCTGAAAACAACAGGTTAGATGGGGTGCCACTGAGTGCCAACCGCTGAGCAGGGTGGGGAAGGCTGGCCTTGGCTGACTGATGGATGACTGAGAAAATCAGAGACAATGACAAAAGTCAGTGATTGTGGAAAATACTGCATTTACATGTAACTCAGCTGAGAGGGACCTGGGGACCCTCAATATAGCACCACTAATTCAAAAAAGAGAATTTGTGGCCAAATTCTACATTGTCAGAAGATCTCTGTCTTGTAACATGGTTGAAGAAGCCATGAACAATCAGAACCAATGATTATCTTCATTATTTTTTTATTATTGCAATATCAATAGTATTATTCAAAATGCACAATAGATTGTATTTATGGAGTGCTGACTCTGTGCAAGCCCAGGGCTGAGCACAGCACACACGGCCTCTCAGTTAAGTACAGTACAACTGAATGCACAGCATCTGTCTCCATCCTAGGCATCCAAAGACTCTTCACTAAGGAGGGTTAGAACCGGCGTTCTTACCCCACTGTGTCTGATACCGAGACCAGGGTCTTAACCATTATATAATAAAGGCATTTTTTCATTAAAGATGAACTTCTCCTCAATCCTCCAAGGGACTGAGGAGAAGAATTCCACTCTGCATTTAGGAAAGAAGTGAACCACCATTTGCGGTCCGGGTTGGCAAACCCCAGAGAGCAAATGGGACTTTGGGAATTTGTTTAATGAGCTGTTGCTGGTGCTTGAGTTTCTCTAGGTGAAGGAGGAAGAACCCCTCCTTGAAACTCTGCCCTGAAGTCACAAGTCTGCTCAGCCACCTCCTGGGATGTCGTGGACCTCACAGAGCAAGTTCTCATCTCCCTTGAGCTGCATAAGCTGAGCTGGAGGACACTGCCTACCCTCCGCTGGGGGAGAAGTGGACCCCCCGGCCCCAGACCTTAACTGCAACTACAAGTCCATGGGATTTTCATTAAGGACACGAAAGCCTAAACTCTTACGCAGAATTTTTTTTTTTTAATTTTTGTCTCAGCCTGGCATTTGTGGTACAGAAATGAAACAATTCATTTTGACAAGTTGCACTAAACTGAGGCCTGAACCATACTGTGAGAGCCTCTCTGTGGAGCCCATAAAATACTCAGGAAATATGCACTTGACATCTGGTTTGCTGGACTCCTGCTGAGAAATGGAGGCTTTGGTGTGAGGCTGTCGATCTGGACTGGCAGCTTGGCTGTGCGTACAAACGTGCGTGAATCTACACAAAGGGGTCATGTTCAGGCATGAATTGGGCATGTTCCAACAGAATCTTAAGGAGGCACATGAGCAGAGCCTGAACAGTTGGACTCTTGTGCAGAAAGGTGGTGGAAACTTAGGGATGTGAATGTCAGGCACACACACCTCTCAGAAATACAGAATATGAGGTGCGTGTTGCAGAAAACGATTTAAATGCCAAGATACTTTTAAGTACATATACTTAGGAAAAGAAAGGGGAAAAATGATCAGGACTTGGGAATTACTAACAAAATTGCACAGTTGTATTTCTCAGTGCTTTCCTGGGTAGGACGAGCAGCTAGCTAGATCGCCGTAAAATATTTTAAAATTTTAATGTGGGCCCCAATGGGTGTCCATTCAATAGAAATGAAATATATGAAGACTAGCTTACCATAGATACACGTAAAAGGCCCAATAGCAAAGAGACTGTTAAATAACAAACCTAGCTGAGTGTTCACAGTTTCTTCTAATATATGTCAGTGTCTTATACGTCAGTGATAAAGACCACAGGCTTTAGAGTTAGACTCCAAGTTTCAAAGTTGATATCTACCACTTCCTAATAGTAGCCTTAGGCAAGTTACTCAAACTACCTGCTCTTCATTCTTCTCACCTCTAATGCGGGATGACAATATATTCTTCACAGTACTGGTGTGAGCTTTAAAGGAGGTAAAGAAGGGGTCTTGGAGCTTCTCTACACAGACCTCTCCATGGGCCATCTGGACTCCCCAACATCATGGTGGTGAGGTTCCAAAAGTCACTCTTCCCAGGGACAGGAAGAGGAAGCTGCCATCCTCTGTAGGCCTTAGACTGGGACCACTTTACTTAGGCGCTATTCAGTTCATCAAAGCAGTTACAGCGTCTGCTCAGATTCAAGGAAAAGGGACATCAACCCACTTCTCAATGGGAGGTCTGTCAAAGAATCTGTGGCCATCTCTAATTCACCACCATATGGAGTCATAGACTCCTTGGCAAATTTAGTGAAATTTATGAGCCCCCTTTCCAGAAATGGGCATGTACAAAGGTACCAGGCAGTATATTGACTAAATGTTTTATTAAATACTAAAAATAACAGTGACATAAACTAGATAGAAGGTTTAAATTTCTCTTACAGAAAAGTCTGGGATGACAGGGGTACAGCTTCAGACACATACATCATTCAGGGCCCCAGGTTCCTTCTGATTTAATGATCTGTCAACTCTGGGATAAAGCCCTTCTTGGCCAGAACTCATTCAACATCAACATATCTATGTTCCATCCTAAGGAAAGAGTAGAGAACAGCCACGGGGCGACAAAGAAGCTGCCCCTATCACTTTTGCTCACACTCTCTTAGTCCTTTGGTCACACAGAACCCAGTCACTTTGTCACAGCCAGTTGCAAGAAAGACTGGGAAGTGTACTCATCTAAGTGGTCATGTGACCAAATAAAACTTTGTATATTCTATTAATATCAATAATCTCTTCTGCAGCAGGTAACAACAACAACAAAAATTTGAATCCGATTTCGCTTGGTTCCTAGAAACCATAGCAGGCATCCTGGGACCTCAACCAAGGATCCAAGGTTAAGAGCCACATTGTTTAGAGTTTTAGAAGACAGCATTCTAGCTTACAGTATTTAGGGTTGGAAGGATCTTTTCAAATCATCTAATTCTATTCTCTAATTCAAAGATAGAAAACCAGAAAGCTAGAGAGGCTATTTCTTGCCCAAGTTCACACACCTAATGACTAGGGCTAGCCTAGCTCTCCTCAAGGTCAATCAGCGTCCTTTTCACTATATATACGATGACTCACTGTTTAAATCAGTGGAACACCATGGTGGCAGATAGAGATGAGGGAAGGGTTAATCTCTTTGGAAATGTTAAGCTATTCTTTCTTGTTTTCATTCAAAGAACATGTATCTGGCTCTGTACTAGGTGCTGAGAATACTGGATAAATCATAAAGAACAACAAAACACAAAAGTCTTGCCTAGAGCTCAAAGTCTAGTCTTGGAGGAAGTAAATCAGTGTTTATTATATAAGATGGTCAAAATGCTCCACTGGAAGAGGGAGAAATATCACAGAAACACAGCGGGGGATGCCAACTTGAGGAAGTCAGGACAAGAAGGTAATGCTTGAGCAGCGGTGCAACGGGGGGAAAGAGGAGGAGGGTGGCTACGGACAGATGGGCAAAGGGGAAGGAGGACATGGCAAATGCATGGCTGGCATTGGTGTGTCCAGAGGCAGGGCATTTCCTCATTCCCACTAGGGGAGAAGCCATCATTTAAATGAAGGCAACGGCAGAAGCGGTGGAGAAGATGCATTCAAGAAAACCTAGGAGAAGTTGGAATCTAGGGTGTCTCCTCTGTGTCCTGATCAGACAACTGGGTGCGTGGCAGGACCACCCAGCAAGGAAGGGATAGAAGAGGGATTCTCTGTTTGTGGGGGAAGAAAAAAAATTACGTTTTGATACATCGTGTTTGAGGTAGCCTTGCTTACGCTGGTGAAGATATAGAAAATAAGCAGGCAAAGTCATGGTCTTCCTATTAGAAGAGCAATCTGGCCTGGAAAAGCAGACACGGAAGACCACGGTGTTTAGAGGTGGCCAGTAGGTAAAAAAGCCTCCCAAGCGTGTGCTGGGTGAAAAGAAGTTTAAGGGGAATATTTGTGACCCCCTGTGTTTAGCGGTGGCATGAGGAATTGTAGCCAATAAAGGAAATGAGAAGGGGTTGCAAAGGAAAAAGAGGAAAACCGTGGAAGCAAAAAGAGCAGTGACATTCAAGAAGAGAACAAATGCCAAATGCTGCTAAGATATCAGGTAAGTGTGAGGACTGAAGAGTGTCCTCTGGCTTCTGCATCAGGAATTATTATCAGTGTTAGAAAGGGCAGTCCCGGAGGAACAAAGGGACACAAGGCAGATTTCAGTGGATTAAAGCAACGAGCTGGAGGTGGCTGCTACTGTAGGCTACTCAGGAGGTCTGGCCACCACGTGGAGGGCAGGGACAAGGTAATAATGGCTACAAAAGATACAAGATGAACACTATTCTAATAAGGGGAGACTCTTGAGCATGTTTGTATATTGGTGGAAATTAGATAGCAGAAAAGAGGAAATTTAAAAACCTTCAAAAGAGAGGAGCTAATCGATGGAGAAAGGTGTGAAAAAAGACACACACACATACACAAAAGGCAGGCTCTGGAGAAGAGATGCAATTAGACTTGCAAGAGTATAGAAAAAAAATTCTGTTTGGAGAAAAAAGACGTATAGAGAGAAAGGAGGGACGGTGGGGAGGAAGGAAGGAGGAGGGATACAGGAGGGAGGGAGAGGTCAAGGGGGACAGGTACAAGGTCAATGTTGCTGAGAATGGGAGGGGAGATGGTGGGAAAACGTCTAAGAGGAAACAGAAGGCTTGCAATGGGAAAGAAAGCGGCCAGGGACATGTGAGCTGCAAGTGATGTTTTTGTTCAGGGTTGTTCATCAGCCCAAGAGTGACTTGGTCTTGGGGGTTGGGGGCTGCTGCATTCTGTTGGGAGGGGGAACAGCAGGGACATTAAGAGCCTAGGGAGATGCAGGTGAAGTAGGTCATGGGGACCAAGCTGGACGGAGAAGTAGAAAAGCTTAAAGGAGTAATCTCAGGTGGCCTCGGCCTGCAGTGGCTTGAAGCAGGATTTCGGTTCCTCAGCCAGATATCGAAGTCAGCCCTGGCCCGTTGGCTTTGTAGAAATGAATTCCCACAAAGAGACTGTGCAAGTAAAGTGTTTATTAGGAGGAGAATGCATACATGTGAATAGACTCACAGGGGCGGGCTCAGAGAGAGAGTCGTGCCCTCATGGTTGTCAAATCCCTTACATGGGGCATTTCTTCCAGTTTCCTTTGGCCGGTCATCTTGCTTTGCCTGGTTCTGAGTCCGTATTTGGTTTATCTCAGGGTCCTCCCATGTGCACCTGCACATCACTTAGCCGAGATGGATTCTAGCAAAGAGGCCTATGGGCAGGTTGGCATCACCTACTATGAGGTGGCGCACCCTCCCTTTTGACCTCCGAGGAGCTCTTCTGCGCATGTGTAGTCGGGAAGGTCTCCTTGACCTCAAGAAGGAGACATATGTGGTCTCTAATCTGGGCGGGGCTCAGCTTCTCCTCTTCATCTTGGAGTATCCATCCACAGGGGACAAACCCCAGCTGCTCAGCCTGGGGCCCATCTATCTCCTGCCTCAGGAGAAGTCTGGCAGACTGGGATCAATATAGAACAGACAGGACCGAAGGTCCCTCTGAGAAAATAGAGCCTGGGGGAAGAAAGGAAGGGCCTGAGAGGGAAGTGAGTACAGATAATAAAAGGTTCAGGGCGAGAATGCGGAAATAGAATAGAAGCAAACCCTACTGAAAATGGCAAAATGCAAGAGGTTGAGAGGGGAGTGGGAGATGCATGGATCACAAACAGCAGTGGCCAGGGCTGGAGAGGAGAGGACGGGGACTTCAAGTCAGCAAGAGACAGGCTCCCTACCCCTTCCACAGTGTATACACCACACGGTTTTATGTGTTATTGTCTCCTGCGAGGACCTGGGACTTTCAGGATAGTTGTTTGCAATGTGATCATGTTCTATACTTTAGGAATTAATCGTGCCACATCTGTAGCCCTGCTCTTCCAGATCTCAACAGCTGGTTCTGAGACGAAAATGCAGACTGGATGGAAATTTCACATAAGTAGCAGACGAATGACCACTGGGCAAAGTGCCAATACCAATCTCTTCTCTGAGATTAGCAGCTCGCAAAGGGTATCGTTTTAATTTTTAATTTCCCCCACAGAAATCACTCTGCAACTGCAGGAAAGTATGTGCAAGACTGTATAATGTCCCGCCCTATTTACCAAGGCCCTGAAGTCCCATGCTCTTGGGTAACAGCATCCTCTCTACCTGACTGTGAAACCAATGGTGGTGCTTTAAGTTTGCACCAGCTGATCATTCTGTGTGAGGGGATTACGACAAAGGGGCTGTGTCCTGTTTCTGATTCTGGTACAACCCCCAGGACTGTACAAATCTCCTTTCAGTCCTGTGGCCACAATGAGGAAGTATGTGGGGAGAGAAGGAGGAAGGATAGAGGGACATCAGAGGGAAACAGCAAAGCAAAACGTTAACAGAATTTATGAAGTAACAGAAATCATAAAATAAATTTGAAGATACACTGCAACAAAAATGGGCTATTTCATTCTATTTCTTTGCTATTTTTTGAGCCAGAGAACCACAGCCAAGCCCACTTGCCTAACTCGTCTACCCCACCTTTTCCAGATTCTTCCGCACATGGGAAAATATGCCTGTGGATTATGAAGGTTAAATACATCCAAATCTCCAAACCTATTCATATGAGAAGAAAAAAAAAAAGCATTCACCATCAGCCCCTTTCACTCACCCAAGGCATTCCTGTGAAAGTCTTCTCAATGGTTCTCAGATTTTCAAATTGTCTCCCATTCAATTCCCTTGAGCAGGTGTTTACTGAAAACTTCCGAGGTGCTCAGCATTAAAGAATACGGACTCCAGAGCCGAGATACATGGGTTAAAAGGTAGACGTTGCCTCTTTGACAAGTTAACTTAAAAAACCCCTTCTTCAGTTTCCTCACAAGAAAAACATGGAGAACAGTAACACTACATCCAAGATTGTTGTAAGTATACAATGACATGATATGTGGAGAGATCTTAGCACATGGCTTGGCTGACAGTAAGTGCTCAACCAATGCTTGGTATTATCATTAATCCTATCAAGTGTTTACAAAGTGTGTTATGTGAACATGCACCCCAGTGTTCATAGCAACACTATTTACAATAGCCAAAACATGGAAACAACCCAAGTATCCATCAACAGACAACTGATTTAATAAGAAGTGGTACATATATACAATGGAATATCACTCAGCCATAAAAAAGAATAGGAAAAAAATTTCACAATTTGTAAGGAAACAAAAAAGACCCCGAATAGCCAAAGCAATCTTGAGAAAGAAAAACGGAGCTGGAGGAATCAGGCTCCCGGACTTCAGACTACACTACAAAGCTACAGTAATCAAGACAGTATGGTACTGGCACAAAAACAGAAATATAGATCAATGGAACAGGATAGAAAGCCCAGAGATAAACCCACATACATATGGTCACCTTATCTTTGATAAAGGAGGCAAGAATATGCAGTGGAGAAAAGACAGCCTCTTCAATAAGTAGTGCTGGGAACACTGGACAGCTACATGTAAAAGAATGAAATTAGAATACTCTCCAACACCATACACAAAAATAAGCTCAAAATGGATTAGAGACCTAAATGTAAGGCCAGACACTATGAAACTCTTAGAGGAAAACATAGGCAGAACATTCTATGACATAAATCACAGCAAGATCCTTTTGACCCACCTCCTAGAGAAATGGAAATAAAACCAAAAATAAACAAATGGGACATAATGAAACTTCAAAGTTTTTGCACAGCAAAGGAAACCATAAACAAGACCAAAAGACAACCATCAGAATGGGAGAAAATATTTGCTAATGAAGCAACTGACAAAGGATTAATCTCCAAAATTTACAAGCAGCTCATGCAGCTCAATATCAAAACAACAAACAACCCAATCCAAAAATGGGCAGAAGACCTAAATAGACATTTCCCCAAAGAAGATATACAGATTGCCAACAAACACATGAAAGAATGCTCAACATCATTAATGATTAGAGAAATGCAAATCAAAACTACAATGAGATATCACCTCACACCGGTCAGAATGGCCATCATCAAAAAATCAACAAACAATAAAGGCTGGAGAGGGTGTGGAGAAAAGGGAACCCTCTTGCACTGTTGGTGGGAATGTAAATTGATAGAGTACTATGGAGAACAGTATGGACGTTCCTTAAAAAACTAAAAATAGAACTACCATACGACCCAGCAATCCCACTACTGGGCATATACCCTGAGAAAACCATAATTCAAAAAAAGTCATGTACCAAAATGTTCATTGCAGCACTATTTACAATAGCCAGGACATGGAAGTGTCCTTTGACAGATGAATGGATAAAGAAGATGTGGCACATATATACAATGGAATATTACTCAGCCATAAAAAGAAACGAAATTGAGTTATTTGTAGTGAGGTGGATGGACCTAGAGACAGTCATACAGAGTGAAGTAAGTCAGAAAGAGGAAAATAAATACCGTATGCTAACACATATATATGGAATCTAACAAAAATGGTCATGAAGAACCTAGGAGCAAGATGGGAATAAAGACACAGACCTACTAGAGAATGGACTTGAGGATACGGGGAGGGGGAAGGGTAAGCTGGGATGAAGTGAGAGAGTGGCATGGACATATATACATTACCAAATGTAAAATAGACAGCTAGTGGGAAGCAGCTGCATAGCACAGGGAGATCAGCTCATTGCTCTGTGACCACCTAGAGGGGTGGGATAGGGAGGGTGGAGGGAGGGAGACGCAAGAGGAAAGAGATAAGGGGACATATGTATATGTATAGCTGATTCACTTTGTTATAAAGCAGAAACTAACACACCATTGTAAAGCAATTATACTTCAATAAAGATGTTAAAAAAACAATAATTAACAAATTAAAATTAAAAAAAAAAGAATGGAAATTGCCATTTGCAGCAAACATGGATGGACCGAGGGCTTTTCATATTGAGTGAAGTAAGTCAGACAGAGAAAGACAAATATTATATGATACCACTTATAAATGGAATTAAAAATAATACAAATGAATCTATATACAAAACAGAAAGAGACTCAGAGACATAGATAACTAACTTACAGTTACCAAAGGGGAAAGGGAGGGGGGTTAACTTAGGAGTACGGGATTAACAGACACAGACTATTATACATAAAACAATGAGCAATAAGGATTTACTGTATAGCACAGGGAACTATATTCAATATCTTGCAATAACCTATAATGGAAAATAATCTGAAAAAGTATTTATTTATTTATATATATATATATATACACACACACATATATATAAAATTGAATCACTTTGCTGTACACCTGAAACTAACACAATATTGTAAATCAACTATACAGTAAAAAAAAGTGTACTATATGATACAATTCTTGCTTGCAGTCTTGCTTGGAGTGACAAGAGAATGACACAAGATAAGTGATAAAAACAGGCATAACGTACACTGAAATGTGTAAATAATCTGAATGAGAAACAACTCGTGTTAGCAGAGGTTTCATATGTGATTTGAACTCACAAGAAGTGGAAGGGTTTAGCTAAGTAAGAAGGGAAAAAAAGAACATGGCAGAAAGAAGATTTTAAAAAAATAAAGCATAAGACAGGAATGATTGTCTAAGACAGAGGGAAGAAAGGAGAACCAGATGGGCTCCGAGCATCATGCTGGAATTCAGGGAAATTGGATGGAAGGATTGGCATTCCAAAGCAATACTGCACGAACACTGAAATGTGACAACTCTGTCTTGGTGAGCGCAAGACACACCCTCTGACACATCAGAGAGGAAGTTTGGTGCTGTGCTTCCTTCTCTGAACTTTCTCCAGCCTCCTACCATGCCGTGAACTCCTGAGAAGACCATACCTTATTCTTCCTCAAAACCACAGCTCCTCGCTGTGATTGGCATGAAGGAAACATTCAATCATTTGTACAATTCAAAGAAATGGAGGGAAGAGGGGAGATAAAAAGAAGAAATAGAGGGAAGGAAAGAAGGGAGGAGAAAGACAATTTTCATTCTGGGTGTAGGTCAAGGTAACAACCAGCTCCAGGAATGGAGGGTACTATCCGGACGGGACAGCCCGCACTTTTCTATGGATATCCATGAGTTTTCCCTCTTTCAACTCACTATTTTCTCTGCTGATTGAGCTCGGGTTGCAAACTAAACTATCTGCTCTTGCTTCATTTTTGGTGACTGTCCCAAGGTATTCCGTTGAGATCAGCCCCAGTCCTAAGGAGGCAGGTCTGTGCACCAGCAGAATATTGTCTGCTACTTTTAATGTCATCAAGGAGTTATGTGCTAAAAGACAAGCTAAAATAAGAGTGCAACTGAGCAATGAGATGAAAGCTGAGTGACTTCATGATGGGAAACAAATGTAACAGAACAGACTTCCCCCTCTTTTCCTTTTTCTGTAAATATGAAATTTACTAACACTCCGACTTGCCGCAGATAGCTGCATAAGGCTTGAAATATATAAATAGTGGCTGTGAGCTCATCAAAGCTGAAGAGACGGGGTGAAAAATCGCAGGGGTTAATCACAGTTCCATCAGTAAGGATCACCGGCCGGAGACTGTGACTGGCTTCGGTGAAGAGGAATGGGTGCTTCTTTGGAAGAGACAGATTTCACCAGGTCATTCCAAGAGCAAAGTGGAGAGTGAGGAAACAGAAAAATCACTCCCCCGTGGAAGCCTTTCTGCCTCTTGTTTAGCAATGATGGAGTGGCCCCTTTAGGTTTGTGAAGAGGAAGGAGACAGACACGTTTATTCAACTTGTGATTACCTGTGCTTTGCATCTTTCCTATTTCAGAAGAGTTTCAGTTCTTTTCAAAACTCCACACACAAACCACCAGGGCTCCAAACCACAGAGCAGAGAGATTGTCAAGAGTCCTACCAAGGCGGCGGCGGGTGGGGTGGGGGTGGGGAACCAAACCTTCATCCTCACGTGTTTCTTTTTTGCTGTTGTTTTTTAAATAAAGCTGCAGTTGGCCTGGCACGATCTGATAAGTGTCTTATTATAAACTTGAACATCAACGGATGGTAGGAAAAAAAAGATGAAACTTGCAACTAAAAAAAAAAAAAAGAAAGAAAAGACATAAAGAGAAAGATCTGAATGACTGGCAGTTCCCATTTCTTTACAAGTGTTAAATTTCAGTCCCCTGACACTACCACATGTTTCCTGTTCACAGATAATTTGTACAACATATTTTATCATTCAGTTTTAGACACAGTTGAAAGGCTTTTGCCTAAGGCTTGGAACACTTTGAAAACTGTATACCATTTGCAAGGTTTTCTTCTGCTTCACTGTGCAATTAGGTGACTGTCTTTCTACAGACATCGAATTTATCATTTATGGGATTGTGGGTGCATGTGTGTGTGTGTGCTTAAAACCAAGGTGAATTAGAAAATGAATGGGAATAACCTCCAGAGGAGGGATGGAGAAGCAAAACGGGGATTTCAGCTCGTGGAAAGACTGGAGCTCTCAAAAAGCAAGTGGGTTTTCTCTCTTAAAGAAGTTAGGTTCTAGAAGGTTTTAGTTCGAAACGTTGTTTACATATTTACTAGGCTCTGCTGTCTCCACGAGTAGTTAAATCCTGGTGTAACAATCCTAAAGAAATCCAGCCTCATTAATCTCTGTGAAAGCAATTGCAGGACCTTTGGTAGCATCCCGCATCTTCTTTGCCCTGTCTTGCCTGCATCTCGCAGTTTGCCTGCAAAGCACTTATGTGCTCAGAGCTTCCCCTGGTGGAAGTTGCCCGCAAAAGGTGTTCCAGCCAAGGAGGGTGAATCTGGGACTGGCTCCCAGGAGCGGGCTCCATGGAGTATTCTGTCGCCCAAGAACAGAGAGTACATAATGTGACTGGGGGTTCTGATTGAATTTCCTATGCATTTCTGCGTTTTACATAACCCGAATTTTAAAGTCAGATTTGATAAAAGATAACTTATTCCCATCATTATGCCACTTTGTATTTTTCCACTGAATAATGCAAACGAAAAGAGGGAGCGAGGGAGCCTGATCCAACCCTCCCAGGAAGAGCTTGACTTTCCTGGAGGTTGAATTCCGCACCCATCATTATGCAGCAAGGCGGTTCTTCTCCAGTGTTTAAAAACACAGCAATAAAACGGTTGTGGAAGAGTCTGAGCAGTATTGACTCTCTTGCTGGGAGAGGATCTTTAGGCCTCCATACGCACTTTTAAATGTTTTTTCTCTTCTCTTCTTCAGACAGAGGCAACGTTTCCATGTTAATTTCACTTGTAACGTGTTTCTATAATATTTGTTAGCCTATACATCCTAGATATATGTGCATGCTTTAGGTGATAAAGATTTTCAAGGCAGGTTTTTTATTTTTTTAGAAGGGTTTACAGAATTGAAAAGAGTCCATTAATAAATATGGCCACTGTCAATAATGATGACGACGATGACAGATTTGAAATTCATGTCCGTAGTGGGAAAGAAGCAACAGAGTTTGAAATCTATTTAGAAAATCTTCACAAACCTAAAGCAAAACTTAGCAGTAAACAGCAGGGGCTGGGGGGAGGGCAGAGAAACCCATTTGCTCCATCTGGTACTGTTACTGGTTTCAGGAGACACTATCGGTCAAATAACACTGACTTTTTGAAACAACTAATCATTAGATTTAAATAATTTTATAGTCCATATCACTCTGAATGCTAAGCAGGCTAGACATGCCAGAAACGTGTTCTGATGTAAATCTACTGAAATAATTGTAACACACTTTCTGCGATTATACGCTTATTACAGATACAAAAACAAAAAAAAACCCACACAATTATATTCAAAGATCAAGTCCACCTAACCGTTCAATGACCCTGTCGATTCAGAAATAGAAGCTGGACCACAGAGAGCTCACAGGTCCCGCATTCACATAGGCTGTTTGACTCCCTTGCTTCTTTGACAAAACATTAAGGATAATGTAAAATGAAGCCACTTAGAGACGCTATTCTCTGTGAGTAACAGGAAAGGCCGATGAACCCTGCACAGACATTTGTTAGATTTATACATGTGCCCAGAGCCAAGACTGAGGGCTTTGGGTCAGTCAGAGTGTCGCTGTAATCATAATTTACGGAAGGTCAGCAGCTGGCCCAAGCAGCAAAGACACCAGCGCTTGAAAGAGCCATCTGACTAAAGTGTCACTTTCCTTTTGAAACCCATCCAGGATATTTTGCAATGGCATAGACTTTTGGACCCAGGAAATCAGGACAGTTTAAGTCATCATTTTATCAAAAGCCTGCCATCCCTAGAGAGGACCTGCCTGCTGCCTGCTGGGCGCTGTGATCTCCCAGCAGGACCACTCACAGCGCTTTCCAGTTTCCAGAGGACAGGACACAATTCCTGCGCACGTGCACGAACCCTATTACCTTTCTAATCAGCTCAGCTCCTGAAGAGGCCCTGATAAGTGATTCCACTGTTCTTTACTAGCCAAGTGGGGATGAGGAAACACGCGGGGGGGGGGGGGTGTCTCTTTTTAAACTGTCACTTCCTTAACATATGGCCCAAGTAAGAGCAAATCCTGAGAGATGGGAAAACAACATCTCTTAAAGATCTGATCATCTAATCATATGGAGTTTGGAGAAAACCTTTAACCATGGTGGTTCAAAGATACCTACACCTAATAGGCAGCCTCCCCTATGCTGAGCTCAGGGGTGTACAGGAAGTGAGGACGAGCCTTCCCAGGCACGTGAGCAGCTGAATTCACTGTAAGAATTGCCCGGGAAATTGAGCCACCGTGGGCTGCGTTTAAAGTAGGACTTTCAGGATTCTGAGTTGAACTTCCTCTTGCCACTGCCTTCTGTAGGACCTTGGGCAAATCATTGAACCTGCAAGTGCCTCAGCTACCAGAGCAGCGCGATTCTTGGTCTAAGATGCAATTTCAGAACAGGAGCTCCATGTTAATTTTTCTTCCCTTCCCCTCACTCGATCTCATCTTGGCAGTGCTCTCATGGTGCTTTTCGACTGACCTGCCTGCCCGTAGTATTAGGAGTCCTCGTTGCTCGTGCTGGAGGAATGTGCAACGTGCACCTGGCTGGTTGGTGGCTCTCCCGACGCTGGGACAGGCCTGGTTCACCACCCACGTACAGGTGTGCAGGCCTGAGCTCCTCGGCGGACTAGGCCCTGCTGCCCTCCCTGGATCACCAGGCAACTGACTGAAGGTCCTGGCGTCCACGATCATCTTACCCCGCACTGTGTGTCAGCCCTCGCGCTCTCCTGGCACACACAGAAACCAGTACCACCATACCTCCCACGTGCGGGGCAGCAGCAAAGCATCCTCCTTAAAAGCTCCACTTTGGTGGGAACAGCTCCGGGTTCAGAGCCTGCTGTTGCCCTTTACCAGGTACAGGACCTTCAGGTACCCTTTGAAAACCCTCATCGTCTCTGCTAGAGTCGGGGAGAGGAACAGCCCCAACCCTGAGAGTCCTGAGAATTAAATGATGTAACATACGTAAAGTGTCTGGCACATACGTGATACTCAGTTATCTCTGGCTGTTATATTTTTACATATGTCAATCATCCCTGTTTCTACAGGACTTGTGCACTCAGATCTCAACCCTGTAGGGTCCTTGAGCGCAGGATTCTCCATCCTCCCCTGTATAGCTATGAAAATGCAGCAGTAATGCTGGAGAGGTAGCATGAGCGCTGGTCTCACAGTCTCCATTCGGTGCTCTTTCCCCCAAACCATAGGCCGCCTCTGCCCTACTGAGGCTCAGCACGTGGCGGTGAGCGCATTCTCCACTCTTCTGCCCACCCCCATGGTCACATGGCTACTTGGGAGCTCAGGGTTCCATTTTATTCTTACGTTCCATGTCTACTAGTCAAAAAGCTTTTCTGTTTGGCTTGCTGCATTTGAGTTCAGTTGAACAAACTTCTACTGGGCTCAGAAATCTTGGCACCTGTGCCTTCCTGGGGGGTAAGGGACAAGAAAATGGCATGGCGACTACAAACAGCTGACTTAGGATCTCAGAGCGAGTGGATAGCGATACGGGGATTCAGACCCAGGCCTGTCTGAATGAAGCCTGGTCACTACCTTGGAGTCAGTGGGAAGACAGGCCACATGCCTAGATGATTCTTGTAGGATAGCGACTGCTAAGTACTGCAGGTGACACTGAAGCACAGAGAAGGGCCCTCAGCCCTGCCTGGTTTTACAGGGATGGCTTATGAGCTAAGACTTTGGTGGGTGCATGAGAGCGAGCTAGGCGAATAAGGAAGGGTGAGGCAGGAGAGGGGGTTCTGAGCAAGGTGAGGGAGGCACAGAACAGCATGGGGGATGGGGGGCAGTGGACAGAATTATCCACAGGCAGTATTGCTCGGTCAGAGGTTCTCAGGCTTGGGCGTGCATCAGAATCACTGGGCGGGCTTGTTAGAACACAGACTGCAGCTGGCTCTTGAGTTTCCTATTGAATGGGTCTTGACTGGGCCCAAGAATTTACATTTCTAACAAGAGACCACACTTTGAGAGCCCCTAGCCTGGGGCACAGAGGTGGTAAAGTCAGGCTGTAGAGGAGACAGGAGTGCCGTTACGTCCTCCCAAGTGGAGAAAAGTAGAAGGTTCCTGCTTCTCTCTTCGCATCCCCTCTTCTGGCAAGAGCTGGATGCCTCAGGCTTCCTTCTCTGTCCTGAGAGTGAGGATGGAAATTCCTCACAGGACCGATGCTCTGGGTTGAAGTCTTGGCATGACCTCCCCAGGTGTGCCATGCAGATCCAGCAGGTATGTGTCAGCTCTTGGGGGGCACCACAGAACACAGACTCATATTCATAAATCTTGATAAAGAATCTATGGACTAACAGCACACAGCTGCCTTATAATTGAGCAAGTGGAGAAGGTCCCTGAGCTATTCCAGAAAGTGGTGGCCTAGTGCCAGTTTGGTGCCATGGGGTGGTAACTGCACCTGCCAGAGACACAACCTAACCACCAAGTCTCAAGCACTCAGTGACGTGAACTCAAAGACGTCGAAAACATTTCAAGATCCTTCTAAGAATGCTATGTAGAGGGACTTCCCTGGTGGTCCAATGGGTGAGACTCCATGCTCCCAATGCAGGGGGCCTGGGTTTGATCCCTGGTCGGGGAACTAGATCCCACATGCATGCCGCAGCTAAGAGTCTGAATGCCGCAACTAAAGACCCTGTGTGCCACAACTAGGACCCGGTGTAAACAAAATAAATATTTAAAAAAAAAAAGAATGCTCTGTAGAAACCGGGTCTATTAATCTTAGCATCTTCCATTTCAGGTGCTGCTTTCAACCAGTTCACAGATTTCCCCTACATATTCTGCAACTATATTGGTTTAATAGTACTCAATTTGTGTATCATTTTGGGAAAGGATTTTATACACTGAATACTTGTTTATATTAAACTGTACTATTTCTTTCCCCAAATCTGAATTTTTCCAGCTAACAGAACTTAGCGGAGCTATGAAAATTAATAGTTTTTTCAATGAAAGTCTTCATCCAGTATCACACTATTTGTCAATTCTCATTGGCTGTCTGACAAAAATAATCCAACTTTTCCTTTCTTTGGAGTATTTCTTTGATTACCATTCTTGGACTTCATAAGAAAATGATTAATATGGTGACTTTTTTCCCATGGGAAATGCAATAACTCACACTGCATTGCACAGGAAGAAAAATAGAGAAATGGAGACACAAACTACCGAATGCTTTAATAAAAGTAGAACCCATGGGCTTCCCTGGTGGCGCAGTGGTTGAGAGTCCGCCTGCCGATGCAGGGGACACGGGTTCGTGCCCCGGTCCGGGAGGATCCCGCATGCCGCGGAGCGGGTGCGCCCGTGAGCCATGGCCGCTGAGCCTGCGCGTCCGGAGCCTGTGCTCCACAATGGGAGAGGCCACAACAGTGAGAGGCCCGCGTACCACAAAAAAAAAAAAAAAAAAGTAGAACCCAGTGGCCCTTATGTCCCTTTAAATGCTTCCAAAATCTCTAAAGTTCATTAGACGTCATGTCGAGTGGCTTGCATTTTGTAGTGCTATACCCTATGTGTCTTTAAATTCGGACTTGACACATTCAATGTATTTTAGGCTGAGAGTAAATTCAAACACTGTGTTTCTTCTCACATTTTCTCAATATAATCCTTGTAAATGTGATCTTGCAGTGGGTACCTTTTACCTCTTGGTTGGCAGGTCAACATTAGTTGAATAATCATAAATAAATGTTTCCTGAGAACTCTTTTAAAGCATATAAAGCAAGAAGGGAGACAAACTGCTTCACAAGTTATGAGGCACTGTCCTAGCTCATGAATTTCAGGCTCATCTCTTGTGTTTTTCAATATGATGTTTTGTCCTAGAAATTTCCCCCATGTCCAGGGAATGACTGACACAGTTCCAAGCAATAATGAGATACCTAAGGTGTTAGTAGAGAATGAGTGAGGTTTGGTGGGTAGAAAACACACTCAGCACCAGAAGATCCACCTCTGAGCTAAACATCACTCTTACCAGCTGTGCCCTGGACAACCCCTTCCAACTTTCCTCACCTCCAAAATGGAAATAACAGGAAAACAAACCTCGCAGGATATACATATTGCTAAGTAAAAAAGAAAGTGTATGCAAAGAAATTTTAAAAAGTAAAGCAATTTATAAATGTAACAGGTTATCAGACTTGCCCATGGTGTTAAAAATCCAATGGGCTTTAGAAATTCAACACATTGGGCTTCCGTGGTGGCACAGTGGTTGAGAGTCTGCCTGCCAATGCAGGGGACACAGGTTTGAGCCCTGGTCTGGGAAGGTCCCACATGCCGCGGAGCAACTGGGCCCGTGAGCCACACTACTGAGCCTGCGCATCTGGAGTTTGTGCTCTGCAACAGGAGAGGCCGCAACAGTGAGAGGCCCGCGCACCACGATGAAGAGTGGCCCATGCTCGCCGCAACTAGGGAAAGCCCTCGCGCAGAAACGAAGACCAAACACAGCCAAAATTAAATAAATAAATAAATAAAAATTTTAAAAAAACAAAGAAATGCAACACATAGACTAACAGATACTGTTTTTGTTGTTGGACCAGAAAGGAAATTCTAAGTATGAATCCCCAGCTTTCTTTAGTCCCTTCCCTCCCTATTGCTAAATGGAGACCATCTCATCTTTGTGTGTCAAATGCAGCATATGTGAAAATACCTCACGATCATCTTTCACAGGAATTCTTTCCAAGTGAGAAAGCAAGTAATGGGGTCACGGGCTTTCTGGAGTAATACAACCCAGGTTTCCAGTGTGATTTTGATTAGCAAATTCTGTTCCCAGTCTTATTGTGTGTGGGTAAGCTGCAGTCTGTGATTTCATGCACATTCTAGAGGGAAAAGAAGGAAACTTAGAGATAGGTATTCTATAACTGTTCATAAGAAGGATCCTGAAGTTCTCAAGGAGTCACTTAGGATAGCCCCCTGCTAGTTACCTAGTTACCTAGTCCACACTAGGTAACTAGTCATAACGCAAATGACAAGTCGCGAATTAACAGACAGTGCCGTGCACGTTGGCGTCGCTCACATCCCCTCGTCCTTCTCTTCATTACCTATATGGTGAAAGGAGTAAAATCAGGGGCACTGGTCTCTCCTGTTTTGGTTCTTAAAAAAATCCAATTCACACAATTTTTAGCCCAAGCCAAGCTTTCTTGTAGAAGATTTCAGTATATATTGAGAAACGCTTCTATTGTCCCCTCTCTCCTTTTCTGTGGTTTTCAAGTCCTGCACTAAAGTGTTAATGAGCCTGAGAACATATACAAAGTATATATTCCTACTATTAAACTTACATGTTCTTGAGCCCAGATTACCTACTTTATCCCCGATGTCACCTGTTTACTAGAGGGCCTCTGTAATTCATATTGGCATTAACAAAAATAAGAAGTATGGGAATAAAAAGAAAAAGAATTTTTTTCAAGTAACTTTGATTTAATCTGAAGGCTTAAGCAAACTCTAATAACTAACAACTTCAGCTACTCCAAAATTAGATCTCATCTGTAAATCATTAGGGTAGTTTTTGGAGCAAAACCAGAAATTTTTATAATACCTTCTGATTTGGCAGACATCACTCTGTCTATAAGTTAATTTGAGTGGTATTGCCATGGAGTTATTTGTGGCTGGACTGCATATAGCAGCAGAGGGAACAATTTATATTATCTTGGTGAATAAGAAAGAAATTTTCCATAGCAATGCTAGAACAACAAATTGGCTGATAATTAAGCTGGTCTGAATTCAGAGTGTCCACAAAGGTCTGGGATTCAGCACAGCCCAGTCTTTGTCTCATTTCTCTATAACGTCTAAGAGTTTTCTCCTAGGAGACTAATTTGGGAGCAGAATTTGGTAGATCTGGTTACAAAAAAGTACATCTCTGGCATATAAAATATTTTCAAGTGCTAATTCCAAAATGAATATATGAGACACGTAAAGAGAAGCTGAATAGAGGAAATGATGCCATGAATCTGTCTACAGTAAGAGGCTCTTTGAATAAAATCTCACATCCACACACAGACATGCACACACACGTGCACACTCACATTCGCACAGGTTAAAACCATGCACTCCAACCTCTGTGGGTGATTTATGAATTGCTAACACCCCAATAACAGGGGCAGAAGGAATTGCTTTCTCAACGTAGCAACTATTTGGAACAGCAAAGACCTAAGCTTTTTGGCCAGATAGGTCTGGCTTAAACATTAATTAACTGTAAAAGGCCAGCCAAGTCACCCAACCTCTGATCCTCAATTGTTTCCTCTGTAAACTGGGGGTAAAACACATACGTGATACGCAATACCTCATGAAGACTTCATGAGGTAATGTCCAAGGAGCACCCCTAACCTTGTGGGTGGCGCATGGTGGGATTCAGAAACTGGCGCATATCATTAGCAATGCCTGCAAACTTGACACATGTAATAGTGCAGCCAATTTCCCAGGAAAGAAAGAAGCTGAGAGAAGGGATAGAAGAATTCAGTTCTAACTCATGTAGAACAACTCAATCCAGAAGACAAGCCCAGAGTCTTTACCTTATTTCAAAATAACTGCCTACTTCTGTTTACCAGAGAGTACATTTGATATTCTACCAAACTGTGAGTTACGTGCTATAGAAATTAAAATAATTCACTTTGACTCCACAGAATTCTGCAGTAAACTGGGTGGATACGGCAACTCAGCATCTTTAAGCTAAATATGGAAGTGTCCATCTCCAGGACCCCAAGCTAACAGAGAACTCTCACCTTTGTCTCTCTCTCCTTCACCTCTGGTGCCCCAGTGTGCAGACAAAATTTCAGATCTACCAAAGCCTTTGTGGCTGGCGTTGATCAGACATCCAGCATGGTGAGCCTTCAACTGCACTGCTACACTCCCGTACCCATCTCCGCGTCCTGACGACTACTGCATTTTAGCTTATAATAGAAGTTCCTCGGCCCCATCTTAGAATTTCAGCCCTTTTCAACTCTTTGCGCTGTGACTTTTTCTCTTCGCACCCTTTCTGTTCTTTTTATCAGTTTTAAAAATCTTTAGAGGAGACAGCACTTCTGTATACTCTTCCTTGTGGTCCACCATAAAGAACCAGCATGCGAGCGCAGGGATATTGCTCGCTCTGACCCACTTCAGGACACTGTTGAGAACTCATTATAACAGTAGGACATTGTACTTTAATCACACTCAGGAAGTTTCATTTCGTAGATGGAATGTTTGTTTCTATTTGGCTTCTCCATAATCTGTCATTTCACTGTATCTCACACAAAACAAACAAACAAAAATTGTAGGGAGGAAAAAAGAGAAAATCTGGGGATGGGGGGAAATGGAGACAGTTTTGCTACCTAGATTCCAACTCACTGAATTTGGAGAAAGATTTGCTCCCCTAAATTAACCAAGAGTAATGAGGACCACATATGTTAAAGTGCAAATTTCGTTCCTAATCCTTCCCTCTTTAAACATTTGAAATGCACTGGGTGGAAAAAGTGGCTCCGAGTTTGATGTATCATCTGCTACAGAGCAGAGTTCATGTTGCTTCGATGTTGCAGCCTGGTGTGTTTTATCTGGTCTACATCTGCCCATGGTTTTAATAATTCAGTTCGTTCTGAGTTTGGGGCATATGTGTTCATCAAGGTTCTCTTTTGTTCAAAGGGATTTTCTGTGACCCAAATCACAAGTTCTTCCTTTAACTGTGTCCTTCCAGTTCTGCAAAGGGCAAATCATATTTTTATCTATAAGGACCTCCCACCAATTTTTTTTCTTCCCGTGGGTAGAAATAGAGGTAAATTATTTTATCTTCAAAATGTTTTCCTAATGTTTTAACACTATTGTGTCTGACGTCCTTAGGAGCATTTCTTAAAAGTGCATATTTCGCTTAAAATCATCTAAAATACAATTGCAATGGGCTATTAATCCTAGTTAGTTTAAAGCCATGTTTAAACATTCATTCACTTTATTTCTCATCAAGGGACTCCAGGACCCTGATTTATTTTGCAGAACCACAATCCCAGGTTACTACTCTGCTTATACTATTTAGAAGAATCTCATGAGATTCTAGAACCTCCCAACAAGAAAATATAATATATTTGGGAAATTATGCTGATTGGCTAAACCTCCATGAAGGAGAATAAGAGTATTGATAAGCATGAAAGTAAATGCTTCCTCCTTTCTGGTAGTTTCCATGAGGGTGTGTTGCCCCTAAACACCCTGGCCTTCTGCTTCACCCACAGCCCCTCCCCCTGGAGATGAAGTGAGTTACCTGACTCAAGACCGGAGACGAGCAAGCGGGTGCAGCCAGCTCGCCCTCCTTCCTTCCTGGAGCCAGGTCCTCACAGGAAGCATTATTCATTCTGCTGGGCTCTCCCCTGCCATCTGTTTACAGGAGAAGACCCCCAGGAGGGACCCACGCTGCCTGTGACCGCTGGACCTCAGGAGTGGCAAGCACACTTCGCTGCACACCCAAGCCCTGTACCCCCAGATCAGCTTTAGCAAGGAGAAAGGAAATCGAATCACAGACCCCTGAGAGCCCTCTCCCTCAGAAAATGCCTCCCAAATCCAAAACATGCACACACAGTTAGTGATGCGCTGGCTCTTTCTCATCTCACTTCCTTACTGCCCAGCAGACCAGCAAACCCCAGGTTTGGACCCAAAGGATGTCACCTGAGGTTATAGATGGTCCCAGCTTTTACAGTACTTCCCAGCACCTAACCTATATCCCTCCCTTTCTTGCTCCAGTAGTGAATGAAGTTAAGGTAAATAAAAAGCACAGTGCTCTCGGCATAGAATAACATTTGGCAAATTCACAATAATGAAACAATATGATAATGGGCATTAACACTTGAGTTCCCTAGGACTGTCAATGGGTGATCTCATCCACATGGCTAAATATTCTGGAATTCAATGGGAAACCTGACAGCAGAAAGCCAGAGTTCAGATCCTGGCTCATCCTCTTCACTTGAGGGATCAGATAAAAGTTACTCCCTTCTTTAAGACATTTAATTAGAATTAAAATGGAGGAACAGGCTACAGTCTAGCCTACTGTAGAGATCAGATGAGCTAATAAAGCTGAAAGGATTTGTTACTATCAGTAATAGTCTAAATACTCAAGAACTAACACTTCAAGTTAATCAAACTTTATTTAGTTCATTATTATTTAAATTTGAATAAAAATAACTGGGCAACTTTTCAAATTTTTCTAATTATAAAACAAGAACATACTTATGGTAAGAAATTTAGAAAACAGAGAACAGCATAAGAAAGAAAATTAAAATCACTCCTAATTCTGCAATTCAGAAATATACTCTTAACATGGCAGGATCATTTTATCGAATTGTTTTCTGAGTATGGGACATCATATCAGTTCTTATCTGGCTTTATGTTTAAGGTGGCCCCATGGTTCTCAGCTGGAAGTGATTTTTGCCCCTTTCTCTTCCAGGGGCGTTTGGCAACGTCTAAAACTATTCTCTTTGTCATGTGTGTATTAATGAATAAAAGCAAGGAATTCTGCCTAAATATCCTACAATGTGCAGGACAGCCCACAATGAAGAATTTCTAGCCCCAAATGTCCATAGTGACCTAACCTCATATCACAAAGCATCAGGGCAGCTTTCCCTACGCAAAACAGCCACTGTTATTTGATGCTGCACACAAACACCATGGGAGAAGTAATATTTAGAACAGCATTTAGAAAACTGAATGAAGAGGATACTTGTGAGTCTCCAACCGCAATCTGCACTCCATTGTTCCACTCCAAATCCGTGACGTCAATACAACATAATACAAGCGTAATTAGAAAACAACATTCCCAAACTGTTAGCCACTTTCGATTAGCTATTGATACAAGTCATTCTCCATTATATATCCCCAAATGATCTGATTGTATTAAAGATATTTATCCTGACATTTTCCTCCTATTATATGAAATGTCTAAGAGTGGACCAGAAATGATTTTCCTTCCCGGTTTACTCAAACTCAACAATAACCACTTCCACTTCCATCTCTTGTGTCCTCCTGTCCCCCACTCCCCACCTCCAGTCCTAAGCTGCAATCCACGTGGGCACTTTGCTTTCACATTCTTTTTCCAATTAGGTTGGAAATACCGGACAAAAGGGAATCAACCTAGGAATCAGAAAACCTGAATTCAGTTCTGTTTTTTATTGGTTACCATTAAATAGGTTCATTAATCTCACTTAGTGTCTTTTGTTTGGATATAAATTGACCTAATAGCTCCAAGAACCACCCTGATGACCTCAAACAGTTGCTGGGAAGAAACTCTTCAAAGAAGAAAGTGTATCTTGAAATAGGTAACCAACAAGGACCTACTGGAGAGCACAGGCAGCTATACTCAATAGCTTGTACTAGCCTATACTGGAAGAGAATGTAAAAAAGGAATATATATTTATACATGTATAACTGAATCACTTTGCTGTACACCTGAAACTAACACAACGTTGTAAATCAACTATATTTCAATAAAAATTTTTAAAAAAGGAAACTGGGTCTTGAAGTCTCTGAAAATGCTGAGCCACCAGACAAAGTACACTAAAGTGAAAACAGTGCTTACAGCAGGCGGCGTGTAACGGGGCCCTGATGATCTGCATTTCCCAGGACTAGTGTCCTTGTAGTCCCCTCCCCTTGAGTGTGGGCTGGACAAATTAATTCATGTCTAAGGATTAGAATATGTCAGGAGAGATGGAACATTAACAGTTGGTTATAAAAAGACAGTGGCTTCTGTCTTGGGTGCTCTCTCGGGTCACTTGCTCTGGGGGAAACCAGTTGTCCTGAGAAGTGGCCTTGTGCAGACATCCACAGGAGCCTTCCAGCTGCCACATGAGTGAGCTCTGAAGCAGAGTTTCCGCCGTCTGAGCCTTGAGACCCTTGCAGTCCCAGGTAACACCTTTGATTGCAATTAAATCTTCAGAGTAATTCAGTTGAATTTTGTTTTTAACAGTAAAATGAAGACAGATCCAAGGACTCAGGAGAAGAGATACAGAGGGGAGATTTTTTTTAAGTTCTATACTGAATTTTCTGGCTTAAATCCCTGGAGATCTGATCACTGATCAATACCAAATACTGAACAGACAAGGTAAGGCATTTGGTACCCTTGAACAGAAGGCAACTCATTTCCTACTGGCATGGAACTTCTGAAATTTTCAAAAATGATGTGGGTTTGATGAAAGAGACGGCTTTTCGGCCTTTCTGCTACTCTGCATTAACATAGCACACTTGGTACAGTGCCTGTATACTTCAGTGATAAATGGCATTCGTGCAGCTTTCCCAAACGCAGAAGGAAAGATAATTAAAACCAAACATCTCATCTCAGAGATGTGCGAAGATTAATAAAATGATCCCTGTAAAGGTCCCTGAGCTTTTGGAAAGAAGAATACACCATACAACATATTACTATGTAGTTTAATTTGTAGTGATGTGAGGCAGTTTATAAGCACTTTACATCAAATGAAAAACATAATTAGTACTCCATTAATGCTTCAAAGGTCATTTTATATACAAGGCAATAAATGTAAAATTTGAGGATTTAATCATAAATTAATTTATTGCACAGCATATGTTATGTATATTAAGAGATATATTTTAGAATTTAACTAATTATAAAAGTGATAAAATAAGAACAATGCAGGTAAGCTACTTGATTTTCTTCAATTTAAAACTCGATAAAAAGGCTTTGAAGAATCCTTTACTGCTCTCTTTCTGTGTGAATTCCAAATTAAGGATAGGCTTCTGCAGATAAATACAGTTAAATGTGGAAAAGAACTTTCTTCAACTATGTTTTTGAACTTTCAATCTAGATGCAGTGGATGGGCTAGATTGGAGTAGAGAGAAGGTGTCGGTGAATGGATCAGTTAGGACTGATGCAAAAGTTCACAGAACAGGTCACAGGGTCTAGACTTTGATGGTGATGGTGAAAGTGGAAAGAATGGAGGCGAAAAAGAAATATTATTTAAGAATTGTCGGGCTTCCCTGGTGGTGCAGTGGTTAAGAGTCCGCCTGTCAATGCAAGGGACACGGGTTCAAGCCCTGGCCTGGGAAGATCCCACATGCCACGGAGCAACTAAGCCCTTGCGCCACAACTGCTAAGCCTGAGCTCTAGAGTCCACAAGCCACAACTACTGAGCCCACATGCCACAACTACTGAATCCCGCATGCCTAGAGCCCGTGCTCCATGACAAGAGAGGTCACCACAATGAGAAGCCCACATACAGCAACGAAGACCCAACACAGCCATAAATAAATAAATAAATAAATAAATTTATTTAAAAAAAAAAAAAGAATTGTCAGGTCTTGTAACTAACAGTACAAAACAGAAAGCGGTCCTTTTGCTCTAAAGAAACTGCCAGTATGAAGACATGGAAGAGTACTGAGTCCATTCCAGCTGCTGTGACAGAACTCTACAGACTGGTGTCTTATTTCTCCCAGTCTGGAGACTAAATCCAGGATTATGGCACCAGCAGACTGGGTATTTAGTGAGGGCTTCTTGGTTCATAAATGGGGCCTTCTTGCTGTGTCCTCACAAGGCGGAAGGGGCTAGATAGCTCTGTAGCACCTTTCTGTAATGGCACTAATACCACGCAATAGGGCCATGGAAGAGAAAACTACAGGCCCAAAATGGCGTCACTTGTGCTAAATCCCATGATACCAAACCCAGAGGTCATATTCAACTTAACTGCAGTTTCGACCTTCCTAAGAAATGTAATCTTAATCAAGCAGTCTGGAATTTTCTGGTCAGCAAGGGTCACGTAGGCCCTCTCCACACTCCTTCCTTTAAAAACCATCCATTCTGGACAACCCCTCACAACACTCTTGTATTATACTTGCTAAATGGGGTGATGCTCGATTCACGAGCTGCCTAATAAAGCCAATTAGACCTTCAGATTTACTCGGTTCAATTTTGTTTTTTAACAGACCGATGGCAGCAACAAGATCTGAAGTGAACTTCCGACGGCCTTCAGGGAAAAAACAGGAAACACAGCCGTGGCTCCCACAAACCCCATTTTGAGTTCATTGTCTTTCTCGCTGTTTCCGAGGGTCTTTGGTGACCCTTTGGTTCTGTTGGTTGAGCTCTGCTCTCTTTGCATCCAAGCTCCCGCTCTAATTGTCTTTTCAGACCACAATTCTCAGGTTTCTGAGTGGGAAACTCCAGCCCTCAGCTCTGTGACTGGATTCCATGTTGGAAACTGCTGACAGTTTAGTCTACACCTCTCCATTTGTTTGAAATCAGTCTGCAGTCCATATTCTGTGAGGTCTGCTGGTTCAACCCTTTCTTCCAGTTCAAAGTACCATGGGAATTATTGGCGGTTACCAGCCAGGGTTGGATTTGGTTCTGATGTAAAAGCCTGACTGGGTCTGGGATCAGACTGGGTCTAATTTGAGCTGGACTGGGTCAGTGAGAGGCCTCAGGTGAATATTAAATAAAGGCTACTTACTAATGGGAAGAAAAAAAAAAAAAAAGAGCCACAAACATTGGTGGGGACTGACCGAGCACTGAAAGGCTGTTAGAGCACTCACCACCTCCCAATTCTGCAGCAAGTCCCTCTTAGGTATTATTTTGGCTCCCAAAACCCCAAAGGCCTAGATAAAAGAAATGGGTTATTTATATCCAAAGAGTTGAGCATGTCACCTACCAGCACACCTGCTTATTTTATGTTTAAGAATTATAGTCCCCGAAGCTGCAGATATTTAGCAAAATGGCAAAGATTTACTAAAAACAACCTAGAATTGCAAAGGCCATTATGAGGAATGTTCCAAATAGATAAGACAATATATAAAGTACGCTTAAAAACGAGGGCTCCCATATTAAACAGAGTGAACACCTATTGCAATTAGTATGCAGAAGACTCCAAACGTTTTCAAAATTCCAAGATAACTTCATTGAAAGATTTGTTGCGTAGGCTAATGAAAAATTAAAAGCACAAAAGTATCTAAAACAACACCTGATCCTCCCACATCTAACCCTCCTAGGGGTTCATTATCAAAACAGTGGCCCAGAAATTGATGTCTCCAATCGTAATTACCTAGGACACTGGAAAAACTATTGTCCTCAAAGCCCCTATGCAAACTCGTCAACATTAACTTAAATGCCCACACATGGGCCCCTCCTGGAGCAGATGAAATTCTTAAGGATTTTCTAGTAAACTGATATATTATTCCCTTAAACAGCCAAGAGGAAACTAAAATTAAATTTTATGGGGTTATTCAATACTGCCCAAAATATTTATTGTTTGCCCTGGCTAAAACCTGACAAAATATTTGAAAGGATTTAATAACTCTATGATCAGAAAGTTGGCCAAATTGGAAACTGATATTCAGGGCCTGATAGGAATCTGTTAGGCCTTCTGAAATGTACCCAGAGGAAAAGAAACTTTCCAAAAATAGGTGGATGGGTGTGTCAGTCCTTTTTGTCAATTCCAAAACCTCCCCTATTGGGATAGTAAAGATAGAATTGTCCTCCAAATATGCCCCCAAATTTTCTCGTGGAGATACCTTTTCTGGCCCTTTGTGATGTCGATTTACTACCCCCTTTTGCTCTAGAACCTAAAAGCCATTCTTTCGTGCAAATATTTTCATCAGGGAAATAAAGAAAGAGAGAGAGGAAGTATTTGGAAACTGGGCTAATGAGAAATCTTACAAGTCTTCTACAGAAACATCTGTCTGCATCTGTCTATATGTTGTGTGTGTGTCCACATAGTTATGTCGTAATGGGAGATATTTTTCTACCAGCGGATGGTATTGCCAAAGTTAATTTGTAAAAGAGCTCTGTTTAGTTGGTTTGAAGACAAGCTTTTAAGGATTAGTTATTCTAAAGTAATCAATAATATAACAGAAACTAACCCAATGCTTTTCAAGTTCACGTAAATAAAAGCTAGTTGACGTTTACTAGTTTAATTAAAACAGGCTTGTCCTTAAAGTTATCAACATTGAATATAACGCAGATAAACAACTTTCATTCTACCTCAGTTTATTAGTCTAATAAGTTATGTTACCTCTGTTACAAAATTTGTCAGCCAAAATAACTTAGAATGATGGCTGATTTTGTCTAATGTTTCAAGCAGTTTTCCTGGGTAATCTAAATATAACCGTTAAGGGCAAGTAAGTAAAATCAATGAAAGTAGGATAAAAAGATTTTTCCAGTGAACTTTCCAAATAAGTTTCCTAAATCTTTTCGGCAACCTGAAACCTTAAAGTTTTGCTAAGATTAAGTTAAATGATGAAAATTTATTAAATATCCGGATCATTTCCAAATACTATAAAATAGTGAAGCATTAATTACTGAACACAGGTTGACCTACCTTTATTGCAGAGAAACTAAAGATAAAATTGGTTCTACTAGTAAACATGTTTTAGGCCACAGTGAAAACCATATTTCTAAAAATTCAGAGTCAAGTAAGTCAGAAAAAGAAAAACAAATATAGTATAATATCGCCTATATAGAGACTCTAGAAAAATGGTACAGATGACCTTATTTGCAAAGCAAAAATAGAGACACAGACGTAGAGAACAAATGTATGGATGCCAAAGGGGGAACGGGGGGTTGGATTGGGAGATTGGGATTAACATGCCTACACTACTATGTATAAAATAGATAACTAATGAGAACCTACTGTAGAGCACAGGGAACTCTACTCAGTGCTCTGTGGTGACCTAAATGGGAAGGAAATCCAAAAGAAGGGGATACATGTATGCACACAGTTGATTCACTTTTCTGTACAGCAGAAACTAACACAGAACTGTGGAGCAACTACACTCCAATAAAAATTAATTTTAAAAAAGTATTTGTAAATTTGCCACACCACAGAATGCTAATGTAAAAGACAGGACATAACTGCTTACCTCTTCATTGACACTAGAAATTAAAGGTTTCTAAGGGATGAAAATTCTAGCATAGGTAACTGAAGTTACTAGAAATAATAAGGGAAACAAGCAAGATAAGTAGGATGTGTTTTGGGGTAAGAAAAGGTATGAAGAATGAGATGCATTTTTGCTAGGGGAAATGAGAATATTTTTGTCTAAACTGGAAATTCTAGTTATTAAGGACAGATTTCCCTTGTGTAGTCAAGTTGATTAAAATTTGGATTACTAGTGTAAGTGTTTTAAAAATTAAGCTCTAGTATCAAGAGTTTACTTATGTAAAACTAGAATTTAATTTTCTTTCATCTGCTAAATAGACAAGTAGTCTATTTCGTATTGATCTGTGATCTTATTTAGTCAAGTGTCTAAACCTTTTGATACCTTTGACAAACTTCCCTGGAAATCAAATTCTAAAAGTGAAGTCTTTTGACCTCAACTAGCTTTGGAGTTTTCCAGATGGTCCCTGAAATATTTCAAAAGATTTCTTCTCTCTCCTTATAAAAGGAGAGATATTAAGCTAATTAGTTTCATTTGGTTTTTATCCATAAATTGCATGGGAAGCATTGTCAGATAAGTGATGCTAAACCTTTTTGATTAAATTTGTCTAAATCTATGTTAATAATACAAATACTCTAGAAATTGTGTGAGATTCCAAGAAATCTGATATGTCCTGGTACAATTTTACCACTTGTAATTCTAGTTTTTATCTTAAAATATTGTATGACATGCTCTGGGACCCCAATAAGAAATGGGCAACAAGTAAACAAACTTCTTACTGTTGTTCTCTCACCTTCTGAAATTGGTGTCATCAAAACTGAGAGCTACACTAAAAGCTTTGAACCTGACTATCATGGGTACCCTGGCTGACTTTCAGGCAACAGCAGCAGCAACTGAATCTGTAAAGATTGAGGCACATGTGGATGACATCCATTCTGCTTCTGCAAACAATGGTCCCTCAATGCCAGATTTCTGCCATCCTGACGTCTTTGTAATGTGGCAACAAATCTGCTCTTGAATCAGAGAAGTTAAGATGGGTAAACAATGGCTGTAAGTTAAAGGAACAGTCAGGGTTATGGGAAACCCAAGATGGCCACTTGGTTCTTCCTGGCTTCCTGGCAGACCTGATTTTTGTTTTCTGCAATCCTTCACCCATGGCAGTGCATTTAAGAAAAACTAACTTTGTCCCTAGAGCCCTCAGACCTCGCCCCTCTGGACCCTTTGAACACCTGCAGCTTCAGATGTTCATTCCACTGCCACTTAGTATGGGTTATCAATATGCTCTTGTTAACGTGTGTATGCATGTTTTCCAGATGGGTTGAAGCCTTCCCCTGTTGCAAGACTGATGCCCTCACAGTGGCAAGGACACTGTTAGAAAATGTGTTTCTCATTGGGCGTATATCTTCCACCATCTCCAGTGATCAAGGCACCCACTTCACTGGGCCAATCATATGAGCCTTAACAAAAACCTTGCAAACTTCTTGGAGTTATATCCCTCTCACCCTCAATCATCAAACAAGGTTGAGAGAACTAATGGAAAAACTGGACTCAAGGGCTCCCCTGGTGGCGCAGTGGTTGGGAGTCCGCCTGCTGATGCAGGGGACGCGGGTTCGTGCCCCGGTCCAGGAAGATCCCACGTGCCGCGGAGCTGCTGGGCCCATGAGCCATGGCCGCTGGGCCTGCGCATCCGGAGCCTGTGCTCCGCAATGGGAGGGGCCACAAGAGTGAGAGGTCCGCATACCGCAAAAAAAAAAAAAAAACAAACTGGACTCAAGCAGAATGAGAATTAATAACAAGGGACTGAATGAACTGACGAGGATGACTATAATGTTACAACTCTGTGTTTGAAATATTGCTGGTTCTTTAATATTTTTTTTCAGATTTAAAGAAATCTTTTCTCTTAAGCTATCAACAATTTGGTAAGATATACCCTTGAGAATAAAGATAAAACATTTACTTATTCTTCCTACCTGATCCTCCAGAATGCAGAAATTCTCAGTGAGTATTCTTATTTCCATGACAGTATATTTGTTGCGTAAGTTCAATGAGCATCTGTTCTCCTTGTAGCAGGACACAGTTAGAAACATCGGCTATATTACTAAGGATTTGACTGAAATGTCATGTTTGAGAGAAATATGCAGACTCAGATATGACCAGTCAAGGAAGTGCCTGGAAAAATCAACCTGGCACCTTGTTTACAAAGTTCCAGCAAAGCAGTCTTAGAAAAAGAACTTATACGGTCAGTCATTATCCAATTGTCTTTGAGGTTTTGTTATACACCTGTAAATTGAACTGGATCATACATTCTTCTATAGTTTCCTCAAATATCTGGCTAGGACTCACCAAACTAACGTTTCCAATTTTCTCCCACCCTTCCTGTTTGGAATCACTAGGAATGAAGGCAGCCCTTAAGCCCCCGTGGAAGGGACCTCACAAAGTGCCCCTGACAACTGACACTGCTGAAAAGCCAGAGGGCATTCAGACTTGGGTACATACCTCACAGCAAGGAGGACCCCACCTGGTATCTGATACTGTACAAATGCTGGAGATCTTGGAATCAAACGCATGACTTCATACTCAAACCTGAAAACCCTTCTTCTTGTCTTTCCTTTATTCTGACATGTAACACCCTCTCTTCACCCCACTTTCCAATGGTTAACTAGATCAGATAAGTCCCCCCTCACTAAGAAATCTCACCAGCAACACCCATCTTTGTGAGGCATTTAGGATAACTCTTTATTTTAGGCTATGAAATTCTCGTCCCACATGTGCTAAAAACCTGACTGATCCCTGGCTTAAATGAGTAAATGCAGCAATCCCTGTGAATAAATCTATTCCCTGGCTAGGAACAGACACAAACGGGAATATGATCAGAAACCTCTCTTTAACTCTTGGAGACACTGCAGATTCCATTGCGAAAACACTAACTACCCAACAGAAATCATTAGACTTTCTGGCCAAGATTGTTCTTGTTAATAAGATAGCCCTGTATTATCTTTTAGCTGAGTTAGGAGGTATGTGTCCTACGGCCAACACCATCTGCTCTACCTGGATTGACATTTCTGAGGAAAACTGCAAGTGACATCAGATCACTGAGCAAACCACTTGGTTTAAAGGGGTGACTCCTTCAACGGGGTCTCCCTTTGATTGGTTTGGGTCTTGGGGACCATGGCTCTGAAGACCACTCCAAACATTGAGAATTTTTCTGCTAATTATAATCATAATAACCTCCCAGTGCACTGTATTCTCTCAAAAGTACGTTCACAGCCCACTAACCACCAGACAAATTGTCTCCCTAAGATGGGAACATTGGAAAAGGAACGAAGTGAATGACTTAAAATTTGTGAACCCGGAACTGTGGATAGTACAGAGACTAAACAAAAAGCTCATGCCACAGTTCACACCATGGATCAACTAAACCGTAAAGCAGTAGCTGAGAGTGACACTAATGCCTTAATTTTTTATCATATCTCTCTATTAAGCTAAGAGTCTAATCAAAAGGGGGGAATTGTTAAAGAGAAAGGGAAATCACGGGACCAAAATGGTGTCACTTGTGCTAAAGCCTATCAGTCCAAACGTAGACTTAACACCTGACTTAACTGCAGTTTCCACCTGCCCCAGAAATGTAAACAAACAAAGCTGGAATTTTCTCGTCAGCACCAGTGAGGTTACCTGCCATGTGGGCCCTCTCCATCCCTAGATGAAGAATAAGAAATCTGCATGATAACAACCTCTGACCTCCCCTTCCCCACAAAAAAGAAGATGTTCTGGCCTCAAAATAATTTTTTTTTTTTTTTTTACTAGTAGCTCCCTTGTCCTCCTTCCTTCCCATAAAAACTTGCCATTTTGTACAATCCCTTGGAGCACCCTTCCACTTGCTAGACGGGATGCTGCTTGATTCATGCACTGCCTAATAAAGAAAATTAGATCTTCAAACTCACGCAGTTAAATTTTGTCCTTTAATAGGGCTCTACCCTTATGACCTAATCACCTGCCAAAGGCTCCACCTCTACCTCACACGAGGCATCGGGTTTCAACATAGGAATTTTGGAGGGACTAATAGAATTGGACCATAGCATCCCACCCCTGCCCCTCCCCCCAGTTCATGTTCTTCTCATATGTCATCAACTCAAGAGTCCAAATCCAAGGTCTCATAAATATCATCTACCTAAGATGTGGGTGAGACTCCAGCTATGAACCTATAAAATCAAATATGTTACGTGCTTCCAAAATACAGTGATGGGACAGACATAGGAGAGACATCCCCATTCCAAAGGGGAGAAAGAGAAAAGAAAAATGAGTAATAGGTCTAAGGTAACTCCAAAATCTAATGGAGCGAACACTAAACCTAAGTCTTGAGAGCAATCCTCCTCGACTTCCAGACCCAGTAGGGCAGGAGCTGGGCCCCCAAGGCTCAGGGCAGTCCTGCCCTCATAATTTTGCTGGGTGCACACTACACAGCCGCAGTCCTGCAGGTGAGTGCCCGCATCACTCCCAGACTAGAATCGCATGCCACGGCCTCTACAGGCTGGGCGGGGGTTGGCCCTGCCCCCATGGCCCTGCTGGGCATTGCCCCAGTGGAGGCTCTCTGCAGTGGTCATACGCCCACAGCAGCCCTCTTCCTGGGGTGCATACCAGGCAGCAGCCCTGCCAGCTGCGTCAACCCTGGGTGGCTCCAGGCTGCTCCATCCTTTAAAATCTAGGTGGGGCAGCCAAGCCCCCTGTGCCTTGCTGGACTCGGTGCATGCCCGCTGGGGGCTGCTGGAGCCATACCTGGGGCAGCCTGCAAAGTGAGGAGATGTCCACAGCAGCAGCTTCTCCTTTGAAATTGCTCTGACTCCCAGACCCATGCACTCAGGGCCTGAGATGAGAGGTGCATGATCTCCAAACTGTCTGGGACAACTGGTCCCGGTTTTCATTTAGACGGATGACTAATCTTCCCACCGTCTTGATGAAGAGCTCCTGGTTTCTGTTGAGATGGCCAAACCATGCCAGTATCCTTATCAAATTCGGCCAAACCCTTTCTATTCTCTCCCAAAGGAGCTTCTCCATTCCCTTCCATATGAATAGGCTGATAATCTTCCAAACTCAAATTCTGCTTCCTTTCTGATGAACAATTGCATCTTTTTTCTCTCTTCTCATATTTGACTATAAGGATTCACGAGAGGCCAACATTTTGCTTAAATATTTCCTCAGCCGAATAGCCAACCTCATCGCTCACAAGTTCTTCTTTCCACAAAACACTAAGACATGAGCAAAATTCAGCCTTTCTACTTTATAAAAAGGATCACCTTTCCTTCAGTTTCTAATGACATATTTCTCGTTTCTGTCTAAGACCTCGTCAAAATGGCCTTTACCACCAAATTTCTACCAACATGCTGTTCATGACCGCTTAGATATTCTCTAAGAAGATGGTGGCTGTTTCTAGCTCCAAACTCTTCCAGCCTCTACCCAGTACCTGATTCCAAAGCTGCTTCTACATTTTCAGGTGTGCAGCACCTCTACTTCTTGATACCAATTTTCTGTACTAATCAGGGTTCTCCAGAGAAGCAGAACCAATAGGAGATCTATCTATCTATCTATCTATCTAGATATATATCTTGACTTAAAAAAAATGCACAACGTAAGAGCTGTGAGTTGAGTTTATTCAGTGTCTTACTGAGGACTATAGCCCGGGAGACAGCATTTCAGATGGCTCTGAGAAAGTGATCCAAAGAGGTAAGGAGGGAGGTCAGTATATATATGATTTTTGTGAAGAGGGTACATGCAATCATACACACATCTCAGTATAAGGTTGCCGCTAGCCATGAGGAACAGATATCCTAGTGAATGGGTTTAGTGCTTTTCTAAGTATGGGAAGATGCAAGAATCCAGGTTTACAAAAAATTTCTCCTGTGGGCTTCCCTGGTGGCAGAGTGGTTGAGAGTCCTCCTGCTGATACAGGGGACACGGGTTCGTGCCCTGGTCCGGGAGGATCCCACATGCCACGGAGCAGCTGGGCCCGTGAGTCATGGCCACTGAGCCTGCGCGTCTGGAGCCTGTGCTCCACAGCGGGAGAGGCCACGACAGTGAGAGGCCCAGGTACTGCAAAAAAAAAAAAAAAATTTCTCCTGAAAATATCTAACTATCCAGAGGCCTGTTCTGACAATCCTCCTAGAGCACAGAGTGCCTCATTCCTGATCTCTGTCCTGAATTCCTTTCAGGATGTGTTGACTGTCAGCAACTGCAGTAGCTAATGACTTAATTCTTATAGAACTGAGTTTCTGGCAATATATAAGAGGAGACTAATTACAGAAATTGGCTTAGGTGGTTCCAGAGGCAGAGAAGTCCTATGAGCTACATCTGCAAGCTAGAGAACCAGGAAAGCCGGGAATTCAGCATGAACCCGCAGCCCTGAGCACTGAGGGACTGATAGTGTAAGTCAGGATCCGAGTCTGAAAGCCTGAGAACTGGGAGTGCTGATGTCCAAGGGCAGGAGAAGATGGATGGTTCAACTCCAGGAGACACAGAGAGAATTAGCCCTTCTTCTGCCTTTTGGTTCTATTCAGGCCATCAGTGGACTGACCCGCCCATGCTGGGGAGATCAATCTTGTTTACTCACTTCACCAATTCAAATGCTAATCTCTTCAGAAAATACCCTCAAATACACACCTAGACATAATGTTTTACCAGCTATCTGGGCGTCTCTTACCCACTCAAGTTGACCCATACAATTAGGCATCACAAATGCCATCCAAAGAGCTTTCTGTGATGATGGAAGTGTCCTACACCTGCACTGTCCAGTGTGGTAGCTACTAGACACAAGTGACTACTGAGCCCTTGAAATGTGGCTACTGCACCTGAGGGGGCTGAACTTTCCATTACATTTTATTTCAATTAATTGTAATTAAAATTAAAAAGTCCCTTGTGGCTAATGGCTACCATACTGGTCAGTGCAAATCAAGAAGCATTAATAGCATCAAAAGGGCCATTCGTAGGAAAAGGGAAGGCAGAGACAAGAGTTTGCTTGGGAAAAAGTAGGGGGCACCGATCATGCATTAGTATATCCCATAAGAAAAGAGTACATCGTAACATCATGTGGTGAAAAAGTAGGATAAGAACTAAAATGTAAAATCCCTGTTATTCTTAGTGCCCTTCAGGGTTCACTCTTCGCAGTCTCTTTTTCTCTGTAAGTACCATTCTCCTCCTACACATTCCATTCACACCACGTATTGACAGCCTAACACACTACCCAGGAGGTCATGTGAGCGGGGAAAAATTCAGCCCTTGTAAAAGCAAGCAGATACTAAAATATCAGGGGCAGAATTTCGTGGAGTAAATCTATACCACTTCCTTGAGGTCATCATACTGATGCTTATTAAAGGCACGTGATTTCATTATGTGAGCACTGAACAGTCCACGATACAGTCAGAGTTGATGTATGGAATAAAATTCAGAGAACAGTAATAAAGGCTTTTCACAATTGCAATAATAACTCATAAAGGAACAGATATCTGGTGCAAGAAATGTTTCAGGTTACAGCTGCTAACTTAACAGAATATGAGTATATCATGCTTCTCTTCCCCGTTTTCAGATTTCCAAAACTTCCCTGAGGTTATGTATAATTAAACAGCTTACTATCTACTGGAAGTTCGCATTTTTTGTTTTACTTTAGCTACTTTCCAAGGGATAAATAAAATGTGGTTCTGTATTATATTTGAAACTGCAAATACTGTGCATAATAAAAATTAACGTGAATAATGGGAACTTTTCAGGTTTTTTTTTTTTAATCTCAATGGATTTTGTAAAAGGTACGAAGTATTAGATCTGTGTACTCAGTAACAATTTATTTATACTATAGGTATGTTTGTACACAAGTTGATTACTTCTGTGTTTATTGCTTTTGATCAGCAAACAGCTTTCAGAAACAGGTATACTTTAGCAGTGTGCTGTTATACGTAAGCATAATAATGAAACAGTTTACCAAGTTCACCCCAAAAGGTATGAGCTTTCATCTTATATATGATTAGGGCTTTATCATGACATGATGTTACATATAAGGCCCTTCCCAGCTTTAATATTCTATGAGCCTATAGTGTTCAAAATGTGAGAACGCCACACTTTGCACATTAGACTGTTTTTCAGGTCACACTTTCAAAAACAAAAAAGTCTGTTAGATGGGTTTCTACGCTCTTCATTGTGGTGATGTAGAGGCAGGATGGGTTCAATTCATCCTGTGCTCCCATGAGGATATATCCCAGTAACGCAGTGGTTTTCATACTATGTTATTATCCAGGCTGCAGGGAGATAGGGGAACACACTGCAGGTAGGTCTCCAAGCTTCTCAGCTTTTGCCTCAACCTAAACAGCTTGGTTTTTAATGTTTTAGCTATTGACATTCCTGGTAAGGTTTTGTTTTAAAAGTGGTTCTGTTATTAAAACCAAAGAACAAAAAGGAACACAATACTGCAAACACACACACTCACTATACACATACAGACGTGTATGCTCACTCAGCATGCATCTGTGATGACTTTTTCCCCATCTGTCCCTCCAGATCCACTAGTCTGCCCATCTGACCCTGCCCTATGCTCCAGGAGGCTGACCTGTAGGGACAAGTCATGAGTTGCCCCGTGCACTGTCCCCTGGCTCCCGTGGAGGTTTAGGCAACAGGAGGCCCATTAAGGAGCCTCCAGAGCAGGAGAGGTGGAAATTAGGTGTTTCTTTCTCCTCTCTCACCAAGGAGTCTGGGGGGATGGCTGTGTCCCTCGAGTAGTCTACTCCCCAGAATTGCCCTCTCCGAGGCCACTGACCACTCACGTCAGGACTGTGCACTACCCTTTCTAATCCCCTAAACCCTGCCCAGAACTCTGGGAAGAGTATTTCATTAGACTCTCCTTAGGTGACCCAGGCCGAGAGTGCCATTTGTTTCTCGCTGGGACCCCAAGCCATACACACTTACTTCTGCACACACATCTTCATGTGCACACGAGTGCACACACACGCATACACACGCACACACAGAGAAAACTCCCACCTCCATGCAAGCTACCACAACATCAACATCACCGTAAACAAAGGAAAGAGAAGATGCTCATCTTTCCCATTTGTAATTTCTCTACATGGATATTTTTCCTGGAATTACATAGAAAATTCACTTTTAAAGAGATGCAGTGCTTTTTAATATTAGAATAAAAGTTTATTCGATTCTTCAGTTTTTGAAAAGTCCTCTTTATTGTAATTTGCACTGGGCATGCCCTTCAAATCCGCAATTACACTTCTAGTAAAATATCCTTTGAAAATGTGCGAGCGCACATCAATGTATGCTTCAGGGTGTATATAATAGGGGAAGAGCAGCATTATATAAAATTTTTTAAATTGGGAAAATCCTTAATGGCAATCCTTAGGGAACCAAATTTTGGTATGTTTACACTCTGTAATACTAGGGAGAGAATATAAAGAATAAGAATAGGATGTGAAATGGAAAGAGGTTGCAACAAGTTGAATTACTGACAATACATATAGTATTATTCCTATTTATAAAATGATTACACACCTCTGGGTATATTTATACATGTTAAGTCATGTGGGTGGTTCTGGAAGCTGTTTTGCGTGGTTGTCTCTGGAGAGAAAAGTTGGACAGTGGAGGCGGGGTGGCAGGTGGCAGATGGGACTGTATTCAACTGTACATCAGTGAGAAGAGCTCTAATTATTTGATAGAAAATACCCCCAACATATGAATCAAAACTATGTATTCCCAAACACTACTTTTTCACCTCTTAATCATTTAGTGTAAAAGTATCAATATGGAAAAGCAAGTACACCTGTACTTAACCATGTCTGTTTATACTGAATAGAATTGCATAAGTGGGCAGTTTTATTTGTTGGTTTTCTTTTACTTTTTTGCAGTCTCACATGTTGCTAACTCATGCTGCCAAAAGCTCCTGTTGGTGTTTTAACCATTTTCTGGAGGGGGAGGTAAACGCCCTAAGTTATTTGCCTCTTTTTACATACTTTAAAATTCATGTTTTATCAAGTTATAACTATTTTCTCCTTATCAATAATTATTAGCCAAACAAAGACTATCACTCTATTGTGTGTTTATGGAGAAAAATAAAAATTCAGAGAGGTCACAATGTAAAATCATAGTGAGAGATGTTTCTCTCTTCTTTAATTTTCAAGTGTTTTGCAAATTTTCCAAAATATTTTTCAAACAATAGCAAAGAGAATACAATAGCTATTCTTTCATCTGGTCTGGAAGTTTATATATTCTTCATGTAAAGTGCTCTATCAATGCTACTGAATTATTTTGTGAGGCGAAAATATGGCCAAATAGGAAAATTAGATATCATTTGCTATGAAGAAATTAAAATATCAAGGCAACATACTTTAGAAAGCAACTAAAATTGCTCAAATCCTACAAAGAAAGTTGTAAAAAAAACTTAGTATAACAGTAGTTATCAACATGCGAACTAGTGTAAAATATTTACTTTAGGCTTATTTAGTTTCAGATATTTTACTTAAAGTTAGAGAAAACACTTAAAATAGGGTTAAATGCTCCCCCCCCCAAAATCCGAACTGGCATGATTGTTTTAATATGAGCCAAAGAAATAGCTGCAAAAGCATAAAAACAAATAAATAAAAAACTGACCTGGGGCACATTCATAGAAAACATTCAAAAACGTGGATGAGAAGCTTGACAGGTAAAAACTTCAAAATGCTTAAATTTTTGGAAAACTTTCCAGCAATTCTTGGAAATGGTCCATACGTAAAATTTAAAAGTTGATTGCAAAATAGTCTTTTACATTTATTTAACAGGAATTTTCTGGTAAGTCATCTACTTTGAATCTCTGAGTGATTGTAGGGGATTCAGGAGAAGAAAGAAGAGAAAATTAGGCAGGAGTCCCACGATGATAGACCTTGTATACCACCCTAAGCCATTTGCTATGGGGAGGGTTATTGTGGAATTTTGTAAGTGAGTGATTGAGGTTATTTGATATGCATTTTTTTTCTTTTTTTTGCGGTACGCAGGCCTCTCACTGTTGTGGCCTCTGCGTCAGCCTCTCCCTACAGAGATGGGGGTCCAGTTGTGGCTGGAGACCAAGAATTTATAGTGATGCCCATGTAGGGGAGCAAACTTTGCCACCCCAACATGTCTCTTTGGCATGTGGATTATTTTGATCTGAAAGCAATCAAAGCCCCAAAGACCCAGGAAGTCTTTCTTTTACCTCCCCCTTAGCTGCCTAAAGAATTTAGATAGAGGGCTTGTTCCTGGAATAGACTATCATCAGAGATACTTGCAAAAAAACAAGGGCTAGGTAAGGTGGGGTAAACTCTTTGAGATCAGAGTTCTCTCTGTGTCCCACTGTCTCTGCCTGGCCCAGAAAGCATTTATTTACCAAACACTTGCTGTTCCATCTCCATGTCAAGTCAATTACCTCCCTCCCCTCTGAAGTGCCAAACCACTACCCCCAACATCCTCCTTTGCCTTTAGCTAAAGACGGTATTTAAGGTGAGGGTTTCAGTCACTTTGGAGGGTTACTCAGTTTTCCTGAGTCTCTCCCATGTATACATGTTGTTAATTTTTTGTGTGATTTTCTCCTGTTAATCTGCTTCATGTCAATTTAATTCTTAGACCAGCCAGAAGAACATAGGGGGATAGAGGAAATTTCTTCCTCCCCGATAGCTGGCGACGAGGATGGGATGTAACTTTATTGTCTGGACACTACTCACCCCAAAGATGCTGCACTTAAGAGATGCTGGAACACCTGACAAAAGCCATCAGAAGGTGAGAAGTCTGACCATGTCCATCAGCCTCCTGGACCTCTGCATGCAGGGTCTGCTGGAAACAAGATGGGTATGAGTTTTTCTCTTTTCTAAAATTAGATTAGCAGGAGAAAATATGTGTAGGGCTAGGTCCTTGGAAACTTTTGTTGGATTTTCTCCTGCTAATAGATCTCATGTCAATTTCAATTCTTAGACCAGCCAGAAGAACCTAGAAGGGTAGAGGAGAATTTCTTCCTCCCCGACTCAAGTTATCAAGGTTAAGGACCCTAATATAGTCAGGCTTTGCCTCCTGGTCCTTTCTCAGGAGGACAGAGTACTGGTTTTCTTTCTCTCCCTGACCCTGACCTGTCTAGATCCTTTCAGAGACTGTGACCCCAGAGGGAATAACTGCCAAGCAGGGAGGCATCATGTCACTGGCGGGGTAGATGTGTGGCCCACGTTTTAGGAAATATAGTTCCTGAAAGTCGAGCAAGGTGGGCAGATGCAGAAAGCACAGAATCTTTAGAAGTGGTTGATGCTGTTTTCGTCTCTGACAACACAGATCTATTAGGAAATCAAGCAGCAGGTGGGAGGAGGCACCCCACACCAGGGCAGAGCTGCCGTTGGAGGAATGCCAACTGAAAAAGGGAACTGGAATGGGAGTGTCTTAATATGAACCAGGCTTCCACTGCGGGCCTGCGGAGCTCCGGTCATCCCCCAGTGGGTGGAGAGGGCAGCCAAGAAAAATCAACCTTGTGAACAAACCATATAGGTGGATTACTCCACCTTTCAGCATGGTTAAGTAAGAAAACAGAAATAATATTAGTGAGACAGAAAAATTCCCAACCTGAAGAACAAGGGAAACAGAAGAGTATCTAGAGGAAGGACATTCAGGAAAAATGCCACATGGCAGCAACTAGAAGGAAACTTCAAGCCAAATCCTCAAGAGCAGCGAGAAGACAGGCCTCTATAAACCAGGAGCTCTGAACAGTGAGGAGGGACAGGTCACGTTAATAAGCAACAACAACTGATAAAATCAAGCAACATGAAAAGGGAAGGGGCTTTTATGAAGAGGACTAACAAGGAAGCTAAAAATGCAAACTAAAATAAAATCCAGATTCAATACAATAAAGAACAGAACCGTTAAGGTAGGGATCTAATCAGTGACAGGACAAATTTGAGAAGCTCTTCTAAAGCACAAGAAAAGCTTAAAGAAAGAAAGTGTGATTAGTACAGACATCATTTCTGTTCTTGAAGAAGAGATGAAAGCAAACAGACGAGAAACTATAATCAAAGAGATGGAAGAGTCCTAGCTAGACTGATTTACAGTTGCTCACCTTACTGAGGCAAAATTAATTAAAAATATTTCCACAGGTGGTATTCCTGAACAGAGAGAATTAAAAATATGCCATTTTGCTTTCACTCTGAAAATGAGAGCAATAAAACAGTAAGGATAATATTTATAATTTAAAGTATTACATTTATTGATATCTTATGTTGTGCTAGTAACGCTTCTAGGAACTTTATGTGTATTCATTCATTTAATTATCTATTATTATTTCTGTTTTGCAGATAAGGAAACTGAGTCAGAGAAAGGGCAAGCAACTCAACAAAATCACACAGCTAGCAAACATCAGAAGTGGAATACAAAGCCAAGTGCTCTAACTATGGCTTTATGTCTTGAAGAATATTAAAAACAAAACAAAACAGAAAACAGAACATATACCTTCAGAATCGTGAAGAAGATGAAAATAAAAGAACCAATATGTGCATTCCAAAATAAATAAACAGATATAACAAGCAAGCATATGGACACACACACAGAACAAAAAGCACAAAGATGACACAAGTAAAACTGAATGCAACATTACAATAAAAAACATCAATCAATTAACTTTCTATTATGGATAAAAAGGCTTTATTAAGCAAACCCCAAATGCCAGCAATGTACGGTGATCCCTTGGTATCCCTGGGGTATTGGTTCCAGAACCCCTACAGATACCAAAATTTGGGGATGCTCAAGTCCCTTATATAAAATAGCACAGTATATGCAAATAACCTATGCACACCTCCTGTGTACTTTAAATTATCTCTATATTACTTATTACACCTAACACCATGTAAATGCTATGTAAATAGTTGTAAATACAGTGTAAACGCTAGTAAATAACTATTTTGCCTGCATGCTTGCAAATTCAAGGTTTGCTTTTTGGAAATTTCTGAAATTTTTTTTCAAATATTTTTTATCCACAGTGGGTTGAATCTGTGGATATGGAACCAACTGATACAGAGGACTGACTGTATTTCTTGGGAAAAATACACCAAATACAGAGAGATGTAAAAAATGGAAGGAAGTGACAGGATAGGAAAAGATAGATCTGACAGGTGCAATAAAGGGAAATCAGAAATTGCAGTATCAACATCAAAGAAAACTGAATTCAAAATAAAAAATTTGAACTTCCCCAGTGGTCCAGTGGTTAAGGCTCCACACTTCCACTACAGGGGGCATGGGTTCGATCCCTGGTCAGAGAAGTTCCGCATGCCGTGCAGTGCGGCCAAAAAACAATAAAATAAGATAAAATAAAATAAAAAATTTAAAAGAGGCAAGGGATAATTTTTCTAAAAAGTACACTTCTCCAAGGAGATATAATCCCAGGGACAATTCACTTCCTAAAAGCTTACAGGCATCACATACATTTTTACTAAAACATATTAATTATAAACTACCATTTATATAACACTAAGAGAAATGAACAAATAAAGATGACAGTAATATACTATCATTGAATGATCTAATAAATGAAAAATAATCTGGAAGAGATAATTAATAACATTAATCAATGAGAGGAGGAGTCAGTAGAGAGAGAAGTTGACAGATCATACAGTTGCAACTGAGCTCTCAGTTGAACCTATAGAGCTCTGGAGCTGGGACAGCCCTCCAGAACTGTCCCAAATTAATTCAAGGAGCCTGGGTTTGTGAATCCCTGCATTAGCCACGCATTAGCCACAGGCAATGCCCAGTTAGAGAACCAGCTGCGAGCCTCCAGTAGCTGATATTCCCAGCAGCCTGAGTAGGAGTACAACCACATCCTAGACAAAGTGTAGAGATGTTGCTGGAAGAGGGTGGCCTTTACAAAACAACCTCCAGAAAGGCCTAGGGATGACTTCTCACCCATAAAGTGTGTGTGGAAGTGATGTTTGTGCTTTGGGGCCCGGTGGTTAAGACACAAGCATGCCTTCCTACATTGCAGGTTATGGCTGTCACAGAAAACAACTCCAAGATCCCAGTGGTAAACACAATACAAGTTTATCTCTTGTTAATGCAATGTCCACTGTGCATCCAGACATTTCTGCAGGGCAGCTGTTCTCCATCTGCTGATTCAGGGATCCAGTCTGCTTCAATTGTGAGGCATCCACATTCACCGTGCAGAAGAGAGACGGGAGAAGTGAATTGTGCCTGGGATTTCATTGTCTCTGTCTGGAAGTGACGTGCATTATTCCCACTAACATTTCAGGGGCCAGAACTGATCTAATTAACACCACATAATGGTAAAGGGCAGAGAAGTATCGTCTTCCAGGAGCAAGGAATAAGAAATGGAATCTGGGGAATCTACCTCTCCACTCCTTTTTGACTGGCTGCTAGCTGGGGGAAAATGACTACTACAGAGATCCAATAATTGATCCAGGATGTACTTTTATAACCACAGCAACTAGATCACGGTCTGGCAGCTAGTGGGTGCTCCGGGTTTGTTGTTAAATATGTAGCTGACTGACTATCTGAGTAGATGGATAAACTAGCAAAAACAACAGCAGCCAAAAGATCCATCCATGCTCGCAGCTTCAGCGAAAGCTCAGCTGGTCACTGCTGCTCTTAGGAAGACTATACTTTTCAGGTTGACTTTCAACACCTTCCACGATGTGACATAACCCTTCCCCTAGGGTCATATCTGACCACTTGTGCACATGTAGTTTGCAATATAGTTATCCAAAACTATGCATCATTCCTTCAACAATCATTGTGTCCTTTCTCACACTTCTGAGCTTGTGTCCAGGCTGCAACCTCTGCCTGGAATGCCATTTCTCTCCTTGTGCTCCTAGCAGCTCATTTTTTTTTTTTTTGAACATCTTTATTGGAGTACAACTGCTTTACAGTGGTGTGTTAGTTTCTGCTGTACAACAAAGTGAATAAGCTATAACTATACATACATCCCCATATCTCCTCCCTCTTGCATCTCCCTCCCACCCTCCCTATCCCACCCCTTTAGGGGGTCACAAAGCACCGAGCTGACCTCCCTGTGCTATGCGGCTGCTTACCACTAGCTATCTATTTTACATTTTAGTGTATATATGTCCATGCCAGTCTCTCACTTCATCCCAGCTTACCCTTCCCCCTCGCCATGTCCTCAAGTCCATTCTCTACATCTGCATCTTTATTCCTGTCCTGCCCCTAGGTTCTTCAGAACTAATTTTTTTTAGATTCCAAATACATGTGTTAGCATAAGGTATTTGTTTTTCTCATTCTGACTTACGTCACTCTGCATGACAGACTCTAGGTCCATCCACCTCACTACAAATAACTCAATTTCTTTTCTTTTTATGGCTGAGTAATATTCCATTGTATATATGTGCCACATCTTCTTTATCCATTCATCTGTCAAAACACTTAGGTTGCTTCCATGTCCTGGTTATTGTAAATAGTTCTGCAATGAACATTGTGGTACATGACTGTTCTTGAATTAAGGATTTCTCTGGGTATATGCCCAGTAGTGGGATTGCTGGGTCGTATGGTAGTTCTATTTTTAGGTTTTTAAGGAACCTCCATACTGTTCTCCATGGTGGCTGTATCAATTTACATTCCCACCAACAGTGCAAGAGGGTTCCCTTTTCTCCACACCCTCTCCAGCATTTACTGTTTGTAGATTTCTTGATGATGGCCATTCTAAGCAGTATGAGGTGATATGTCATTATAGTTTTGATTTGCATTTCTCTAATTATTAGTGATGTTGAGCATCCTTTCATGTGTTTGTTGGCAATCTGTATATCTTCTTTGGAGAAATGTCTATTTAGGCCTTCTGCCCATTTTTGGATTGGGTTGTTTGTTTTTGATATTGAGCTGCATGAGCTGCTTGTATATTTTGGAGATTAATCCTTTGTCAGTTGCTTCGTTTGCAAATATTTTCTCCCATTGTAAGGGTTGTCTTTTTCTCTTGCTTATGGTTTCCTTTGCTGCGCAAAAGCTTTTAAGTTTCTTTAGATTGCATTTGTTTATTTTTGTTTTTATTTCTATTTCTCTAGGAGGTGAGTCAAAAAGGATCTTGCTGTGATTTATTTCATAGAGTGTTCTGCCTATGTTTTCCTCTAAGAGTTTGATAGTGTCTGGCCTTACATTTAGGTCTTTAATCTATTTTGAGTTTATTTTTGTGTATGGTGTTGGGGAGTGTTCTAATTTCATTCTTTTACATGTAGCTGTCCAGTTTTCCCAGCACTTATTGAAGAGGCTGTCTTTTCTCCACTGCATATTCTTGCCTCCTTTATCAAAAATAAGGTGACCATATGTGTGTGGGTTTATCTTAGGGCTTTCTATCCTGTTCCATTGATCTATATTTCTGTTTTTGTGCCAGTACCATACTGTCTTGATTACTGTAGCTTTGTAGTATAGTCTGAAGTCCAGGAGCCTGATTCCTCCAGCTCTGTTCTTTCTCAAGATTGCTTTGGTATTCGGGATCTTTTGTGTTTCCATACAGATTGTGAAATTTTTTGTTCTAGTTCTGTAAAAAATGCCATTGGTAGTTTGATAGGGATTGCATTGAATCTGTAGATTGCTTTGGGTAGCATAGTCATTTTCACAATGTTGATTCTTCCAGTCCAAGAACATGGTATATCTTTCCATCTGTTTGTATCGTCTTTAATTTCTTTCATCAGTGTCTTATAGTTTCTGCATATAGGTCTTTTGTCTCCTTAGGTAGGTTTATTCCTAGGTATTTTATTCTTTTTGTTGCAATGGTAAATGGGAGTGTTTCCTTAATTTCTCTTTCACTTTTTTTTTTTTTTTTGCTGTATGCGGGCCTCTCACTGTTGTGGCCTCTCCCATTGCAGAGCATAGGCTCTGGATGCACAGGCCCAGCGGCCATGGCTTACGGGCCCAGCTGCTCCGCGGCATGTGGGATCTTCCCGGACCGGGGCACGAACCCACGTCCTCTGCATCAGCAGGCGGACTCTCAACCACTGCGCCACCAGGGAAGCCCCTCTCTTTCACATTTTTCATCATTAGTGTATAGGAATGCAAGAGATTTCTGTGCATTAATTTTGTATCCTGCTACTTTACCAAATTCATTGATTAGCTCTAGTAGTTTTCTGGTAGCATCTTTAGGCTTCTCTATGTGTAGTGTCATGTCATCTGCAAACAGTGACAGTTATACTTCTTTTCCGATTTGGATTCCTATTATTTCTTTTTCTTCTCTGATTGCTGTGGCTAAAACTTCCAAAACTGTGTTGAATAATGGTGGTGAAACTGGGCAACTTTGTCTTGTTCCTGATCTTAGAGGAAATGGGTTCATTTTTTCACCATTGAGAATGATGTTGCCTGTGGGTTTGTCATATATGGCCTTTATTATGCTGAGGTAGTTTCCCTCTATGCCTACTTTCTGGAGAGTTTTTATCATAAGTGGTGTTGAATTCTGTCGAAAGCTTTTTCCGCATCTGTTGAGATGATCATATGGTTTTTATCCTTGAATTTGTTAATATGGTATATCACGATTGATTTGCATATATTGAAGAATCCTTGCATTGCTAGGATATAAACCCCACTTGATCATGATGTATGATCCTTTTAATGTGCTGTTGGATTCTGTGTGCTAGTATTTTGTTGAGAATTTTTGCATCTATGTTCATCAGTGATATTGGCCTATAGTTTTCTTTTTTTGTGACATCTTTGTCTCGTTTTGGTATCAGGGTGATGGTGGCCTCGTAGAATGAGCTTGAGAGTGTTCCTCCCTCTGCAATATTTTGGAAGAGTGTGAGAAGGATAGGTGTTAGCTCTTCTCTAAATGTTTGGTAGAATTTGCCTGTGAAGCCATCTGTTCCTGAGCTTTTGTTTGTTGGAAGATCTTTAATCACAGTTTCAATTTCAGTGCTTGTGATTGGTCTCTTTATATTTTCTATTTCTTCCTGGTTCAGTCTTGGAAGGTTGTGCTTCTCTAAGAATTTGTCCATTTCTTGCAGGTTGTCCATTTTATTGACATATAGTTGTTTGTAGTAATCTCTCATGATCCTTCGTATTTCTGCGGTGTCTGTTGTTACTTGTCGTTTTTCATTTCTAATTCTGTTCATTTGAGTCTTTTCCCTTTTTTTCTTGATGAGTTGGGGTAATGGTTTATCAATTTTGTTTATCTAAAAGAACCAGCTTTTAGTTTTATTGATCTTTGCTACTGTGTCCTTCATTTCTTTTTCATTTACTTCTGATTTGATTTTTATGATTTCCTTCCTTCTGCTAACTTTGGGTTTTGTTTTTTTTTTCTTCTTTCTCTAATTGCTTTAGTTGTAAGGTTAGGTTGTTTATTTGAGATGTTTCTTGTTTCTTGAGGTAGGATTTTATTGCTATAAACTTCCCTCTTAGAACTGCTCTTCCTGCATCCCATAGGTTTTGGGTCGTCGTGTTTTCATTGTCATTTGTTTCTATGTACTTTTTGATTTCCTCTTTGATTTCTTCTGTGATCTCTTGGTTATTTAGTAGTGTATTCTTTAGCCTCCATGTGATTGTATTTTTTTACAGTTCTTTTCCTGTAATTGACATCTAGTCTCATAGCATTGTGATCAGAAAAGATACTTGATATGATTTCAATTTTCTTAAATTTACCAAGGCTTGATTTGTGACCCAAGATATGATCTATCCTGGAGAATGTTCCATGAGCACTTGAGAAGAAAGTGTATTCTGTTGTTTTTGGATGAAATGTCCTATAAATATCAATTAAGTCCATCTTGTTTAATGTGTCATTTAAAGCTTGTGTTTCCTTATTCATTTTCATTTTGGATGATCTGTCCATTGGTGCAAGTAGGGTGTGAAATCCCCTACTATGATTGTGTTACTGTCGATTTCCCCTTTTATGGCTGTTGGCATTTGCCTTATGTAGTGAGGTGCTTCTATGTTGGGTGCATAAATATTTACATTGTCATATCTTCTTGGATTGAGCCCTTGATCATTATGTAGTGTCCTTCTTTGTCTGTTGTGACAAAGTCTTTATTTTGAAGTCTATTTTGTCTGATATGAGAATTGCTACTGCAGGTTTCTTTTGATTTCCATTTGCATGGAATATCTTTTTCCATCCCCTCACTTTCAGTCTGTATGTGTCCCTAGGTCTGAAGTAGGTCTCTTGTAGACAGCATATATATGGGTCTTGTTTTTGTATACATTCAGCCAGTCTCTGTCTTTTGGTGGGAGCATTTCATCCATTTACATTTAAGGTAATTATTGATATATATGTTCCTATTACCATTTTCTTAACTGTTATGGGTTTGTTTTTGTAGGTCTTTTCCTTTTCTTGTGTTTCCCCCCTGGAGAAGTTCCTTTAGCATTTGTTGTAAAGCTGGTTTGGTGGTGCTGAATTCTGTTAGCTTTTCCTTGTCTGTAAAGGTTTTAACTTCTCCATCGAATCTGAATGAGATCCTTGCTGGGTAGAGTAATCTTGGTTGTAGGTTTTTCCCTTTCATCACTTTATATATGTCCTGCCACACCCTTCTGGCTTGCAGAGTTTCTAATGAAAGATCAGCTGTTAACCTTATGGGGATTCCCTTGTATGCTATCTGTTGTTTTTCCCTTTTGCTTTTAATACTTTGTATTTAACTTTTGATAGTTTGATTAATATATGTCTTAGAGCATTTCTCCTTGGATTTATCCTGTATTGGACTCTCTGCACTTCCTGGACTTGATTAACTATTTCCTTTCCCATATTAGGGATGTTTTCAACTATAAACTCTGCAAATATTTTCTCAGTCTTTTTTTTTTCTTTCTCTTCTTCTTCTGGGAGCCCTATAATTCGAATGGTGGTGCGTTTAATGTTGTCCCAGAGGTCTCTAAGACTGTCCTCAATTCTTTTCATTCTTTTTTCTTTATTCTGCTCTGCAGTAGTTATTTCAACTATTTTATCTTCCAGGTCTCTTATCTGTTCTTCTGCCTCAGTTATTCTGCTATTGATTCCTTCTGAAGAATTTTTCATTTCATTTATTCTGTTGTTCATCATTGTTTGTTTGCTTTTTAGTCCTTCTAGGTCCTTGTTAAATGTTTCTTGTATTTTCTCCATTCTATTTCCAAGATTTTGGATCGTCTTTACTATCATTACTCTGAATTCTTTTTTAGGTAGACTGCCTATTTCCTCTTCATTTGTTTGGTCTGGTGGGTTTTTACCTTGCTCCTTCATCTGCTGTGTATTTCTCTGTCTCCTCATTTTGCTTAACTTACTGTGTTTGGGGTCTTCTTTTCGCAGGTTGCAGCTTCGTAGTTCCCGCTGTTTTTGGTGTCTGCCCCCAGTGGGTAAGGTTGGTTCAGTGGGTTGTGTAGGCTTCCTTGTGGAGGGACTGGTGCCTGTGTTCTGGTGGATGAGGCTGGATCTGGTCTTTGTGGTGGGCAGGACCACATCCGGTGGTGTGTTTTGGGGTGTCTGTGAACTTATGATTTTAGGCAGCCTCTCTGCTAATGGATGGGGTTGTGTTCCTGTCTTGCTAGTTGTTTGGCATAGGGTGTCCTGCACTGGAGCTTGCTGGTCGTTGAGTGGAGCTGGGTCTTAGGGTTGAAACGGAGATCTCTGGGAGAACTCTTGCCAATTGATATTACGTGGGGCCGGGAGATCTCTGGTGGTCCAATGTCCTGAACTAGGCTCTCCCACCTCAGAGACTCAGGCCCAACACCTGGCCAGAGCACCAAGACCCTGTCAGCCACACAGCTTGCTCAGAAGAAAATGGTGGAAGGAAGGGGCAGAGCTGGGGCTGTGCATTCCTCTGTCAAATCACTAAGCTGAATTCAGAGCACCACCCTAGCAGCTCATTTTTCAAGATGTGGAATAAATGTCTTCTCCTCTAGAATTTCCAGCAAATAACCTCACTGTGCATATCAGTGCCTCTGTTATGGTGTCACGTTACAGTGTTGACTGAATCTCTGGGTGTGGTTCTTGTGTGCACACCTGTCTTCCCCGCCAGACTAGAACCCACAGAGAGCAGCTCCCTCTTTCCTCTGGGACCACATTTCATTGTCTCATAATCAGGAGTCTTTCCCATCACCTACCCCACTGCCTGACACTGAACAGACATTTCATTCCATGTTTATTAAATAATTACCTAGGCTCAAGGGGAGAGACTTTATTCTTTGCCTTCTCAGGCTTTAACTTTTGAGGTCCTTGTGCATCTGCTTACCTGGGATTAGGACACATAATATTCGACCCCTCTGGAGGACACAGTGAATTAGAGTCTACTAAGGGCTTTACCTCAAGCTGAGGTTTGGATCCTTGTGCTGAATCTGGGAAGTCTTGCTAACTTGGTACCTGCAGGATAAGTGTTCTTGCTTTTTGCTTACAATCTGGGAGGAAAGATGCACACAGTATAACGTTTAGATTGCTGTCCAGTTAAATGTCTTAACGTTATATGAAAATGTAATTTGAATCCTTTGTCTTGCCACCATCATGCCATTAAAAAAAATAAATAAACAGAAACCATGAAAAAATTTTGTTGCTATGTTCAGGGTTCTGTCATTACAACCCAGTCATCGGTGTACTTTTAAAGATACTTTACAGGCCATGGTAAATTGAAAGTTTAAATTTCTTCGTGCAATTTGTTTTTTAAAATAGGAAGGAATTTAATGGGCTCAGTAAAAGCAATTCTAACCCATCACATTTATCTCAGTGTGAAATGTCTTTCCATGAGAATATTGCCATATAATGGTAATTACGGAGAATATATTTTCAAATATTAAGAATAAGCAAAAATTTTAAAGTCAGAAAATTTAAAGTAACTTCTAATTAAGAATCTTAAATTAGACTCTTAAATTAAAATTTTAAAATTAATTTTTAATTTATATTAAAACAATTAAATTTGTATTAAAATTAAATTATTTTATTTTATTAAATATTTATTTTATTAAATTAAAATTTTATTTTCTATTAAAATAATTAAAATTTTAAAATTAAAATTTTAAATTAAATGAATATTTTTAAATATTCATTTCTAAACCAATTGGTAGAAAGAAATATATTGAACAGATATTGCCTTTCTAACCCACTTTTTAAAAATCTAAGATATGATAGAGAACTTTATATTCAGCATATTTACTCATCTTTGGATATAAACAGGAAGAAATCTATCAATTAAAAATACTTATTATATAATTTCATCCAGTCATGGTAGGAGATTCTTATGCATGCATATGGAAAGGAAATTCATAGTCAAAAAAAAAACAGTTCTGTAGTTACTTCTATTCTCTGGGTTTGAATAATATTTTATGTTTACATAAAGGGCAATGCTTACATCTATTTGTAACTTATTCACTGTTATTCTTAAATTCCAAATTTTACAATTGCCTAGTAGTCAGCAGGGAATATTAAGTTGGAATGTATTTAAAACTGCAAAATATTGTAACATAAAATTCTTAACATTGAGGTGTTATATGAATATTTGTAATATATTTAGACATCTCTTATAACAATAATCACAGTGAATCTGGCATCATTGAATTTAAAATATTTCTAGATTAGAATACATTGTATAATATTTGTCCAGAGATTCAGTAAATAACCTTTAATCCAGATATTAAATATCTGTCTTAATTTTACATTTACAAAAATTTGTGTTTGCATCTATGGGCTGAATTTCTGTTTTATCTAAGTCTATGAGCAAATTCTGACTTTTCCTTTTTTCCCCCCCCCACTTTGTGAGGAGAAAAAAATGACATCAATGTCAAAATCCTCTGAAACAGAAATATCCAGAGAGCTGGCAAACTCGACAGTCATGGGACCAAGTTCAATCAATTATCTGAGGAGAATTGCTAACTATGTGTAATTATTTTAATACGTATCATTAGGCCATATTTTTGTAGTGTGCAATTCCTCTTTTACATTGTTTCCTTGTTTCCAGCCCAAGGACATATTTCAGTGTTATAATTTGTTCCTCTTAATGTGACGATTATTTGTGTTTTAGGAGTGATTTGTAGATTTTTTTGACAAGGGACAGGGGGCTCGTCATATTATAAATAAATTACAGAAAATTGGAACCAAACTACTGTTACTCATTGTTATGCTGACAGTTTAGAGGATTCACAGCTCATGAGCTTTGCTAACAAATTTTCAGTACCTTCTCTCTCTTTTAAAATTTTCTGTTTCTTCATCATTGTTGACGGCGTTTTCTCTTCTAAATGGCTTGCCTTGAGTATCCATTACCACTGACCTGACCTGCCTGCATCTAAAGAATAGCAAAACTTTGAGGGGCTCCATCTTCTGGCCTAAAACCATCCTCCAAGGTCTGAGCAAACCAGAACAAAGAGGTTCTACAGCTGTTGGGCAGGCTAACTTATTTGATCCATATAGAGGTCTCTTGACGTCAACATTTTTCAGGTGGGGAAATGGGGACTGGAACCAATAATAACCTGCCCAAGGAGTCCCAGCTAGGGACCTGCCAGGGGGCCAGCCAGGATCTGAATCCTGGTTTCTCATCCCCACATCTTTACACCTTGCCTCTACCATGTTGGGAGAGACACTGCATTAGTAGTGAGTAGAGAGATGTTAGCCTGAAGTTACGATTTTGTTTTGATCAGATGGTAAGAATGGGAAGTTCAGGATCCATGACACCCCACAGTGGCCCCAAGACGTTACACACCAAAGTGGGCCATCTTCGTGGGTTAGATGTTGGAGGTACCTCTTGGCATCTGGGGAAGACAATACTTCTTCCATGTGTGTCTAATATAATGCAGAGACCTTCCCCCCCCCCCCCACTTTATGTTTTATTTCCTGTCTCTCATATGAATCATGGAACACAGTTCTGATCCTTGGGAACAGTGTCAGCTTAAGCCTGTCGCCCCAACAGAAGGCTCATTGTAAAGGATGAGTATTATGTCTCTTTCATAAGAATTAAAGATCTAATCTGTCCAGGGTTCCATCAATGCTGATCAGGGAGAGGGGTTTCTTCAAAAATGGAAGACACATGATCACCTTTTATGGTCGAGATATCCTAATTATACAGTGGGGATTCATTTCGGTTACAGGATTTTTATTGGAAACGATTTAATTTCCAGTACCTGTCATTTGAAGTGTACAAGGAAGAGGCACATATAAGAATTACTGAAGCACAAAGCCAGGGCCTCTGTCATTTGCATACAACCATATAATATAATTTTTATCTTCTTTTCACATAGGAAGGCAGTGAAATTGCAGATATCATCCACAGACTGCTGCCTAGCATATTCGTCATAGCAAAACTGTTAATAAGAAGAGGAATGCGGGAAATACAATTTTAGGAACTAGCTATATTTATCCACACAAGGAGAACTTTCTCAGATGCTAACCAGAGCAAAGGAAGGAGAGACTGTGTGTTTCCCTCCTGCTCTCCCCACGTTCAAAATTAAACCGAGTGCATAATTTCCCGAAGCAACTTGGTCATTTTCATTACGAAGGTTAAACAAAAAGCAGACCAGTGAGAAAGAAGAAAAGAAACCATAAGCAAATAAGCAGGAGTTGAGATCTCTAAGCTGTGTTACCAATGCATGCTGCTGGTTGATCTTCGGTCTATTAAAGCAATCTGTGAAGCTATTACGTTTGGTCTGTGCAGCGGAGGGGTATCACCAAGCCAAACAGCGATGCTCCCACGCTAAGCACTTACTCTCGCACCCGCTCACATCCTGAGAGATGCTGTTTGTCACCATTCAAATGAGACTTCCAGAAGACACCTTGTCTTCAGAAAATATCACCTTGTCAATAAATCTGCATTTCATCTGAGGCAGAATTATTCTAGGAAGTGCCTTTCATAATGGCATACTTATGGCACTGCCTTTACAACTGTTTGATTCACAGAGCTTTGCCTTCAAGGCGTCTTCTCCATCCCTCCACACGTCCCACAGGCTCACAGTAACCTCCCAAAGCCACCGCCAGCAGGGCCAGGAGAAGATGGGTGAGATCCCCATGATCTTACAAAAGCGAGTGATGAGGCGATTTTCCCTCCTGGAGAGGACCCAGGGTCCTGCCCATGGAGGAGGCCCTCGATAATCGTTAAACGAAGGAGTGCAGGACTGAAAGGGAGGGAGGATGGCAGGACAGCAAAACACCAGGCTGGTGATGAGAGGGCTCCAGGCTTCACAGAGTAGGAGGGAGACAGGTAAAGACAGGATAGCGAGCATGTGATGGGGCTTCTGCTGGAGCTCCTGCCGGCAGTTTTTACTGTCCTGGCCCTCAATTCAAGAAGTACCGATTAGGGGCTTCCCTGGCAGTCCAGTGGGTAAGACTCCCAGCTGCCACTGCAGGGGGCATGGGTTCGATTCCTGGTCAGGGAACTAAGATCCCACATGCCGTGTGGCCAACAAATTTTAAAAGACAGACAGACAGAAAGAAAGAAAGAAAGAAAAGAAAGGAAGGAAGACAGAAAGGAAGGAAGGAAGGAAGGAAGGAAGGAAGGAAGGAAGGAAAGAAAAAAGAAAGAAAGAGAAAGAAAGAAAGAAAGAAAAAGGAAGGAAAGAAGGAAGAAGGAAAGAAAGAAAAAGAAAGAAAGAAAGAAAAAGGAAGGAAAGAAGAAGGAAAGAAGGAAAGAAAGAAAGAAAAAGAAAGAAAGAAAGAAAGAAAGAAAGAAAGAAAGAAAAGAAAAAAAAAGGAAGGAGGGAAGGATGGAAGGAAGGAAGGAAGACTGATTAAACAGGTGGTCATTAGAACTAATTATTTCTTCAACGGACTCTGATACAAGCTTCAACAAATCCTATAAATGAGGGCTTTCAGGGACATATAAGGATTAGGAGCATGACCACGAGAAGGAGGCAATACGTTATTGCTATAGGTCAAGGGGATCTGGTGCCTTTCTGATGAATTCATTTTTACCCACTGAAGGCCTCAAAGCTCTCCTGAAGTTACTACGTTGCCTGCGATAAGGTCACCTCTGATATAAACACGTTGAACCGGTGGCGTCTACGTATCCATAAAGCTCTATCACACAGGACCGCCCCCTATCATCACATCCTCTGTACCAGCAGGCGCAGTAATCCCCACCCAGCCTCCCCACGCCGAAGGCTTCAATGGACGTCCCCTGTGAACAGGGATTTGGGGAAAGTGATCTGGGGAGTGCCCGGTGTCAAAAAATTCATATCGCCGCTTTGATCACAAGCAGCGTGGGACCGAAAGTTTTTGAACAACCAACCATTTGAGGGTGTGTAACATGGTTGTGAAAATATCCAAGGCATAATTAGATAAATAACAGATCTAGTGTCTATTTTTACTTTGCCTTGATGAGAAGCTTTGCAGGAGAGACTGCTGGTAGTTAATTCTCCTTAACAACAATCTGTGTAATCACAAACCCCAATTAGCCGTGCCTGTTCTGTGCTATACAAACTATTTCCTTAGCGCTTCACATCACTACTTTGTAATTAGCTTTCATCTACCCGAGCTTTGACTAAAAAAATATAAAAGAGTGTAAGTGATTGTACTGCCACTCAGTATTCTGAGAAATAATCACCCGCGATTTCAATCAGATTAATTTTATCACCCGTATTAAGGAAAATTACCTCGCTCTTCACTCTCTACAGCTGAGGGCTATTTCATTTCCTGAGATGTTCATAAAAGCATAATATAAAGCAATCTGTAATTGTAAATATCCTTCCCTAATAACTTTGAGATATTTCCTTAATACATCTTTACATTTGGAGTTTCCGTTCCATAAAATACAGTAACAAGTGCTCTATTATGTTTTAAGTGTGTGCTGTTAAGCTGGACAACTCGGCGCTGTCCTTCCTGTTTTTACATTGGGTTATATTTAACTTGCAGATAATGGGAACAAGGTTTAGAAGTGATGGAGCGGAATAATGGCGTTACAGCAATAATATATCTTGCCTTTGTGAGGAATAGAACTTTACAGCCCTATTTCAGGTCAGTCAACACCGATGCCATTTTTCACAGCCTGACAGCTTTCACCTTCACCCAAACTCCTAATGCGTTTGCAACACCCTTTCCAGCCAGGACACAGGCCTCTTGCTACTGGTACCCTTCCTTGTAGACCCCTTCGGAAAGTAACAAAAAAAAGGATGAGAAAAGAAAAGGAAGGGAAAAAAAGGACTGTCCTAGCTGGTGGCGGATTCTTGGGGCATCCAGAGATCCCACACATGGCAATGCAAAGGGTTGAGACCTTCTACTGAGAGTGAGTGATCACAGGGAAGCTTTCAATCCCAGATGTGTGGAGAGCTGGAACTTTCCCACTGGACTGAGTGCATTACGGTGCTTACCTTCATCAGCTGCAGGGCAGGACTGTTGTTCTGATTAGGTGGCGGGTGGCTGTCTAAGCCGTGCTGAACACTACACTGCAGCTCTCCGACTCCCTGACAAGACGATTTATTAGGTGAGTCATTCCATCAGAGTTGTACCTGGAAGATGGATTTTAGAAGTATTCAGGATTCTGAGCTCAAAAACAAGTCAAATCCCCAAAGCTGGGAACCTTGGGGGGTCTACCTGAAACCTTGCTGATCATATTAAAATATAATTTGTATCCTGAGCCACCAATCCATAGTTTCATGCATAAGAAGTCTACCAGCATCTAAGATGCGGCATACCTAGCCAACACGCACAACTGTATACATCTGTCCTGGTGGGCACAGGTCATTTAAATTTGATAAAGACCACGGGGGGCAGGCTGGTGTGGAAGGGACGTTCCATCGCTGTGTGCAGTGGACCCTGAATTGCTCTCATACAGGCAGGCCCCATAGGGAAATGAAGTGTGCAGATCGCTTTCATCTGCTCCCCGCCAGCAAACACAGTGGCTTTTGCCAGCTCAACTCAGAAGTGTTCTTCCTTGCTTAATATTCTTCCTGCCTCTCTGTCTCCTGGCAGGTTTGCAAAGGTTTTTTTTTTTTGTTGTTTTGTTTTCCTGCAAAATAAGGTAATGTGGACCAAAACGTTGGGATTCGAAATGGGAAGGGGAAGAAAAGGAAGTGAAACCATTTGTTGTTTTCTTGGTTTTCTGATGCAAGTCAGGACGTGGCAGAGACACGCACTTGGGTGTGGAAGCATGTCCCACGAGAAAAGTCCACAGCACCCGTTTCCCATATTGACATTTTTTTGTAAACACTGTTCTGAGCCCGACGGCTGATGTAGGCAATGCTTTGACCCTGACTGCTGATGTAGGCAATACTGTGACCTGGGGCAACCTGTGACATCTCCATACCTCTGAGGACAGGCCTTCCAGGATGTGAGCAGTGAAACAAAACTGAGACCCTATAAACTAATCAGCTTCCCTCATTTTACTTCCCTTGCTGTCAAAAGAAAGGGTTTAACACATGTTCTTGCCTTGTATATTCTAATCCTTCCATCAAGACAGAAGACCTTTTAAAACATGAAGATGTCATCTGCTATTACAAAGAAGACTCAGGCTTGTGCATTTCACATGAAATCCAACCAGCGCCCTCCCAGACGCTGCTGTAGGGCTGCCCCTATGCAGCGTTCATTTGAAAACATCAATGGGTTACATCACGTTAGGGTATAGAATAAACATTTAACCCTGACACGGGAAGCTTTGCTTTATGATATCCAAAGAGGTAGCTTCTATTCTAACTTATTACCTATACCTCCCAACATTGAAAAGTTAATGGATTATTGCAGGTGGAGTAAGGGCCAACAAGTTAGGGACAAAGAAAGTGTGTGTGTATGTGGGGGAATAATACACATTGTACAAGTGGATGGTTCAAAAGAAAATGTCTGTTTTGAATACCTCTCATCAGGCATTAGTAACAAAAGTCATCTCCTGAAGGACATTGGATCTCTTGCTATTTTCCCTGAAGTTCTATGGTATAAGGAAAAGCCAGCAGGCACACAAACAGTGGTGACCGGGACCCATGTTCACACGAGTGAACCTGACGAGTGAGGGTCAGCGATGAACCAAGGAAACGTGCGCTGGGTCCCATGCATCCACCCACATAGTCCTGTTAGGTGGACTCGCTTAGGAAAAGCTCAACTGCTCTTTGTTTTTATGGAGGTCAAATTACTCAATTAATTAAAGATTTTTCTTTCACCATGTAGGAAAATTACCTTGGGAAAAAGCTTTAATTTAAATATCGAAATATTTCTTAACCTGTGAATTTCAAAAGCTTATAAAGGACAGTATGATTTGGAATCATCCCTTTTTTTGGCGGTGGCGGGGGGGGGCCTCGTGCCACACAGCTTGCGGGAACTTAGCTCCCCGATCAGAGATCGAACCCGAGCCCCCTGCTGTGGAAGTGTGGAGCCTTAACCACTGGACCCCCAGGGAATTCCCTAGAATCATCACTTTCAAATTGAGCTTCAGACAGTTATGACAGTTCATTTCAGAATGTATTCATTCCCTACACACTGATTTTTATTGAACATTTACTATATGAACACTTACTATATATTGAATGTTATGCTAAGAACTGGCTGTCAGAGGGAGGGTCTTTTTTTTAACACAGTCAATGGAAAGAATATTCAAAAACCTTTTCTTTGGTTTTTTTGTTTGTTTTTTCTTACTTGGTCACTGTTTACAAAAGTACCTAGCTTGAGGAAGAGAGGCCAAGACTGAAAACTATGAAATCCTTTTATAAGCGTCTCTTCATATTACCAGGAAATACTCCCTAGAGATAAGGGTGGGGAAACTCAAATAACCTAGCACACGTAAAATCTGCACTTCAGTTTACAGGCAAGAAACACCAACACAACTCGCTTCTGATTGGAGCATGTTGACAGGCAGGGAAAGCAGAACGATAGTGCGGAAACAATACGCGCTTAAGATGAAAAGGTAAAAAGTAACTAAAAGGAAGAGAAGGCAAGGAGGCCCCTGGGACCGCGTCTTCTCCAGGTTCAGTGGGCTGGTGCCCAGCAGTCCCATGGCCCTGCCTGACTGCTGACAGAAGGTGACTGAAGGCCCAGCCCGGATGGAGGGGAACACGATTCTGACCCCAGGAGCGATGGGAAAAGCACCAATCGTTCCCCAAACTTCAGTTGGCGAGGTCACAAATGACATGAGGCTCATGGTTTTAAAATGCCCTGCTTAGATTGTTCAGGGATATATTAGTATCCTCAGGCGGCTATAACTACTATCACAGACTGGGGAGCTTAAAGGACAGAAATGGATTTCCTCACAGTTCTGGAGGCTAGAAGTTCATGATCAAGTTGCCCGTGGGGCTGACGTCTGGTGAGAGCTCTCATCTTGGGTGGCAGGCAGCTACCTTTTTGTTGTCCTTCACATGGCCTTTTCCTCAGTGTACACACACACACACACACACACACACACACACACACACACACACACGTCTCATGTGTCTCTCATGGCGACACTCATCGCATTGGATCGGGGCCACCCTTGCCCTCTCATTTAACCCAAATTACTTCCTTAGAGGTCTCGTTTCCAAAAACAGTCCCCCTGGGGGTTAGCACTGCAACATATGAATTTTCTGGGGACACAGACATTCAGTCCACAATAAGGGAATTTTACTAAAATAAACGGCTCGAGTAAGATCACCACACAACGACTGTCCTAATTACCTTAGACGTCATCACACAATAGAGATGGAGGGGTGGAAAAGGGCCTTGGTGAAGAAGCTTAACTGCATCACGTGATTGAAGGGCCGTAGCTCTTCCTTGGACATCTGTGCCAAACGTCAGACAAGGAGGGGCACGCAGGGTCCACAGGCTCCCAGAGTTCCCACCCTGCTCCATCCCCTGCGGGAGAGAATGCTCAGAGGAGACCACTCCTGTCCCTCCTGCAACCAGAAGTAAATACAATGGTGCTATTTGTTCACTTTGCTTTGTTTTTTCAGAAGACTCCCTCTTTCCACAGGCTTCATTTAAACAAAACCACATGAAGTTTTGACTCTTTTTCAGGAAAGCCCTTGTGAGCTGCCCAAGCTCCGTGGGGTATTCTGCCCTTTCTAGTCCTTTGCCTGCTACAGCAACGAGCAGACGTGTAGTAGCACTTGTACATTTTTGTGGAATGAGTTTAAAAATAAAGATAACTTTACTCTGTGAACAAACACTTCAAATAAATCCATCTCCAGATATACCCAGCAAAACGTCTCTCTGCTGAATATTTTCCTGGTAGGATAACTCCTGGTAGTGTTTTGTTTTGTTTGGTTTTGCTCGTCTGTTTGTTTTGTTTTTAGCTATCTCTCTTTGTTTTGCCCCTTAGTGATTGCTCTAGCATCTAAAATATGCATCTTTATCTTAGAGTTTATTTACCTTAAAATAATACTATATCATGACATATAGCACAAGAATCTTACAAGGGTACACTTCTCTTTCCCACTTCCCAACTTCTGTACTATTTTTGTCACATATTTTTGCATATGTTAGAAACCCCACAATACGTTGTTATTAGTTTCCTAGCTGTAGACAATTATCTTTTAAATAACTGTAAAAATGAAAAAATACTATTTAACATTTACCCATATATTTAACATCTTTGACATTCTTCACTCTTTTGTGTAGATCCAAGTTTCCATCTGGTATTACTTATATTTGGCCCAGAGAACTTCCCTTCATGTTTCTTGTAGTGCAGGTCTGCTGATGACAAATTCTCTCAGCATTTGTTTTTCTTAAAGTGTCTTTATTTATTACCTTTATTTTCAAGGGTTTTTTTTTTTCCCCCCCACAGGATGTAGAATTCTACATTGACATTTTTTGTTCTTTCAGCATTTAAAAAATGTTTCATTGACTCTGGGCTTGCATAGTTTCTTAACAGAATTGGCACTAACTCTTTTCTTCACTCCCCTTAATATAATATGCATTTTTTTTCTATCAGATTTCAAAATTTTTGACTTTGTCACTGGTTTTCATGAATTTCATTACCAGGTACCTTACTGTTTATCCTACTTGAGATTTTTGAGTTTCTTGGATCAATGGGTTTATAAGTTTTATTATACTTGAAAATTTTAGGCCATTATTCTTGAATTATTTTGTAGCACCCTTCTCTCTTTTTCCTGCTAGGATTCAAAATACACATATGATAGGCCAGTTAGTATTGTCTTTCAGGTCGGTCCACTTTTTAGCCTTTTTACGCCTGTACTTTGTTTCACTGTTTCCTATTGTCTTGCCTTCAAATTTACTGATCTTTTCTTCTGCAATGTCTAATCTGCTGTTAATCCTATACAGTGAATTTCTCATTTCAGATATTGTGTTTTCAGTTCTATGGTTTCAATTTCTTCCTTTTTATTGTTTCCATTTCTATCTCCATTATGCTCATGATTTTCCTTTAAATTCTTGGATATATTTATAATAACATTTTATATCTCTTATCTGCTAATTGTATCATCTCTGTCATTTCTGTGTCTGTTTCTATTGACTGATTTTTCTCCAGGTATGGGCCACATTCTCCTTCTTCAAATGTCTAGTAATTTTTATTAGATGCTGCACATTGTGGTTGTTACATTGTTGAGTGCTTGATTTTGTGGCCTTTATGTAAAGTGTTGAGCTTTGTTCTGGCAGACAGTTATTAGCAGGTTATTTTTTTCCTTTGGAAGCTTGTTTTTAAGCTATATCAGGGTGGGCCTACAGTAGTCTTTATTGAGGGCAGTTTAGCCATACTAACAAGACCTCACTCTGCTGAGGTCTCTATTGAAGGCCCTGCAAAGGCAATAGAATTTCTTCACTCAGACCAGCTGGAATGTGATTGCCTCCCAGCTCTGCGTGAGCTCTGGAAGTATTCAGCTTACAACTCACTAGTCATTATTTTTTTGTCCTGATCATGGAGTTTTACTCTATGCATGTACAGTTTAGTACATAGAAAGTCTTGAGGAAACTCCTGTAAGGGTTCTCTCTTCTCTCTTCTTTCCTCTCTCTCTCCTTCCCTCTCCCTCTCTCTCCCTCTTCCCTCTCTCTCTCCTCAGTGGTACTCTGCTTTGAAAATTCCAGCCACATGAAACTACCTGTACTACAATCTCTGTCTTGTCAGCTCAGTAAGGCCACTCTTCTCTGCCTAAGTTCTTCCTCCTTACACTCCAGTTTTAAAGAACTCCAAGCAGCAAACTGGGGCGTCCATAGCACTCACTTTGTTTGTTTCCCTCTTCTTCAGTATCCTAGTCCTGCAGTGCCTGGTGTTCAATGTCTTTAAAAAAATCATTTCATGGATTTTGTCTAGTTTTCTAGGTATCTATGGCATGAGTGCAGGTTGATTACTTCAGCATGGCCAGAAGCAATCCTTCTTTGGCTTTTTAATTTTAAAACTACATAACTTATCTTCATCTTCCAATATAATGTTTTCTGACAAAAGTTCATATAGAAGTATTATTTTTATATTCCCCAAACTCAATACAACATACCAAGCAATTGCGTAACCAAGCAATATGCAGAAAAGCCTTGAATTACAGTCCATATGCAACTCACAGAATCATGGGTAGTTATGCTAAAATTCACACCAAGTGTCATCAGAAAGAATATGTGCTTTAAATGTTGGAGCTAAGAGTGGCCATGGAGCAGCAGTAAAAACAACTGTTGGCTAACAGCCTAGGTAATATATTATTAGTGATCTGGAAGTAGAGCTTACATTGTGCATCTTAACACAGTGGCTTGTTACAGCTATGTGGGACACTTAGAGTACTTGCATTGTATTCAGGACATTAGCTAGGGATTTTGTGTTCACATGGAAGGCCATAATTTTTCCCATTTATGGTAACGGAAAATGACCATCCACTGAGTGTTTTCAGGCAGATATCTGTTTTTCTGCATAGGATCCCTGACGTTGAGCATGAAATGACTGCATTTCCTAATGGAAAGGCTTCTCCCAAAAATATTCCAAAGCTTCCAGGTGAGCACATTCTCATCCTCAGCAAGGCTCAATTCCTGTCTAAACACCTAGAGAATAGTTTTTGAGGGTTCATTTGAATAAAATCCTAAGGAGATTATTTGAGACATGTCTGAATCCCGACATTTGAGTCCTGCTGAAAGATGAGTAAACCATTCAAGCAGGCTCATGCCGAGCTGACTCCAGTAAATAAAAGAAAAAAATTCAAGAGAGAACCTAAAACATTTTGACCTAAAGAACTGTTAATAGCATGAGAAGCTCTTATGATGAGTGCACGTGAAAAGTCCTTATCACAAAGGAGATGCCTAGTTATTAGACAGTTTAACGAAATTTCTGATGTACAGTATTAAAACAATAGAAAAATCCAGTACTGAGGATTGATGTCTCAAAATTCACAGAATGATTATTTTTGACCAAAACCCATTGATTTGAAAGGATTAAATAAGACTGAAATCTCTTCAAACAGAAGCACCCAATTTACTAATGATTTGTACCTATAGGCAAATCAAATTAATTGCACTATTTCTGGAAATGTTACAAGTAGAGAGGGAAATTTCACATTCATCAAACCCATTTAAATCCATTTGGAACCCTTTTTGAGAGGCATTAAAAAGATTTAGCTGTTTAAGGAGTGAGCAAGGCTATTTAGACAAAATTATTTGAAAGTATTAAAACATGCTTCTGGTTTCCCCTTAATTTAGTAGCACGATGTCCAGGACCTCTCTGATGCACTGAATCCATCGTAGGTTTGACATTGGCCTCGGTTGTTTTCTTTTAGCAAAGATTCTGGCATCATAAGAGCCCAGGCCACTTTCTCCTTCAAGAAATATATATTATTAAGTCTCTAATTAGAAAGGAATCAAGAAATAAGCTGTCAGCTGAAATTTATGATTCCTTATAAAATGCTAAGGGCCACAATGGTTCATTTTAAAACGCTGGCTGCCACACATTTCCTTTCCTTTGGCTGCAATCACTTAACAAAGAAAAAGCATTTCTGAGCCACAAATATTACATCTAAGAACTCACAGGAGTGATGTTCAAATGAAGTACTTTGTAGGACAGAATCTAATCATTCTGATGGGATTGGGGTTTAGTCTCGCTTACCTAGTCTCTGATTTATAGCCCTCCCTATACTCTTCTGGGGGAAAATGCAGCCATTTCCCCCCATTTTAGTGGCATTAATAGACATAAATGGGTAAGGCTAGGAGGGGCAAAGCGGCTGGGGAGAGAGGCCAGAGATGCCTTGTGTACAGAGCGGGTGAGTTTAGCAGCATCCCTGCCATTCCTGGTCATAGAAATCACGCGGTTATAGCCCCCGTCTCCCAGTGGACAAGTACAGTACCCCAGCTTCTCATTAGAGAACAACTGCATCCCTCCCTTTTCCACGTTAAACATGGGCTACACTTTGTGAAGGAAACACCCAAGGTCTTGGACCAGTGATTTGGCTCCAGCTTCAACTCTGTTTGCCACTTGGTAGAGCAGCCCCTGCTCCGTGGTGAGGGGACATGTGCCAGCTGTGGGCAGCGAGTCTGGACATGCTTGGTCACCACTCTTTCAGAAGGTCAGGCTCAAGATTTCGGGCGGAATTAGCTTTGCCAACTGCCTTATTCCCTCTGCTCCCAGAGACCCATACACTACAGTCTTCAACAGAAAGATTTCCTGTGAAGTTAAAATAAAGGAGACCAGCAACTTTTTTTAGACGTGTTTTGAAATGGACATAAATCTGAACTAGCCGTACAAACATGCCTAACGCCAGATTCAGAGCTGACCGTTTACTACTTTCTACTTTTTTAAACCTATCGTCCCATTTTCAATAATTTTAAATTTACTTTTTTTTTTTTTTTTTTTTTTTGCGGTACGCGGGCCTCTCACGGCTGTGGCCTCTCCCGTTGCGGAGCACAGGCTCCGGACGCGCAGGCTCAGCGGCCATGGCTCACGGGCCCAGCCGCTCCGCGGTATGTGGGATCCTCCCGGACCGGGGCACGAACCCGCATTCCCTGCATCGGCAGGCGGACTCTCAACCACTGCGCCACCAGGGAAGCCCTAACTTTACTTTTTAAAACGCCTTTATGCTTAGCACGACACGGCCCCATGTAGACTGCGGAATTTTTCAGGATGCTGGAATGTTAGGCAGAGTTCTCAAGCCTGACAGATCCTTTTCTCTCTCCATCATCCTAATTTTTAAAGTGTTAAAAGGTCCCCGCTGATCCCCTGGACTGCATTCTGACCCAGCTTCCTCTGTGCTTGTTGTTCTGGCAACCGAGCTGTCTTCTAGTAATAACTCCAACACCTCTGCAGGGCTTCAGGCTGTTACTAAGGTTTCCTTGTACCCAAGGTGCCTCATCTCCTGGAATTTGTTGATCTTCGAAAGCAGGGGATGCTTTCCCACTCTGGATAGGGTCAACATCATCTTGCTGGCAGAGTCAGCCACGGGTTAGCAAGCTGCCCTCGTTTCCAGCACCTTCTCAGCCATGAACAGCCCACATCATGCGCGACGAAGCATCTTCCCTCAACCCTACTTTAGGATCTTATACTTTTATTCTACTTCGAAGTTTCTTGTGCCCGGAGTCCCACTGCCTTCCCAACTCTATTCTTTCTCCACCAAAGCTTAATGGTCCAATATCACTTAGAAAGAATCCTGGACTTCCAGAGCAGATAAATAAATGAGATGTACTCTCACCTTGTTTCCCATTTTACAAATGAGAAAACTGAAGAGCGTGTTGACGAAGTGAGTTGTCCAAAGTCACAGCTGATCCCGGGAATTCTCACCTAGGGTGGTGCTTTCCCAGTGTCAAGGCTGGGTCTTGCCCAGTGATTGGGTCTTCATGCCTGTATGATAACCCAAGTGTTTAAGACGAAGAGCGTCAGGTTTCCATGTGCTCTAACTGAAGGAGGGATGAGTGGAGGAGTTACAGGCACCATGTCAGGCAGGGTCTCTCAGCTGCGCCCCCTTCTGGCTGCCAGCCATTTCCACTGGGACTTTTGCCGACTGCACAGAAAAGAAGAAACCCACCACCAACTCTGCTGTCACAGGGCTACCTCCTTTCGAAACAATTCTGTCCTGGATTATCTGTCTTCTACCCTCCAAAATTTTTCTTCCCCTCCCTTGACAAAGGGGACAACAATTGCAACAAGTATCTTATGAGGAGTTTGGAAGAGCTGGAAGACCAAGCCATCCAAGGATGCCTGGAAGAAAGGACTCACCAGGGGGACATGCTCGATCCCGATGTGGCCGCAGCTGCTGGAGCAGAGACTGTGGGGGTGGTGGCTGCAGCCCTGGAAGGCATCTGAGCGATGGCCCAAAATGATGGCCAGGCAAAGCATTTCCAATCATCCTCAGGTGGTTACCGTGCTGCAGCCCTGACGCACACAGGACTACCCTACATGCCACAGGCAAGGACCTCTCCATCACTGCGAGTGTTCAGTGGGGATGTGAGAGAGGAAATCCTGTCTCCATACCTGCTAGGGCTCTGGGGCTTCGTTGTGCATTTTTCACAGTCGTGATTTTGACTGTTGCTGTTGACTGTGAAGCGCCCACATTAGCAGCCAGCCCTCGACCACACAGCTGTGCCCACTTCAGATGTGTGTATTTTCTCACACCAGCCAAAGGGCTGTTGTTTTCCTGACCTTCTAGTTTGGCTTCCATTTTCAGCTTTTATTCTTTTTGCTTTGGACGTCAATGGCTGTCCTCTTTCGTAAGGATCAAATGAGCACTTTGTACGCAAAAACCTATCAGAATATACTATGTTATAATTTTTTTTTTTAATTTTGAGGGGAAGGGGGGAATAAAACAATGCACACATTGCCAGGAAAAATGATCCCTCTGAAAAGTAAATTTGCTTTTAAAATATAGATAATAAAATCACCAAGTTCCCATGCCAAACACCACCATCAACAAATTAAAAACCTTCCACCTTCACACCACAAATGGTAAAAGCCTTGATATCTAGGTGCAGGAAAAGCCATTGAAGACACAGACACCTCGATATGTAGGTGCGGGAAAAGCCACTGAAGACACAGACACCTGATTTGTAAATACAAATAGACATTTTCGTATCCACAGAAACTTATATGTGAGAAAGAAAATCACACGTGCAAACACATTGGCTGCTTCCGAAAACTTGGCCCCGAAAGTCGACTATATTTTGCCATTGGCAGATGTTGTTGTTGTTTTTATCATTGGAGACGTCGGTATTTTTACACACTTCAGAAAGGATCTCTGAAATCACGAATGCTTTTTAAAACAAACTTAAAGTAAGCATTTACATTCAGGGTCCAAAACAAGGTACCGGTAGGAGCCGGCCCTCTAACGAGATTTTTTTTTTTTTTTCTCCCCTAAACAAATGCAGAATGATGTGTGATGCACTTTCCATGCCAGGTCACCTTTAAGAACCCAGGGATGGCCATCGCCACTGAATTACCCGCCAGCCCTCACCAGAGATGTCTGCCGTGCAAAACCTGTGACAAAGGACTGAAATGACAGCACTCTGACTCACTCTTACATTGTGTTTGTTTAGGAAGGTCCTAGAAATTGTATTTCACCAACCACATTCGCTATCAACACACAATTATCTGGCTTAATCATGTGGAACAGTGGCAAATTCACCTGGGGCTTAAGAACTAATGACATTCTCGTCTGAGCTGCTTTAGTGAAATGGCCTAGCACCTGAAGCAGGAACAGCAAGATTGCTCAAGAAAATTTGGTTTTCTGTTTTCATTTCACAGCATAGGGCCTCTGCTCAAATCAACAAACACTCCTGATTAAAGAGCCGTGGTAGCTGGCTCCTCGGCACTCCCGCGTGTGGCTCGGAATGTACATCGAGCACCCCGGCCTTTACAGGGAAAGGACTGTCTGCGACTTGTTGGTGAGGCATTGTCTTTCTGACGGGGAAATAAGTAAATCAGTTGGCAGTGCATAATTTGGGTCTGATTATAGTTATTAGCGTGGGCAGCCCTTGTGTGGCTGGAAGCACCGCCAGCCCTGCAGCCCCAAAGTCACGCAAATACACTCAGGTGTATATTTTCATTTCCTCTTGCCATCTGGGGCGAGGGCATTAAGATTCTGCTTACTCCTGAAAACTCCAGCCCCTACCCTCGGCCTTAACCCCCAGTGTGCAAGGGGCTTTGTGGAGTCACTGCTGACTCTGCTGCTAAATCCCAAGGAGGGGAGAGGCCAATTTTCAAAAGCTGGCAGGGGCGAGAAATGGAGTGTTCAGACTTCCAAATGCTTCAGGAAAAGGGGGGCAGGCTCAGCGTTTCTTCTGGAGGGCTGCAGGGGGAACGGCCTTCACGCAACAGAGAGATGGCTGATTTGCCTTAGCAGGCAAAGGCAGACCAGGAGAGCCTACCGAATTCCTGTTTTCCCTCTTGGTGTGTGCTCCACACCAAATGGCCTTTTATTTCTAATTTTCTTTTATCCCTCTCATTAGCATGGGCTGCGGGGCTATCGGTGATGAGCAGAACGCTTTAACTTCAGCTAAAGTTTTTGGTGTTACTGCTAGCTCTGGTGCTGGGCTGCCTGCAGCTGAGCCCCAAAGCCTGCTGCTTAGAGAAATTCCGGAAGTCCTTAGGTTTGCCAGCTGTAAGCATAGCTTCACGGGCTCTCCCTCTGATTCTGTGTCCTCATCCTGTCTGCATCTCATCTCACGACTTCTAACTACCACTGACACCACGACTGCCCCTACCCATCGGATATGCAGAAATGCATAAACTGGGAAAAACAGTACTCAGAGCAGAAGCAAAAATAATAATGATAAACGCAAAGCAGTAAAGGATAAAAAAAGAGAGAGAGAGAAAGCAGTAAAGGCTAAAAATTCGCACAAGTCTGAAGATTTGTTGTCATACTGACTTTCAATACTACATTTTTTAAAAAATCAGGTGGCATTTTATAGGAAAGTCTTTTGATACTTGACAAACTAAAGGTCTTTTTGATTGCGCTCCAAAAGTAAACTGCCTCATAATAAAACGGCTAATGGCACAAATACCAGCTCCCCCAGGATCCTGAGGGGGTGAATTCATCACACTCTTTTTCACCAGCCAAGTTCAGGACATGTGGTTTCTCGGTGGACACGCCTGCCAATGTGACTGCTTTGATCGCTGTGAGACAAAGTGTAATCAACCTTCATTGTACAGTTCAAATAAAGTTCCTACACACTCATCACCAACAGTACACGGCTGCCGATCATTGGCCAGAAGCAGCAGTTCCCGGCATCCTCAGAAAGAGACACAATACAGCCCAAGATGACATGAGGTATGGGATATTTCTCATAAAAAGGAGGCACTTATTGATACATAGGAGGCAGTTTACATATGAGGAATCGGGGCTCAGACAGGAAATAGCACTAGTTCAAAATCAACTAGCTCTGAGAAGTATGGCTACAACCTGCATCAATTGCTTCTATGAAGCCTCGGAAATGGAAATGACTTAGAAAACTCTAAAACCACCTTCTTACAAAATAGTACATACCCAGAAGTCCCTTGCCTTGGTAAAGGGCTCAATGTTTTGCTGCTTTTGCATCCACTGCAGCTTTCGTCTCCCCCAGAACCTCTCCCTCCCTCATCCTTCTACCTGCCATCCACAATGCTGATGCGTCCACCATCCACTATGTGAAAGGGACCTGAAGCTGAACAAGACACAATTATGCCACGAAGGGGTCTACAGTGTGGGTGTTATAGGGCTAGAGAAAAATAAAACTAACGAGCTTTCAGCATCCACTATAATTATAGAAACATATGCAAGAGCTTAAGGAACATAAATGGAAATGACCATTCTATTAGCAGAAGAAAGTACAGCAACTTTTCACAACAAAAAATGATATTTACACAATAGCGCTGAGTTTTGTTTTAGTATCTCAGAGAGAAAGGTTGGGGACGTGGCCTTCCAGGTGGAGGAAACAGCCTCCATGCCCTGGTCCACTCTTCTGTTCCCTCGGGAATAATTAGTATTGCTCTAGGCACCGAAAACAGAGGACTGGGGAAATGATACCGTCTCTGCTCTTGTGAACTGGAGGCTACCGGGGGAGACATAAAATCACCAAATGCTCACATAGCCACAAACAGTGCCAAGTAGCATGAAGAAAATTAGGGACAGGAGCTTAGAGCAGTGCCAGGCCTCTCTGAGGAGGTGATGTGTAAGCCTAGACCTCAGGAATGAAACTGAGAGACAGTCGTGTGCGCGAGGCAGGGGGAAAAGCCCTGCTAAGGAAGGAAGACCCCTGCTAAGAGCTGTCACGTTTTTGTCTAGACGAGTTAAATCCTGACTGTTGCCAAAGGGTCTAGACCTCCTACCCCAAATGGACCAACCGTGTAAATAACCTGCTTGGTGGAATTCTGGTTTTACTTTTCTCTCACCACCACGTGCTGCCTGTGACTTTGTGTGAATCACTTCTCTTCCACGCATCCACTTCTAGACAGATGAGCACAACAAGAAAAAGCTCAAACCTGACAATAAGTTAATAACAGAAAATCAGTGATGAAGAAAGTTTATCTCCTGAAAGCAGTAGTTTTCTCTTGACATGACCAAACTATTCCGTTCCCTCCCCTGTAGTCCTGGGACAGAAACGATCTTCCTACTGTCTCAGAGTGAAACGCTTTCACCATCGCCCTCAGCAAGCTGGATTATAAATCCTATCTGACCATTCAAATCTACATGAAGTACTTGTCTAAAAAACAAAGTTTTCGTTGTTCCATAATCCACATGTTTGCAAAATTATCTCACAATTTTTAATTAAGGGAGGATGAAGTAAAAATACCCAGACTAATTCATTACTAAAAAGAACTCTATTTGGCTTCCCTGGTGGCGCAGTGGATGAGAGTCCGCCTGCTGATGCAGGGGACACGGGTTCGTGCCCCGGTCCGGGAGGATCCCACATGCCGCGGAGCAGCTGGGCCCATGAGCCATGGCCTCTCAGCCTGCGCGTCCGGAGCCTGTGCTCCGCAACGGGAGAGGCCACAACAGGGAGAGGCCTGCGTATCGAAAAAAAAAAAAAAAAAGAACTCTATTATTCTGTAACCTTAGAAGCATATTTTAAGTTGCAGAAGGAAAATAGCACTCAAGCTACAGGCTAAGGACAGTCAGGCAAATGGTCAGGATAATTCAGAAATGAAAACAAGGGGAATAGTCCATGTTTGCCAAGGTAGAAAAACTCAAGAGTAAGAATACACAGAAACATAGAGAACTGGACACTGCTCAGCTGCTGACCAACAGTACTATCAGGTAAAGTCCTCCTAAATTCCCTACTTTTTTGGCCTCAGATTCTCCATCAGCTGTAACTGAGATCTTTAAACAATTTTTTTTTTTTTTGCAGCACGTGGGCCTCTCACTGTTGTGGCCTCTCCCGTTGCGGAGCACAGGCTCCGGACGCGCAGGCTCAGCGGCCATGGCTCACGGGCCCAGCCGCTCCACGGCATGTGGGATCTTCCCGGACCAGGGCACGAACCCGTGTCCCCTGCTTCGGCAGGCAGACTCTCAACCACTGCGCCACCAGGGAAGCCCTAAATAAATATTTTTAAAAAATAAAAAATAAAAATTGAGATCTTCTTTAAATAAATAAATATCACCTAACTAAATACATGTAAGCTTATTATACTTTCATTACAAATGTGCCTCCTAGGTCGTTAAAGATGGTAACAAATTCTCCATCACTCTATGTGAGAACAAAGATAAAGGAAACTTTCATAAAACAAGAGAGAACACCGAAAATGCACAGTACCAGGAACAATCCCACCGTCAACTTAAAAACCCTTCCCCTCATGAATTACCTCTAAACAACCCAATATGTATTCCAGAACCATCCCTGACCCTTTACCAAAGAATCCCTTTGCTGCTTGTTGTAAAATGTTAACACGAGACTATCATAATGTTTCTCTCCAGGAAATTATAAGGGCACTTTGCTCATTAGAAAGAGCCAGGACACTTCACCAGTCCTGTTCCTGGAGATTCTGACTCACTAGATCAGGAGAGGATACCAAGAATCTGGAGGTTTAACACACACCACGAGCGATTCTTGCAGTTGCCATCCGGAAGTTTCGAGCAACACCACTGTGGCCTGAGCGGGCAACTGAGGAGCCTGAAGCAGGAGCCTGGCACCCTCCAATCTATGCTGAGACCAATCTACAAACGCCTCACCTGGGAGCTTTATACTTTGAGCTAGAGATTGGCTTCTGGAAATCGGCTAGGGCGCTGTTAAAAATTCCAATACTCAGGCCAGAGCTCCTCAGACTAATTACAAAAGAAGCTCTTGGGGGTGGGATCCAGACACGGCATCTTTAAAGCTCTCCAGGTGATTCCAGTGCGCAGCCAGTGCTGAGCAGACAGAATTCTGAGCAGTACTGTCCTGGCTCCTTACACAAACCAGATGACCACCTCTCTCTCTGACAGGCTTTGGGATCTAGTAATGAAAAGTCAAGGCTCATTAGATTAGCTTTCAGTGTCACTTGCTTTATTTTTCTTTGTAGAACTTATCACTATCTAACATTTTAATATACTTTAGTAGTATTTAAAACACACACACACACACACACACACACACACACACACAGAGTCTATCTCCCTTTCTAAAGTATATGTTTCATTAGACTGAAGAATTTTTCTGGAATAGTGTGCCTAGTATATGGTTGAAAACATTTCTGCGTTGTTATTGAATTGATACTACATATATACTATCAGTTGGCAGAGGATGGGGGGGATAAATATTATTATTAGCCGATGCAACCTTAACTAAGTAGATAGATATTCTGGATGAAAAGAAAGAAAAAATAACTGTGAATTAAGATGTTATTGGCAATGATAATGAAGAGAGATCTTAGATGCAGCAAGAGAAGTGGTCCAAAACATCAGTGCACTCCTAATAACATGGGCAGATTAGTAATGAATCCGCCCCCATGCCTTAAAGGGAAAAATTCTCGTAAATAGCCAACCATCATTAAATGTTTGCCTCACAAAGTCATTTAAATAATAATATTTAAGTGGCTCTAAACTCTTTATGTTCATAACCTCTTATATCTCTCTCTGTAAAGCTCAAATCAAACACAAACAAGATCACAAACCAATAGAAGTTCATTTAACAAAATTAATTTAATGTGCTACATGATGCTATCTTGCAAAAACAAAAATGCTAATTCTACATTTAATAGGAAAGAATTCTATTTTTTTTTTACCTTTAACTTGTCCATTTGTCTCCTTTTATTCTGAGCATAATGAAACATCACCTGATCAACTTTGTTGAAATGTTGTTATTTTCTTTTGAACAATAAATTTGTATTTTAAAGGTAATCCTTAACTTTAATGAGTATGTATATTGGATAGTGCACTTCAAAATACAATACTGGCAAAATATAAAATGCCAGTTTAATCAAGTTCATCAATGTGTGACAACCATGATACTGACAATAAATATAAGTTATCTGAAGAGACTGGCTCCCCCCCAGGCACACACACACTGTAAATACGGTGCTAAGACCAGGTTTGGGTGCAATAACAGGATTTGGGTTACCAAATGATAATAGGTAACATGTTTATATGTGTGTATTTTCAGATAAATAAATATGAAGAAAAAAAGATTGAAGTATTGTAAAAGGCCAATAGCAGTTACATCAGAGTAGTGAAATTACAGATCATTTTTAAATTTTTTGTTTGTTTTTGTTTTCAAATATATATGCATTTGTTGAATAATGAGAAGCTCTCTCTTTTACTAAATACCCATTAAGTGAAGGGTTTCAAAAAGTTACACGTAGTATGAGCTGATTTTATAAGGAAAATGATAGAAATGTATCCCAAAGTATTGCAAAATGTCTGTATGTATATGTACCTAAAACTGAAAGATAACTATCTCTGGGTGATGAGATTACAGATGATTTTTAAGGATTTGTCTCCTCTGTGCTTTTGTGTATGTGTCAGGCACCTCCCAACACAGCTGCCAATAATTCCCAGCACCCACCAGTGAGGCCTTTGTGCCACCTGCTTCCTTTAGGGTGAGTGAGACTGACTGACTTGCTCCTAACAACGAGAACTGAGCAGATGTTCACTTCCAAGACTAGGTTTAGAAAGACTGCTGCTTCCATCCTGAGCGCTCTGTTGCTCTTTCTCTGGCTGCTGGTCCCGAGGAAGCTGGAGCCATATTGTGAGGCAGCCGTGTGATAGGTCACTAAGCGCCCCTGGGTGAGCTTAGAGACAGATCCACACCTACACCCTTCCCACTCCTGGTGGAGCCTTCAGATAAGACCACAGCCCCGGCTTGACTGCAACCTCACAGGAGACCTTGAGGCAGACACTCTCCACTCAGCCACCAATTCCTGACCCACAGAAACAGTCAGATAATAAGTGTTACTGTTTAAGCCACTAAATGTTGGGGTAATGTATTATGCAGCCAATAGATAACCAATGAAATGCAGGGTTTTTTTCCCATTAAAAAAATAAACATGTTTACTTTGTAATCAGAAGGAGAATTTTGGCCAATTGATTTTCTCCCTCCTTGTGTTTTTCCTTTTTTTCTCCCTTTCTCTTTCCCAGAATTCTATACCTAAGTAGGATTACTCAAAACACTGGGAACCTAATCTCAGTGGCCTTTGCTAACACTATATTCAAACTCCCTGTCCTGTTGTTCTGATTTTGATCGCACCCACGTTTTTCATTTCCCAATGTACACTTATTAAAACTGCACAAAGTACACTTTTTAACTAGACAGACTATGTAATGAAGTGACCCTAACCTACCTCCTGGAAACCCTGTTCTTGGGCTGGCATTGCTCTAACAATAAGCCTAATCCACCCCTTGAAGCCATCTTTGGATGAATAAGTAGAAGAATCTGGCTCTGTGCTTTTTGCGTTGGGATTCCTCATCATAAAGATGAAGCAGACACTTCTCAACAAGTAACGCAATTAATGGACTAAACACCAAATAAATACATCTGTTCCCTGATCTAGTCAGAGACATAAAAATTGGAGGCTTAACATGAAGAGGAGATGCTGGAAAGCAAGAGGGGACCCATGTGATTTGACATCTAAATGGAGGTATGCAAGCACGTCCCATCATGAACAGCACCTAGCGCCGCTTCCCGCACAGCAGCTACTGATCCCAGGTTCTAGATGACATGTCTGAATCAGGAATAATTTGGTAACTTTCACAGCTACAGAGCGGAACATATTTATGTTGCAGCAGCTGAATGTGTCTTCATGTCACATTCCAAGAATCACATCACAGGATGGAAGAGAAAACATTTGAATGAGATGTGGACAAGCCCCAGACATCCTGCTTCAGAAGCCAGATCGCTTGTTGATAGAAAACACTCTCCCTGTTCGTCAGGGTTGAGCACCGATGGTGAGCTTAATTAAAATCAATGGAGAAAAAAACTGAATACTGAGGAGCACTATTTGGGGCTCATGAAATGTAAATGGGTCAAAATATGAAATATCCAAATAACCTTGGGTCCTGGGCTTTGTTGAGCGACCACCTTGCTGATCCCTGAGAGCCACGTCTCTTCTTTTCCTACCTCTGCCATGGCTGATGGAGAGCAGCTAGAGCCTCCGGTTTTGGAGCAGAAGTCTCTGCACTGCTTCTTTTTGCCTACATTGTCCCCACCTTCCTTTCACCTTTTGTTCTGTTTCTCTGCGAGCAGTCTTGTCACTGTCTCTGTTGCTCTTTTATTGACATCTACAGAGCAGAAAGAATGCCAGCAGGCTGCAGAAAAAGCTTGTGTTTTCAAGTGGCCCAGAACTAAACACTGATTCCAAACAAGAGGAAGGTGTACATTTCTTCCTTCCACCTCATTTGGGCAGAAGAGTTCCATTTTCTGCACCTGTGATTAGAAGTTACAAATAGGTCAGCGGAAGGAAGGACAAGGCACTTGATTCACTGTAACTGATATCCTTTGTTTTTAAGGGATTCATGTAATAGCAAATGTGCAATTTGAAAAAATGGCCAAACTCCTCAGCCCTCCCACTAAAAATGCCCTTTGTCACGTGGCTTGGAGTTCTCATGAAGGCAGAGTGTATTCCTCCAACCCTCCTATTTGAGTTGGGCCAATAAAAGAGAGTGGGCGTGTCAGTCCCTAGTCAAGGCCTCAGGAGCCTTCTGGCTTGGGCTTTCTTACTCTGACAATGCTGCCATCAACAGGAGACACACCCAGGCTGGCCAGCTGGGGGATGAGGGATACTTGGAGCAGAGCCAAACTGTCCCGTCTGTCCACGTGGAGGCCATCTCAGCTCACACAGCAGCCAACTCCCAGACACGTGATCAGGCCCAGCCCCAATCAGCAGAGCCCCCAGCTGAGCCCACACATATAAGCAATAAATGCTCTTTGCTGTGTGCACTGAAGGTTTTGTGGTTCTGTTACACAGCATTATAATGACAATAGATAACTGATACAGGAGAGTCTCAGTACCTACTCTCACTAGAAGGCCCACTGTAGAGACTGATTTGGAAAGTAAACTGGCATGTAAGCCTTGCTAGGATGTGTGTGTGTGTGTGAAACAGAGAGAAAGGACACAGTTGACGTTTCTCTACACGAATAACTATAAGCTGTGTTTAGTTCTTTAATCTCAAGATAACACACAGTAATGCGCCCACAGAACACTTATTCATTCATTCATTCACTAACTTAATAATTATCTATCAAATAGCTACCGCATACAAGATATCAGGGATGTAAAGGCAATAGGCTGTGGTCACTGCTCCTGAAGAGCTTTCTGTCTACCTGATGACATATTGGAAAATATAATATAATGAAATGAGAGCTTTGCCTTCTCTTTTTTGTAAATTATAAACATGAACGAATGTTGCACTTTAACTCATAGTTATTCGCTTTCATAAATACTATCTTCTAATTTTCTATGAAAAACAAAATAGTCCAAATGAAAGAAAAGTCAATTTGTTTATTCCTCAGTTTGTAATGTCACACCTCTAGGTAAGACTCCCTTTAAAATATGAAACTCTTGACATTGGCAGTATGGAAAAATAAAGTACATGTCGCTCAGTGGGGGCCAGGGACCTATATTATGTCCTACTGTTGGTTACAGAATTTTCAATATTTCCTTATCCTTTTTCACTCATATGAACTGCAGCTTATAGCAGTGGTAATCATTTCCTGTGTTTGAAAAAGAGATGAAAGCATTCATGGATGAAAGTAAGTTGGATTTAATCTCCTTCTCTCCCATCCAGTGCACTGTACTGATCATTTTCCAAAAAAACAAGACTTAAGCTCATTTTTGTCATGACAAAACTAGTTTCATAATAATCAGATGGCAATTCCTAGTGTACACAATTCTAATATAATTACCAGGAGGAAATGTAGAGGGAGTTGCAGGTCTGAGATAAAGAAAAGCCTGTGAATTTTGTATTAATGTCTCAGACTCTCTTATTTGTGCAAGTAATCAATCTTTCGGGGAGTAGAATAGTAATTCTTTGTGAAAAAAATGACAAGAGTCAGACGAAGAAAGAAGATAATCTGAGTTCTATTCGGTACACAGCGGGTCAGCTGTGATTGACAAAGCTCATCACAAAACTATAGCTCACGGAGTAATCCCAGTAGCAGAGTCTCATTTGCAGCCCAAGCCGTGTTAATGACATGTTTAACAGCTGCTTGTTGAAGTCTGGAATCTGCATTAACCCGCAGAGCAGTGAACAGAGAAATGAGGGAAAGTACTGAAGTCAAGCCTTCATTATTCTGACAGCCCAGGTGAAAGGGTGTCCAGAGGTTATGGAGAGGCAGGGAGGCAGGTCTGGGAGGTGGAGGGCTCAATTGCATGTGAGGACCACCTCGGACGCGACAGGGGCTGATCAATAAATGAAGAGACTACAAAAGCACACAGACCTGCTCCAATCTGAGGGATTGAAGCAGGGGAGGCTGGCCATCGGAATGAAGCCCTGGCCTGGGACACCAGCTACTACGCTGGCATGACAGTCGCTGTGAATCAACTCAGCGCTAGATTCCGCTGGAGGCTGTCACACTGGGGAGACCAAGTAATGCCAAGTCTCCATGCTCCTTTATCCCCAGCAATGTTATTCATTCAGCCCAGCTCCAAAAGCAAAGGCGTATATGTGCCACAGCGTGTTTCCTAGACTTCCTAAAAGAGTATTTGTTGGATTAGCTTAAATAAATGACTAAGCGTGTTTTCCTTAAATATAACTCTTTATAATGGCACATTGTTCTGTGGAAGTGTTTCTCTGGCCTTGCCCTCATAAGAGGGTGTCCGTTACTGAGGACAAAGAATGAGGACACAGAGGAAGAGTCAGGGGCTTTGGGGCAAATCCCAACTTCTCTACACTTTTTTAAAGTAGCCTTTGGCAGCTTGTGCAAAAGCCCCGAGCATCAGTGTTCTTACGTATAAAGTGGAATAATAACACCTACCTTCCAGGGTTACTGTAAGGATTAGAGTAAAACTTGGAAAGCCCCCAACACAAGTAGACACTTCATCGATAGAACGTGAGTTTTACTGGAGATGAGCACCGTCAACAGCATAGGTGTGGCCAGTCTGCACAATGGCCCTCATTGGCATAAATGGTACACACACGCACACACACACACACACACACACACACACACACGCTGCCCTCTGAGCAGCTGTCAACTCCACGAGACCAGTGCAGTTTTTCTATGTTGTTGACTGATTTATCCCAAAACGCTAAAACACTGGCAAGCACATACTAGTCCCTCAAAAACTACGTGTGGGTGACTAAGCCTGCTGTCCCAATCTGAGGTGACTTTCACTATGCTGCATATTGCTTCTATATAAGGCTTTCTTCATTAAAAAAAAAAAACACTGGAATTATTGAATTACAACATCTTAGAGTTCATTTCGTCAACCCTTTCATTTTGCAAATGAGGAACCAACCGAGGCCCAGAGAGAGATTGACACGTCAAGGCAAAGCAGGCTAAAGAATGAAGATTTTATAACCTCGTGGAGTTTCACATGGGATGGTGTGTTCCTTTATACCATGTCTGGATGCTTTCCCTTTAACCAAAGCACCGGGCAGTGAATTTTCATGGTCATTCAGTCATCAAAGCAGGCTTGCCCGCAGGCATTCTTTCTTTGGCCTAAGTCATTTCACCTCTCAGGTCTTCTGTGTCCTCTTATATAAAATGAGGAGATTGGAGAAGAAGGCTTTGTTTTCACACTATGCACTGGGGAACATGGTTGTTTTGGGAAGTGCAGTGCAGGGGGATATAAACGCACTTCCATCCTTATATTCCTACTCAAGACACAGCACCTTTTTTTTTAAACGGACATCTTTATTTTTCTCTCAACAATTACTCTTTTTTTTTAAACATCTTTATTGAGCACCTCTTTCTTAAAATCTATTGTATATACAAGCTTCTACTTAAGATTTGTTTAGGGTTAAAAGAGTTCCTCCAGCTAAGTAACACTTGACCGGATGATCTGTAAGCTACCTTCCCTCCTGTCCTTGTTGAGAATAGAAAGAACAAAGTCAATCCAGTGAGAAGGCACTGGCTCCTGACTACAACCCTCCCCAACTTCTCCTTCCAGAGGGATGAGGGTCCCAACAGAGAAGAAGAGGAAGAGGGAGATGGGAGAAAGGGGACCAGCAAGAACAAGAAAGCAAGCAATTCTATAGTATAGCCAACATTTTTTGGTCCATGTGTATCTGTATCTACCATCTTACTTAATCGCCACAAAAATCCAGTGGTCTAAGTACCAACGGTATTAAACTGAAACAGTCGAGGAGATAACGTCACCTAACTCAGGTGGCTTCCTTAACGGCAGTTTGTCTTAACATTTAGAAAACAAGAATGGTCCAATGGCTCACGTCTTTGAAGTCTCCAAACACAGTCAGCACTCCTTTCCCACAGATCACGGCTTACGTCTGGAATAGCCAAACGTCTTCAGAGAACTCTCATTACTCACAACACGACGTGCATTTTTCCGCTTTGCATCTAGGTAGGGGATGCTCTGTGGCAGATACCCTAGCTAGTCATCAGGCCAATAAACAGTTAATTAGCAGGCGGCATCAACCTCAACTCCTTTTGTGGCATGCAAATGAAGATAATTAGATATTCTGAAATCATGCCAAGTGTTTAGAGCACTGAGGTTCCTATTTCTGGTTTTGTGATATTCTGGGATTCCCCCCTCCCCCAAACCACTACTCCCCACCCTCTCCTAGGACCTGAGGGCTTTCTTAAATTTTCTTAAAATGTCTTCAAATGCAAATGCTTTAAATTCACTTTTGACATATATCTACATATATGTTGGTGTAACTGTAAATAGTCATTTTTCACATGTAGCTACATATGTATAGTTTAAAATGTTCCTTTGGAGGTCCTATACCTCAGTCCTTTATAAAAACCAAATTCAAGAGCCACCAGGGAAAGTTTGGGGGTCTCCCTTTCTTCCTACTGCCCTGGTACAGAAGCTTCCCCATTCATCGCGGCTTATCCCAGCATCCCCGACTCTCAGCCCTAGAGAGGGATGCCCTCCCCTTTCTCCCCCAACCGGGTAGTAATAGTAATAGTACCTACAGGCTACAAAGCACCTGCTCTGTGTCAGTACCGTACTGGATGTTTTATAGATACTATAATTCCCCCCAAAACAAGAGAGTTACTAGTATTATCTGCCTTTTATATGGAAAAACTGAAACTTATAGGTTAAACAAATGTCTAAGGGCACATAAACACTAAGGACTGGTATTCCAACCTAGGTCTGTTTTCCCTAAAGCCCATAACATTAGCAATTAAACTGTGTCGCACTTCCTGAGGATCTTCCTGTGGATGAACGGGATCTTAATGCAATGAACACGTGTATTAAATGCCTCCTCTGGCAGACACCCTTCTAGGTGCATCAGGTCTGGCCGTAGATGAAACTGACAAAAATCCCTGCATTTGTGGCGCTCACACTCTAGTGGAGAAGACCAACTACGAAGAAGACCAGTAAATCTTCCGCATTAATTCTTGTTTCCTAGATAAATAGAGTTGAATCTATTACAAAACGGCAGATTATTTGCCTTTCTACGTAGCCTTCTGGGAAGCCCCAGGCCTGATTAAAGAGAATGGCTTTTAAAGGGAGGGGGCATGCAGGCACATTGGCAGGCATGCTGGCGGCCTCCAGCAGAGCCTGGCAAATCTCACCTCCAGCAAACAGCTTCTGGCACGATCCCTGCCAAAAATGATGCTCCTACTTCAGGAGTTTGGAAATCACTCTTTTTAAGTACTTTAAGTCCATGGAGTCCTAAGGATTCAATGTCAAATGAGAACATGGAAGCATTTTGGACTGTAGAGACTAGTTTAGGTTAAAGATTCTATGAATGGGGCATTTGCTGGACACTGTCAGGACTTTCCTGAAGAAAGTGAGTCTATACTGACAACACCAAACAGGAGTTTACCACTGAGACCTGGGCACCTCCCAGGCTCCTCCCGAGGTTACACAGGACGTCTGGTGATGCCGCTGCTTAAGGAAATACACGGTACTTTGGCCTTTGAGACACATTAAGACAAGAGACACAACTCAAGCTTCTTTACAAAAATAAAATAAAGTTCAAGATGCAATTTACCTTACCCCATCTCTTTCATTACTAATAGACTCTTTAAAAAAATTAATTTGTTGAAGGTTTGATGCTCTGATACTTACTTTAACAAAATGAAGTTGACTGAAAAAGAGTGCCATTCAAGTTCACCTGGGGAGTTATATTCCAAATTCAGTTATTAGAGTTCCTGCCAAATTATTATATTAGAGTGAGTCCATCAGAATATACTGGACCAAATATTCAGGGATATGCACAGGGCATGTATATTTTGCATCACTGATGGAGAACTGCTGGCATTCTCATATATGTAACATTTAATATTTCTTTATAAGGTTCAACATAGAAAAATATTTAATTTCTTATCACAATAATATTTTCTCATAAAATGGGACAAAAAGCAAACTTCACATCTTGACCATAGTCTCATTAAATTCATATTCTTGATACTCTCTTCACAGTGACAAATTAAAATTCACCATGAGATATTAGTACGAAAAAGAAAGAGGAAGAAGAAAGAAAGAAAGAAAGAAAGAAAGACAGACAGAAAGAAAGAAAGAAAGAAAAAGTTGAAGAACATCTTATATGCCTGAAAATAAGTCAATTCTTTTACTCCAAACCCACCCCTCGTCCCATGTGGAGTTTTAGGATCTTCCTAGGCTACCCTGGTAGCAATTAGTGCTATCAACCAAATAATGTCCAGCCCTCTGTCTTCCATGAACACAGTAGGACTGTATTCACTGCCATGTTGGAAGTAAGCCATGGTCATGTGACTGGCTTGGGCCAATGAAAGATAAGCAGAAAGGTACTTGAAGGTGGAAGCTTTAAGAACCTGTGCATAATTCACCATCTTCCCAGCCCCCTGATGTGGTGATCCTGGAAGTAAGTGTAGAAAAGGCACCTGAGTCCCTGACAGACCACAAGGGGCACAGTCTCCTTTCTGGTCCATAGTGGGCATGCAACATAAGTGAGGTAGAGTTTTCTGTTGGGTTAAGTCATGAAAACGTGGGGACTATTTGTTCCATAGCACACCCTAGTCCATCCTTACTGATGCAGCTCAGAAGTGTCACATGCCCTCAAAGTCTAAAAGCCAACACATAAGAACCTTCTGACTTCTGATTATTTCAGTGCTGGCCTTATTCCTCATCTGTAGTGGTTGTTTAGGGTGGGAGATGGACAGCTGGTGCACAGACTCAGTAGCCCTCAAAGTACTAATTCAGAGAGCTCACCTTATGCCTTGCTTTTTTATTTATTTATTTATTTTTGGCTGCTTTGGGTCTTTGTTGCTGCGCGTGGGCTTTCTCTAGTTGCGGGGAGTGGGGTTACTCTTTGTTGCAGTGTGCGGGCTTCTCATTGTGGTGGCTCCTCTTGTCACAGAGCTCGGGCTCTGGGCGGGCAGGCTTCAGTAGTTGTGGCACGTGGGCTCAGCAGTTGTGGCTCGCAGGCTCTAGAGTGCAGGCTCAGTAGTTGTGGCGCACGGGCTTGGTTGCTCCACGGCATGTGGGATCTTCCCGGACCAGGGATTGAAATCCGTGTTCCCTGCATTGGCAGGCAGATTCTTAACCACTGCGCCACCAGTGAAGTCCCATGCCTTGCTTTAATACGCCAGCTACATGCTCCTGAATTCCACCTCGTTCCCTCACCCACAAGACACTGCAGCAATTCACGTGTGATCATGTCTTTCTACGTAAGATAGCAACCAAATGATTACAATGAAGTTAATCTTGCATGCTACCTTCTCCCTTTCTAATATCTTGCAGAGAAATGGGAAGAGGCAAGCAGAAGAAAAATGTAGGCAGCTGAAACTTTGTGTGAAGTTGAGCAGTCTGGATTTAAAATCCATGGGTTTTAGGAACATAATTCCTGAACATAAGTGTAAGCCTTCATTTCCAGTCTTTATATATAGCTCAGTAAAATAGAGAGAAATTGTGTGTTAGGGTTAAGATTTAGCTCTCTTATAACAGAAATATACAAAACATTACTCTACTGCCTGCCCCTTTCCTGCTTCTGGCCCAGAATTTCCCCAGGTGTTGCTTGAGCTGAGCCTGCTGGCCCCTATCAGGCTCTGGAGAAGCAGCAGGTGGTCGAGCATTGACTTGAGAAAAGGAGATATGCAATGTGATATTAAATGGGACTTTTCTTGTGGTCCTGGTTGAGACTCCAAAGGAGAGGACAGTATGGAGACAATTGCCTCCTTTATTCCCAAAACATCTATATTAGTTTTCCATTCCTGCCGTATAGATCACCACAAATTTAGCAGTTTAAAACATCACAAATTTATTATCTCATAGTCATTGATTCATAAGTCCAGGCAAACTTGATGGGTTCTCTGCTTAGGGTCTCACAAGGCTAAAATGAAGATGTCAATGGGCTGGGCTCTTGTTGGGATGCTCTAGGGGAGAACGTCCTTCCAGCAGGTTGGCAGAATTCAGTCCTTGCCCTTGTAGGATGGAAGTCCCCATTTCCTTGCTGGCTTCCCACTAGGGGTCATTCTCAGCTTCTAAAGACCACCTTCATTGCCTGGCTGGTGGTTCCCTTTGTCTTCAAGACCAGCAGAAATGAGGTGCGTTCTTCTTACAGACTGAATCTCTGTCAACCTCATCTTCTCTACCTCATCTCTCCTACCTCTAGCTAGAAGTTTTCTCCTTTTAAGGGCTCATGTGATTAGGTTGGACACACTGGAAAAATCCAGGATTATGTCCCTATCTTAAGGTCCATAACCTTAATTACATCTGCAAAGTCCTTCTAGCTGTAGGCTGTAACATATTCACAGATCCCCAGAATTAGACCCTGCACGTCTTTGCTGGGCCGTTCTGCCAGTAGAACACCATCTGTCTCAGTCAGCTTGGGCTACTATAACAAAGTACCATAAACTGAGTGGCTTGTAGACAAGATAAATTTATATCTCACCGTTCTGGAGGCTGAAACCAGGTGTCAACATGGTCAGGCTCTGGTGAAGAGCATCTTCCAGGTTGAAGATGACTGATTTCTTGTGTCCTCATATGGTAGCAAGAGATCTAGCTAGCTCTCTGCCCTCTTCTTATAAGAGCACTAACTCCATTCATGAGGAACCCACCCTTATAACTTAATTACCTCCTAATGCCATCACAATGGGGGTTAGATTTCATCATATGAATCTTGGGGGAACACAAGCATTCAGTCCATAACACCATGTATGACTTGCTAAGCTAAGGGATAGCCTAACTCCAATTCTGTGGCCTCTTTACCAATTGCCACCCACCAGCCTAAATATGGGAGGACTAGAATCTGATTGGAGAAGGGGGTGGGACGTGGAGTGAGACAGAGGTTTACTTGAAGAGACACAGGCTGAAGTATGTTTGTAGGGAAGAGGAGTGTTTTGCTGCCTTAAGGGAGGGTCCGGAGGGACGCTTACACTCCCTCCTGGTCAAGTGAATGGGCTTAGTAGCCTGGAGAATCTTTGGAGAAAACTGACCTGTGTCCCTAGACTTCAAGGGGCATAGAGACCATGCCCCTGGAAATGTCTGAAGGTAAGAGGCTGCCTATGGCCACAGCGCCGTGGAAAGAGGTTGCGATGAGAAATGTTTGCCTCCTAATGTTGGGCTGTCATGGAGGCCTGGTGGTTCAACAGAGCCTTCCAGGTGAGGGTCCTCACCAGAAAGAGGCTCTAAGCCAGGCGGAAAGATGGGGTGTCATTGGAAGGTGAGAAAGGAAACACAGCAGCCAAGTTGGTCAACAGCAGTGTCAACTTGACTGGATCACAGGGTGCCCAGGTTAAACATTATTTCTGGGCGTGTCATGAGGGTGTTTCTGGAAGAGATCAGCATTTGAATTAGTAGACTGAATGGAGCACATTGCTCTCCCCAATGTGAGTGGGCACCATCCAACCTGCTGAGGGCCTGAATAGAACAAAACATGGAGGAAGGAAGGATCCATTCCCTTCTTGGCTGCCTGCTGAGCTGTGACTTTGGTCTTCCCTGGCCCTTGGACTGGAACTTACATCCGCTGCTCCCCTGGTTCTCAGGTCTTTGCATGTGGACTGGAATGACACCACTGGCTTTCCTGTGTCTCCAGATTGCAGACAACAAATTGTGAGACTTCTCAGCCTCCTAAATGGTGTGAGCCAATTCCTCGTAATAAATCTTTGGTCTGTTTCTCTGGAGATCTCTCACTAATACAGATTTGTAGGAACTGCCTATTTTAGGTCTTCAAAGAGCTCATAAATGTTGTCCATGAGAGAAAATACCAGCAATACTGGCATTTGCAATCTACCACTAAGATGACAGCACAGTACAATTGCAACATCCCAAGCCAAGTATGAACTTGCTTCTTAACCTTGCATCTCTCCTCTCCATGCCAACTCTGGAAGAGTTATAAGAAGCAGTGTAAGTATAGAAACTTAGAAAAAAAGAAGGAGAAACAAAGCAAAACAAGGCACCTTCCTTCTTCACTGAGGTTTCAAGCTTGATTCAAGCTTGAGTTGGGGGCAGAGGAAGTGCTTTCCCCTGGACGACAAGTTCAAGGTTTGATTTGGATGAGATTTAGGTCTGAGGACTGGTTGATAATATGAGAAAGTGAGCAGAGGAGGTCTGAGCTCTGGCTGATTTGTTACCTTCAGCCAGGGAAGGGAAGGGATATGCTTCAGAACTTGTTTGAAATAGTGGTAAGAAACTGTAAAGTAGTTTCCCTCCAATCTATTTGGTAACCAGTTACATCTGACTTCCTTTGTGATATACTGAGAGATGAAAATGCATATAAATATATTCAGTCCTGCATTTGAGCTTTAATTGACATATAGTATGTTTATTTTACGGACATACCTCTGGAAAAAGAGGTACCAGAACACCTGCATAATTCTGAGAAAGAAATTTTGGCATATGTCCCCCAGTAAGGACCTTATGTGCTTATATATCAGAGTCTTTGCTCAACTCCAGGAAAGAACTCTTGAAACTATTGGTTGGAATACATCTAGCATTCAGAAATGTCTGGATGTGTTCAAGGCAGGAGCTTTAACTTATGCCTACATGAGTTACTCAAATCTAGTTTATTTTTATTTTTGAAGATACTGAGAAAGACATCAATATGTGTGGAACTGTGAATTCTTTAAGTAGTACCTAATCTCTCGCATCCTCAACTTTTTAATCAATAAAATAGAGACATTAATGCTAAGCTTACAGGAAATGCTGTTAGGATTAAATGAAAGAAAATAATATCTATGAAGCACTGAGCACAGTTTATGGTGGGTACTCAAGAAATGACAGTTACTAACATATGCAATTCTCTGCTTGGAGATAGATGGAGATATTTTTAATACTATAGTTGCAATGTAGGCAAATTGAAAGCTAATTCATTCCACAAGCTTTTATTGCACATCTAGATGCTGGGAGTATAAGGTTGAGGAGATACGGAGTCTACCTCAGGACCTGGAGATATATAATTTATTCTGAAGAAATAGGCATAGAATATCTGTTTAGTTCATTAGGGAAGACATGTGTAAACTGGCAATCCATTGCAGTGTGACAGTTACCACGTACCAATGTACAAATTGCTCAGACTCACACGTGAATGACTAAGCTATGTGGGGCACTGGAAAGGTAGTAAAATGGTAAAAAGAAAAAAAAAGTATCCCAGAGGGAATGCTTCCATGGAGTCTTAAAGAATACTGACAAGATGGACACATGGGGAACCAACCACCATCATCTGTGTTGTGACAGAGACGGTCACTGTCGGAAGGGCAGTATTAGCATTGTGGGAGGGGGAGAGGATCACATTTTTAAAGTCTGGACTCTTGACCAAGCTAGAGAAAAATCTGCCAATTAGGTTGTATTTGGATATCAAATCCCCACTTTAAATGGACTGGCCGCATCAAACCCAAAGAAATGTTATGAAGACACGCCAATGCAATTCTCTCTACAGATCAGGCAGTGAGCACATGGATCCTCCAAACTTCCCCAGTGAGTAGCCGCCTACGCTCTCTACAGTCTCCAGGAGCAAGGGCACTGTCCCCTCCATGTAGATGGCCTGGAGATGCTCCTTCTGGCACACGTCCCAGCAGGTTCTATAGCACTGCCCCATGACTTAATTTGTTCTGCTGAGGTCTGTGCACTTTACCTTGAGTCCAAATAGTATGTGGGTCCACAAGAGTTACTTCCAGGTTATCCCATAGACACTAATGATTGATAGGTATCCCATTAGTAATTAGTGTCTTGTGCAAAGTCCTTTACTTTCAGCTGCCAAATAGGAGTTTTACTTTTTGTTTTTTTTTTAAGTCTTTATTGAATTTGTTACAACATTGTTTCTGTTTTATGTTTTGGTGTTTTGGCCCCGAAGCATGTGGGATCTTAGCTCCCCTACCAGGGATTGAACCCGCACCCCCTGCCTTGGAAGGCAAAGTCTTAACCACTGGACTGACAGGGAAGTCCCAAGAGTTTTTCACTGGAGGCATTCCACCAGCAAAGAAGTCATGACCTTCCACCTTCCCCAGAATTAGATGGTGTGTCCCTTGCCCAAAGGGCTGTTTGCTAATTGTACAGAAACTGAAATTGAATTCTTTGTCCCCTTAGCTTACTTACCAGTTACTGGCTAAGATACTGGCTACGTTCTGGGAAAAGCTATATTAATAATTGCTTCTTAGGTAACTGGGGTGGATTGTACAACATTCCAAAATATGAACAGAGAAGATGAAGTAGATTTAACCCATTAACATCAGGTTTAGCCCTGTGAATTAGAAAGCCCTTCCTTACAAAGGGATTATACCTCCCTGCCCTATTGACACCAGTCCTGGCCATAGGACTTCTTTTGGTCAGTGAAATGTGAGAGGAAGTAGTTTCTGACACTTCTGAGTAAAAACTTTAAAAACTCACATGTGGCTCTGTTATATTCTCCTTTCCCTCTGCCACGAAACTCACAGTTTCAAAAAGAATTGCTCCTTTATCCTGGATCCAAGAAATGTAATTGACCTGTAGTGAATGTGTAGCATGGCCCAAAAATTAATTTTGATTTTTATAAGCCCCTGACAGTTGGGGGATATTTGTTACTATCACATAATTTAGCCTATGCTGACTGATACAGACCCTGAGATCTGAGGTCACCAAAGATGTATGATACTTATTTGATCAATCTTTGTAACATGGCCTACAGAGAAGGAATTTCTAGGTATATTCCTTTAGAATTCGATATTGCTAGTTGACACTACCAATGAGCCTCAGCCTGTTCCAGAGGATCTGGGGGGAACAGAGTAGAGAAATTCAGTGTCCACAAGTCACAGCAAGCCAGGATGGACACTCATCAGTCAAAGTGTGTCATGTTTACATTCAGCCAAAAACTATTCAAAATTCAGATACTATAAGAGTCTTCCCACAATGCACTGGAGCCTTCCTGGAATGGGAATCGTGCAAAGGAAGGTGCACACCCTTCTTTAAATAGCATGTGTTTTGTCTACAATATTTCAAAGAACATCTTTGCATTATTTTAAAATTATTACCGAAAGAATAAAGATGCTTTGTTATGTTCACTTAAATATATGCAGTCTGCTTTTAAATATATGCAATCCACTTTTAGGGATAACTATCCCTATGGTAAAAGTACACTGTTCAGACAGTGGGACTGTTATTGTTTTAATCCTGTCTAACTCAACAGGTCCTAAGGGCACAATTTCGATAACTCTGAGCTATTCAAACATTCAATCATGAGCCAAAAAAGATTAAAAGCATCTCTGAATGGAATCAGGTTTTTAAGGAAATTTAGTCTGCTCAGGTATCCAGAATGTGTCTCTGGAATCACATCTGTATAAAATGAATTTATTTTATATCTGTATAAAATAAATTTTATCAAGTTTATGAAATTTAAATTATAACTGCGTATACTATATTCTATTAAAATTTGAAGAATTACAAATACCTAAGATATTCCTTTTGGTCTTTTTTCCCCTTTAGAAATACTTCATTACTTATCCTTCAGGCTAGGGGCAGAAAATCTACGATTTTAGAAATACTGTTAGTGTGTCCACTAAAAAGAATGGAACTCACAGAGTTTGGCCACAAGAAGATGTATAGACAATCTTTAGTCTATGTCCAAGTTGAACTGATGATTCACTTGAAAATTACCAATCAGTTGGCCAGAAGTTACAGGACATTCTTTTGATTTATTTAATTCTATAATTAGAATTTACTTTCTTTACATTTTCTTTCAGTTCTTTTTCAAGTTGAAATGGAAATTAACCATAATTTATTCCTTTATGTATCCAAAAGTCTTCATTAGTATCTATATGAGACATCATACGTAATAAATCCTGACTGCCATTGGTAGCACAAAGGTGTGATCTTGATCAGGTTTCTTAACTCATTTGGGTCTCTTTGTGGGGCTAAGAGCAGCTCTCTGGTGAAACAGTGATGACCAGGAAAGAAGGAATCCCACGTAAAGCACCTAGCCTGGTGCCAGGCATGTAGTAAATAAATGTTAGCTTTTATTATTGCGATGGTTTTATTATTATTGCTATTTTTTATTTGTATTTAATAATTATCCCTAAGGTGTTTTAAAGAGAAAGCAGGGGATGGAAGGTGTGGAGAAGAGATACACTTTGCCCTTAGCCAGCGTAGAGTCATTCTCAGGACCCTGGAAAAGTGCTGGTAGTATCTGGTGTGCACTTTCCAGACGTTCTGTTCATTTTTCCTTTTATAGATGAGGACACTAAGTCTGAGGGAGGTGAGGAATCTTGGCTAAGTCAACAAAAGTCTTGAATGGGGAGCAAGAATCTGAATCCCTGCCTCCAAAATCCCCACCTCTTTTCCATTACAAAGAGTTTCCAAACTTTTACTAAAGAAACACAAGAAAGCATTGTCCAATCTGTTTTGAGATTTTTTGAAAGTTTGCTTTGTTGTATAGGCAGCATGTTCATGGTTGTAAATTGAAAGGAAAGACAAAGAAAAGGAATAACATGAAATAGCAGGGTTTTATTGCCTATGTCCTATGATGGCACATAAAATTAGGGAACGATATGAAAAAAAGGTATATCGCCATAAAAATAATAAGTACACCACTGATGTTTATCATTGTGCCAAAAGATAAAAATTAAGGAATATTCCTTCAGAATTCTGAAACTAAACATTTTTAATAATCATTTTTAAATTCTCACTAACATTCAGTCTGTTTATAGCTTTTCAGTAGAAAATGGAACTCTGCGTTCCCTGCAATCCTCTTTTAGTATTGCCTGTTGCATGAAAATGGCTAATTTAAACTAACTATTCTTTTTCTAGCCTGTTCATCAATGTGCAATGTCCCAAAAGGGTAAAATAAAAATGACAAATTTATTTACACACAACAGCAGTGGCATCCAAAGTAAAAAGAACAATGCCCAAAGAATGAGAATAAAAATAAACAATGAATTTCAAACGAGCAACCGTAAATCCCAAACAAGAACTTCTGTGAGGAGTCATCAGTATCAGAGAGAAGCATTCTCCCTTCACTTCTCACGCTGACCAGGGGTGTTTTGCTACAGAGTTTCAAGGCTGCCCATGCATCTGTTGCTCCAATCATCTCTTTCCCCTGCTCTTAGCTAAATATCCTACAGGCACAAGGAACACCTGCAAAATATGAGAATTGTGATGGTCCCATCGCTTTGCACTAAATACCAAAGTGGTGAAATATTTTCAAGCCATCTCTTCTTTATCTGAAAAACAGAGAATGGCAATTGAATTTGGTCTTGGGTGGACTGATAGCAGAGGGAAAAATAACCCTTTATGACATATTCACTTCTTTGTAAGAATTCCCTGATAATATGCACCTCTTTGTTACTACAATATAAAGACCTGTGGCAAGGGAAGGTTTTGGTTTTGGTTGCTGTTTGTTAAAGAGTTTCAAGGGATCAAAGTCCTCCAGTTGAGGGAAAGGAATTTCAGCAGTTGTTCACCTACACAACGTGCTTCTAGAAGCAGGGAGCCCGAGGGCAGAGCTGAAGGCAGCTCTCTACGCCTGGTTGTAAGTTTTGATTGCTGAGACCACTGAGACTGGACTGTTTACTCTAATAATGCTTTCACTTGCCCTTTCTGGTGACCTGAATTTTGTCACCTGAAAAATCATATACTGAGGTCCTTATCTCATAACCTCATAATAAATACAGAATGTGACAGTATTTGGAAACAGTGCCTTTAAACATGTAATTAAGTCTTTGGGGTTGAGCCCTAAATCATTATGACAGGTGTCCTTATAAGAAGAGATTAGGACACAGATGCTCACAGAGTAAGACCACGTGAAGACGCAGCAAGAAGAGGTCTATCCACAAGCCAAGGAGAGAGGTCTCAGAAGAAACCAACCCTGCTGACACCTTGATCTTGGACTTCCAGAACGATGAGAAAATACATTTCGGTTGTTTAAGCCCCCCCAGTCTGTGGTACTTTGTTACGGCAGCCCTAGCAATTAGTATATCCATCTTTAACAATTCTAATGAAAGAATATTTTCTTAACCAAAATTCCTAAGGCTAACGTTTATCGAGTGCTGACTATGTGATAAGAGCACCACACTGGTATCTCTATACCTGAGTGTTTGTATCTGTAAAACAGGATATTAATCATAACTGCCAAGCTGTAGTGAGGATTGAATTAAATAAGCTATTTTAACTGCTGGGTTATCATTATCATCCTTACCCCCTCACAGTAGTCCTGCAAGGTATTTTTATCCCCATTTTACAGATGACCACCAAGGGCCAGATCCTACTAATCTAACCAATGGGCAAACTGAAACTCATACTCTCCCAAATATTTAAATAATTAAGCAACAACTTGGTTAAAGAGGAGGATACTGAGGCCCAGAGGCAGCCAGGGGATTGGGACATGAAGAGGTGAATGACCTGCTCAGGGTCACACATAGCCCAGTAGATGGCTGATGGGTGTTAGATGGAGGGTCTGACTCCAGACCTCACATGTTAACTATTGCAACTCACTGTTCCTTCCTTGCCTGTGCATGGAATTGTCAACCATGGTGAACCTCAGCCATCAGGAATCAGTGGTGGAATGAAGGACACAACAGTTTACAACATGATGTTTAAAACTTGAACCTGGATTTCTACTCACCTTAATTTAAGCCATTCATATTTTTTAGTAGTGTGCTCATTCTCCACTTTGTACTTATTCACATATTTATCTGTTGAATGAATAAGTTTGGACTTCTCACTTTAGCTTTATGTATTTCAAAAGTTGTTATCACTGTCGCTAGCTACTCCCATTCAACAGGTGAGTTTTTACACAATGGAATTAGATCATGAGATACGCCTTTGCCCCAGGAAAGCCCATCATATTTCCATCTGTGTGAAACTGGAGGAGACTCCTCCTTGATATGCACAGAAAATTTACTGTCTTGTCTCTAACATTCAGTCCCTGCCCCATTCAGAAGTGGAGCCCACCCAGAGAGCTGACCCAAAGAACCTCAAGCAGGGTGCAGGACCCCAGGCTCTGGGTGCTCTGCAAGGCTGTGTACATAGGACCACTCACTGCCACCTGTTCTCACCTCAGGTATCAGCTGAGCCTACAAGCTGCACCCCAGTTCCTGTACTTCCAGCCTATGTCCTGCTGGTTTCTGCCCTTCTGGGATGTGGGAGTATATCTAGAAATACCAATCTCCTCACTGGTGTATATATATGTATATATTTCATTTTCCAGAACATGTTACTTTAAAATATTGTTCAATTTGGAAGCAGAACTAAAGAACATGCCTCTGATCCTTTTATTACCCAGTCTGAACACTTCCAGGCTTCCTGAGGCAAAGCCACTGGCAGAGACTAAAGGAAGAGGGATTTGTCAACATGTCAGGAACTGGCCTGAAGCTTGGTTGGCTCACTAGTGCCCGGAACAATGACACCAAGGCAAAGACTTCATGACAGCAGCCTGGTTTCTCTGGAAGGTCAGACTGACACAAGCGCCAACCCCTCACCTCACACTTGGTTCATGTAAGATGCAAACAACAGAAATGACAAAGGCAGGTTTTAATCTGTTGGGATAAGTGTTCTAAAGATGAAGTGAACTGAGAATCACCATGGTAAGTGGAAAAATTTAAGTATCTATCTGAGTACATCAGGTTACAAATAATTTTTCCATATTCCCCCCTTGAAATTAAAACCAAGTGAACTTGGGTCATGAATCTTTTAGCTAATGAAGTATTTTGCTAGCAGGAGGTTTAGCCAGAAAGGGACAGAAACGTTTTTAAGTTTTTGAAGTAATTCTCTCACCACAAAAGGAAAATACCTTCCCTCTTAAGAAAAATGTTCTAATTGTACCTCTGATCAAATTATAACTGGTTTGCTCTAAATTCAATACAACCTTGGCTGTGTATCAAGTAGTTTAACAGCTTTTCTCCAGGTTTTTTTAACCTCCATAAAATATTAATTTTTTTTTCCCTTTTAAACATCGTTCCAATCAGCTTGGTTAATGTGATGAGGCGCGTGTGGTCCGGTAACGAGAGCTGTGTTATTACCACCAAATGCTCCGCACGATACAGCACAGTCTTTCAGAAGCAAAAGGCACATTGAAATAAAATCAGCCTAAAAGTGTTCTTCTATGTTTACGTCTCACAATAGCAATCACCACCACCATGCAGGGGCGTTTCTTAGCAAGGTCTTACTGGCTGAGGTTAACTGCCCAGAGTACAGCTGAAGGCCACCAATTCTTCCCAGCCACTCATTAATCCCCAGGAAATCTCCTGAACCTTGAGGGTCATTGTTCAGTCCTTTAGAGGTGATTTTCCAAGTATTTTGAGTACTTGTTCTTTCCTGAACACCTACAGCCATCCAGATCGTGTTTGCATAAAGAAAGATTCTTTTTTCTTAGAAGTGGATTGAATCCAGCCTCCCCATAAGGGCACCTTAAAGGCCAGTGGCTCAGAGAAAGCCGCTTTAATTGCATTTTGTCTTCTCCCTTTCTCTAAGGGACCAAGAGAATGGAGAAGCTGAGGGAAAGTAGGGGAGGGAAGGAGACTAGGAGAAGGCGGAGGATCCCAGACACCAAATTCCTCCTTGTCCCAGGAATCACCCTGTAAAGGACATAAGAGCCGCGGAGCTTCTGGGGAGTAAGGAGAGGCCTGCCCAGGACACAAGGAGGTCAGCACGAAGGAAGCGGAGAGCCTCGGTCAGAGCCACAGGTTCCCTCCTGCCAGCCACACAGCCAGGGCCGGGGCAGCAAGGGGCACGGGCCAACTAGAGACCAAGGCTCAACTCAACAGGTGGAAGGCAACCTCACCAATTTCCTTCAGCAAATCCGAGGGATTTCTGTCAACCGAGTCCCAAGCATGCATGATTTAATATTGTACGCATGTGAATAGTAAAAACTAATTTGTCTATTTATGTCAATAAATAAAATTAGAGGCCAAGGTTCAACTCAGCAGACAACTCTACTGATTTCCTTCTGCAAAACCAAGGGATTTCTATCAACAGAGTCCCATGCACACATGTTTTAATATTGCAAAAATTTGAATAGTAAAGGCTAATTTGTCAATTTATGGCAATAAAGAAAATTAAAATTTTTGTCCGCTTTGCCAAGAAAGATTTTATATTTCACCTCAATATTTAATATCTTCTAGATCAGGTGTCTGATATTAAGAAGTTGTATAAGTAACAGAGATTATTTTAAAACCACAAATTAGTTACAGTTGTCCAATGTTAACTTATTGAGGTGTTCTAAGTACCATGTATGTTTTAAGTATTGTGTGTGTATGTGTGACAAAGAGAGAAGAGGGGAGGAAAAAAGAAAGAAAGAGGAAGAGGAGAGAGAGGAAAGAATCTTCTTCTGAGTCAAAGTGGCATCGTATATTCTATGTGTGAGTATCCCTTCTTTCAAATCATTTCTCTATCGCTTATTAGTGCCCCATAAGAAAAAAGTGTCAAATGAAAATAAGGATCTTCTGAACAGATATTGTTAAAAATAAGTATATCCCTATTATGACTTAAAACTATTAGGTTCTCTTCTTAGTTATTTAAAATCAGACAAAAGACTGGATACATAGAAAAGACAGATATTTTCTTTATAAGTTTAAAAAAAAAGTGAAGGCTGTCTCAAAGGACCAATGGCTTTCTAAAGTCATATCACAGAAAAATCTCTACAGATTCTTCCTTTGGATGAGAGAAGAGAGGAAAACTATTTTCATAATCAGACACATACCAAATTGCCCTACATCGACATTCAGGAGATCCCCAGCTCCCTTACAATCTAGTGATGGGTTTCCCACATAAATTTATTTTAAATCAGTCCAGTGCAAGCCAGCAAGCAGTGAAGGGGCATCTGGTCGGAGAAGAGTCCAGCCCCTGTATTTTTACTAGGAGTGTAAAATGAATTGTGACACCCTAACTGCAAAGGGAATGATGGGAGTTGCCTATTCAACCAGAGTAGAACCAAGGGAAATTTCTATTAAATGTTTCCTAATTTGACAACGTCTACACAAGCAGAATTATAGTCTTGGGTAAAGCACCTTCCATTATTTCTATATCTTGGGCGTTGACATAAATACATAGGCAAGTCAGTAATTCAGTCAAACAAAAGTAGTGTTGGGCTCAGTCTTTATAATGATTTGGTAACTGGCATGAATTTAATCATAAAATACCTCAAACCAAGCCTGGAGCCAAGAACGCAGGTTGAAGGAGGTGTTCCTGCACCGTCTGACTCTAGGACTTCTAATTCAGAAAGAAGCAAACAGATTAGCTCAATTGCACTTCCTTGGCCCAAAAGGACTCCGAATCCCCAAGTGTGAGAAGGAGAAATGCCTTCCGTGGCTGACTTTAGTCTTGCTCACAGCCGCCCTGTCCCCGAAGGCTACCCGGTGACTAAATGCAGCAGGGTCTGTTGAAACCTGCAAAGTTGTGATTAAAAACAGTTGGACCAGGACTTCCACAATAACTGTTCGGGTGGGTAGGTACAGTTAATTATTATGTTTTTCTTCACCCTTTCAGAATTCATAAACTCTGCCTCAAGGTCAAGGCATGATTTTTCTGTACTTTTAACAGGTCATTTATTCTTAAAATGTTTTGGGATTTTTTTTTTTAGAGAGAGAGTGAAATAGCTATGTAACTCTAGGGAAAAACCAACAACTCAATTTGAAGCGATGGTAAATGGGGAAAAAAATGTTTGTTTTTCTTAAATATTTCATTCATTTTTCACCCTGGGATTTTTTTAAAGCTGCATGCTTGGGATTATTATTATATGCCAGGTATCTTGCTAAGAACTTTCAAACATTATCTTTAGTTGTCACAATAACCATATGAAGAAGATATTTCATTACCATTCTCATTTTACATACTGGAAGTTAGAAAATTTCAAAACCTCTGCAGGAGTCATGTAACTAGCTAGACACAGAGCTGACATGTGAATTCAGGTCTGTCTTGACTCCAAATCTCTTAATCCTAATTACTGTGTAATTTTACAACTGAATCATGTTTCTGAGGTAGATTGACTCAGATAACAAAATGAGATTTGCGTTGCCTTCCCTGCTATCATGTTCAAAGGATGATATTTTAAATCAACACTAAATTAGATATTTATTTTCTTGTCATTTTCTTTGCTTTTGCTAAGAGCCTCATGAAATAAAAAGTTTCTTTTCAAAAGACAATGACGATTTCTTTCCCAATTCTATTTCACCTTAAGGGAATCTTGTATAATTAAGGAAGACATTGGTTACCCCCCATTTTCACCCAAGAAAAGCTTTTCTAAACCACTAGAGCTTAGTAGTGACATGTTGATATTATGATGGCTGTCTATCAACCCTAGTGTCGCACTAACACTTTTAACCAGAAAATTCACATTATCAATGTAGAAACGCCATATTATAAATTCAACCCTTTTGGTCCCCTTGGAAATGTTCAACTGTTTACATCTTTGTAAATGGATCGTTCACATTGTACCAATAGCATCACCTTCCTGCTTCCAGCTCATACACACACACACACCCTGATCTCATTCTTAGAGGGAGAAATAATGAATAGGGTATTTGAATAAGCAGCTAATTAAATGCACTTAGCCTACATTGCTATCAGCTTTCTATTCAGCTTAATGTATATTCCTCTACCTATGTAATCAAGGACTATACCCCGCGTTGTCAACACCTCAGCCCAAATGATCAAAGCAGCTCCTGGATAATAAAGAAACAATATGCAAACAAAGTGTATCTGTATCCTTATGAATTTATGCATGGCTCGAATTTCTTAGATATTCTTTCTATGAATTTCTGATTCAGTCATCATTCTACCTCCACCCAAAAAAGAGTGAAACATCCTTGAATAGTTTCTTATGCCAGTTTATGCTATTTACTCACAATCTAAACATTTATTTAATAAGCGTTTCATGTAATTTTTAAAAGAATCTTCATGAGAAAAGGTAACAAAGCAGCATACACAGAAGAAAGAAAATGTGTTCTATTTTAAAAGAGTATATTTTGAAAGTTCAAATTTATCCATTAAAATGCCCTTTTCAGCCATCTGAATGTTTCTTTCACAGGGAAACAGAAGAAAATCCCAACTTGTTTTACAAATATATTTCACATTAATTACCAGATCACTATCAGTTTGGAAAGAATTGTTGTTTTACCAAGTTTCAGTAAGTATGAAATGATCCTTGAGGAATGAATGTATAATAAAAATCAAATCGGAGTTGCCTTGTTTCCCAAACGCAAACTTGTTAATCTGTGGCCCGTTTATATACCACAGTTCTGAAGGGGAGAATTAGGTCATGAATGGATGTGGCTGAGAAACGGAGGTTGAAGAAAAGGGATATGACATTTCTCAACCAAGCTCAAAGTATTATGAAAATACATAAAGCAATGTGACGCCCTTCCTCATAAAACAGTGACCAGTACAATTTTAATAAATATACCAGTGTCAGCGGTTAAAGGCCAGGCAAGATAGTCACGGGGAAATTATTTTCTTAGATAAATAACACATTGCAGATTTATATTTATGTATTTTCACTAGAGTTGATAATGGGCGAAGGTCTATGTACATTGCAAACATTCAGGGTATAAAATCTTTTTAACCAGATGCACTGTGTGCCAAGGAAATAGAACAGTGAAAATAAAAATCAGGAAAAGGTGCTGATTTTGAAAAAGTTTAAAAATGTGTTAGATTTCTTTTATTTTATACCAGTGTACTAACATGCTAACTAAAAATTGAAACTATCAATGTAAAAATGCTATAGTATAACAAAATCACCCCTTGCCATTTTAATGTGATCCAATATCTCTCTTGGCAACACAGCCTTTAAAAAGTGCCAAGATTTATTGCTTTGGGAAAATATAATAGACTATAAATCAAGTTACGATAACAACTATGAAAACTTCTCTTACTATTTTCCACCTCTGGGCTCACCTCTGCCCAAGGAAACCCTGGAAACCTTTCTATTCAATAGACTGTGTTTCCAAATAGTTATTTATCACACCTTGTGATAAGGTGGCTTAACCATTGCAGCGAAGTGTCTTGATTTGTCTTCACTTATAGTTATGAGGACAAAGGAAACTTTGATTCACTTGGTTGGGATGAAATGTATCCATATCACAGCAATATTAGGACCTTTTAATCGTCTCTCCATAAGAAAAGATTAAAATGCCTTAGTTATGCAAGATTAAATGCTCATTCAGTAATTGCAACAGACAGTATGCTTTCAGAGTGGGAGAATTAAATTAAAAGAAAGACAACTCTGGAAAATGTACTAGTGGTAGAATTAGAGAATGTTTCATCAGATCCTGATGTCTCTACAGTAATGAATCTGCCAAAAGATAATAATATTTTAGTGAAAGGTATGATTGGATGTCACATTATTTATTAACTGTTACCCTAAAATATCGCTTTTGTCTTATTATTAAGAATGGTTAGAGGGCAGCCAGGATGCCTGACACAAGGCATTAAAATTGGATTGTGTCCATCACAGACCCTGGAGGCGTGAGCTCCACGCTCGGCGGTGGAACTCACTAGCACAGCCCACGGACTGGAAAGGTCTCAGTCAAGTCCCCAGGCTCAGCCAGTCAGTCATTCACCTGGTCCTTTCCAATGGCCTAAACAAGAGCTGGTCTTTAATTTCTAAACTTGCTTTTCAAAAATTTTCAAATAGATGCACATGCTGGAGAAGACTGCTGGAGACCAGGAAGATTAAGGTTATAAAAGTTGGTGGGAAAATGTCTCCAAAGCCATCTCTGGAGGTTACTGGCATTCTCCTGGGAAGCAAACTTTCTCCGACAGCTTCATTTAACTCCTGAAATTCTCAAAGAGTGTGTGTGATAAAGACCATGATGGTGAAACAGACACCACTAAAGAGCAAAAGAATATAGACTACTTCAAGCAAAGCAGGCCTGGGGGCTAAGGAAGCAACAGGCAGTCGGTAGCTACCTTGAATTTCCAAGGGCCTGCAATTAACCCCCTGAACGGGAATATTAATCTAAAGCCTAAACAGTGCTGACAAACTGACAGGCATTTATCTGGTTATCCAAAAAAGAAGAATAAGGAGCAGGATGGGATGTGGGGAGGAGCGAAAGGAGGAAAGAAAGGAAAAACAGAGAACAGAAAGACAACTAACCACCCCAGGATTCCCTTTAATGAAATACAGGGTAGGTGAAAAACCCGAGGGGACTGCCTTAAAGTGTGCTGCCTCTTCCTCCAAGTCTCAGGCAAGGACCATGTTAGTATGTTAGTACAATGGAGAGAGGTCCTTATGTCCTGGGAAAATGACACAGAGTCTTAGCACATTTCTGTTTGTAGTCTTTATGGATCATAGAATCGTAGAATAAAAGGGATATTAAGGAACCCCAGGCTTGTTGGGGCTTACAATTAAGGAAGGGACCTTACTTGTAATTCTCAAGGTTGGTCCATCCGGAGGCAGAACCGGAGCTACGGTCATTGGTCATCTGCGTCCAGCAGACACAGACCTGTACCAGCACAGTCCTAGCCCCGCCATGCACAGCACGACCCTGGGCACTGGTCTGCGTGTTCCTTTATGCAAGTGTTCACTCAGGGTTTTGTTACTTTTCATGCAAGGACCCTGGATGCAGCTCCAGTCCTCTTGGGTCAATATTCAATACTGTATTTAACAGAATCTCATCATTTTGGTTTTATTTTCATTCCTACTGATCACAACTTAAAAGATTGTCCCATAGCTCTAGTCTCTAAATCCCTGCATATACAAAATGCCTAATTTCATTAAATAGAACTTTATTTAGTCAGAGTGTGTTGATAGGATATCACTGCAATATCCAACATAGTGAAAAATTTAGTAAATTAACTGGTTACATGATGTAAAACTAACCAAAATGGAGTCAACCTCTTTCCCCTTTACATCCACACAATGACTTGTATTTTTATTGAGCTGCTTGATTTAGTTGTTTTAGACACATTCTCAGTCCATATTAGGGATTCCCAATATTTTCTACATCAAGACGCAATTTGCTCCATTATCCATGTAATGAAATATATCCAACTTTATAATTTACCCACATATCACATCTTTTCAAAGAGTTTCTCTACCAAAGTGCCTTTATTAAGAAAGAGTTTAAGAGTTTCTCCATCAATCTTTTTTTCTAAAAGGGCAGCAATTATAGTGCTACAAAATTTAATAGCAATAGGAATAAAAACAGCTACACTCAGTAACATAATTTGCAGGGCCCAGCACAAAATGAAAATGTGGAGCCCTGATCTAAAATCAGGAAACAAGCTTCTCTTTTCTTCTGCAGTCTCTCTGTTGAGCTGCCGTGGTATATTTTGATTGGTATTTAACGTAGTGATCCTTCTGGCACCATGATAATTGCCAGGTGAGCGCGGACAACTTCCTGCATCCTGGAGCCTCCCAGGAAGGCAGGTGACAAGCTGTGGACCCACACTTCATAGTCGCCACCCCCCGAGTTAACTTGCAAAACATAAATACAAAGATAAAATTTTAAAAAATTCAAGGCAATGATCACAGAGCATCAAACCCCTTCTCATCATCAGGCTCTGGGTGACTACAGTGAAGCAGCCTTGAATGAGTAACAACCTTCCCCATTTAAAGACACGAGTGTCATTGCAGTCAGTCTATTTTTGGATAAATGTATAATATTGAATACTTTTGAAATATTGAAAGTAGTAGGAACCTGTATTTCACATTTCCTCATTGTTCTAGAGCAGCACTGTTCAACAGTACAACGAATAACAAGAGGCTATTTTGAGCCCTTGAAATGTGGCTTGATCTGAATTAAGATGTGCCGTAAATATAGAATACACACAGACTGTTTAAAAAAAAAAAAAGAAAAGAATAAAAATAGAATTACCATGTGATCCAGCAATCCCACACCTTGGCATACGTCCAGAGAGATACACGTACCCCAGTGTTCATTTCATCACTATAATAGCCAAGACATGGAAACAACCTAAGTGTCCATCGACAGATGAATAGATGAAGACGTGGCACATATATACAATGGAATATTACTCAGCCATAAAAAAAGAATGAAATAATGCCATTTGCAGCAATATGGATGGACCTAGAGATTATCACACTAAGTGAAGTCAGACAGAGAAAGACAAATATCATAAGATCATAATATCACTTATATGTGGAATCTAAAAAATAATACAAATGAACTTATTTACAAAACAGAAATAGACTCACAGACAGAGAAAGCAAACTTATGAGATTGGTTCAAGATGGCCAAGTAGGGCTTCTCTGGTGGCGCAGTGGTTGAGAGTCTGCCTGCCGATGCAGGGGACACGGGTTCGTGCCCCGGTCCGGGAAGATCCCACATGCCACGGAGCGGCTAGGCCCGTGAGCCACAACTACTGAGCCTGCGCGTCTGGAGCCTGTGCTCTGCAACAGGAGAGGCCACAACAGTGAGAGGCCCACGCATTGCAATGAAGAGTGACCCCCACTCGCCGCAACTAGAGAAAGCCCTTGCACAGAAACGAAGACCCAACACAGCCAAAAATAAATAAATAAATAAATAAAAATTAAAAAAAAAAAGAAACAAGAAAAATCTCAAATAAACAATCTAAACTTACACCTAAAGGAACTAGAGAAAGAAGAATAAACAAAACCCAGTTAGTAGAAGGAAAGAAATCATAAAGATCAGAGCAGAAATAAATGAAATAGAAACAAAGAAAACACTGGCAAAGATCAATAAAACTAAAAGCTGGTTCTTTGAGAAGATAAACAAAATTGATAAACCTTTAGCCAGACTCATCAAGAAAAAGAGGAAGAAGACTCAAATCAATAAAATTAGAAATGGAAAAGGAGAAGTTACAATGGACAACTCAGAAATACAAAGCATCATAAGAGACTACTACAAGCAACTGTATGCCAATAAAATGGACAACCTGGTAGAAATGGAAAAATTCTTAGAAAGGTATAACCTTCCAAGACTGAACCAGGAAAAATAGAAGATATGAACAGACCAATCACAAGTAATGAAATTGAAACTGCGATTAAAAATCTTCCAACAAACAAAAGTCCAGGACCAGATGGCTTCACAGGTGAATTCTATCAAGCATTTAGAGAAGAGCTAACACCCATCCTTCTCAAACTCTTCCAAAAAATTGCAGAGGAAGGAACACTCCCAAACTCATTCTAGGAGGCCACCATCAGCCTGATACCAAAACCAGACAGAGATATTACAAAAAAAGAAAATTATAGACCAATATCACTGATGAATATAGATGCAAAAATCCTCAACAAAATACTACCAAACAGAATCCAACAACACATTAAAAGGATCATACGCCATGATCAAGTGGGATTTATCCCAGGGATGCAAGGATTCTTCAATATATGCAAATCAATTAATGTGATACACCATATTAACAAACTGAAGAATAAAAACCATACGATCATCTCAATAGCTGCAGGAAAAGCTTTTGACAAAATTCAACACCCATTTATGATAAAAACTCTCCAGAAAGTGGACACAGAGGGAAACTACCTCAATATAATAAAGGCCATACATGACAAAGCCACAGCAAACATCATTCTCGATGGTGAAAAAGTGAAAGAATTTCCTCTGAGATCAGGAACAAGACAAGGATGTCCACTCTCAGCACTATTTTTCAACATAGTTTTGAAAGTCCTAGCCACAGCAATCAGAGAAGAAAGAGAAATAATAGGAATCCAAATCGGAAAAAAAGTAGAACTGTCACTGTTTGCAGATGACATGATACTATACATAGAGAATCCTAAAGATGCCACCATAAAACTACTAGAGCTAATCAATGAATTTGGTAAAGTTGGAGGATACAATATTAATGCACAGAAATCTCTTGCATTCCTGTGCACTAACAATGAAAGATCAGAAAGAGAAATTAAGGAAACAATCCCATTCACCATTGCAACAAAAAGAATAAAATCCCTAGGAATAAACCTACCTGAGGAGGTCAAAGACATGTACTCAGAAAACTATAAGACACTGATGATAGAAATCAAAGATGACACAAACAGGTGGAAAGATATACCATGTTCTTGGATTGGAAGAATCAATATTGTGAAAATGACTCTACTACCCAAAATAATCTACAGATTCAATGCAATCCCTACCAAATTACCAGTGGCACTTTTTACAGAACTAGAACAAAAAATCTTAAAATTTGTATGGAGATACAAAAGCAGTTTTGAGGGGAAAAAAATGGAGCGGGAGGAATCAGACTCCCCGCCTTCAGATTATACTACAAAGATACAGTAACCAAGACAATATGGTACTGGCACAAATACAGAAATATAGATAAATGGAACAGGATAGAAAGCCCAGAGATAAACCCACACACCTATGGTCAACTAATCTATGACAAAGGAGGCAAGGATATACAATAGAGAAAAGACAGTCTCTTCAATAAGTGGTACTGGGAAAACTGGACAGGTACATGTAAAAGAATGAAATTAGAACACTCCCAAACACCATACACAAAAATAAACTCAAAATGGATTAAAGACTTAAATGTAAGAATGGACACTATAAAACTCTAAGAGGAAAACATAGGCAGAACACTCTTTGACATAAATCACAGCAAGATCTTTCTTGACCCACCTCCTAGAGTAATGGAAATAAAAACAAAAATAACCAAATGGGACCCAATGAAACTTAAAAGCTTTTGCACAGCAAAGGAAACTATAAACAAAATGAAAAGACAACCCTCAGAATGGGAGAAAATGTTTGCAAATGAATCAATGGACAAAGGATTAATCTCCAAAATATATAAACAAGTCATGCAGCTCAATATTAAAAAAACAAACAACCCAATCAAAAAAGGGGCAGACGACCTAAATAGACATCTCTCCAAAGAAGACATACAGATGGCCAAGAGGCACATGAAAAGCTGCTCAACATCACTAATTATTAGAGAAATGCAAATCAAAACTACAATGAGGTATCACCTCACACCAGTCAGAATGGCCATCACCAGAAAATCTACAAACAACAAATGCTGGAGAGGGTGTGCAGAAAAGGGAACCCTCTTGCACTGTTGGCGGGAATGTAAATTGATATAGCCACTATGGAGAACAGTATGGAGGTTCCTTAAAAATAAAAATAGAATTACCATATGACCCAGGAATCCCACTACTGGGCATACACCCAGAGAAAACCATAATTCAAAAAGACACATGCACCCCAATGTTCACTGCAGCTCTATTTACAATAGCCAGGACATGGAAGCAACCTAAGTGTCCATCGACAGATGAATGGATAAGGAAGATGTGGTACATATTTACAATAGAATATTACTCAGCCATAAAAAGGAATGAAATTGGGTCATTTGTAGAGACTTGGATGGACCTAGAGACTGTCATACAGAGTGAAGTAAGTCAGAAAGAGAAAAACAAATATCATATATTAATGCATATATGTGGAATCTAGAAAAATGGTGAAGATGAACCAGTTTGCAAGGCAGAAATAGAGACACAGATGTAGAGAACAAACATGGACACCAAGGGGGGAAAGGGGCGGGGGTGATGGGATGAATTGGGAGATCAGGATTGACATATATACACCAATATGTATAAAATAGATAACTAATAAGAACCTGCTGTATAAAAAATTTTTTAAAAAAACAAGGTTACCAAAGGGAAAAGGGAGCAAGGAATAAATTAGGAGCTCAAGATTAACATATACACACTACTATATATAAACAGCAAGGTCCTACTGTATAGCATAGGAAACTATATTCAATATCTTATAATAACGTATAATGGAAAACAATCTGAAAAAGAAAAAGTGATTCAGTTATATATATATACACACATTAATGAATCGCCTTTCTGTACACCAGAAACTAACAACAAAAAAAGAAAAGAAATGCAAATATTATTTATCTCATAAATAGTTTTTAAAATATTGAGTACCTGTTGAACTGATCATATTTAGGATATGGGTTAAATAAAATATATTATTAAACTTAATTCCTTCTGGTTCTTTTTACTTTTTTTAAGGTGGTTACTAGAAAATGTAAAATTGCTTATGTGACTCACACCTGTGGCTCACACTATATTTTATTTATTTATTACAGAGCAGACACATCCTGGTGTTATCATTCCCAATACACATCCCCGAGAACAGAATACCTTCTGTGTCCCTCTCATGTCTTCTTTTGATTGTCTAAGATTTTGCTTTTTGTTCTTGAAGGATTCAGTAAACATGTTTCGAAAATAATAGGAAATTGAACAAAAATCAGGGGATCTGGAGCATGGTTCTTACTATTTTACTGAGATGACCTGGGCTCCTCTTCTGTTAAATACAAAAATGGAATTGAGCCAGATTATCATTGGGTCCTTTCCAGCATTAACTCCCCAGTGTCCTTACTGCATGTGGGAAAGTGCACTTCAGTAACTGGGAAAGTTATGTAAAAATGTTACTGGAAGAATCTCCCCTACACCCCATTCCTCAGGAATGACTTGTTAAAAATTATGAATTAGTATATGAATTAGTATCAGCCCTCCAAATAGCTATTGATTAGAATAAGGGAAGTGTGTTCCACAGTGGAGGGATCTGATGACCTAGACCAGAGGTCGAGCTTGGTGGGCATGGTCAATCCTGACTCGGCCTGACGTCCTGGGCATCCTGCATCCTGATGTGGTGGCGTGAGCAGTTCCCAAAAGCACCCCAGAGGCAAGAAGCATTTTGGCCATGCTGGGTCACTGGTGGGAGCAGCCCATGGGAAGCAGGACTGCCCTGCAGGTGTGAAGTGACGTGTACAAATCACAGCCGCTGGGCCCCGGCGACCCACGTCAATTTCCTGCCGCAGATCTGAGCATCCAAACAGCACATTCTCATGACTGCCACACTGTGGGCCCCAGGGGTCTGTTCCTGATGCTCAGCTAGAGCCATTCCAACTGGGGGAACCACCCTTCCCGGAGGTCCACGTTGGAAAGGGTGCTTCTCTCCTTGGCCTCCAGGAACACAGCATCTACTTGTGAGGTCCCAGACACAGAGAAAGTCACCAAGCCCAGCCAGATTCAGCTTCTTTATTCTGAAACATTGAAAGTTCCCTTGGGCCTCTGTTGAACCCTCCCAAATCTTACTAGCGCTTTGTGACATTTTAAAAAAATAAAACTTTATTTTTATGCAGAACAAGAGCTATCCTTTAAAACGTTCAGAACAATGGAAATCCCAAATTAAAAAGGCGGAATTCTGCTCTGTCGGTTGTTCCAGCTCTCTCTGTATTAGTCACAGTTCTCCAGAGAAACAGAACCAACAGAATCTGTATGTGTGTGTGCATATATACGTACACATAAGTAGACATACATATACATATAGAGAGAAAGGGAGAGAAAGATAGAGAAATCTGGAGATCTGTTTTGAGGAATTAGATCACAGGATTGTGGAGATTCAGCTCCAAAATCTGCAGGCTAGGCTGTCAGGCTGAAGACCAGGGAAGAGTTGCGGTTCCAGTCCAAGGGCTGTCAGCTGTCAGAACTCTTTCTTGCTGGGTGGAGGTCAGACTTTGTCCTGCTCAGGCCTTCAACTGATTGGAAGAATCCCACCTTCATTACGGAGAGTCATCTGCTTTACTCAAAGTCCACCCATTTAGATGTTAATCTCATCCAAAAACCACCTTCACAGAAACATCCAGTATGTTGGACTAAGTATCTGTCCATGGTAGCCTAGCCAAGTTGACGCATAGAATTAACCCTCACAGTTTCTAAATGGACTCATCACTTAAGACCCAGCTGACTGAATAGCTGGGCTAAAAGCTACAACATCACTTTCAGAGAAAAGATAAAAGAAATGAAATAAATCTGCAGATAAAAATGGACTCTTCCAAAGCCCAGATGTGAAGAAGAGAAAGGAGCCAGGGTAGGACCAATCAGGAAGAATGATTTCTTTACATAATAAAATCATTTCATCGTTTCAACTTTTCTCAAATTGAGGCAAGTGAATAACTATACAAAAAACAAAAGACTGTTTAATAAAATATTAAATCAAGCCCATGCATAATTGTATTACAGGGTGTCATGGCTAATTTTATATGTCAACTTACTTATGCTATAGTGCTCAACTGTGGGGTCAAACACCAGTCCAGATAATGCTGCAAGGGTATTTTTAGGTGTGATAAACATTTACATCAGCAGACTCTGAGTAAAGCAGATGACCCTCCATGATGTGGGCGGGCCTCATCCGATCAGTTGGAGGACTTAAGAGCAAAGTCTTAGGTCCTTTGAGAAAGAGAAAATTCTGCCTCCAGACTGCCTTCTGACTTGAGATCGCAAACACTGACTTCCGCTAAAATTTCCAGCCCAGAGATGCAAAAGCACTCTGTGAGGAGACAGAAGGCGGGGAAAATAAAAATATGATTACTAATTTTAAAAAATAAAATAAACTTTGCAGCCTGCTGACCTGCCCTGCCAGATTTACCAGCCTCCACAATCACACAAGTCAATTTTTATAAATCTTTATCTGTGTCTCTCTCCCGCTTTGTCACTCTCTCTCTGTCTCTCTCTCTCTATATATATGTATACACACATCCTATTGGTTCTGTTTCTCTGGCGAACCCTGACTAATACAGTGAAGGGGTTTATGGCACCAATGGGCCCAGTATCTAAAATACTTCTCTTCCAAAATAGGTGTGCTGGTCTATAAACAAGCTTTATATCTTATTTTTTAAATGTATATATTAATGCTTATTTATTTTTGTTACAAACTTTAAGACACACTTGTGTTAAATTCACAACTGACCAGCACAAAACTCCACGAAGAGGAAACTAAGATTGCCTGAGAGCTGTTCACTGACTCACAGACAGCAAGCACTTTTTGCGTGACTGAAGTTTACCAATTAATCAGAGAGGTTTGTATAGTCTCCTAAGCACCGGAAAAGACGTAAGCTCTGTAAGTACAACATGGTAGGTGGACAGCATTCCTTAGCTGATAACCAGAGGAGGAGAGACATTTGGTTGGCTTTCACCAACCTTTACTGCCCATGTCTCTTATCCAGCAAGTTTTAAAGAAAGAACTCCAAGAAACAGAATTTACTGACGTCCCCGGTAGCTAATTCCAGAACACACAGCACCCGCCTGCGTGCTAGAAATGATGTTCAGTAGATGACACAAACTACTGAAGTGAGTTCCTCATTCAGTTAATATTATGGTAAAACCAAATATGCACATGAAAAATTATTAAAGATTTGTTTACGTGGGACTCTGATATTTGCCATGAAAATTCCTACAATTAAAATTTGACTGAAAAAAAAAAGAGACTTTTTCCCCCTTTCAAAATCAGTTTCAAGAAACCCTTGATAGAATCAGCTAGTTAATTCTTGGCCTCTTTAACTAACACATTTGAAGTCACGTGCCATAAATCAGTTTCAGTTGAGATATTAAAATCAGATTATAACAGAAAAGCCTTGCAAATATTTGCCTCTAAATGAGTTTAAGAATAAATATATATTCAGTAATTCATCCATATTTAGCAGATATTAATAAGACAAAGCATAGCTTTAAATTCACTTATCATTTAATACAAAGGAGGAAATAGGAAAGTGGGTCTGATTAGCTTGTTTATTCTTGGGCTTGGTAATACCTTATTAAAATCTGAAGTTCAAAATTGATATAATCAGTCAAATGTCAGCAGAAATATTTATTCTGTAAATGAAGCTTTAGTTAATAGAACTTTAATTTGAAGTATTTTACATTTTCTTTTCCTCCATAAGGAAACTGGAAAGGGGGTGGGGAAGTCTTGATAGGAATGTGGAATTAACACAGAGGTCTGAATTTCCCTTCCAGATCTGTGCTGACACTAGAGGTCAGCAACCTTCCAGAAATGATACCTCAAATCCTCATTTACTCACTGTAATTTATGAATTTTTTTGTGACAAGAACCACAGAATTTTAGGTCAGGAAGTGGTCTTACTAATGACCTAATCTGCTGCTTTTTTTAGAGGAAACGGGAGTGAGGTCTAGTGAGATCCAGAGACTTGGCTGGTCTCACCCTTACACAGACGCAGGACTGAACTGAGGATGCTGGGAGCTGGTCAATAACACTTAGCGATGGGGATCTTCATGGCCACCAAGTTACAGAGAAATTAGGCACTACTTCCTATAAATGTGGACTAATAATGTTGGAAGGGACAGGGGAAGGAGAGGAGGAGTTACAGGCTTAGAAAAAAACATGGTTCCTGGAGAAAAGACGGATGAAAGAGCTAAAATCTGCCAACAGCTTAGGGATGCCAATTTCACAGGTTCCACTACCTCTTCTCTCATGACCTCTTCTCCACGGGGGTCTGGGGCTTGGACACTTGCTTCATTTCTTTCTAAATTCCAGTGAAAATTCCCATAGAGAAACCTTCTCCAGTGTCTAATTAATCCAGCTCTTTACTGGGTTCATAGCACTCAAAACGACCTCATGAACCACCCTTGGCCTTGGGCCGTCACAGGCCAGCCAGGATCCTTATTCTCATCTTGGCCTTGGGCCAAACAATCATCACCCTCACCACCCCCCCACCCCCCCCCCACCCCCCCACCCCGCCTTCCTTGTGGTGCAGCGCATAAGAAAGGAACATCAGTTAGAGGAATTGTGGAGAAGTGGCTAAGCCCTGGGCATTGGGAGACCAGACAGTTTTTTGGAATTCTTGCCCTGCCAGTAGCTATGTAGTTTTAGGCAAGTTACTTAGCTTTTTTAAACCTTAGTTTTCTCATGCTTAAAATGGGGATTGTATTAGTACTGGCCTCACAAGTTTTCAAATATATTAAGTAAGATGTACATATGGGTTTGTTTGTAAGCGAAAGATATTTGACTCAGACTGTCTTATTAAAAAAAATGGGACTAGGGTGGGGAGGGAAAGTCTAGGCATGTTGCTGCCAATCCAGGGTCTGCCCTTCTCACTGCAGCCCTTCCTGAACTCACCACCTCCCTGACTGAGTCCAGGAGAGGAGAGTGTCCATGCCTCAGCATCCCAGGTAATCCCCCCAGGACTCCTGCTATCTCTGCCCTTACTATAGGCTGCTTCTCCAGTCAATAAAGAGGGGAAGAGATGAGACTCCCAACAGGTATAGTTGTGTGCTTGGCACATGGCTAAGACTTCAATAAACGTCACCTGCCCTTATTGTTGTCGTTATGATTGTAAGTCACAGTCGCCTACATCTTGCTCACTCACAGCAACCTGTTCGGTTGTGACTGACGAAGGAATGGAGGTTCACAGAAGTTAAGAAATCTGTCCCCATGATTTGGAGTGTGGACTCATACTGTGTCATTCTCAAGTCTCCCATCACCACTAGGCCCTGCGCTCTGGTTAATCAATACATGAGGCACGTCAGGAATGGCTCAAAAGGCTCCTCTGTACTGAGAATGCAACCCTGCAGGAATGGAAATTAGCTATGATACTCAGATTGATGCTGGGTCAGAATAAAGGCAAAATAATTGGTGGATAACTTGTTTAAGACGGAAAGATACTTTTTTTTTTTCCTAAATGTCTAGATAGGTTGTCTACAAGACACCAAATACTCAATTCGGATTTTATTGATAAAATCTACTCAATTCCAGTATTTTCAGTACCACAGAGGACCTTAATGCAATGATTTTGAAGAAAAATTAACCTCTGACTCTATTCTAATTCATGTTTGTAAAATGTCAACTTACTTTAGAATGGGAGATGTTCAACTTTAGCCTGAGGATACTTTCAAAGCTTTCCAATCCATCAGGTTCAGAAGACATATCACATTAGGGAGACAAAGACCCCACTGCTTTGCTTTACTGAGAGAGGCTCAGATAGCTTTTGTTTTGTTTTGTTTTGTTTTCCCCCTCTTCCTGACACTGTATCTTTGGAAAATACAGAAGAAAAACTTAAGTCTGTGACTCCTGAAATGGTCAATTAGAAAATCACTTTGAGTGAACATGTAAAACAATCTAAATACTCTAATACCATAATTAAATATTTGGTGATGATGATTTCTTTAAAAAAAATTAATTGCTGTCTTAAGTAAATAAATCCAAGTGAGGATAAAATGACTTCTGAATTTGGGAAGTGGATGAACTACACGTAAGAAAACTCAAGTTATGGCCTGCTATCCAAGATGACCCGTTCATAATTCACACTTTTTGTATAGAAACTGACCACTGTCTCCCAAGTATCTTTCCATTGTTTTCTGAGACATGCACCAGGCCGCAAGAAGATAAATATGTTCAGATGAGATTGTTAGCCCTACTATGCATTCCTTCCTTTCCACCAAAAATGTACAAACTGACTTCCAGTTTTGGTGAATTGACATAAATTATTCAAAGGTAAAAGCCTTTACAGATCAAAAAAATTTTAAGTGTTTTTGTATATCATAAACTTACCAACATCTATTCTCTCCTTTTTTTCAATAATACTATCATCTGAATTTTCTTGAAAAATTATTTCTATAGGAACAATTTATTTGCTTTTGTAGTATTATAAATGAGAAATATAAGAAATTGCCATGAAGCAAATCCATGATATCTTACATAAGTGCCATTTTTTATGTAACTCTTCAATCCCATGATTTTTAAGTATTATATTAACATTAGTACCAGGTATTATTTTGCTCTCTAAATCCATGTCTGCACAAGTATGACAGTTATTAATACTCACAAGTTTTCTTCTTCAATTCTATTCAACAAAGTCTTTTAAGAATGCCTACATGACAAACAATATGCTATGTAATTCCATTAGGTTAATGGCAAAGAGAAGTTGTTGAGATTTTTGTTTGGTTGGTTTTGCTTTCAATATTTGTACTACTTTTTTGACAATGTACACATGCAAGTTCTTCATAAGACATTAACATCGCAGTGAGAATACTGGAATAAAACCCATTTCGGATTGCTTTGAAGATTGGCGTTTGACCCATTAATGAGATCACGACCTCTGTTTTCAATCTTTATAAAATTTATCGAGCTATTAGACTGAATGCTCAGTTCTATATGAAGCCAGTGAGACCACACAGTGTCATGGTTGGTAAAGTCGACCAAAATAGAGCACTGTGGTCAGTGAGAAAGTTCTCAGGGGTTAGAACAGAAACTGACTTCATGACACATCTTGCTTGGCGTCTAATTCCAACCAGCCAATTAAAAACTCACCTCTGATGTTTCCTGTATTACTCTTGCTGCACTGAACTTTCCTTCTCTGAATTCAAATAACACCTCTTGCTCCATCACTTGTCTTTAAATGTAATGCTACATGGAATTCTTGCTTTTTAATTGTTTCCAGGGTAGAAGGGTGAGACATTGGTCTTCTCCTGCCCTTGGACTGGGATTTACACCACCAGCTCCCCTAGTTCTCTGGCCTTTAAACTTGGACTACAACTACACCACAAGCTTTCGTGCATTTCCAACTTGCAGAAGGCAGATCATAGAACTTCTCAGCATCCAAAATTGCATGAGTCAATTTTTTTATAATATATGTATGTATTTAAATATCTACATATATGGATAGAATATAGATAGATACAGATATAGATATATGTATAGAGGTAGATGTAGATAAAGATATAGATACAGATATTTCTCCTATTGGTGCTATTTCTCTGGCAACCCCTGACTAATGCACACCTCTTCTTTTTTTCCAACTTAATAACAGTGCAAGGTAACAATGCATGTACTAGTCTGCTTGGGCTGCCATAACAAAATACCACAGACTAGGTGGCTTAAGCAATAGACATTTATTTTCTCACAGTTCCGGAGGCTAAAAGTCTATTATTAAAGTGGCAGCAAATTCTGTTTCTGGTGAGGACTCCCTTCCTGGCCTGCAGATGGCCACCTTCTCACTGTGTCCTCACACGGCCTTTCCTCTGTGCATGTGGACAGAGAGAGCTCTGGCCTCTCTTCCTTTTCTGATAAGGACACCAATTCTATTGGATTAGGGTCTCATCCTTATGACCTCACTGAACTTTAATTACCTCCCTAAAGCCTTCAAATACCATCATTTTGAGGCTTAGGGTTTCAACACATGAGTTCTGGAGGTGGAGCACAATGCAGTTCATAACAGTACATGATTGCTTAGTGTGAAGACTACATTTCCCAGCCCCCTTTGAAACTAGGTCACTAAGTTCTCATTAATGAGATGGAAAAGGAAGTGCCATGGGACAGTTTTGGGGAATCTACTTCAAGAAACTGTCCTCTGTTCCTGCTTCTTCATCCCTTCCTCCATCTCACAGCCTGGAAAAAAAGACTACTGAGACAAGGGTCACACCTCAGGAATGGTTGGAAAGGATCTGGGTCCCCGGGGGCCTGAGGAGCAGAGATGCCAGACTGCCCTGAGCTGTCTATGGACTGACTTGGATAAATGTGAGAAATAAATTTCATTTAAGCCATTATTCTTTGAGATTTCCTTTCTGCTTGCAGCCGAATGTTATCCTAACTAATATACAAGGTTTACTTAGCTAGAGTGAAGTAGATATGTCGTGTGTTTACCAAATGTCTTGGGGAAAATTTGAGTTTGCACTTTAGAGTGGGAAAAAACTTTACAGTTTATCGAACGTAGGGGTTTACAAACTAGCTGTCCATTTGCTAAAGCCAACATAGTGTTAAAAATGAATTCTGACTCTTTTAATTGGGGCTTGTATGCCTCTGGTTGCCTCAGGCTCAAGCACCCCGTGTCATTTACACCAGGCTTGCTGTCCACATTTCATTTCCTGCCTGGTTTCTTACATATTTGAAATTGCAATGACTGATTTATTCTAATCCAAATTCTTTATTTTACAAATGAGGAAGCAGAGACTAAGAAGAGTAAAGTAACCAGAGATTAAAGAAAAATGAATACTAGTATTTCGGGCTGCTGACTCCCAGCCTGGGCCTCTTTCCATGGTTTGGGCACCAGTAATCCCTCTGAGTCACCTTGGGAATAAATACGCACTGGGGAGAGCATTCTGTCTGCATCCTGCAGCTTCCCTGTGGGCCCAGCTCTTCCCTACCATCTCAGCTCCAGCAGGTGCACCAGCGACAGGACACCTCACCCTGCAGGTGGACTGCAGGGGGATGGGGAGCCTGAGACGCTACATGTCTCCGTTGGGCACTTCCTGTCAGCATTCAGCTTTTATCACACAGATTGAGAGACCAGTGTATTACATTCTCAACCCTCTGTCATCTCCTATGACATTAATGTGATATCATCTTAGTCTATTAGAGTGCCGTAACAAAAAAGGAGGTGTTAGAGCATGACAGCACCTGTCAGAGTGTTGCAAGTACTTATTTGAAATCTTGGATTACACGGGTGTCATGTGGCGTTAGTGGTGGCAACTTGTCCCCGTAGAGTAAGTTCCTTTATTTGCACTATGTAAATGAAGGCGTCGTTAAAGAAAATGTCCCCTCACGGAGTTAAGGAATCAAAAATTGCCGCGTGGAGAGGAGCTAGCGGCCATGAAGGACCATGGTAGGCACTCCTCTGCTTGAGGGCTGGTTGCCAGTCACCTTGTTCATGAACTCTCCAACCACACGGGTGGACATCATACTACTTTGATTATTTCCAAATAGGGCTTTCAAAACATCACAGCCTCCTCTCTAATCGAGCTGCACCTGTGTTTCTCATGGCCCCTTGACTGTAGACTCCCTGAAAGAGTAGGAGTCATCTTGCCCAGTTCCTCTCCACCTCAGCATCCAGCACCATGGTTTCCTCATACCAAAAGCACAGTTTTTATTACCTGAAGATCTAGTGCAAACTTTCGTTTTTAACAGATGAAGGAACCAGTCAACATACAAGAGATATTCAGTGGAGGCAAATTATTTAGTCACAGTCCTTAAAGCTCACGTGTTTTTATTATACAGACTAACAGTCTCACTCCTGACTTGTAAGGATACAGGCAGACCCTAAATTAAGAATTTAAGATTAGGCCTTCAAATCTGAAAATGGGATGTGAAGTTATCCATCTGGAATTTGAAGACTTCAGTTTATAGCCACATATTATTACTAGATGGCTGAACACGAAACATTTACTGTCTTATTATTGCGACTATGCTCTGCGTTGGTGAGGAAAGACTAGGAAGTATCAGTTCTCCCAGGTAACAGGGTATTTGGAAAATAATTCTATGGGTGATGATGACCATGGTAGGGATGACGATACGGCAACATGAGCCACAGGAAAGCTCCAGGGCCCAAGCTGCCGTCAAAAAGGAACGAGTCCTCCGGGAAATGACAAGCAGATTTTAATGTTGACATTGTGCCAGCTCCTTTCCTGCGGGTTTCCATTTTCTCTAATGTTGGATGTGAAAGGTTTAGAAGAAGGAACTGTGAAGCCATGTCCATGCTCTGGGGTTCAATGAACGAAACGTGGGAGTTTAATAATTTTAAATACATTGACTACAGGCTGATGAAGAAACGGAACACTGCATCTCCTCAGAAGCCCCCTCCCAGCCCTCATCAAAAGTGACCACTGTTCTGACTTGCAGGGAAATCACATCTGTTCTTTCTTTGTACTTGCACAATATGAGCAGGCATATTCCTAAGTAACATGGCTTAGCTTCACCTGTTTGGGAACTTTCGCTCAACAGTATGTTTGTGAGGTTCATCTATGTTTTTGTGTTCAGCTGTAAACTGGTTAGTTTTCAGTACTGTGTACTATGCTACTATACAGATAAACCCAATGTATTGATCCATTTTATTGATGATGGCAACTTTGGGTTTTTTCTGTTTGACATAATTCATAATGCTGTTAAAACATTCTTGTATGTGTAGATAGATATAGATATAGCTATAGCTATAGCTTTAGATATACATACAGATATAGATACATAGATATTTCTTTGTGCACATATACATGCATTTCAGGGGTATATTCCTAGGTATGTAATTTCTGGGTCAGAAATTTTGATTTTCTTCAATTTTATTAGATAATTATAAATTATTTTCAAAAGTGATTCTACCAAGATTTACCATCATTAGCGGTGTGTAAGAATTAATATTGCTTCTTTTTCTGGAACACATTATCTGTCTTTTACAATATCAGCCATTCTGGAGGTTATGTTAATGTGGTGTATTTCATTCTGTGTGTGTGTTAGATGTTCCTGATTACAAATGAAATCAAGTGTGTTTTAATACATTTATCAGTCACTTTTGAGGGGTGCTCTTCCAAGTTATTCATTTTTTGATTGAATTGTTTGTCTTTCTCTTAGACACATAAGAGCTCCTCATATATATATATATATATATATATATTTAAACATCTTTATTGGAGTATAATTGCTTTACAATGGTGTGTTAGTTTCTGCTTTATAACAAAGTGAATCAGCTATACATATACATATGTCCCCATAACTCTTCCCTCTTGCGTCTCCCTCCCTCCCGCCCTCCCTATCCCACCCCTCTAGGTGGTCACAAAGCACCGGGCTGATCTACCTGTGCTATGCGGCTGCTTCCCACTAGCTATCTATTTTACGTTTGGTAGTGTATATATGTCCATACCACTCTCTCACTTTGTCCCAGCTTATCCTTCCCCTTCCCCATATCCTCAAGTCCATTCTCTAGTAGGTCTGCGTCCTCATTCCCGTCTTGCCCCTAGGTTCTTCATGACCATTTTTTTTTTTAGATTCCATATATATATGTTAGCATACAGTATTTGTTTATCTCTTTCTGACTTACTTCACTCTGTATGACAGACTCTAGGTCCATCCACCTCACTACAAATAACTCAATTTTGTTTCTTTTTATGGCTGAGTAATATTCCATTGTATATATGTGCCACATCTTCTTTACCCATTCATCTGTCGATGGACACTTAGGTTGCTTCCATGTCCTGGTTATTGTAAACAGAGCTGCAATGAACATTGCGGTACATGACTCTTTTTGAATTATGGTTTTCTCTGGGTATGTGCCCAGTAGTGGGATTGCTGGGTCGTATGGTAGTTCTATCTTTAGTTTTTTAAGGAACCTCCATACTGTTCTCCATGGTGGCTGTATCAATTTACGTTCCCACCAACAGTGCAAGAGGGTTCCCTTTTCTCCACACCCTCTCCAGCATTTATTGTTTGTAGATTTTTTGATGATGGCCATTCTGACCGGTGTGAGATGATATCTAATTGTAGTTTTGATTTGCATTTCTCTAATGATTAATGATGTTGAGCATTCTTTCATGTGTTTGTTGGCAATCTGTATATCTTTTTTGGAGAAATGTCTATTTTTTATGTGAACTTTTGGGGAGATATGTATGTAGTACAAATATATGCTCCAACTTGGTGACATTTATTTTCATCCCTAATGAATGTCTTTTGAGGAACAGAATTTCTGAAATTTAAAATCATGTCTCTATTCTACTTCATCTGTGTGGTCATCTACCTTTGTGATAATAACACAGTGTCTTAGGGTATAATATTTTAAAAGTCTCAGGTCTAGTAAGTTCTGCCACGTTGTTATTCTTTTTTCCAATAACATCTTAGCCATTCTTAGACCTTTGTACTTCACAGCAATTGTAAAATAAAACAATAAAGTTCCACAAAAATAAAAGTTGAATTTTGATTGCAATTGCTTTGAAACTCTAAATCAGTTTGGAAATAATTAGCATATTTATGAAATCAGGCTTTCCAACCTACAAGCTTAATATATCCCTCCATTCATTTAAGTCTTCTTTAATTTCTCTCAGTAAGGTGTTGTAGTTTTTGTGTAGAGTTCTTAAACATTTTTCATTAGATGTATTTTTAGGTACAATTATATTATTGTAAAAGGTATGGTTTTCATTTTAACTTTCTAGTATTCTATTTTTGGTAAGCAAAAACCTAATTTATTTATGAATTTTTGAATATTGTATACGTACTTTGTATATTTACACATTTGTATGCTGTTATACACTGAATGTTTGTGTCCCCCTCCAATTCATATGTTGAAGCCCTAATCCTTGATGTAATGGTATCTGGAAGTGGGGACTTGGGGAGATAATTAGGTGTAGATGAGGTCATGAAGGTGGGACCCTCACAATGGGATTAGTGCCCTTATAGGAAGAATATCTTTCTCTCTCTCTCGCTCTCGCTCTCTCTCTCTCTCCATGCACAAACAGCAAAGAAAGTCTAGGTGAGCACATAGCCACAGGTGCTGAGTATAAGTCAGGAAGAGAACCAAGATCCCAGTTTTCCGGAATTTTGATCTTGAACTCCCCAGCCTCTACAATTTGTTGAAAACAAACGTCTGCTGTGATAGCAGCCTGGACCAAGACATACACTGCTCACCTCTCTTGCTGAACTTGTTAATTATAGTAATTTATCTATAGAGTCTTCTAAATTTCTATATATGGAGTCACAGTTACATCATATCATTGTGCCATATATATTGATTTCCAATTATTATACTTATTTATTTTTCTCACCCTATCTACTATTTGAGCACATCAAGTAAAAAATTGAATAGAAAGGGTGACAGCAAAGCTCTCATCATTTTCTGATCTCAAAGAGAAAGCTTTCACATTTCACCCTAAAGATGGTGTTTGCTGTAGGCTTTTTATAGATCTTTTTCAAGTTAAGAGAGTTTTATTCTACTGCCAGTTTGCTGAGTTTTTCTAAAATTATGAATGCATGTCAAATTTATTTTAAAATGTCTGCATGTACGTTTTCTCCTTTATCCCGTTAATATGATGAAATACATGGATTGATCTTCAAATGTTAAATCCACTTTACTTTCCTGGAATACACCCAACCTGTCATAATGTATTGTCCTGTCTATAATTGTCAGGATTAGGTTTAATATTATTCTGTTTAGAAGTTTACATCTATTTTCATGAGTAGGAATGACCTGTAACTTTCCTTTCTTATAGTGTTCTTGTCAAATTTTGATATCAAGGTTACACTGGCATCTTAAAACTAGTTGTGGAATATTCTCTCTTTTTTCCTTCATTCTCTATAAGAATTTGTGAAATACTGATAATATTTATTCTTTCAATACTTGGTAAAATCCACTTGTAAGTCACTTGGACCTGGAGTTTATTTGTGGGAAGGTTTATAATTACTCTTCAATTTCTTTAAAAGTGAAAGGATCAGTAAGGTTTTACATTCGAGCCTTAGTCATTTTGGTAACTTATGCTTTCCTACAATTTCATAAAAATTTTCAAGCATATTAAAATAAATTTGCTTATGATACTCTGCCATGATATCTTAATGACTATAGGATCTTTACTGAAGCATCCTTTGGCATTCCTGTTGTCGCTAAGCAAATAAATATTGCTTATCTCTGTCATCTATTTTATAGGTGTTATTAAAGTTACAAACCCTTTTCCAATTAATTATTTATTACTACTTCAATTAAGTATTAATTATCCTATTTTTGTTTGTTTTCTTTTTTATATTTTCTGATTTTTCGTCTCCCCCACTTTATTTGAGTTTACTTTGTTATTATTTTTTCAAATGTTTGACTTGAATGTTTAGTTTATGTATTTTCTTTCTTTTTTAATTTAATTTAATTTATTTATTTGTTTGTTTGTTTATTTATTTATTTTTGGCTGCATTGGGTCTTCGTTGCTGCGCATGGGCTTCCTCTAGTTGCAGCGAGCAGGGGCTACTCTTTGTGGTGGTGCGCAGGCTTTTCATTGCAGTGGCTTCCCTTGTTGCGGAGCATGGGCTCTAGATGCATAGGCTTCAGTAGTTGTGGCACGCAGGCTCTAGAGTGCAGCCTCAGTAGTTGTGGAGCACGGGCTTAGTTGCTCTGCTGCATGTGGGATCTTCCCAGACCAGGGCTTGAACCCATGCCCCCTGCACTGGCAGGAGGATTCTTAACCACTGCACCACCAGGGAAGTCCAGTTCATGTACTTTCAAATCTTCTTTTCTATCATAGGCACTTACTGCTATAAATTTCTAAGTGTGGCTTTAGTTGTATTCCACAAATTTGATATATATAGTAATTTTGTTATTCATTATTTAATTTTAATTGCGATTCTTTTGCTTTGATACATACATAGGTTATTCAGACTCTGTTATTATTTTCTAGCTTAAATGCATTATAGTCAAAAATATATGTTGCTTGATATCAATCTCCTGAAATCCCTGAGGCTAGCTGTGGAAGACTGCGTTATTGCCCAAAACATGTGCTACCCCTTCTTCTGATGCTCCGCTCTGCAGTAGAGTTGTACTCTTACACCCTAACATCAATCTTAAGCCATGAAACTTGCTTTGCCCAACAAAGTCTAAGTGGAAGTGACATGAGATACCTCTGAAATCTCTTTTTCCTCTGCCAAAAAATAGACAGGGTCTCAGATAGAGTCAACTGTGCTATCTTGAATCATATAATGAAGACATGGAGAAGAATCAGAGCATTCTTAATGCTATTTGGGGTCATTTGTGACTACAGCATACTCTAGTGTGGTGGGCAGATGTGAGGATAGCTCTCCAGGACCTCTACCTCCTGGAATCCATACGCTTATGTAATCCCTCACCTTGAGAATTTAAGGACTTGTTTCCTGGAATAGAATGCAGCAAATGTGATAAGATATCATTTCTGAGATTGGGTTACAAAAGGACCACGGCTTCCACGGTGGCCACCTTCTCCTGTCCTCTGGTTCTCCCTCTCTCTCTCTTTCTCACACACACATCAGCAGCCGCCACATCATGACAACACCCGGGCAGCCTATGCAGAGACCCATATGGCAAGGACCTGAGGCCTGCCAGCAGCTACATAAGTGAGCTTGGAAGCAGATCTAAGCCAGGCACATAAGTGAGCTAAGAAGTGGATTCTGTAGCCCCAGTTGAGACTTGGGATGGTTGCAGGCCCAGAAAATATCTTGACTGCAGCCTCATGAGATTCCCTGAGCCAGAACTACCCTGCACAGCCACTCCTAAATCCTTGACCCACAGAAACTATGAAATAATATACGTTTTTTGATTTAAGACACTACGTTTTGGGGTAACATTATGTAGCAATAGCTAAATAATACATATTTTGGTACCTGGAAATGAGGTGTTACCATGAAAAGATACCTTAAAATGTGAGAGTAGCTTTGAACAAGACAGTTGGTGGAAGCTGGAAGGATTTTTAGGAAATGTTAGAGAAGCATAAATTTCCTTGAACAGACTGTTAGTAGCACTCTAGGTTTTGAGGACTCTGAGTGAGGACTTACAAGGAAATGACAAATATATTTTTGGAAACTGGAGGAAGGGGGATCTTGGTTCTATGGTGGGGGAAAGGTTCACAGCATTATCACCTGCAGTAACATGGAAAGTAGAACATATGTCAAATGAACTAAGGAGATTTCCAAGCAAGTTGTTGAAGGTACCAAATGGTTTCTTTTTGCTGCTTATAGTACATGCGAAAGGAGAGACATAAATTGTGGGAAGGACTGTTAATCACAAAGGAGCCAGGACTTGCTGGATTTGAAAGTTCTCAGACCCTCAAGATGACAAATGGTTATTTCCAAAGTTGAGAAACGGCTTCCAAGTAAAGGTCAAATCCAGGGCACTCTCAGCAAAATATGGTCTAGAGAGGAAGCTGAGGGTGGGGATATAAAGTCTTCTGTTAAATCTTCCGAACGATCAAAGCTGATGCTCCAGAGTACTATTCAGTCACACAAAAACGGTCCTTTAAAAGTAAGGGTTGGGGGGACCTTCAAGATGGTGGAGGAGTAAGACGCAGAGATCGCCCTCCTCCCCACAGATACATCAGAAATACATCTACACGTGGAACAACTCCTACAGAACACCTACTGAACGCTGGCAGAAGACCTCAGACTTCCCCAAAGGCAAGAAACTCCCCACGTACTGGGTAGGGTAAAAGAAAAAGGAATAAACAGAGACAAAAGGATAGGGACGGGACGTGCACCAGTGGGAGGGAGCTGTGAAGGAGGAAAGGTTTCCACACAGTAGGAAGCGCCTTCGCGGGCGGAGACTGCGGGGGGCGGAGGGGGAAAGCTTCGGCGCCGCGGAGGAGAGCGCAGCCACAGGGGTGCGCAGGGAAAAACGGAGAGATTCCCGCACAGAGGATCGGTGCCGACCGGCACTCACCAGCCCGAGAGGCTTGTCTGCTCACCCGCCGGGGCGGGCGGGGCTGGGAGCTGAGGCTCGGGCTTCGGAGCGGAGCGCCGGGAGAGGACTGGAGTTGGCGGCGTGAACACAGCCTGAAGGGGTTAGTGCACCACAGCTAGCCGGGAGGGAGTCCGGGGAAAAGTCTGGACGTGCCGAAGAGGCAAGAGACCATTGTTTCGGGGTGCGCGAGGAGAGGGGATTCAGAGCACCGCCTAAATGAGCTCCAGAGACGGGCCTGAGCCGTGGCTATCAGCGCAGACACCAGACACGGGCAGGAAACACTAATGCTGTTGCTGCCGCCACCAAGAATCCTGCGTGCGAGCACAGCTCACTGTCCACACCCCACACCCCGCACCCCCCTGGGACCCTGTGCAGCCCGCCACTGCCAGGGTCCTGGGATCCAGGGACAACTTCCCTAGGAGAACACATGGCGCGCCTCAGGCTGGTGCAACGTCATGCTGGCCTCTGCCACTGCAGGCTCGCCCCGCATTCCAAAAACTACCATACCCCTCCCTTCCCCCGGCCCGAATGAGCCAGAGCCCCCTAATCAGCAGCTGCTTTAACCCCGTCCTGTCTGGGCGGGAACAGATGCCTGGGGGTGACTTACACACAGATGGGGCCAAGACCCAAGCTGAACCCCAGGAGCTGTGCGAACCAAGAAGAGAAAGGGAAATTAAAATTAAAACTTGAATTATCATACGATCCAGCAATTCCACTTATGAGTATACAGCCCCCAAAATTGAAAGCAAGGTCTCAAAGAGATATCTGTATACCCATGTTCATAGCAATGAATTGGGAGATTAGCATTGACATATATACACTACCAAACGTAAAACAGATAGCTCGTGGGAAGCAGCCGCATAGCACAGGGAGATCAGCTCAGTGCTTTGTGGCCACCTAGAGAGGTGGGATAGGGAGGGTGGGAGAGAGATGCAAGAGGGAGCGAATATGGGGATATATGTATAAAAAAAAAAAGTAAGGGTGTACTTCACAGATCCTCTCAATTGAACAAGAGGACCTCTGAAAAGCTTAAGTTCTCACTAGAAAGGGATCCGGAGATATGGCTTTGTTTAATGGAGTGAACCACAAAGAGATTCTAAGGAGGCCCACAAAGTTTTTGAGAGAATTTTGTTAGGAGAAATATGATCAACCTGGAATGAAATAATCAGAATCAGTACACAATGAAAAGAGCCATTTGGACCCCCCCAGATTCTATTGGCGGGAGGCAGGTCAAGAAAACTACTCAGTTGCAAACAAGTGCTACATTTCATGAAAAAGACGGATGATTTTGAGGATGGAATCAAGAGTCATGGAGACTTTTTCCAGGCCTTCAGACCTAATCAACAAACTTCCAATGTTTTTCCCAACAAGATTTCAAAATTGCTATGGACCAATGACTTCTTTTTTTGGCCCCCGATTTTCCCATTTTGAACAAGAATGTCTCAATTATCCCATATCTGTCCCACCATTGTATGTATATGTGGGGGCATATAAATTCTCTTCTTAGTTTTACAGATTTACAGATAGAAACGTGCTCTCCATCAGAGTTGTACTTAAGAACTATACCTGAGGCACCTCATCCATACCTGGACCTGATTGAAATAATGTCATTCAGAACTTTGAGCTGAGTTTAGAATGGGATGAAACTTTTGTGGGCCTTGAGAGGGTGTGGATGTATTTTGTTGGTTAGAGGGGAAGGACCCATAGGAGGCCAGAGGGAAGATTGTGTTGGGAAACCTGTAGGAGTCCAATTAAACATTTATTAAAACTTCACTGTATGCCTCTTACCCTCTTTTCTAATTTTTCTAATATGTTTTCTTTCGTGCTTCGATTTGAATGCTTTCTTGTGAGTTATCACCCAATTCATTCCTTCTCTCTTTAGCTGTGTCTAATCTAGTCATAAAACTCGCCACTAAATTTTCCATTTCAGTTATTATATTTTTAAATTCCAGAATGTCCATCTGTCACTGATATCTCCAATATCCTGACCCCTGATCTGGCTTGCTTTCTTTGGTTTTATGTCAGGCTGTCTTATATCTCAATCAGATAAGTTTCAATCAGCTAAATTAGTCAGATTTGTACCGTTTTCTAGGTATTATATTTGCAAAATTACATGTAGAAATAAGTCTAGGCCTTCACAGATATCTGATGTTTGCTTGGCCAGCTATGTGGGGACACTCATACTCCAAGATTCACTCCAATTTTAGTGACTGAGGTGCTGTCCTCACAGAGCTAGTTCTCCTCAGTTGTAGCACTTAGGAGCTCCAGCCCTAAGCTGAGGTGTTTCATCCTGTTTTAACAGGTCCTAGATAACAATCCTTGCTGTCTTAGGCCCTAGATATTGTCAAAAGCAATGTCCAGTCTCTCCTTCTCTCAGTTCTCCCTTATCAACCATTAGTTATCTTTTGGAGAAAAGATGGCCAAAAACCAGCATCAGTTGTTTGGACCTCTGCCCTCCCTTTAATCTCAAACCACAATACAGTTGATTAGGTCATTACTAAAACATTACTAGGAGGTTCGCTGGATCATACAGAGGCAACGGGCCAGAACTAACATTTGTGAACAACTTCTAAGTGCCATATGTTTACTATATGACAACCCATTTAAGCATCACTTTAAGAAGGTCATTCTTTTGTCCCTATTTTTACATACATAACCCCAAGATTCATAGTGATGAATGACTTGCCTAGGATTACAGTCAGAAAATGGCAGAAACAGAATTTATATACCAAGTTTACCTGACTTCAAAGACCCTTTCCTAGACCCTTTGACCAGTTCACAGGGAGAAAACGACAGAAAGAAAGTTAAGAGCAAGCATCCAGAGACCTGTACAGCAATTTGACATGGCCATGACCTCCAGCTGTGTGACCAGGGTCTCCTCTGCTTGGACAGGGTTTGGCTGTATCTGGGAGCGGCTGAGCTCAGACTCTGAATCACATGTGACAGGGCACGTGCCAGTCTGGCACAGCAGGACTCGGTAGGACAGGAGCCATGAACCAATGGAAAATTTTTAAAAGTGTCTTTCACAGCAAATAATTTGAGAAGCACTGATCATTGACTAGTGTCCATTTATGTGCTACTCTGGGTTGGTTCTCTTGCTTTCCCCTGACGGGAGTCATCCTAGCAACAGCTGAATCTTGGACTGGTCACTCATGCTGGGAGCCTCTGGACCTAGGAGCCTGTGCATGGTGCCAGCTGCCACGCCTGCCCTCTGGCAGGCTTATGTCCATGGAGGCTGGATGTTCCAGTGGCCGCCTGGTCAGGAAAATGACACGACCCAGAAGTGGGGGGAACGTCCCTGGGGCAGCATTATTCAGTTGTTGATGAAAGACTAGAGAGAGTTGGTAGATAAATTCCCCTCCTTGCTCTCTCCAGGCAATGAGCTGGCTTGTTACAATGTGAGGGCCGCCTGCAACGCAGCAGCACACACCTCATATGGGTCTTCCCTCCTTCCTTGCTTCCTGTTTTTCGTCTCCCTCATACCAGCTTCCCAGGGACCCTAAACCCCGGTAAACTATTAGCATATAAGCTTTAGCCTCAGGTTCTGTTTCTAGAGAACCTAGGCCAGGACATATATTATGTAAAATGAACTTGTGAAATGCTTTTCTAATGCTTTAGACCAGTGGTTCTCAAAGCATGGGCCCCAGAGCAGCATCGTTTGTGAAATTGCTAGAAATGTAAACTCTCAGGTTCCACTTCAGAGCAAATAGGTCAGAAACCCTGGGAATGGGACCCAGCAATCTGTTTTAACAAGGCTTACAGATGATTCTCCTGCATGCAAGTCTGAGAACCACTGCTTTAAACTGAATTAGAACTGGAAAAGCTGCTTCCTTTTCCAAGTGTAACTGTATGCTAGAACCTCAGCTCAAGGATGGACCCTTTCTTCAGTGATATTCATGATGTTCACCTGACACTATTATAATGGTATATAATCTCATAGCTAAAATATAACATTTCTGCCAAGTACCAGATCAACTGAAAAAAGAAATGCTGCATATCAAATTTGTCATGATTTCTATATTTTAACCCCCATTTTCCTTTATTTTGGTTCTTCATAACTTAGACCAACACAGAGAAAACTAAACCTGGGACCACACTGCTGTGTAATTTATTTATTTTACCCCTCATTGCATCCTTCCTGCTTGCTCTTCCTTCTAAGATAGCTATCTAAAATTATAACTTTGTTTTAAATAAAGCATATTAAAACTAATTTTTAGACTTTCGCAACTCTTCAGGCAATCCACAGGACACTCTCTGGGCTGCTGAGGACATCCAGATTCGGAAACCCTACTCTGATCAGAACCCTGGGTGCAAGTTAGAATCACCTGGGAAGCTTTTAAAATATACTCATGCATTGCCCCCGCCCCACAAAGAAACTGATTTAGTTGGTGTAGGGGTGGGACTAGGTTCTGTCTATTTCAATAGCCCTGAGATACTATTCTAACGTGTAGCTAGGGTTGAGAAACACTTTGAGGCCAACTTTAGCTCACAGAGTGCTTGCTTTTTGCTCTTCAACCCTGTAAGCCCTGGGGCAAACACACTATTTCATGTGTTTCTGCCTTTCAAAGGCAATTTAAAGAGCAGCCACCACTACCAATACCTCACAACCATCAGGAAAAGTTCTAGTAAAATTACGTTCTGGAAGTTGAAGTCAAAGGACAAATCAGAGTCCATTTAAAATTACTCTCAAACTGCACCTCCAACAGATACAGGGTTTTAGGTTTCATTAAAAAATTTTTGGTTTGCAATTTTCTTATGGAATTGTTATTGCCTCTTGTATTCCCTGCCCCACGCTGTAGTCAGAGCAAACTTGGTCTCCCACAATCCCAGCTCAAAGACTGCAGCCTGGAGCTCTCCAAGGTAGATGGAGATTCCCCCCCGAGGTAACCCAGAACGTGAACTCTCCAGCTCCATACAGCTCCAGGGGGCTGGGGGCCAGCTTCCAGCAAGGCTTTGAAACCACAGGCACTCCTGAGCCAGCACCCCAGAGTCTATACCACAGCCTTACTCTGTGAGTTGGTTTGCACGGAAATTTTGTGTTTGATTCTCACCTTCTATTATTCCCTTCGTGAAAATCTCATTATCTCTAACAGCTGTGTGTCAAGAAAAGACATGAATTTTGTGTAACAACAGAAGGATACCAAACTTGTTTTTCTAGGTAGCCTTAGGCAAAACCGTTTTAGCTTGCTTTCTTCATTTATTATATAAAGACTTAAACTTTGTGTAGAAAGAGGGGAGTTGCATCAGGGTGGGAAACTTTTGAAAAAAGGAATTCAATCTCTACAGCACAGAAGAAAGTTTATAGATATTTTTTAAATAAAATACAGCCTGGATGAAAAAAGGTACAAATTTGCCACTAAAATATTATTTGCAATTTATCATTTCTAGATAAATTCATAAAGTGAAAGAAAACCAGGAAGGTGACATACACTGCTTGTGTAAGCCTTGAAATTGATTTCAGAAGCATCAGTGCTCACTACAAAAGAACTTCACAGTTTAATTAGGATGGCTCAAATCCAGCGTCTATATTTAGGATAAGCTGGAAATTACAGTGTAGAAATGAGAATCATCCAGCAACAGTCTAAATGGGGGGGGGGAGGAATCTATAGAAAAAATACCACAGCTTTTCTCAGCTAACCATAAAATTTCTTAACTTTTGTTTTTCCGTGGATACAAATAGAATAATCGCTAAGGGTTTTACCAATTCAAGCTGAGGAATGCATTTTTACTAAAATTCCTAAATATGAAATTTTAAATCTGCACCTTTACATATTACCTAAATTATTTTTAATACCTGTATGATCTGCTTAAACACAGATCAATTTGGCAATTAATTTATAGCATATCAAAGGAATCTCATTAAAATTCTGAACGTATATAAACATATTTTATACCGCTAATATTTTGGCTTCTTTTTGTAAGTGGTTGGCAGAGTTCTCATGGCACTCTATCATTAATTCCTTAAATATTCCTGTTTTCTTCTCATCATTGGTATATCATCAAATAAATCAGTTCAAACCCAAGATGTTACAGAAAGAACCATATGATTAATTTTTTTTAAATTCAGGAAATGTTTTAAATAATCTTGTACAAGTTATATTGGCTTAACATCCCATAATTTATTAGAGTAGCACATGATTATTTATGACCATAATTATGGTTTTTGGATGTCGAACAAGGGTGTTTTTCTTCTTCCTCTTTCTCTTCTTTACAGTGACCTGGGTCTGGGTTTATATACACTTGTCAGTAATTTCCCTAAAAGCAGTTTAAATGCTCTAAATAATACACTCAAAATTGTTAAGAAAATAAATCGCTTTAGCGAGCTGACCTCGGCAGCTCTGATGCATGATGACTCTGCAGCCAGAAAGTCGCAGAGAGAAATCAGAGTCTCAGAAGTAGAGTCTGAAATTCTTTCAGATTAAAGTTACTTGCCTTGGCTGAAGGTTTAATTTTAAATTACAAGGAAGGCAATACTCTAGGTAAAACAGCTCTTAGCCAATTGTAACTAACAAATCAATTGCGGATATCCGGTGCAGAGGCTGAGTGTGCATTAGTCACATATGAGTGAATTACTTTCTCCTCATTTCTTAATTTTGCCATAGTTCAAGCACTACCCTGCTGTGTCACCCGGACGTCAGGCCTCTCATTCAGCATGATCATTCAAAATTTTTTTTGAATTTTATTTATTTTTTATACAGCAGGTTTTTATTAGTTGTCTATTTTACACACATCAGTGTATACATGTCAATCCCAATCTCCCAATTCATCCCACTACCACCACTCCCCGCCACTTTCCCCCCTTGGTGTCCATATGTTTGTTCTCTCATCTGTGTCTCTATTTCTGCCCTGCAAATTTTAAAATGGTCCAGAATTCACCCAACTCCCACTCTGAAGACCCAATGTGATTAAGTTGAGTTTGCTTGCTTGTGTGTTAATATAAGTTGACAGCAACTACTTAACAGGTACACAAATTAACTCATTTAATGTCACTTACGGATAGGGGTTCACACTCTACAGACGAATAAACCGAGGTTAAGTATATGTCAGTAATCTGGTGTCAGAGCCTTAACGTAGAACCCCTTCCAGGTCAACACTGTCATTCCCTGTGCTGTGCCTGTTTCTGTTCCAGGTCTCTGATGAAGCAATTTTGGAAAGATGTACTTGATCCATCCAGGAGGTGTCTGACATGAGGATGAAAAAATGAGCACTTCTTGTTTCCCTGAAGCTGTCTAGTAACCAGCTTTGTTGGTGAAACCAACAAAGTTGACTGTTCTCTTTTTGGGAAAACGCTGGAGTTGGGTAAGGGGATCATGACGAATAAACACCGTGGGCTGCCTCTATTTTCTATCAAATTAGCTAAACACCCTTGATGCCTCATTGCTTATTTTAACTCAAATTAAAAACCTTCAGTCTCCAACCAAAAAACTTTCTTACACTTTCAAACGAACTAAAATCTGGAGGAGAGCCAGTGATTTCTATGACAAGGCAGGCAAACCAAGCCGGGCAGATCTTGTCAGCCACCCTCATTATAGGCACAGGCACTGAGCGGACCCCAAGGAGAGGGGCTTTGGACAAGATGCGCTGCCATTCAGCCTGAAGCCATTCATTTTGCTTGTGCGTGCTCTACTGTGGCTGGCAGGCACCCGGAAAAGGCAGAGAATCAAGGCAGAGGCGGGGCAAGGTTGCTTCCAATGTGGAGGCGCACCCAAGAAGGAGATGTTGTGCCTAACACTGCCACCAGGTGGTCGTTCCTGGGAGAGACATTTAAATAAAACAAAAACCGCGGAGCTTTTCCTGCTAATGATCAGAATCTAACCAAGTCTCAGAGCTATCATCAGTTCACAGCCAAATGGAGGATTCAATCAGCCAAATGCAGAACCCTGAGTCTTCAGGACAAATAACCCACTTTTTCTTCAACACATTAATGGCAGGAAGAAAAGAAGAAGGAAAGGGAGCTAGAGGCAGGGAGGGGAGGGAAGCTACCTTAAAGGGCACTTAGATACACCAATGAAATGCACTGGGTATGTACATCTCATTCGGATCCTGAGTCAAGCAAATCAACTGTAACAAGCCATTTCTGAGCCAACTGGGGACAACTGGATATAGGCTGGGTGTCAGGTGATATTACAGAATCATGACTACTTTTGCTGATAATACTATTGAGGTTTATTTGTAAAAGAAGGGTACTTTAACTAATATAGTATCCACTGGTGAAATAATATAGTATGGAGGATTTGTTTTAAAATAGATCAAAAAAAGAGCAGGGCTGGGGGTAGATGAGAGGAGGCTGGGAGACTGTTGATACCTGTGGAATCCAGGGAATGAACACATGGGGTTATTATACTGTTCTTTATACTTGCATGTTTGAAAATACCTTCAATAACAATTTGTTTCAAAAACCTGCTAATTTACAGGGGAAATTATTGATAATTCTGAGTTAAATATGTGTGTATATCTATGTACATATATCTTTTTAATCTGTCCTGTGGCTAATTCTCTTCACACACACAGGTACAGATAGTTGCCACCTCAGTTACTCTTCCATGACACATGTGCTGTTGTCAACACTGTACATCAGATTCTACAAAGCAAAGTTGGCTTTTGAAACAACTTTGATTAAGCAAAGCAGCCACAATTCCTCTGTAAAGGTCTAAAAATCTTAGGAGTCCATTTTGTCTTCTCCAGTTAAAGGCTTTTCTCAGTAAGACACGTTAAACTCTGTAAGGTATATGTTTCCCTGTTCATTCAGTTCTATGACGTGGAAGGTTAGAAAACAAGCATAGGAGATGTCCATTTCTCTTTAAAAAACTCACTCCTTGAACACATCTTAATATAGTCCTCCAGGACTTGGGGGAGAAACCTAACCTACTTTAATAATAATATTAACAGTATCTGAACTCAAAGTCAAACGAACATTTTGTATTCAAATTCCCTTTCGTAGTCAACTTTCTTGTTGTTGAACACTCACAATAAGGCCCCACTGAATCCTCCAGGAAGTACAACAACTCAGAGCACACTCATGAAACTGGGCGCCAGTCAGCTTGGATTCTTCTGGTTTGAATTTCATAAGAACAAGAACTACAACGTAGATCAACCATTGGTTTACAAAAGGTTAGAGTTATGAAGGAGGAGGAAAGTTTTCCAAACAGGTAAAGATAACAAAGATAGTTTTTACACTGAATTTTTTTTGTGTGGTACGCGGGCCTCTCACTGTCGTGGCCTCTCCCGTTGCGGAGCACAGGCTCCAGACGCGCAGGCTCAGCGGCCATGGCTCACGGGCCCAGCCGCTCCGCGGCATGTGGGATCCTCCCGGACCGGGGCACGAACCCGCGTCCCCTGCATCGGCAGGCGGACTCTCAACCACTGCGCCACCAGGGAAGCCCTACACTGAATTTTTAAAAATTTCACTTAAAAATAGCTATAAAAATATTTCTCACCAAAAACAGTTAGTTTTGGTGGTTTTGATTTTTGTTTTTTTGCTTGGGGATAGCGGGGTGGGATATAAGAAAACATACCAATGCGACCAGGGCAATAGTAACCCTCCTTGTTAATAATGCATTTTATGTTTCTGAATCAAGAAGATCACTTCAGGTGATTAAAAGATGCCAAAAAGTCATTGGATATATTTCAACCTTCCCCAAATTGCCATTTCCATCAATTCAGAGAGAAGATTTGTTTTGCTTCACAGCTTCCACAAAAGTCTCCGTCTCTGATCATAAACTTACCGGAGAGGCTTGAGCACTCCCTTGGTAACTGGTCTCCTGTGTGTGCGTGAAGCTGATCTAGCATCACCCAGAGGGCAGGGCTCTGCTCCGCAGCCTGGGCTCAGGTCCCAGCTCTGCCCTTCACCATGGTGCTGAGCGCGGCAAGTTATTTCATCTCTCGGTTTCCCCAGTTTTAAACTGGGCGTACATCACACCATTGACGTGAGGATCCAGGCAAGTCGACACCATCAGAGAGCTCAGGGGAAAACAACGGGGCAGAGCACCCACCCAGCTCCCCGAGGGGCCCGGCCCACGTGCACGCACTCCTGGGGTCCTGAGCTTCTGCCTGCTGCCCGGCGGGTGCTCACGATTCTAGGCTCCGCACCTCCTGTTCCCTCTGCCTAGACATCCTCTCCCTGCCCTGCCCTGCCCCCCCGACCCGTGCCAACTCCTGCATCTCCTTCGGGTTTCGCCTTCAATGTCAACCCTCCCAGAAGCGTTTCTTCACCTCCAGTTAACCTCTGCTTCTGAGAAGGTGAAGTCCCCTGACCATCTCCTTATGATTCCTGGGCTTTCGATATTTATTGGTGGTTTCACAACTAAACACCACTCCCGCCAGGCTAAGTTCCAGCAGAGAAGGATTGCCTGTCTGCTCACTGCTCTTCCTGTGTGCTTGGCACATGGTAGGTCCAGACTAAACATGTATGACAGGAATGTGCAGTCCATGCAGAACACACAGGATTTTACAGAAATCTGCCCAAGGGACAGCCAACCCATCCTGTGGGAAGGTGCTGGGGAGGCGGGGGCAAGGGTTAGAGGGGCTTCCAAGAGGAAGTGGTTCTTCTAAATTAGATACACAGAGATGCAGAAAGACAAGGAAAACGGTAGCTGCAGTTGATGCTCACAACGTGTCCAGCACTATTCTAAGCCCTCATCACGTACAAATTCTAATTCTCACCGCCCTCCCGCAGAATTAGGAGTTATGATTATTCCCACTTTACAGATGAGACAATTGAGATATGGGGAAGTTAAATGAATGTTCAAGGTCATGTAGCTAGTGAGCAATAGAGCCTCTCATGGACAAGCTGGGCGCTGCCCTCCTGACCACTGCCCTGCTGCCCAGCCTGGCTCCGCTAACGGTGCCTGCATCCACGTGGACACCTGTATGCAGCTATGCCTACAGCCAGAGCCATACATAACAAGGCAGGCATGGGGAGAAAAAGTTCTTTTCTCCTAAACTGTATTGTTGTCAGTGTTTATCATTTTTTGTTTTTGTTTTTTTTTTTTGGTATTTCTTTCAACCTGTAGAACGAGGCTACAGGTTAATAGGTGCTCAATAAATAACTGTTAAATGATCAAGTAGAAGGCTTTTACCTAATATTGCTAAATTGAATCCTGAAATATAACTGCAAGGTTTCTATGATTACTAGGAAAGAGTTAACTAGGAAGAGTACCTACAGGAGTATTCATTATTCTTATAAGAATTCTTGTTATTCTTATAAGAATACTTATTATAAGAATAGGAGCTGTGCAACTTTGGACAAGTTACTTAACTTCTCTGTGCCTTAGTTTCTGCCACTGCAAAATGGGATTAATAAGAGTCCCTGCCTTGTGTGGTTGTTGTGAGGATTAAGTGGGAACATCCACTGAATATGTATAACCCCGCACAGCATCACTGAGTTATGCACCTGGTACACTAATACTGCTTTGCTAGGACCAGTACACCAGCAGCTCCCAGGGACCTGGAACCCTGACTGGCAGGTGGAACAGGAAGAGCATCGGCTGACAGCCCTCAGGCTTTCCCAGGGAGCACAGTCTGCGAGTGTCACCCTCCAAAGCCACAACTTCTCTGCTCCCAGAACTCAGATAGCCTTCCACCCTTAGCTCCAGCCACTGCTATTTTCCTCCTTGGGGAAGAGCTGTTACTTTCCATCAAGTCACCAGGGGGCAGTTGTAGCCTAGAGCAACTTTAGGGTCTCGGAAGAAGAGGAACAAGGTCACTCACAGCAGCAATATGAAGGGTGTACATGTCAGGGTGGAGAGCCCTTTAACCTTGGGTGACTGGACCTTAAGTCAATGCCGGTGGAGTGGCGGATCCCGATTCCCATCAGCCTCTGCAGCCTCCCATCCCCAGCCCTGTCCAGCCTTGCCCTGCAGGACCAGAGCAGAGCCTCAGCCTGAGATGTCAGCAGGCCAGGCGGGCCCATGGAGAGGGCAGCCCCAAGGAAGAAAAGACCTTTGGCCCCAGGCAGTGGCCTGCCCTCAGCCTGGAGGGACTGGCTCAAGTCCCAGTCAGGAGGGCCTGGGAAGCAAATCAAGCCTCCTGCCTGGATGCAATTAGCTAGGGACAGGCTCTGGGAATATGTATGCAAATGTACCATAATGCAACCTTAGTTATTTTCCAAAGCCATAACTTCGTTTTTTAAAAAAACCTCATGCAGGGATAGAAATATCAGAGACAAGTGGCCTCTGCTGACCACTGGGTCACCACAGAGGTTCCTGGTCACAAAGCCCTATCCATTAATCACCCTGACAGGAGCAATTATGGAGCAGACGTGCTACAAAGGGACTGTTGCATTTCCCTGCTGCCTGTGAACTGATGAGGGAATGGATAATTGGAAGCATTTTTGGAAAAACAAATACTATTATCCCCAGCTCTCTTTCATTATAAGTTTAAACAGGTATACATTTCCTCCATTAATTCAATAAATATTTATAAGACATGATATGGTACAGGAGAAACATTTAAACAATAAGCATTAGGAATAAAAGTAGCATAGAAGCATGTAAGCATTAAAGAGAAAAACATTTTAAAACAAATTCAAGATTTGTTCCCTGCTTCCAAGTGGCTTGCAACTAATTGGGAAGATGCATCATTTACAAGTGAAAAGATAAATGGCAATCTACACCCAGATGTGATGCATGTTCAGCGAATGGTTTGTACCAGCAGTGGTGTAAGAGCTCAGAGGAATGAGAGACCACTGACCACTAAAGAAGTTTCAGGAAGGAGCTGGGACAGAAAGGCTTTGAGAGACGAGTAACAGGGAGGAGAGGAAATTCCACATAGAAAAGTGACATTTATAGGAGAACTGTTGGGTTTTAGAGAAGAACTTTCTCAGGGAGTTGTGAGAAATAACATGATTGGCACTATATCATGAACAGATTAAATCTCCAATAATGTATCAGATTATATCTGTCATTTCCTAACAAGAGAGATTGACTCTGGGTGACTTAGGGAAAAAAAAAAAAGACTAGTTATTGGGGGATGTCACGGTAATTGAGGGAATGTTAGGATATCCTGAGGGGCCGACCTAGTGGGCAGAACCCGGCTGAGTCCAGGAGCCGTGCCAGCCAGGGTTCTTAAGGGGAGGGATTGCCATTCACGGGACCCAGTGTCCATGACTTCAGATCCCAGTGTCTCTGTGTTACAGATCTCCTTTCCTTGGCAATAGCATCTTTCCACACCCACTGGATCAGAAGCCTTCCCTCTGCATCAACAGCTGTGGCCAAGGGGCAGTGCCAGTAGCCCTCCTATGTATCAAGACCGTCCCCGGAGAAGGGGAACTGGTTGTGATCCAGGCGACCACGGAGAGATGTCTATTGTAAGTAAACTCACACCAGGTGCCAGGCACTTTGCTACATAGTGATGTCCCCTGACTATGACGTTAAGCCCATTCTCTATGAAACGGGAAACCCGAAGGTGCACAGCAGGGAAAGAACAAAATAAAAATATGTCTTTAGGAAGAGCATTCTACGAGTGAGTGCCTTTTGGATTTAAAGGTGGAACTGACTTGAAGTCAGAGGTGTATGTGACCATGGTCCCCAACAAAATCCGGAGTGTATGTCAAAGCCATGTCCTCCTGGGCCCCTACACTCTACAACTCTGAAGACATGGATCCGGGGGGGTTGGAATTGTTGTCTGGGGAGACCTCCCCAGCTACTCAGGAGCCACTGAGATAGGAAACCAGACTAGTAATCCTGCCAACAAGCAATGTGAAAAAGCAGCAGACAAAGGAGATGGTGCAGCCTTTGAAAATGATATTGCCGGTTCAGGGACCTGTTTGGAAATGGAGGACCGTGATTAAGGACAAGTTGAGGTGATCCCAACAGTTCAAGGCCAGGGAAAGGGGACAGCACCAGCAAATGGAATAAAGAGAGCAGAAAGGACACTGGACCATACAGATAATGATTTTGCATTTGTGTCCAAGCAGGACGTCTGAGCAGAGACGGTCAGTAGGCATTGGAACCCAGATGAGAAAAGCAGGTTATCTTCCTAGAGGTTATAATTTGTACATGGGTAATAATGTATGAACAGAATCTATTCAAAATGAAATTAAAATATTAAGATAATAATGAAATCTAAAGAGTATTTCAGTGATGCATCTGGATTCAGATTTAACTAACCATAAGAGGTGCTTTCATGAATATTATTTTATTTAACCTTCGCAATTACCCTGTCATGGAACTGAGCTTGAAAGCTCTAAATTATGTAAATTGTCCAAAGTAACACACACATGGGGTGGAGAAGCAAGAATCTGAACCGAGAGCTTTAGATTCCTGAGTTCTTTCTATAACATCTTACCCCTCCTCATTAAGAAACAAACAAAACACCTATCCAGACAGCCAGCAAATGGGAGAAACACTTATATGGTTACTGACACTGTGAAATGTAGATATCTACCTTGTTAATGTCCGTATGGACGATTGTGTTTCTTAAAACTTGAAAAGCCAGGTGAACTAAAGAGATCAAAGACAACAGTCACTGCAGATTCTCAGCCTCGGAGTCAGCGGAGGGAGTGTTTCTGATTCCTCCGTGTCATTGCTACGTAGCCTGGGTACAATTTTGGTTCAAGGTCTTTGATTTGCGGCTCAGCTAGCTAACACGCAGCTCCTTTTCTTCTCCCTATTTTAATAATTCCACAGTGACACCTGCTGGGAAGAAAGCACTGCTCAGCCCCGTCCTCACTGGGGGATCCTGGGCAGGGACGGTGGGGGGCGGCAGGTTCTCCCCTGCCTTCCTACAGCAGCTGCTGCTTCTCATCGGGTGAGTGCGGAGCTCTTCAGGATGATTCCTACCCAGATTCTGGGGCCCTATGAGCTGGGTGAGTTCCAGCCAGGTCCCAAAGCAGCAAAATCCCCAGGGACTGGCAAGTGAAGGGGACAAGCCTACATCTCGTTGTCGCTGTGTGACTGGCCCAGCTTCCTCTCCTGCCTCTGCATGTAGCCATCAGTCCCCTCCATCACACCCCAGCCATGATACCATCCGTGGGTCTCTGTGATGCTGTACTTAATAACAAAGTAAAACTGAAAAAAAGTCCCCTGCCGTAACTGAGAAGAAGACTTCCGCGGAGAGTGCCAAAATGTTTTAGAAATAAACGGCAGACAACAGAGTCATTGCATATTTCACTAGGCAGGATAGTAATTTATGTGATGTATTTTTAACTGTGAGAAGTGATGGGGGAAACCACTTAAATATAATGTGAGTTGAAGATTTGTCAGTTACGTAGTTCATGCAATGGCAGATCTGGAAAATGTTATAAGAATGGAGGGATTACCAACAAAGAATGCCTACAATTGCAGCTCTTATTTGAGTTCCGACTCCCCCTATCGCTGGGAATTTGCTCCTTTCTGGGAATATTTTGCTTTCTGTGGAAGAAGCTGGAATTTTACATTGTCTGTCAAATGTTCTTTTTTTAATCATCTCTCTCCATTTTTGCTTTTATCCCTCAGGTCTCTATTTTAGCCTCTCTATGATGTTGAGTTGGCCAGACACGAACTCTGTGGCCCCCTATTCTCTGTGCCCGAAGAGCAGTTTCCCGACCCAGGAAGACGCCTGTATCCACTGTGGTTCCTGCCCCGTCTTAGGTGGACAGGCCCTGTGGAGCACAGTGGAGCGTTCGCCAGATCTGTGTCCCCCCATAGAAGACTTAGGTTGGAGGAAGTAGTCTTGAATTTGTCCCTGGAATATGTGCTGTGTATACTGAGGCCACAACAATCAGGAAAAACCAGCCTCGTAAGCCTCAGTGACTTCATGCTGAGACACACACCTCCCCCAGTTGTTACCCAAGGATAGAAGCCTCTTATCTCAGGCTGCCCTTTTCTTCCCCTCCCCCCGCCACCCTAATCCCCGCCACCCTTTGAGATGTGCTCAAGAGCCTTTTGGAAAATTCCCCGGGTTTCCAAGGGAAAATTTTCTTTATAGATGAAGCAAGCCCTCTAGTGGCGATTTTGCAAGTTACAACCTCTATTTTACGATTTGTGAGGAGGTGGGTTCAGTTTCTTCTTTCTTCTAATGACACACTCAGAGCTGCTTCTCACTAGGAATTGATGTGACTTCCATTCCTTGTTACTTTTTTTCCCCCAAAAGAATTCTACACTCCTTTCCCCAGTTTGCAGCATCCCTGAGAAACTTTCTTTCTGTCCATTGTAATCTGTGCAACTCATTCTTACCCATCAGTCTGGGATTCTCCGTCCCCGTGCCCTTCTCTGCTGTAGAATTGCTGGCCTCCTGACTTCACAAGCCACATGCTGAGAACGACACCACACTGGCAGTGTGTAAGCAAACATTTTTCTCTGAACAGTTTGGCCACGAGCTACAGCTGCAGTGCATTTGAGTTTCAAGGTGTTTCAATATTGACCCCCAAAGTCACACCATCTGCCATGCCAGTCATATCTAACACCTACACTTGTGCTGTTCTAGTCTCAAAAAAAAAACGGAAAAGGCACATTTCGACTATCTAGGATAGGGTGCTGGGTATGACGTGAAGCCGCTAAAAGCAAATAAATCTGAAATCAGTGCTAACTCAGATGGGTCCTGCGGCTTTTGGAAATTGCTCTCCCTCCTTCTAAAGCATTTAAATCAACAGACTAAATCCACAGAGCCTCTTAAGAGGACAGCTTTGATGTCCTTTTCGGGATCCTGACCAATCAGAAAATGGCATGTCGCTTGTATTTAGCACCCATTGTTTACACCATGTAAAACAAACATAAGTACAAAGGCAAAAAGAAAACTCCTGGTGACCAAAGTGCTTGTGGTCAAATGAAGAAGAGAGCAAAATAAACAGGTGGAAATCAACCGGGAAGCTGAGCCCATCAGAAATATTAAACTCAAGCACGATCGCTGCGGGTTCCTCAGTGCTCTAGAGTGGTCCCAACAAGAAGACCTGCGGTTCCCTCGGATGGAACCCAGGACTTGGTTCACGCACCTTGTAAGAGACAAGCCATCCCTGACTCCTCTCCTTCACTTCTCACATCCAAGATGTATCTGAATCCATCCCCTCGCTGCCCCTCCTGTGCCAGGGGCTTGGCTGAGTTCTCAGGGCTCTCTGCCTGAGCAGCTGTGACACCCTCATGGGTTCAAGCGCTCACGGTCATTTCACCCCAGGCCCCAGCATCCATTCTCCACGGAGCCCCGTTTCTAAAATGCGCCCCGGATCTCATTCCCACTGCAAATGCCATCGGTGACCTCCTTGTCCTTGCACCAGTGTCCAAAGTGTGCTGAGGATATTGATGCCTCAGGATGTTACTACTGACAAGTGAGAAGGGGCCTCCATGTGGGAAACGACAAGGGTGACTTGTGAATCACCAGGGGGCGCTGGGGAGAGATAGGGACAGTACGTGGTAGTTTCCTCCGGAAAACCTTCCCCAACCACCTGCAGGTAAATGAAGCCCTCCGTCCCCTGCACATCCTAACACGTTATACACACTTACCACATAGTTATGTGCTTTACACCCCGTGAACACAGGAGCCCTTGAGAGGAGGACCATGTCCAGGGTGTTTGCGGTCCACTGTACCCGGTGGTGGAACTAAGAGAAAAAACAGTACGTTTCTGAACCAACGAAGTTAGGTCCTCGGTTCAAACTTGAGCTTTCTGTCGAAAGTGAGGACTGAGCTTCGTGGTTTTCTGTTGTGAAATTTAAGAGTCACGAAACCTAACCCAAAGTAGGGAAATAGAAATACAACACCATTTATGGGGGTGGAAGTGGACAATTTAGTTCATCGAGGTAAAGGGAATAAGGCTTTGTGAATTTGTAAATGGTCATCTAAAAATATGAATCAGGATTTCTTTTTTTAAATTAATTTTTACTGGAATATAGTTGCTTTACAATGTTGTGTTAGAGTATTTCTTACTAGGGTCACTGTGAAGGCGTTTGTAGCCCATGAACAGAAAACAGGAGAACGCAGCTAAAGCAAGTCCACAGGAGGTGCTAAGGGCCCGTCAGCCCCACCTCTACCGCCTGGTGGAGTGAGCCTCACACCCCTCCCCGACCCCCCTCAGCCCCTGCACCAGCCCGTCCCCCGCCCGCTCCAGCTCCACCCCTGTTCTGTGAACTGTGCTGCATGGGGGGTTCAGTGGTCCCATCAAGATGGCATCACAGGGCTCCAGGGTCCCACAGAGCCTGCTCACAGCACCTCCGCACGTAAAGATCATAACGGCCTGCACTGGCCTCTTTCACCCTGACTCTGCCGTCAGTTTTACACGTTCTCCTCTTTCCAAGAACAGAATCTCCATCCTATTAACAACAGCAAAGCGTTCTACAGGAAATCTGTAGAAGTCAGTCAGTGCTTTACAGTTGGTGCTTTTCTAGTATTCTCGAATTCAAGTTAGAAACAAATGGTTTTCCTTATTTGAATGAGCAACTCTATAATTCTTGACAGTTTTGGAATTACAGCCACCTCAACTGAAAAAAATCCACAAACGTCACCTTCTTATGTCTAACGTTTGTTTACAAAATTGAACTGGCTTGGAACTAATGTTCTAAGAATTCTCTATCACGTATGAAAAAATTAGAAACACCACGGGTACCATAGAGCTGGGAATGGAAACTACCTAAGAAAACAGTTAGCATTGGAGGGAGGTCCCGTAATAACACAGAGGCTCATCTGCGCCTGGTGTTCGTGTGCGGGGCAGAAAGCATATTGCAAGCAGATAGCAAGGCGATGCTAAGTTTATGTTGCAGTCAAGAGAGGTCTTCCGTCTCTCATCTGAGCATTAAATTAAATACATTCAAAATAAGCACTGGGTTTGAGAACCTTGGAATAGCTGTCATATATCAAGATTCATCAGTATCCTGAACTGCACACATTATATCGGAGGCCAGTCTCCACATGACTGATGGCTGAGAAGTTGGGCAGGGCAGACAAAGACCCGTTCTCTTCCTGCCCCTAATCAGCTGTGACTTCCAGGGAGCCCTTCAGAGATCTGGAGTCAAGGTCCTTGTAAAAGGGGCGTGTGGAGGAACTGCACTGTCCAAGATCGGCTGCTGCACATTCCACAGGAGCTCCTCGGCCCACGTGGCTTTGTGCTCGCTGTTTATGGGACCATGGGTAAGTTATGTAGCCTCTCTGAGCTTCCCCTTACTTCTCTGTAAGGGGGAAAGACGAAATCATAGCGCTCACTTCTTAGGATTTTTGCAAGGATTAAATGAGATCCTCATTTATCGTGCTTGGTCCAGTGTCCGGTACATAGTAGGCCCTCAAGAGCTTCTAGCAAAATGAGATACCACTGCACACATATTAGAATGGCCGCAATGCAGAGTACTGACAGCACCAAATGCTAGAGAGGATCAGAGCAACAGGAACACTCATTTATTGCTGGGGGGGTACACAAAGTGGAAGACACTTTGGCTATTTCTACGAAGCTGGATGTTCTCTTAACATACGATTCAGCAATCACACTCCTTGGTGTTTACCCAAAGGAGCTGAAAACTTATGTCCACACAAAACCTGCACACGAATGTTTATAACAGCTTTATTCATAATTGCCGAAATTTGCAAGTAGCTAAGATGTCCTTCAGTAGGTGAATAGACTTTTAAAAAAAGAAAAACTGTGGTACACTCACACAATGGAATATTATTTAGTGCTAAAAGGAAATAAGCTATCAAGCCATGAAAAGACATAGAAGAAACGTAAATGGGTATTACTAAGTGAAAGAAGCCAATGTGAAAAGGCTGCATACTGTATAATTCCAACGATATGACATTCTGGAAAAGGTAAAAGCGTGGTGACAGTAAGAAGACCCGTGATGGCCAGGAGTTGAGGGGAGTGAGGGATGAACAGACAGAGCAGAGGATATTTAGGGCAGTGAAAGTACTCTGGATGATACTACAATGGTGGCTGCATGTCATTATACATTTGTTCAAACCCACAGAAGGCACACCAAGAGTGAATTCTAATGTAACCCACCGGTGATAATGACACGTCAGTGTAGGTTCATCAGTTCCAGCAGATGTACTACTCTAGTGAAGGATGCTGATAACGCGGGAGGCTGCTGGGATCAGGGTGCGGGCAGAGGACATACGGGAAATTTCTGTACCTGCTGCTTAATATGGCTATAAACCTAAAGCTGTTCTTAAAAAATTGTCTATTCAAACATTTTAGCTGCGGTTATTGTCATATAAAACCCCCTCTAGCTTTAGACTCTGGCGTTGCATGTGGCCAACATATATTCGTTGAACGAAGTTCACGTTTACCATGCATTTGTGTTACCCTGGCCTCTGGTGGTGAACTGGCAGAGATGTCATAATTCTTACGTCTGCATTGAGCATTTCCATAGCGCTTTCCCCTGATGATGGTTTTTCCTGAGCTGTTACAAATTTTGAGCCTTTCCCACCCCCTACAATTGCTTTGTATGCAGCTGATTACTATTATTATATTTAATTTCCAAAGGAGGAAACATGCACAATGGGTCCTCATCTAGGAGGTGTAATTTGGGCATAAATAACACCTCAGGTGAAACAGGTGAGGCACAATTTGCATCTTGGCATTAAATTAGAAGTAAACCCCAGGAATATTTTATTCCTGAAATAACAATCACCAAGTGGAGAAACAAGAGTGATTAACTAACGTTCCTTGGCTTTCATAATAACTTGGTAATAAATTCAGAGTTGGAGCCACCTGCGTATGTGCTGGACGGCTCTGGACCTGCAGCAGCCCAGCCTCTCCTGCTGGAGTGCACTGAGTGTCCGGGCAGGTCAGTGGACTAAGCATCAGAGAACCTGGGTCCCATCACTGATGCTGCACTGCCACGGCCATAGAACCCTGGCAAGTCCTTGAACTTTTCTCCGCATCGGTTCATCAGTTTGGGGTGGGTTTGGTTTTGTTTTCAATTTATGGAATGAAGATGACACTCTTTCTGATTTTCCTATCTCGCAGGGTTAAGGGGAAAAAAAGAAAAATGTGGCACAGGCAGATAAAAAAGACAACTCCTAAGGTGGTCACTGGATCAGTGCTCCTTCCTTTAGGGGGGCTGTTGTGTGCAGTGCTCATCAAGGGACTATCCTTCAGCCTCAGAGTTAAGACCAAGGCAAAGGGAGGTCAGGGCTTGACTCACTGATGGCTACACATAGCCACAGCATTACCAGAGATGTGTTCAGACCTATATCCACCATGCTGGCCACAAATCACAGAGCACTGAAATGAATCACATGAGCCCAACCAACGATTCAAAGCACTGGATACTTACTCAAGGCCCATCATGCAGTTTAAACTGTATGTATTCTAAACTAATAGTTAACACGAGTTTAGCTAAGTTCTTTTGCTAACCCAGGCCCCATTCACAGAAATGGAATACGTTCTATGTTGCTGACTTAGCAGACCCCACCTTGATTAAGGTGACATCACCAGTAGTGGGACATCGATGCCCTGCATCTCAGGATACGACGCACCAAGAAGGCTACATCATCTCTGTGATATTCTCTCCCAAAAGCCATAGCTCCAACTTGTCAAAACATCACACAATCCCAAAATGAGAGACACCTGACAAGGTAATTGACCGGTACCCTTCAAAAGTGTCAAGGTCGTGAACAACAAGGAAAGACCGAGGAAAGGTCACAGATGGGAGGAGGCTATGGAGACCCTGCAACTAAATGCAGTGTGGGACCTGCATTGGATCCTGGAACAGTGAAGGACATTGGAGGAAAGGCTGGTGAGACGGAAAAGAGTGTGCAGTTTTAGTTAGAGGTATTGTACCAGAGCGAATTTCTTGAGAGTTGTCCTGTGGTTTCTCTGTCTATAGTTGCAACTGCTCTGTAAGTTTACATTTATTTAAAAATAAAAAGTTTTGAAAATAGCTTGGTGCTTGATGTTCCAGTCCCCATGCACAACAATTCCGAGGAGATACTGGGACCGGGATTGCATGTGGTGCAGGATGGGAATGACATCTACCCTGCTTAGATCGATGCAAAGGGTCAAAATGAACATGGTTGTTATTTCTACAAAAAGTATATCCATAATTAGTTTATGCCAGACTGTGGACAGATGATTGAGAATTAGTTTGATAAGTTCCTGCCAGCAACCCTCTTATTCCCTAACCCACCACTCCTCCTCCGACCTCCCACCCGCCTGCAAAAGGGAAGTTCCTCCCTGAAATCGCCTGTTCCAATTCTTGTGTCGACCACTGCTAAGGCACCAGCTCTTCTCTCCTTACTTTATTCCCATGAAGTATGCTGTTAAGGGCTCAGAATAATAAAGACCGCTGTCATAATTAAGCTCTGGGATGTATTTCAAAGACTCTCAGACGTCAGAGATGTGGAGGACCCAGCAGGTCATCCCAGCCCATCTCCCTGCCAGTGCACAATGGCTGTGTGGAATTTGGCAGGTCTGTTATCAGGCTATAAAAATTCTAAACTATTCAAAAAATTACCACATTGTATAAATTATGATAAAAAGTTTACCTTATTCCTGGATGATTCTTGAAAGTAGAGGGGAAAAAAAGGAAGTCATGAATAGCTTCCTAAAAACAATTACTGTCCTATTTAGAATATATTTTCCAAGGTGAAAATGTGGTTATTTTCCATTCAGTGAGATAGCCTGTGCTTATTGTTATGCAAGAGTTGCCTCTCTGCATCTGATAAATTAAAATTTAGCCCTGACCCCAGCTGTCCCTCAAACGATATTATAAATGCGGTTTGCCATAGTTCCAACTTCTTCTGGCTTATGTTTAAGTGCTGGACTTGAACACAGTTGTATGTGAGGCTGCCATTGGCTCAGAACTCCTAGCGCCAGTGTCAACATTCCCCAGGAATGAATGCTACAACAAAACCCTCTAAGGACCTTCAAAGAATGATACTTAAGTGCCTGTACCTTATCAAGTTGGGTGTGGCCTTTTCCAATCACAATCGTGAAATGTACACATGGACATATAAATCCAGCAGAAAAGGGCAACAGCAACTATGATAACAAAAGCAGGAAGTATTTTCACTGGATAGAACTTGGAGGAAGATTGAAGAGAATCATTGAACCCTAAGGGTTAATTCCGAAATACATCCTTGGGCTATGTTTCGATGATGTACAAAGTGGAAACCTGGCAGAATAAAGGATGAAGGTGGATGAAGTCCAGTGAAAAATGTGACCACTGTGTCCATCACAACCACTCTTGCATGCTGGGCACGCAGAAACGGGCACAGAAACATGAATTATGTCAGTATTTTCCATTTTTCTTGAGTTTTCTCTACTTGGCACATATATTTCACCTTTAAACATATAATATGGAAGAAAATGTAGGTCTGTGTACTATGGGAAAAAAGGAGCATTATAGCAAAAACCACGCCTGGCCTTTCTTTACAAGTACCATGTTAGCTGGTCTGTCATAAGTCATGGTGGAAACTCACATATGAAGCGTATCCCAAGAACCAGAGTTCTGTGTTTGAAATTCTTCATCACTCTTCTTTTAACATGACTGCATGGAAAATGTATGCAGATGGGCCCCTGTTTATAAACGGTCGGCCAGTTGGTTGAAACTTAGAATGCATTTTCCCAAAGCTCCAGTGTTGTAAACAATAGCCTACTTCCCAGGGTAGCTCTCAAAAGCCTCCTTATCAGAGCTGGTATCATGAACTTGCCCACCTCTATACACAGAATGCTTTAAACCTAAGTGCTTCAAGACCTATTCATTCATAGAGCACCAGGGCTTAATGCCAGCAATCCAGCACTTCTGAATCCTGAATCCTGAGTCTACAGGATAAGAATGGTCATTTGTATGGAATGGTTGTCAAAAATCGATTGCTCATGAAATCTGAGGATGATGGTATTAAAAATAATAGGTAAAGTTTCAGATGTTGAAATTAGCAAGAGTAATAAGACATTTATATGACTATAACAATGAATGGGGGCAGATTAGAAACCAAATACTCTGCAGAAGACATAAACCCTGAGATAGAACTGGGTGAATAATCAATCCTCCACTGATACAGACTTCTTGATTCCCTCCACGGTACGTTAAGCAACACGAACACACTGCCTGCTCCTCTCGCCCTGTTACTCTTACAGGTAACACGAACTGACCTATCGTGGGGCGACTGCCCCTATATTTTCCTTTCCAGTTTTGGTTTGGCTCTTTGGGTTGCCAAGAATGTGGACTCCCTCAGCTAGTGTAAATGGGGGAGGGGAATATTCGAACAAAACAGATGGTACAAGAAGAGAAAGTCTCACAAAAAGCCAAGAACAGGACACAAAAAGGCCTAGGCTGACTGGATCCTTGAGTTGGAGGCCAGGGGGCACCAACGGCCACAGCAGCAAAAGCTTCCGGACCTCACGACAGCCATCTGGTATTCATGGGGCCCCTCTACACTCTCATGTGGGTGACTTCCTGACCCGCTGGCAAAAAGCTTCATGTGCTTTCTAATGTCTCCATCCCCCTAAGCCTTCTGACTGTTCCCATGACAACTGCTGGCTTCTGTCTCTACTACTTCCTTATGATACCGAGCAGAGGCCTGTAGGGCTGGCTCCTGGGCACGAAAGCCTTTCTGTGTCCCCCATCCATTTCTTGATTACAGGAAATAGGCTTCATTCAGCCTCCAGGACCTACCCTGCGTTCCAACAAGCAGGTTCAAACAGTTACTAATCAGGGAAGGGAGAGGATGCAGAGACAAGGGAGGAGCAGTCAGGACACAACAGTGCAGCCTTGGGGCAGGGTCCTGGTTCCCCCTCGAAGGATGCACAGAACAATATCTTTGAGCTGTTTTGCAGGTACTGAAACCCACTCCAGGCGGGAGAAGTTAACTGTCTGCTGCCCACAAGCACGGAGACCCCAGACCGGTTGGAACCAGAAGGTTGATGATGCTGACTCCCGATGACCTCACCACCAGCCAATCAGAAGAGTGTCCATGAGCCAACACGCTATCATGGAACCATTACTATGAAACACCTCACGACCCCTCCAGGTTGGGACACAGAGTTCTGAGGGCATTAGCCCGCTGTGGCCCCCTTTGCCTGGCAAAGCAATAAAGCCATTCTTTTCTACTTCACCCGAAACTCTGTCTCCGAGAATTAATTTGGTGTTGGGGTACAAAGGCTAGATCCAGCTTCACTTACACCTCTGCATATGTCCCCAGTATAAGTTTCTGGGAGAGCAGCAGCTGGGGGAGAAGAGAGAAAGAGGAAGGGGAGAAGGAGAAGAACCCAACTGCCCAACTTTTGTCCCGGGCTACGGTCCTAAGTCACAAGCAGTTGGATAGACTATGGTCTGGCTGTCCTGGGGCCAGGAGCCACATCTTGACACAACTACCTGTTCTGGTTTTGTGGCATAAACTAGGGGCCTGGTCCCTAGAAAGTATAACAGGAGCCAGTTCTGTGACATTATTACTACCTTTTCTTATGAAGTATGTTTCAACAAAGTGCTCCAAGGACATAGGATATTCTTAATGCAGTCATGCTTGGTGTACGTGAAGAGCAAGCAGGACCTGGTTGCTGAGCAAGCCACCCCTAACTTAGCTGCACTTAAACTCCTCCTGCTAATTAGTACACATTAAAAGAGAAAGACAGAATCCAGAAGATTTGCTAACTTCTGCTCTGTTCCAACTCTTTAAAGAATGACTTTCATTTTTCTAAATGAACATAAATAAGCCACAGAATATGTGTTTAATATAAACATGTATATGCTGCTTCTGTTTCTTCTAAGTCATCAATAAAAGTGACCTTGCTCTGGGCTCGCCTCACCCTGACCACTTCCCTTCACTCACTCAGTCCTTCATTCATCCAGGCGGTGTTTACTCAGTACCTACTGTGGAGACTCCATCACAGAGGGGTGATATCAGCAACACCCCTTAGCTGGGCCATCGCTGGGGAGTTAACTACTATGCCGGATGGTAATCTTGCACCAGAACCAGGAGGGATGTCAAAATCATAACCAGGGGCTTCCCTGGTGGCGCAGTGGTTGAGAATCCACCTGCCGATGCAGCGGACACGGGTTCGCACCCTGGTCTGGGAAGATCCCACATGCCGTGGAGCAACTGGGCCCGTGAGCCACAACTACTGAGCCTGCGCGTCTGGAGCCTGTGCTCCGCTATGAGAGGCCGCGATAGTGAGAGGCCCGGGCACCGCGATGAAGAGTGGCCCCCGCTTGCCAAAACTAGAGAAAGCCCTCGCACAGAAACGAAGACCCAACACAGCCAAAATAAATTAATTAATTAAAAAAAGAAATCATAACCAGTTTTCCTGATGGCTCTTTTGCAAAGATAACATGTGACAACCTGGGACATGAGCTGGCGACCTTGTTTTCCAAGCTCTTTCAAAGAATGACTCTTTCAATTTCACAGATAGAAAAAATAAGCAATGTCTTTCCTGAGATCACAACCTACATCAGCCATGAGTAGAAGCAGTGTCTTCACTCCCACTTTCCCATAAATACTAGCAATTCTATTAATTTGTTCCACCAGGGATAACTTTCTATTACGTGTGACCTGAGACATGTTTAATACCCTCTGATCATTCACAGGGCAGGGACTGGATTCCTCCTCTCTGGTTAACAGCTGCACAGAGCTGTATCTTCTAACCAAGTCACATTCTAAAACATTTTTATTTCTCTAATCCTAAAACCACAGGTCACTGCTATCCATTGTATGTATTGGCCAAATCTGTTTGGAAGTTGCTTGTCTGTCTTTCTTGAACATTCTGTGAAATATAAATATTGTATCATAATGAAGGTGAGGCTTAAATCTCCTCTTCTAAGGCTCAACACTCAACCGCACTTCCAAATCTGGTCTGAGGCTTCTTAGGCTGGGGAAAAACGGTTTCGTTTCAAGAAACAATCTTCCAAGATCAGTGATGTACAAAGTACTTCAGTTCGAAAAGAGAAGAAGAGAGGAAAGCCAAGGAAAAAGCAACTCAGACTGGAGGGCCTTGAAGCTGGGGGGTTTCTGAGTCGTTCACAGATGCTGAGTCTACCCTGGACAGGTCATTTCATCCCATTTAGCACTTTTTATTCTTTGTGTTTCAAAGCTCTTAAGCCAGCGGAAGAGGGAGGAAAGCTAACGTATCTGATAACGCAGTCTATCAGACTGACAACCTAACTGAAGTTCCTCTGTGGTGCAAGAGAGGCACGGTTCCAAAAAGAAATAAAGCAAAAGAAAGGAAAAAGAGGATCACAGGAATCACGCCTTCACACTTAATTTCAGAGAAGACCTGAAGTTGATTTCTGTGTAGATCAGTTGTGTACCAGTTGGGACACGGGTGCCCAGCCCTGCAGTGCAGTAATATGAGCTGGGCTTTAACTAACTGCCAAGCAGCCACGTGGTGGCTGGCAGCAGGCTGGAGAGCGATCTGGTTCAAAGTGGACCCGTGTAACGAGGGCGCAAGGAGGGCTGGTGTGCGGAGGGCCATTCTTCATTGCCTTTCTGTGCCTTCCTTTTTATATATACTTAAATGTATTCCCCATTTAAAAGGCACTAATTCAATTTGGATTTTTTTTTTTTTTTTTGGTTAGCCAACCACATATGGAAACCCGTCCCAGGAACTTCTGAGATAACTTTTCTTTGGCAGTCTATTTTCTATAAAGGGGACCTAATATTACTGTTGTCCCCCTCCCCACAAGTTCTTCTAGCTCTCATCACACTCCTGGGCAATCTTATACACACAGAGTCAGTGGGATGTAAGATGTTCCTAAAATAAGCGCAGGAATGAGGAAAACAGAAATGGTCCTGGAAAAATTATATCCACAATCTTTGAAAAGTAAGGTAAGAAGTCTTGGATCAGAAATTATAGAAACATGGTAATTCAAAACTAGAATAAAATAAAAATGAATAGCAATGATAGAGAGCATGTATTAAGCGATTACTCTGTGGCAGGCACTGTTCTAAACACTTTGCACGACCATTTTTGCTGTCCTTACTTTGTGGACAAGGAGATTGAGGCAGAGGGAAGTTATATAGTTGTTCAAAATCACACTGCTAATAGTTGAACTCACATTCCAAGCCTGGCGCTCACTCTCTCCCTCTCTCCAGGGCCTTCTCTCTTAACTGGAAGGCCTTCACCCCTGCTAATTGGTGCTCAGTGGGAAATCTGTTCCGAGCCAACCACACACTGGACACTGTCCTGGGGGCTTTGACCAATGATATTGTTTGGAGAAAAGTAAAGAGGCTCAGTGACCCGCCTAAGGGACCTAAGTCCACTGCCTTTCCCTACACATAGCTGGAGGTGCTCTCCAACACTGCGAGCAATGGCCTCCAATAATATGGCAAGGAAGACACTCCTGCAAGGCGGTATCTGCTTTCTAAATAGTGGGCTTTCTGTTTTGCACTCAAGGGGCATAAGCCATTCAAGTGGCTTCAGACTCATAGCAGATCTTAGGTGACTGATGTCACTGAGTGTGCCATAGGGACCTTGACATCTGCACCATCCCATTTAATGCCTGAAGCCCAAAGACTGCAGTAGAGGCAGTAGTCAGTGGAGGATCTAAAAGTAGCTCAATTTGTGGTTTTTCATTCATGCAACTAATCCAAGCTGTAGCCCTAATCATTCACAGAAATCGTTCTGTTTTTACTGAAATATGTTCAAAATATTTTCCCTCCACTATTAGGGAGAAGACAAGTGGTATCACAGAAAGAGCATGGAGATTCAAACAGCTAGAAAACCATCTCCAATCCTTCCTAGCTGCGTGGCCTTGGGCAATTTCCATACCCTCCCAGTTTCAGGGCCCTCAACTCCCTATGGGAATGACACCACCAAACAACGTATGAAAGGCTACTGGTACACAGGAGGTGCTCAAGAATCAGAGTCAGCCCATTGTTAATCTTGTCTGGACTTTCACTCAGTGGAAATCTAGAGTGGAAATCTATTATTCTTGTGATACGATTTGCAACTGTCCACAATTATTTAACTCACAATAACCTAGGGTGGACTTTCCCTATCATTCCTCCATTTTAAAATATGTCCACGTGGAGAACAACAAAGTGACTCAAAAACAGTACACTCTCCAGAGTCAGAGACTCCAACGCAGACCAGGCTGGCCTGTGTCTGAGATGTGCTGGCTTGGCTCATAGTGAAAGAGTGTAGACAATCTTTGAAATATTTAATGACACAAAAATGTTAAAGCTGTCATATTAAGTAAAACTCTAAGTTTACAAAACATTTTTCTGTATGACCCTTTTAGTTACCTATTAGAACCATTTATATATTGCTTGACTCTAGTGGTCGAATTATGGGTGAAATTTCTCTCTTTCTGCTCATTTGTACTTTCTGAATTGTTTAATGAATATGTATTGCTTTTGCAAAGAAAAACAGTTTGGAGAATTAAACAGTATTTTTAATATCTTTTTTCTGTCCTATTGTGTCTGTGAATAGGAAGTAACAGAACTTGGAAACTATTTTTCTGAAAGCTGGGTAGTTAGTGAAATTGTAGGCTTTGGGGTTCACACTTTATGATTGAAACAACAACGTCATGAAACAACCACATTAATGAGAAACATCATGCTATCATGTGGACAGGCAAAAGTATTAGAAATCATAAAGTGTATTGATAACGCTATTGATCAATCAAAAACTACAGTATCTATGAGCATAAGATGTACCCCAGCAGCCTTGAGTTGGTCCACTGATTGTGCTCGTAGTCAGTCAGGCCAAGCAGAGAGAGAGTAGTAAAAAAAAAAGACAAGAACACAACTCTTCTACATATTCTGTTTTAAAAATAAACTCCTCTAATTTTACTACTGATGAATTAAGAAATATAAGAATTTCTTAGAATCCAAACAGAGCCTCTTTCTGATAGTTTTATTTGATCACCCCTCTTCCATATACTGTACTTTTCCTTTTATCTTAGGGTATTTTTCCAGATCAAAAATACAGATCCAGGGCTCTAGTGCACTATCTGGTGTGTCTTCTGACTGTCCTTAAAGAGGAAGCTGAGTATTTCCACCACACCACTGAATGGCTTTCTGACAGTCACCGGATTCTTCAAGAAAGGAATAAAACTAATGCCATCAGATGGAAGCAAGAAATCTCCTTCTCAAACACTTGTCTGGAGACGTCAGGGAGTATTGAGCTTTACAGCTTCACTAGCTAGATGGAATCGTCTAGATAGGCAGTAAGATCCTGATGGATCCATACTGAGACACTGAATCTGCTGTCGTTTCTGTTGACTCCCTGGGGTCCTCTGTACATGCCTGGCTGACCAGCAATGAAGAGTATCACATCTGACCTAGACAAGGGACTTGCCAAACTCTCTGTAACCCCAACACCTAATGCTGGAACAAGGACGTGGTGAATGCACAGCCGGACCTTTGTTTGTTTGTTTTTGTCAAATTTAATGGAATGAGTGCTCTCCACATTCTGGGTGTTTTTAGATATGGACCCCCTCTGAGGGGCGGCAGATAGCACTGCCCCTCCACACACACTGGCAGCTCCTTGACTCCGGCCACCACGCCTTCCCACATCATCAACTTTCCCTTTGGACAGGATAATTTTCAAAACACACAGACTTGCTCTCATTCTCCCAGGTCTTCAGAATGCTTTCTCTGGTCCTCATACCCTCTTCCACCCAGATCCGTGACTGCTCTCCTTCAAAGACCACCTTCTCTTAGAAGTTGCACAACAAGCTTTCTCTACTTCCTCACCTCTCATTAACTCCTCTTACCAATCAAATCTGGCTTCTGTTCTGACCACCATGCCACGACTTCTGCTGGCCCTGTCACAAACAACCTCCACGCTTCCACAGCCTAAGGTCACCTTTCTTTCCTCGTCTTAGTCATCTTCTCAGCAGTCCCTTCTCAAAACAGTCACCCCTCTGGGCTTCCTCAGTATCACATTTCCCACCCATCCTTCCATGTCTATTTCTGGCCTCTCTTCAGGCTCAGTCTTTGGCTCAGTCTCTGGATGTTGGGTTCCCAGGGCACAGAGAGTCACTCTCTTTAGCCATCCTCCCTGGTGGTCTCACCTTTCCCATGGCTTTCAATCTGGTGACTCTCAAATGTAAGTCTCCAGCACAGATTGTTCCTCTGAGCTCCTGGTGGCCACATCCAATTATCCACCACCGTCTCAACTTGCACCCTTCACAGGCTTATCAACTATTACAGCATCACAGCGAGCAAGGGATTCCTTTCTCCCCCAAGCCTTTGCCTTCCTGTCTTCCCTGTTCCAGTCTCTTCCATCTACTCACTCACTGAAGCTAGAAATCTGAAAGCGATTCTTAATTTGCCCCTCTCTCAACCCATAGCCAACCTACCAGCAAGTTTTTTGTTTTACCCTTCAGACTATACTCTAATGGCTCAAGGGTTCTGAAGCATGGGGCCTTTCCTACTTCTCCAGCTGTATCACAAACCCTCCCTTCCATGCCAGCCACACAAGCCACCTTGCTGTTCCTAGAACATGCCAAGCTCTTTTCCACTTTCAGGCCTTTCCTGCCCCTAGTTCCCCTCCCTGAAATCCTTTCACTGCTGCTTTTCACCCAGATGGATGCTTCGTCTTTTATGTATCAGAATACTCAGAATTCTCTTCTTAGAGAGAAATTCCCGGACTATCCAACAGTCATGGTTTTATCTATCATTACGTCTTGTGTATTTTTCTTTAGAGGATTTATCACAATTTATAAATTCATAGTTATTTTTTGTTCACTTGTTTGTTGTCTATATTTCTTCCTTGAATCCCAGCTTGAAGAGTGACAATTAAATGTCTGCTTTGTTTAGTGATACCCAACATCTAGCACCATTTGTCACGTACAGTGTGTACACAATTATGGGTGTAGACACAATTAGTGTGTATCTGTTGAATAAATTAGTAAGTATTTTAGATGAAGAACTCACCAAAATGAGGTGGAATAACTTTCCAAACCAAAGGTTTGAAATCCAGAATCGGAGTGCAGGTCTCCAGATGCAGATTTATCACCTTCCCCACCACACCATCAGCTTCTCCCTAAGGTGAACCAAATAAAGAATCCATGGGGGGGTCCACTGGGCTTAATGTTCTGCAGGGGGACTGAATGAATGTATCAGCAAGGCATGCTGCTTTATAAAGGAATCCTTTTATCCAGCAAAGTTTATAACTGTTAACTATTCACCAACAGCTATCAATTGCTAGGTATCAGTTGCTAGAAGATGTTCAAGACAGGGTCACTGCTGGGCCTTCACAGGGTAAGAGTGGGCCTTCACAGGGTAAAGTGAATAGTCCACTGCACACGCATCACCACATAGGCCCTGGATCCAAGAGAGAGAGGCCATGACGCCACTCACTGAGTCTCCCCGATACCCCTCACCCTCCATGGGGACAGGCATGCAATAGCATGAAGATGACATGTGTCCTCCTGTTCAGCAAACCTTAAGAGCCTGGGAATGCCTGAGACAGATAGCTATGTGGAAATCCACAAACAATGATGTAAATGTAGGCATTTCTTATATATATATACATGTATACATTATAGATGTAAAAATATTTTTATAAATACACATATATTATGTATATAGGTACACGGGTATTCAGACGTATACCTACTGACAAATATACAGTTTTCTCCAAATCTGTATCCAAATACATATGCATACATACCACATATGTATATACACATAAACACACACACACAGAGATTAATCCAACTTTCTGTTTGACAACCCTCCAGATATTTACACATACCCATAAAAATCTTGAGAAAAAAATGTCTCTTGTATTTTTGGGGGGTGAAGACAATATGCCAGTATTTCTTACAGTGTCTTGCATATCCCACAGCAAAATATGAGGCAACAAGCATTACTCTTTAAGCCGTACTGTACTCTTCTCTAAGCTGCATTGTTTAAATATCTACTTGTTTAGAGAGTCTGCAATAGCAGTGCTGTCTGCACGCACTGGTGAATCTTTTAACAGTGGCAGAGTCTCTTGTTAGAATTAGTGGATAAAGAAGTGCTAAGGAAAGAAAAAAAAAAGAGTTGCCATATAAAGGGAGAACCATTAACTCCTGGATTCCCAGAAGAATGGAATATTGCAAGTTTTTATTTTATTGCAGTGAGCCTTCTCCCCCCTAAATCACCTGCACAATGCTCAGGACCAGTGCAGGATGCCAATGGCTCCAACCATATTTACTTCACACAGCCAGGTTAGACTATCGCTGTCACTTGTGTGAACCAGAAAAATCATCACTTCAAGAATTAAAAATCATTCTAATTTACTTACTTATAGATACCTTGTAGCTACTTATAGATACCTGATGTATAATCAGCCCTCCCCTCTATATCCACCAGTTCCACACCCACAAATTCAACTGTGGATTTAAAATGCTAGAAAAAAATGTCAGGAAGTTCCAAAAAACAAAACGTGAATTTGCCATGCTGGGATCTATTTATATAGCATCTACATTGTATTAGATATTAAAAGTAATCTAGAGATGATTTAAAGTATAGAGGAGGATATACATAGGTTATATGCAAATACAATGCCATTTTATATAAGGGACTGAGCATCCGTGTATTTTGGTATCTGCAGGGGTCCTGGAACCAGTCCCCCATGGATACGGAGGTACTGAGGGAAAACGCACTCTCTCTCTCTCCACACACTCCCTCTCTCCATATACACACACACACAATCTCACACATATATATATATACGTATACATGTGCAATAGAATTACTAGCTATACCATATGATTCTTTACAACCAGAGGTGGATCATTTTACAAAGTTCAACCATCCAATTGCCCCTTCAATTTTGCAAGTGAGGGGAAAAAATGACCCTTCGAAAGCCAGAGGGGGCCTCTTGTACTCCTCTGTCATTTCCGACTTGTTCTCTGTAATACTCCCACGTCCACAGCCAGCCCAGGCTGACCGTAACGGTTCTGAGGGTAGAGCTCCTACCACTTGCCTAAGCTGTGGCTAGTTCAGAAGCTCTAAGCTCTAACTTTTTCTTTCTTTCTTTCCTCTTTCCCTGCTAATCAGATTAAATGTTCCTTTGTTTAGTTTACGCTTATTATAATATGTATGATGCTAACTATTTCCCCACCCTCCTTGGTTTTTAACGTATCTAACATACCTTATTCCTAGGGTTTTGTTGGAGTTTCTCTGCCTATATTTGATCGTCACCGAAAAAATGTCTCCATATATTTAACTCCTTCAGACAATCCACACAAATTTAGTTTCTATTTCATCTCTTTTGTATGAGATGCCATTCCTGGTAGAGCCCACCAGGGAAACAACTATGTTACTGTCCCTGAGAAACTGAATTTTTTAAAAATGTGCTACTCAAATGTACTGATTTCCACTATTCACTTTAACTCTATCCAAACTTATACATGTAACACACACATACACACACACACGAAGTTGATGATAGTTAGATAATTACCAAACATTGACACCTCTTCCATCATATAAATACACTCTTATAAGTGGATTTAATCTTCAAATTCAGTAAATATATTTCATAGATTAGTCATAAAAGCAGCCAGTGACCAGTAAGAGCACACCTAACAGTATTATTTAAAGTCCTACACTCAACCCCAAATGGAACATCTTCATTCACTGTCTCTGGAGGGTTTTTCTAGCCAACTTCCTGTGCTCCCTGCCACATGACTGAACTACACTCCCTGGGCAAACACAGTGTGGAGAGATCACAGCCTTCACCAAAGTCCAAGCACATAACTCACTGCCCTCTCTCCTCACTCTTTCTAGAAGTGTCACCAAAAAGATATCTTATTTGTTGAACTGAAACTTTATGATGCAAAATCAATCCTCTTAAAAAGATTTTTAACAGTTCATTTGAAAGCTTCTGAAAATAAATCAATACGCCAAATAGAGAAATAAAAGGAAACATATTACCCCAAATGAGATAGAAGGCTGTGACGAGAACATATCTGCTTTTTTAAAGTATATTTTACTCATTGACACAGCAAATACAATTCACCTTCCTTTCTTCCATGGATTGCTGGTGAAATAGGTCAGGAAATGTGTTTGAACTCGTGTGACCGATGCATTACACCTATGAAACACTTCCAAAGTGTTGATCTGTGTGAAAGTGTCATGTACATCAGATATTCAGCCAATTGCCTTAAGATAAATAAACGGTCGTCGCGTAAGTATTAGAAAGTAAGAGTAACCATCTGAAAACTACAAATATTCAAACCTTTACTAAAAGCAGCTTGCATGTGAAATTTAAATGATGTATAATACATAGAAAAAGGCTCCATTCCAAAGTTCTACAAAAAGGAATTGTATTTACAGATGACATGAACTAAGCAAATACATCTAGCATCGTCTGGAAAACTTAATAGCATGCTACAACTTAATATCACAGTCAATGTGAATAACAGAACCCATAATTATTTTTGTAATAATCAAGCCAAAAGCAAAGAAATAAATGAAGCAATATAAAAATGAAACAGAAAAAGACAAAGGAAAGGACCAGGAAAACGTTTATGATAAAACTGAAACGGCTTGAGAGACCAGTTAAGGCCCTGAAGTCTTTTTTTTTTTTTTTTTAAACACGCAAGCCCTGTCACTAACCCCTAAAATACCCTGGTGATCTGCAGATACCTCAGATCTTCGCTCTTCCCCCAGAGCGCCCTCTCACTGAAACAAGGTTTAATGGAAAGTACAAGATGTGCAGAGAAGATTCAGACAATCTCCCCATCATGGGAGCCCAGAGTGAAAGCCACACACCTCTATCCTACAGCGGCTTCTAGGTGGTCACCCTTTAATGTGCCTCCGAGTCAGGCCCTCGGTATTCAAACAGCTGCGGAGTAAAATGCTGTGCCTGAAACACAGGCCGCACACCACGCAGGGCCTCTGTTCCTTCACTAACAGGGAACTCCTCTGTCAGGAGGCTTCCAAAATGCAAATACGACCTAGGCTTCTCAGATGGATTTGATTTCAATCAAAATTAGTGCCAAACAAAAATCTTTGATATGCAAAATGTCTACTCTAGTGAATAATAAAGAATAATTCCCACAACCATCCCCAAAACGTTATCTTCCAAGAGGTTAAAGGAAATAGCAGATCTGTACATGTTAACATACCTGCCGTAAAGCTGAAGACAGGGAGAGACGACCGTTAAGGGAATCAAATGATCAGAACTATAACCCGTAAGATCTTGGGAAAAGTTCACATTTCACGGTCTTTAATAAAGCAAGGCTGTTATCATCCTCATCTGGAACTATTTCGAAAGTTTATAGCTGAGTGCATATTAAAAGCACATTTCATCAATAAATTTTCACATGCTGAACATATAGCAATATAATTTTTAAATGAAATCTAAAAATATCGAATAGAATTATGTACAAAGTGAAGGCGCTTGGTTTTTACATGTTTTCAACCATATTACATATACAATTAACCCACTTTAAGTTCATAAAAATCCAATCTTCATTGTATGTGATTTGGTGTACAGATTTGCTTCTTTTAAATATAGTTTAAGATTTATGTAAGCATGCACAATTAAGTGAATACGTTACATAACCAAACTTGTTTTTCGTAAGGAAGTGGAATAAGTACATGTTGTTTTTGTTGTGACCCGTTGTAACTGGTGAGTTCACGCAGCCCCTGCTACAAGAACAACTGCTGTCTATTTTTAAATAATGAATAATCTGCTCGCAGGTGTCAGTACATGTGTATGTGGATATTTATGTGTGTGGAGAAGAAATGGAGTAAATTCTCTGACAACATTTGTTTGTTGTTCTTAATTAATCTCCAAAGGACTTTTTTTTTTGGCCATTTGCACATCATCTTTGGAGAAACATCCGCTCGGGTCCTTTGCCCCTTTTTAAATCTGGTATTTGCTTTGTTGTTGCTGCTGTTACTGTTGTTAAGCTGTAGGAGTTCTTAATATATTCTGGATTTTAACCTCTTATCAGATATGGGATTCCAAAGGATTTTTTTAAGAGCAGCAGAAGTGAATGCCAAGGAGGACGCTTAACTCAAATCATGATTTGCCCCTGGTGACTGTTTTCTGCTACTGCCAGGCCTTTGTTACCCGCAAACTCTAACAAGTGCAGTGAAGGGAAGGCCCATGTTACCTGTTCCCTAAAAAACTAGATTCTTGAGAGCACTTAGATAAGATGGAAGCAAGATGGAGTCTGGAGAGATTCTAGGACCCTCTTATTAGAGAAGATCCCAAGTAAAATGGATAATTCACATAGCAACTAAAAAGTTACATCAACTCATTCTATGCCAGGATCACAGAGACAAAATTAAAAAAAAAAATGCTCTGTTTTAAAATCTCTCAAGAAAATACTGGTGGCAACAGTTTGATTAGTGATGTAACTGAATATGCCGTGCAACTACTAGAAATAGTAATCCAGCTAGCAAAGAAAAAAATATCCCCGCTGGGGCCAGAAAAAATGACCAGCCGTACAGCACAGAAGGGGTGAAATCCAAGCAGTCTTTCATTTTCATGTTTTTGTAGCTTTCCATGTCAGCCACTGCCTGGACCCAGATGACATACAGCATCACCACCAAGGAAAACAGGATGCCTGAGAAGGACAAAACAAAAGACCTTTAGCCTTTCTGAAGATGTCTGCCCAAGAATGCTATATCAGACCAATCATACGCCTGATGATATAACTATAAAAATATAATTCTAACTAACTCACCTACTTTGTGTCAGACCTTTTATTGTATGCTTTATAGGCACATCATTGATCTTCAGTTTTCAGAGCACTGTGGTGAGGGCTATAGTTGCAGAAGAAAAATGGCAACAGATGACATGTATTTACCGAGTGCTTACTGTGTGCCAGGTACTGTATTAGGTGCTTGTGAACTATAAGAGTCAAAGATCCCTGCCTAGCGGAATTTATTTTCTAACATTTATCCACTTTTACTGTATGCCTCGTTTGTGACAAGCACTGTTATACATTATTTCTTTCAATATGTACAATAAACTTGTGAAACAGGTACTATTAACCCACAGTTTTAAGTATATGCAAACTCAGCTGGTAGTTTTCATAGCTGATTTTCAGTTCAGGTCTTTCTGACTTTTGTTATATTATTATAACACAGCTAACTGGTGTTGCAGTTACATATGGCAATGAAAACAGAAGCCAAGGTAAGTACCAGACCAGAACAGAGATGGAAGCACTGAACTAATGTAAAAGAATATACATGACTCTTTAAGAAACATTCTGTGGAATATAAAACCTCAGGTTTGAGATCAAGAGGCTTATTAAACAAAAGAAAGGAAGGAAGAAAGAAAGGAGGGAAGGAGGGAGGGAGGGATGGAAAATGCTTAACCACTAACTAGAAGGCAAGATAATTTATCAACCATTTCAATGTAACTGCAATCTACCTATTCAAAAATATTGTTGGAATTATAAGGGTAGAGAAGTACCACGGTGTTGGACCCTTGACCTTAACAAGCAATATGACAGAAGGGCTTTATGAATGCTAAAATTGGAGAATACTACTAAGCATATGCTTTTCCATGTGACTGTTATTGTAGCAACAGAAGGAGGCGATACCACTGCACTGAGCTGCAGATTCAGAAGAGCCTGCTAAGCTGATCCACTAGTGAGTGAGGTCCCCGCACACGAATTTGCCCCAAAGCAGCATATACTTAAGGACACTTGCAATTTGTCCAAAAGTTCAATCCAAACTTGTCAAGGATCTACTGTACTCTCTGAATTAACTAACTGAACCATCAGGTATAAAATCTCCATATCCTAATTGATATTCTGTCTAGAAGGCAAACACCACCCTGTGATCAGAAGCAGAGGCTGGGGAACGTGGGCAGGAGGGAGTTGCTTTTACAAACCTAGCCATCAATCACTCTTCTGGGGTTAATTGTGCTCCTACAGCATTTAGGATGTCCTCTCCCTCTTGCGTCATCAATTTCATAAAGAATCTTGACAAGTAAACACGGAAGAAGGGCCCATACGTATGTTGAAGTATGTCAGCATCAGAGCTGAAACTTTCTCCTAATCATGATACAAACTACAAAGCTGTGAAGAATCAATTGTAGATGCTTCACTAATAAGAACCATCCTTCACTGTGTTGTCTGTAATGTAAATGCAAATACCGGAGCACAGAATAGAGCAATTTAACCACTGAACGACAACTGCATCACAGAAACATAGTAAAGCCATAGCCCGCGAGCAAACTCCTCACAGAGCCGAGCCGTGCCTCAGATTTTGACAACAATATGGTGAGGCCATGTGTTGTCTAGCAACTCTGAGCATTTCAAAACATTTTTTCAGAAAATATACAGACAGTATGCTCTGCTAATGTAAAGGTTTGGCTTGGTTATTTGCATACCATTTGCCTTATGCCAACACACTGCGAACCTTTTTTATTATTTGTTGATATGTTTTTTTTTAATTAATTTATTTATTTTTATTTTTGGCTGTGTTGGGTCTTCGTTTCTGTGAGAGGGCTTTCTCTAGTTGTGGCAAGCGGGGGACCGCTCTTCATTGCGGTGCGCAGGCCTCTTACTATCACGGCCTCTCTCGTTGCGGAGCGCAGGCTCCAGACGCGCAGGCTCAGTAGTTGTGGCTCACGGGCCTAGTTGCTCCACGGCATGTGGGATCTTCCCAGACCACGGCTCGAACCCGCGTCCCCTGCATTGGCAGACAGATTCTCAACCACTGCGCCACCAGGGAAGCCCCCTGTTCTTTTTAATCTTCCTTACATCATGTGAATCTCTTGTGCTTTCAGGTGTTTTCATTTTTAAAAATTTACTTTATGAAAAACCAGTAGATTTATACACCTTTTCTTCAAAAATTGTAAAACCCATTACTGAATTTAGAGTATTTTTTGAACGTATTGCAGGACATCATGTAGATGATTCTTAATAAGGAAGAATTAACTTATATTTAATTATTGCTGTTACTTGAAGAGCAATTACAGCCTGAAAGCAATGAATAATAGTTGTTTCTATCACTACAACTTTTTAACTTGTTCACTAGTTGGAGATATAGTCCATTTAATTCCTATCAGATCAGCCTATGATTATACTCATGGAGTAAAACAGTACTTCCCTACTTTCCCTACCCGTTAAATTGCCAGCGTTTTATATGTATACATGTGTGTTTGTGTTTGTGTGTGTGTGTGTGTGTGTGTGTGTAGGTAAAGACTGACAGATAAACAGAAGGAAAATGAACTAACAAACATGGAGAAACTATACCAAAGGCCAATGGTTCAGCTACTACGGCAGCAAAAGTGGATGATGGGGGCCTGCATGAAGTAAGGGGCTAAGAGTCAGGAGACTGGTACTTATAGCTAGACCATTCAAATACATACATATATTGAGGTTAATTGGAGTCAAGTTCTTCACTGCCTGAAAAGGGAGTTACAAATTTGAAAAGGGGGAAAGCTAGAATGAACTTTATGGTGTTTTTTTAAGAACTGAATATATCAGTGTGAATTTATGGCTTTAGATAGATGAATGAATGAATATAGAAGTAAAAGTATATGTTTGTTTTAAAATACACCTCTGTGCGTGTATGTACCTAGATGTATTTTCTGGCTCTGCTTCCTGAGAGGGTCTGGGAGCAACAAATCCCCAGTAGCATGGAGGACACCAAGTGTCCAGACCTTGGCTTCTAAATACCAGGAATTAGGACATCTCTAAGGAATAGTTGAGTCCAGGCTGGGACAGGAAGTACCCCACGAATCTGGAACATCATGTTACACCAAAAAGTACAGATGTG